>NW_027328784.1:2814260-3517825 GCF_048564905.1 Vicugna pacos
ACTCGGTTTTACAGTGAAAACGGCAGGCACTTCAAACCGGCACTAGGAAACAGACTGAGAAAGCAGAGTAAGGGTTTCTCCTGCAACCCGTTCCCTTTGTGCTGGATGAACGAACGTCTCTCCACATGCTCAGTTCTGAGAGATAAGTGTGTGTGAAAGCCGTCCTTCACATAGCTTGAAGGGAACACAAAGTTTCTTTTCAGTTGCCAACTCCACTCCTTACATATATATGGGGAGGTACAAGCTCCAACTCGGTTTTACAGTGAAAACGGCAGGCACTTCAAACCGACACTAGGAAACAGACTGAGAAACCAGAGTAAGGGTTTCTCCTGCAACCCGTTCCCTTTGTGCTGGATGAACGAACGTCTCTCCTCATGCTCAGTTCTGAGAGATAAGTGTGTGTGAAAGCCGTCCTTCACCTAGCTTGAAGGGAACACAAAGTTTCTTTTCAGTTGCCAACTCCATTCCATACATATATATGGGGAGGTACAAGCTCCAACTCGGTTTTACAGTGAAAACGGCAGGCACTTCAAACCGGCACTAGGAAACCGACTGAGAAACCAGAGTAAGGGTTTCTCCTGCAAACCGTTCCCTTTGTGCTGGATGAACGAACGTCTCTCCACATGCTCAGTTCTGAGAGATAAGTGTGTGTGAAAGCCGTCCTTCACCTAGCTTGAAGGGAACACAAAGTTTCTTTTCAGTTGCCAACTCCACTCCATACATATATATGGGGAGGTACAAGCTCCAACTCGTGTTTACAGTGAAAACGGCAGGCACTTCAAACCGGCACTAGGAAACAGACTGAGAAACCAGAGTAAGGGTTTCTCCTGCAACCCGTTCCCTTTGTGCTGGATGAACGAACGTCTCTCCACATGCTCAGTTCTGAGAGATAAGTGTGTGTGAAAGCCGTCCTTCACCTAGCTTGAAGGGAACACAAAGTTTCTTTTCAGTTGCCAACTCCACTCCATACATATATATGGGGAGGTACAAGCTCCAACTCGGGTTTACAGTGAAAACGGCAGGCACTTCAAACCGGCACTAGGAAACAGACTGAGAAACCAGAGTAAGGGTTTCTCCTGCAACCCGTTCCCTTTGTGCTGGATGAACGAACGTCTCTCCACATGCTCAGTTCTGAGAGATAAGTGTGTGTGAAAGCCGTCCTTCACCTAGCTTGAAGGGAACACAAAGTTTCTTTTCAGTTGCCAACTCCACTCCATACATATATATGGGGAGGTACAAGCTCCAACTCGGTTTTACAGTGAAAACGGCAGGCACTTCAAACCGGCACTAGGAAACCGACTGAGAAACCAGAGTAAGGGTTTCTCCTGCAACCCGTTCCCTTTGTGCTGGATGAACGAACGTCTCTCCACATGCTCAGTTCTGAGAGATAAGTGTGTGTGAAAGCCGTCCTTCACCTAGCTTGAAGGGAACACAAAGTTTCTTTTCAGTTCCCAACTCCACTCCATACATATATATGGGGAGGTACAAGCTCCAACTCGGGTTTACAGTAAAAACGGCAGGGACTTCAAACCGGCACTAGGAAACCGACTGAGAAACCAGAGTAAGGGTTTCTCCTGCAACCCGTTCCCTTTGTGCTGGATGAACGAACGTCTCTCCACATGCTCAGTTCTGAGAGATAAGTGTGTGTGAAAGCCGTCCTTCACCTAGCTTGAAGGGAACACAAAGTTTCTTTTCAGTTGCCAACTCCACTCCATACATATATATGGGGAGGTACAAGTTCCAACTCGGTTTTACAGTGAAAACGGCAGGCACTTCAAACCGGCACTAGGAAACAGACTGAGAAACCAGAGTAAGGGTTTCTCCTGCAACCCGTTCCCTTTGTGCTGGATGAACGAACGTCTCTCCACATGCTCAGTTCTGAGAGATAAGTGTGTGTGAAAGCCGTCCTTCACCTAGCTTGAAGGGAACACAAAGTTTCTTTTCAGTTGCCAACTCCACTCCATACATATATATGGGGAGGTACAAGCTCCAACTCGGGTTTACAGTGAAAACGGCAGGCACTTCAAACCGGTACTAGGAAACAGACTGAGAAACCAGAGTAAGGGTTTCTCCTGCAACCCGTTCCCTTTGTGCTGGATGAACGAACGTCTCTCCACATGCTCAGTTCTGAGAGATAAGTGTGTGTGAAAGCCGTCATTCACCTAGCTTGAAGGGAACACAAAGTTTCTTTTCAGTTGCCAACCCCACTCCTTACATATATATGGGGAGGTACAAGCTCCAACTCGGTTTTACAGTGAAAACAGCAGGCACTTCAAACCGGCACTAGGAAACAGACTGAGAAACCAGAGTAAGGGTTTCTCCTGCAACCCGTTCCCTTTGTGCTGGATGAACGAACGTCTCTCCTCATGCTCAGTTCTGAGAGATAAGTGTGTGTGAAAGCCGTCCTTCACCTAGCTTGAAGGGAACACAAAGTTTCTTTTCAGTTCCCAACTCCACCCATACATATATATGGGGAGGTACAAGCTCCAACTCGGTTTTACAGTGAAAACGGCAGGCACTTCAAACCGGCACTAGGAAACCGACTGAGAAACCAGAGTAAGGGTTTCTCCTGCAACCCGTTCCCTTTGTGCTGGATGAACGAACGTCTCTCCACATGCTCAGTTCTGAGAGATAAGTGTGTGTGAAAGCCGTCCTTCACCTAGCTTGAAGGGAACACAAAGTTTCTTTTCAGTTGCCAACTCCACTCCATATATATATATGGGGAGGTACAAGCTCCAACTCGGGTTTACAGTGAAAACGGCAGGCACTTCAAACCGGCACTAGGAAACAGACTGAGAAACCAGAGTAGGGGTTTCTCCTGCAACCCGTTCCCTTTGTGCTGGATGAACGAACGTCTCTCCACATGCTCAGTTCTGAGAGATAAGTGTGTGTGAAAGCCGTCCTTCACCTAGCTTGAAGGGAACACAAAGTTTCTTTTCAGTTGCCAACTCCACTCCATACATATATATGGGGAGGTACAAGCTCCAACTCGGTTTTACAGTGAAAACGGCATGCACTTCAAACCGGCACTAGGAAACAGACTGAGAAACCAGAGTAAGGGTTTCTCCTGCAACACGTTCCCTTTGTGCTGGATGAACGAACGTCTCTCCACATGCTCAGTTCTGAGAGATAAGTGTGTGTGAAAGCCGTCCTTCACCTAGCTTGAAGGGAACACAAAGTTTCTTTTCAGTTGCCAACTCCACTCCATACATATATATGGGGAGGTACAAGCTCCAACTCGGGTTTACAGTGAAAACGGCAGGCACTTCAAACCGGCACTAGGAAACCGACTGAGAAACCAGAGTAAGGGTTTCTCCTGCAACCCGTTCCCTTTGTGCTGGATGAACGAACGTCTCTCCACATGCTCAGTTCTGAGAGATAAGTGTGTGTGAAAGCCGTCCTTCACCTAGCTTGAAGGGAACACAAAGTTTCTTTTCAGTTGCCAACTCCACTCCATACATATATATGGGGAGGTACAAGCTCCAACTCGGTTTTACAGTGAAAACGGCAGGCACTTCAAACCGGCACTAGGAAACAGACTGAGAAACCAGAGTAAGGGTTTCTCCTGCAACCCGTTCCCTTTGTGCTGGATGAACGAACGTCTCTCCACATGCTCAGTTCTGAGAGATAAGTGTGTGTGAAAGCCGTCCTTCACCTAGCTTGAAGGGAACACAAAGTTTCTTTTCAGTTGTCAACTCCACTCCATACATATATATGGGGAGGTACAAGCTCCAACTCGGGTTTACAGTGAAAACGGCAGGCACTTCAAACCGGTACTAGGAAACAGACTGAGAAACCAGAGTAAGGGTTTCTCCTGCAACCCGTTCCCTTTGTGCTGGATGAACGAACGTCTCTCCACATGCTCAGTTCTGAGAGATAAGTGTGTGTGAAAACCGTCCTTCACATAGCTTGAAGGGAACACAAAGTTTCTTTTCAGTTGCCAACTCCACTCCATACATATATATGGTGAGGTACCAGCTCCAACTCGGTTTTACAGTGAAAACGGCAGGCACATCAAACCGGCACTAGGAAACAGACTGAGAAACCAGAGTAAGGGTTTCTCCTGCAACCCGTTCCCTTTGTGCTGGATGAACGAACGTCTCTCCACATGCTCAGTTCTGAGAGATAAGTGTGTGTGAAAGCCGTCCTTCACCTAGCTTGAAGGGAACACAAAGTTTCTTTTCAGTTGCCAACTCCACTCCATACATATATATGGGGAGGGACAAGCTCCAACTCGGTTTTACAGTGAAAACGGCAGGCACTTCAAACCGGCACTAGGAAACAGACTGAGAAACCAGAGTAAGGGTTTCTCCTGTAACCCATTCCCTTTGTGCTGGATGAACGAACGTCTCTCCTCATGCTCAGTTCTGAGAGATAAGTGTGTGTGAAAGCAGTCCTTCACATAGCTTGAAGGGAACACAAAGTTTCTTTTCAGTTGCCAACTCCACTCCATACATATATATGGGGAGGTACAAGCTCCAACTCGGTTTTACAGCAGTGAAAACGGCAGGCACTTCAAACTGGCACTAGGAAACAGACTGAGAAACCAGAGTAAGGGTTTCTCCTGCAACCCGTTCCCTTTGTGCTGGATGAACGAACGTCTCTCCTCATGCTCATTTCTGAGAGATAAGTGTGTGTGAAAGCCGTCCTTCACCTAGCTTGAAGGGAACACAAAGTTTCTTTTCAGTTGCCAACTCCACTCCATACATATATATGGGGAGGTACAAGCTCCAACTCGGTTTTACAGTGAAAACGGCAGGCACTTCAAACCGGCACTAGGAAACAGACTGAGAAACCAGAGTAAGGGTTTCTCCTGCAACCCGTTCCCTTTGTGCTGGATGAACGAACGTCTCTCCACATGCTCAGTTCTGAGAGATAAGTGTGTGTGAAAGCCGTCCTTCACCTAGCTTGAAGGGAACACAAAGTTTCTTTTCAGTTGCCAACTCCACTCCATACATATATATGGGGAGGTACCAGCTTCAACTCGGTTTTACAGTGAAAACGGCAGGCACTTCATACCAGCACTAGGAAACAGACTGAGAAACCAGAGTAAGGGTTTCTCCTGCAACCCGTTCCCTTTGTGCTGGATGAACGAACGTCTCTCCACATGCTCAGTTCTGAGAGATAAGTGTGTGTGAAAGCCGTCCTTCACCTAGCTTGAAGGGAACACAAAGTTTCTTTTCAGTTGCCAACTCCACTCCATACATATATATGGGGAGGTACAAGCTCCAACTCGGTTTTACAGTGAAAACGGCAGGCACTTCAAACCGGCACTAGGAAACAGACTGAGAAACCAGAGTAAGGGTTTCTCCTGCAACCCGTTCCCTTTGTGCTGGATGAACGAACGTCTCTCCACATGCTCAGTTCTGAGAGATAAGTGTGTGTGAAAGCCGTCCTTCACCTAGCTTGAAGGGAACACAAAGTTTCTTTTCAGTTGCCAACTCCACTCCTTACATATATATGGGGAGGTACAAGCTCCAACTCGGTTTTACAGTGAAAACGGCAGGCACTTCAAACCGGCACTAGGAAACAGACTGAGAAACCAGAGTAAGGGTTTCTCCTGCAACCCGTTCCCTTTGTGCTGGATGAACGAACGTCTCTCCTCATGCTCAGTTCTGAGAGATAAGTGTGTGTGAAAGCCGTCCTTCACCTAGCTTGAAGGGAACACAAAGTTTCTTTTCAGTTCCCAACTCCACTCCATACATATATATGGGGAGGTACAAGCTCCAACTCGGTTTTACAGTGAAAACGGCAGGCACTTCAAACCGGCACTAGGAAACAGACTGAGAAACCAGAGTAAGGGTTTCTCCTGCAACCCGTTCCCTTTGTGCTGGATGAACGAACGTCTCTCCACATGCTCAGTTCTGAGAGATAAGTGTGTGTGAAAGCCGTCCTTCACCTAGCTTGAAGGGAACACAAAGTTTCTTTTCAGTTGCCAACTCCACTCCATACATATATATGGGGAGGTACAAGCTCCAACTCGGTTTTACAGTGAAAACGGCAGGCACTTCAAACCGGCACTAGGAAACAGACTGAGAAACCAGAGTAAGGGTTTCTCCTGCAACCCGTTCCCTTTGTGCTGGATGAACGAACGTCTCTCCACATGCTCAGTTCTGAGAGATAAGTGTGTGTGAAAGCCGTCCTTCACCTAGCTTGAAGGGAACACAAAGTTTCTTTTCAGTTGCCAACTCCACTCCATACATATATATGGGGAGGTACAAGCTCCAACTCGGTTTTACAGTGAAAACGGCAGGCACTTCAAACCGGCACTAGGAAACAGACTGAGAAACCAGAGTAAGGGTTTCTCCTGCAACCCGTTCCCTTTGTGCTGGATGAACGAACGTCTCTCCACATGCTCAGTTCTGAGAGATAAGTGTGTGTGAAAGCCGTCCTTCACCTAGCTTGAAGGGAACACAAAGTTTCTTTTCAGTTCCCAACTCCACTCCATACATATATATGGGGAGGTACAAGCTCCAACTCGGTTTTACAGTGAAAACGGCAGGCACTTCAAACCGGCACTAGGAAACAGACTGAGAAACCAGAGTAAGGGTTTCTCCTGCAACCCGTTCCCTTTGTGCTGGATGAATGAACGTCTCTCCACATGCTCAGTTCTGAGAGATAAGTGTGTGTGAAAGCCGTCTTTCACCTAGCTTGAAGGGAACACAAAGTTTCTTTTCAGTTCCCAACTCCACTCCATACATATATATGGGGAGGTACAAGCTCCAACTCGGTTTTACAGTGAAAACGGCAGGCACTTCAAACCGGCACTAGGACACAGACTGAGAAACCAGAGTAAGTGTTTCTCCTGCAACCCGTTCCCTTTGTGCTGGATGAACGAACGTCTCTCCACATGCTCAGTTCTGAGAGATAAGTGTGTGTGAAAGCCGTCTTTCACCTAGCTTGAAGGGAACACAAAGTTTCTTTTCAGTTGCCAACTCCACTCCATACATATATATGGGGAGGTACCAGCTCCAACTCGGTTTTACAGTGAAAACGGCAGGCACTTCAAACCGGCACTAGGAAACAGACTGAGAAACCAGAGTAAGGGTTTCTCCTGCAACCCGTTCCCTTTGTGCTGGATGAACGAACGTCTCTCCACATGCTCAGTTCTGAGAGATAAGTGTGTGTGAAAGCCGTCCTTCACCTAGCTTGAAGGGAACACAAAGTTTCTTTTCAGTTCCCAACTCCACTCCATACATATATATGGGGAGGTACAAGCTCCAACTCGGTTTTACAGTGAAAACGGCAGGCACTTCAAACCGGCACTAGGAAACAGACTGAGAAACCAGAGTAAGGGTTTCTCCTGCAACCCGTTCCCTTTGTGCTGGATGAACGAACGTCTCTCCACATGCTCAGTTCTGAGAGATAAGTGTGTGTGAAAGCCGTCCTTCACCTAGCTTGAAGGGAACACAAAGTTTCTTTTCAGTTGCCAGCTCCACTCCTTACATATATATGGGGAGGTACAAGCTCCAACTCGGTTTTACAGTGAAAACGGCAGGCACTTCAAACCGGCACTAGGAAACAGACTGAGAAACCAGAGTAAGGGTTTCTCCTGCAACCCGTTCCCTTTGTGCTGGATGAACGAACGTCTCTCCTCATGCTCAGTTCTGAGAGATAAGTGTGTGTGAAAGCCGTCCTTCACCTAGCTTGAAGGGAACACAAAGTTTCTTTTCAGTTGCCAACTCCACTCCATACATATATATGGGGAGGTACAAGCTCCAACTCGGTTTTACAGTGAAAACGGCAGGCACTTCAAACCGGCACTAGGAAACAGACTGAGAAACCAGAGTAAGGGTTTCTCCTGCAACCCGTTCCCTTTGTGCTGGATGAACGAACGTCTCTCCACATGCTCAGTTCTGAGAGATAAGTGTGTGTGAAAGCCGTCCTTCACCTAGCTTGAAGGGAACACAAAGTTTCTTTTCAGTTGCCAACTCCAATCCATACATATATATGGGGAGGTACAAGCTTCAACTCGGTTTTACAGTGAAAACGGCAGGCACTTCAAACCGGCACTAGGAAACAGACTGAGAAACCAGAGTAAGGGTTTCTCCTGCAACCCGTTCCCTTTGTGCTGGATGAACGAACGTCTCTCCACATGCTCAGTTCTGAGAGATAAGTGTGTGTGAAAGCCGTCCTTCACCTAGCTTGAAGGGAACACAAAGTTTCTTTTCAGTTGCCAACTCCACTCCATACATATATATGGGGAGGTACAAGCTCCAACTCGGTTTTACAGTGAAAACGGCAGGCACTTCAAACCGGCACTAGGAAACAGACTGAGAAACCAGAGTAAGGGTTTCTCCTGCAACCCGTTCCCTTTGTGCTGGATGAACGAACGTCTCTCCACATGCTCAGTTCTGAGAGATAAGTGTGTGTGAAAGCCGTCCTTCACCTAGCTTGAAGGGAACACAAAGTTTCTTTTTAGTAGCCAACTCCACTCCATACATATATATGGGGAGGTACAAGCTCCAACTCGGGTTTACAGTGAAAACGGCAGGCACTTCAAACCGGCACTAGGAAACAGACTGAGAAACCAGAGTAAGGGTTTCTCCTGCAACCCGTTCCCTTTGTGCTGGATGAACGAACGTCTCTCCACATGCTCAGTTCTGAGAGATAAGTGTGTGTGAAAGCCGTTCTTCACCTAGCTTGAAGGGAACACAAAGTTTCTTTTCAGTTCCCAACTCCACCCATACATATATATGGGGAGGTACAAGCTCCAACTCGGTTTTACAGTGAAAACGGCAGGCACTTCAAACCGGCACTAGGAAACAGACTGAGAAACCAGAGTAAGGGTTTCTCCTGCAACCCGTTCCCTTTGTGCTGGATGAACGAACGTCTCTCCACATGCTCAGTTCTGAGAGATAAGTGTGTGTGAAAGCCGTCCTTCACCTAGCTTGAAGGGAACACAAAGTTTCTTTTCAGTTGCCAACTCCACTCCATACATATATATGGGGAGGTACAAGCTCCAACTCGGTTTTACAGTGAAAACGGCAGGCACTTCAAACCGGCACTAGGAAACAGACTGAGAAACCAGAGTAAGGGTTTCTCCTGCAACCCGTTCCCTTTGTGCTGGATGAACGAACGTCTCTCCACATGCTCAGTTCTGAGAGATAAGTGTGTGTGAAAGCCGTCCTTCACCTAGCTTGAAGGGAACACAAAGTTTCTTTTCAGTTGCCAACTCCACTCCATACATATATATGGGGAGGTACAAGCTCAAACTCGGTTTTACAGTGAAAACGGCAGGCACTTCAAACCGGCACTAGGAAACAGACTGAGAAACCAGAGTAAGGGTTTCTCCTGCAACCCGTTCCCTTTGTGCTGGATGAACGAACGTCTCTCCACATGCTCAGTTCTGAGAGATAAGTGTGTGTGAAAGCCGTCCTTCACCTAGCTTGAAGGGAACACAAAGTTTCTTTTCAGATGCCAACTCCACTCCATACATATATATGGGGAGGGACAAGCTCCAACTCGGTTTTACAGTGAAAACGGCAGGCACTTCAAACCGGCACTAGGAAACAGACTGAGAAACCAGAGTAAGGGTTTCTCCTGCAACCCGTTCCCTTTGTGCTGGATGAACGAACGTCTCTCCACATGCTCAGTTCTGAGAGATAAGTGTGTGTGAAAGCCGTCCTTCACATTCCTTGAAGGGGACACAAAGTTTCTTTTCAGTTGTCAACTCCACTCCTTACATATATATGGGGAGGTACAAGCTCCAACTCGGTTTTACAGTGAAAACGGCAGGCACTTCAAACCGGCACTAGGAAACAGACTGAGAAACCAGAGTAAGGGTTTCTCCTGCAACCCGTTCCCTTTGTGCTGGATGAACGAATGTCTCTCCTCATGCTCAGTTCTGAGAGATAAGTGTGTGTGAAAGCCGTCCTTCACCTAGCTTGAATGGAACACAAAGTTTCTTTTCAGTTGCCAACTCCACTCCATACATATATATGGGGAGGTACAAGCTCCAACTCGGTTTTACAGTGAAAACGGCAGGCACTTCAAACCGGCACTAGGAAACAGACTGAGAAACCAGAGTAAGGGTTTCTCCTGCAACCCGTTCCCTTTGTGCTGGATGAACGAACGTCTCTCCACATGCTCAGTTCTGAGAGATAAGTGTGTGTGAAAGCCGTCCTTCACCTAGCTTGAAGGGAACACAAAGTTTCTTTTCAGTTGCCAACTCCATTCCATACATATATATGGGGAGGTACAAGCTCCAACTCGGTTTTACAGTGAAAACGGCAGGCACTTCAAACCGGCACTAGGAAACAGACTGAGAAACCAGAGTAAGGGTTTCTCCTGCAACCCGTTCCCTTTGTGCTGGATGAAC
Organism: Vicugna pacos; assembly: GCF_048564905.1. Taxonomy (NCBI): domain Eukaryota; kingdom Metazoa; phylum Chordata; class Mammalia; order Artiodactyla; family Camelidae; genus Vicugna; species Vicugna pacos. Next base: position 2,824,582 of record NW_027328784.1, read on the forward strand.
GAACGTCTCTCCTCATGCTCAGTTCTGAGAGATAAGTGTGTGTGAAAGCCGTCCTTCACCTAGCTTGAAGGGAACACAAAGTTTCTTTTCAGTTGCCAACTCCACTCCATACATATATATGGGGAGGTACAAGCTCCAACTCGGTTTTACAGTGAAAACGGCAGGCACTTCAAACCGGCACTAGGAAACAGACTGAGAAACCAGAGTAAGGGTTTCTCCTGCAACCCGTTCCCTTTGTGCTGGATGAACGAACGTCTCTCCACATGCTCAGTTCGGAGAGATAAGTGTGTGTGAAAGCCGTCCTTCACCTAGCTTGAAGGGAACACAAAGTTTCTTTTCAGTTGCCAACTCCACTCCATACATATATATGGGGAGGTACAAGCTCCAACTCGGTTTTACAGTGAAAACGGCAGGCACTTCAAACCGGCACTAGGAAACAGACTGAGAAACCAGAGTAAGGGTTTCTCCTGCAACCCGTTCCCTTTGTGCTGGATGAACGAACGTCTCTCCACATGCTCAGTTCTGAGAGATAAGTGTGTGTGAAAGCCGTCCTTCACCTAGCTTGAAGGGAACACAAAGTTTCTTTTCAGTTCCCAACTCCACTCCATACATATATATGGGGAGGTACAAGCTCCAACTCGGGTTTACAGTGAAAACGGCAGGCACTTCAAACCGGCACTAGGAAACCGACTGAGAAACCAGAGTAAGGGTTTCTCCTGCAACCCGTTCCCTTTGTGCTGGATGAACGAACGTCTCTCCACATGCTCAGTTCTGAGAGATAAGTGTGTGTGAAAGCCGTCCTTCACCTAGCTTGAAGGGAACACAAAGTTTCTTTTCAGTTGCCAACTCCACTCCATACATATATATGGGGAGGTACAAGCTCCAACTCGGTTTTACAGTGAAAACGGCAGGCACTTCAAACCGGCACTAGGAAACAGACTGAGAAACCAGAGTAAGGGTTTCTCCTGCAACCCGTTCCCTTTGTGCTGGATGAACGAACGTCTCTCCACATGCTCAGTTCTGAGAGATAAGTGTGTGTGAAAGCCGTCCTTCACCTAGATTGAAGGGAACACAAAGTTTCTTTTCAGTTGCCAACTCCACTCCATACATATATATGGGGAGGTACCAGCTCCAACTCGGTTTTACAGTGAAAACGGCAGGCACTTCAAACCGGCACTAGGAAACAGACTGAGAAAGCAGAGTAAGGGTTTCTCCTGCAACCCGTTCCCTTTGTGCTGGATGAACGAACGTCTCTCCACATGCTCAGTTCTGAGAGATAAGTGTGTGTGAAAGCCGTCCTTCACCTAGCTTGAAGGGAACACAAAGTTTCTTTTCAGTTGCCAACTCCATTCCATACATATATATGGGGAGGTACAAGCTCCAACTCGGTTTTACAGTGAAAACGGCAGGCACTTCAAACCGGCACTAGGAAACCGACTGAGAAACCAGAGTAAGGGTTTCTCCTGCAACCCGTTCCCTTTGTGCTGGATGAACGAACGTCTCTCCACATGCTCAGTTCTGAGAGATAAGTGTGTGTGAAAGCCGTCCTTCACCTAGCTTGAACGGAACACAAAGTTTCTTTTCAGTTGCCAACTCCACTCCATACATATATATGGGGAGGTACAAGCTCCAACTCGGGTTTACAGTGAAAACGGCAGGCACTTCAAACCGGCACTAGGAAACAGACTGAGAAACCAGAGTAAGGGTTTCTCCTGCAACCCGTTCCCTTTGTGCTGGATGAACGAACGTCTCTCCACATGCTCAGTTCTGAGAGATAAGTGTGTGTGAAAGCCGTCCTTCACCTAGCTTGAAGGGAACACAAAGTTTCTTTTCAGTTGCCAACTCCACTCCATACATATATATGGGGAGGTACAAGCTCCAACTCGGTTTTACAGTGAAAACGGCAGGCACTTCAAACCGGCACTAGGAAACAGACTGAGAAACCAGAGTAAGGGTTTCTCCTGCAACCCGTTCCCTTTGTGCTGGATGAACGAACGTCTCTCCACATGCTCAGTTCTGAGAGATAAGTGTGTGTGAAAGCCGTCCTTCACCTAGCTTGAAGGGAACACAAAGTTTCTTTTCAGTTCCCAACTCCACTCCATACATATATATGGGGAGGTACAAGCTCCAACTCGGGTTTACAGTGAAAACGGCAGGCACTTCAAACCGGCACTAGGAAACCGACTGAGAAACCAGAGTAAGGGTTTCTCCTGCAACCCGTTCCCTTTGTGCTGGATGAACGAACGTCTCTCCACATGCTCAGTTCTGAGAGATAAGTGTGTGTGAAAGCCGTCCTTCACCTAGCTTGAAGGGAACACAAAGTTTCTTTTCAGTTGCCAACTCCACTCCATACATATATATGGGGAGGTACAAGCTCCAACTCGGTTTTACAGTGAAAACGGCAGGCACTTCAAACCGGCACTAGGAAACAGACTGAGAAACCAGAGTAAGGGTTTCTCCTGCAACCCGTTCCCTTTGTGCTGGATGAACGAACGTCTCTCCACATGCTCAGTTCTGAGAGATAAGTGTGTGTGAAAGCCGTCCTTCACCTAGCTTGAAGGGAACACAAAGTTTCTTTTAAGTTGCCAACTCCACTCCATACATATATATGGGGAGGTACAAGCTCCAACTCGGGTTTACAGTGAAAACGGCAGGCACTTCAAACCGGTACTAGGAAACAGACTGAGAAACCAGAGTAAGGGTTTCTCCTGCAACCCGTTCCCTTTTTGCTGGATGAACGAACGTCTCTCCACATGCTCAGTTCTGAGAGATAAGTGTGTGTGAAAGCCGTCCTTCACATAGCTTGAAGGGAACACAAAGTTTCTTTTCAGTTGCCAACCCCACTCCTTACATATATATGGGGAGGTACAAGCTCCAACTCGGTTTTACAGTGAAAACAGCAGGCACTTCAAACCGGCACTAGGAAACAGACTGAGAAACCAGAGTAAGTGTTTCTCCTGCAACCTGTTCCCTTTGTGCTGGATGAACGAACGTCTCTCCTCATGCTCAGTTCTGAGAGATAAGTGTGTGTGAAAGCCGTCCTTCACATAGCTTGAAGGGAACACAAAGTTTCTTTTCAGTTGCCAACTCCACTCCATACATATATATGGGGAGGTACCAGCTCCAACTCGGTTTTACAGTGAAAACGGCAGGCACTTCAAACCGGCACTAGGAAACAGACTGAGAAACCAGAGTAAGGGTTTCTCCTGCAACCCGTTCCCTTTGTGCTGGATGAACGAACGTCTCTCCACATGCTCAGTTCTGAGAGATAAGTGTGTGTGAAAGCCGTCCTTCACCTAGCTTGAAGGGAACACAAAGTTTCTTTTCATTTGCCAACTCCACTCCATACATATATATGGGGAGGTACAAGCTCCAACTCGGGTTTACAGTGAAAACGGCAGGCACTTCAAACCGGCACTAGGAAACCGACTGAGAAACCAGAGTAAGGGTTTCTCCTGCAACCCGTTCCCTTTGTGCTGGATGAACGAACGTCTCTCCACATGCTCAGTTCTGAGAGATAAGTGTGTGTGAAAGCCGTCCTTCACCTAGCTTGAAGGGAACACAAAGTTTCTTTTCAGTTGCCAACTCCACTCCATACATATATATGGGGAGGTACAAGCTCCAACTCGGTTTTACAGTGAAAACGGCAGGCACTTCAAACCGGCACTAGGAAACAGACTGAGAAACCAGAGTAAGGGTTTCTCCTGCAACCCGTTCCCTTTGTGCTGGATGAACGAACGTCTCTCCACATGCTCAGTTCTGAGAGATAAGTGTGTGTGAAAGCCGTCCTTCACCTAGCTTGAAGGGAACACAAAGTTTCTTTTCAGTTGCCAACTCCACTCCATACATATATATGGGGAGGTACAAGCTCCAACTCGGTTTTACAGTGAAAACGGCAGGCACTTCAAACCGGCACTAGGAAACAGACTGAGAAACCAGAGTAAGGGTTTCTCCTGCAACCCGTTCCCTTTGTGCTGGATGAACGAACGTCTCTCCACATGCTCAGTTCTGAGAGATAAGTGTGTGTGAAAGCCGTCCTTCACCTAGCTTGAAGGGAACACAAAGTTTCTTTTCAGTTGCCAACTCCACTCCATACATATATATGGGGAGGTACAAGCTCCAACTCGGTTTTACAGTGAAAACGGCAGGCACTTCAAACCGGCACTAGGAAACAGACTGAGAAACCAGAGTAAGGGTTTCTCCTGCAACCCGTTCCCTTTGTGCTGGATGAACGAACGTCTCTCCACATGCTCAGTTCTGAGAGATAAGTGTGTGTGAAAGCCGTCCTTCACCTAGCTTGAAGGGAACACAAAGTTTCTTTTCAGTTGCCAACTCCACTCCATACATATATATGGGGAGGTACAAGCTCCAACTCGGTTTTACAGTGAAAACGGCAGGCACTTCAAACCGGCACTAGGAAACAGACTGAGAAACCAGAGTAAGGGTTTCTCCTGCAACCCGTTCCCTTTGTGCTGGATGAACGAACGTCTCTCCACATGCTCAGTTCTGAGAGATAAGTGTGTGTGAAAGCCGTCCTTCACCTAGCTTGAAGGGAACACAAAGTTTCTTTTAAGTTGCCAACTCCACTCCATACATATATATGGGGAGGTACAAGCTCCAACTCGGGTTTACAGTGAAAACGGCAGGCACTTCAAACCGGTACTAGGAAACAGACTGAGAAACCAGAGTAAGGGTTTCTCCTGCAACCCGTTCCCTTTTTGCTGGATGAACGAACGTCTCTCCACATGCTCAGTTCTGAGAGATAAGTGTGTGTGAAAGCCGTCCTTCACATAGCTTGAAGGGAACACAAAGTTTCTTTTCAGTTGCCAACCCCACTCCTTACGTATATATGGGGAGGTACAAGCTCCAACTCGGTTTTACAGTGAAAACAGCAGGCACTTCAAACCGGCACTAGGAAACAGACTGAGAAACCAGAGTAAGGGTTTCTCCTGCAACCCGTTCCCTTTGTGCTGGATGAACGAACGTCTCTCCTCATGCTCAGTTCTGAGAGATAAGTGTGTGTGAAAGCCGTCCTTCACATAGCTTGAAGGGAACACAAAGTTTCTTTTCAGTTGCCAACTCCACTCCATACATATATATGGGGAGGTACAAGCTCCAACTCGGTTTTACAGTGAAAACGGCAGACACTTCAAACCGGCACTAGGAAACAGACTGAGAAACCAGAGTAAGGGTTTCTCCTGCAACCCGTTCCCTTTGTGCTGAATGAACGAACGTCTCTCCACATGCTCAGTTCTGAGAGATAAGTGTGTGTGAAAGCCGTCCTTCACCTAGCTTGAAGGGAACACAAAGTTTCTTTTCAGTTGCCAACTCCACTCCATACATATATATGGGGAGGTACAAGCTCCAACTCGGTTTTACAGTGAAAACGGCAGGCACTTCAAACCGGCACTAGGAAACAGACTGAGAAACCAGAGTAAGGGTTTCTCCTGCAACCCGTTCCCTTTGTGCTGGATGAACGAACGTCTCTCCACATGCTCAGTTCTGAGAGATAAGTGTGTGTGAAAGCCGTCCTTCACCTAGCTTGAAGGGAACACAAAGTTTCTTTTCAGTTGCCAACTCCACTCCATACATATATATGGGGAGGTACAAGCTCCAACTCGGTTTTACAGTGAAAACGGCAGGCACTTCAAACCGGCACTAGGAAACAGACTGAGAAACCAGAGTAAGGGTTTCTCCTGCAACCCGTTCCCTTTGTGCTGGATGAACGAACGTCTCTCCACATGCTCAGTTCTGAGAGATAAGTGTGTGTGAAAGCCGTCCTTCACCTAGCTTGAAGGGAACACAAAGTTTCTTTTCAGTTCCCAACTCCACTCCATACATATATATGGGGAGGTACCAGCTCCAACTCGGTTTTACAGTGAAAACGGCAGGCACTTCAAACCGGCACTAGGAAACAGACTGAGAAACCAGAGTAAGGGTTTCTCCTGCAACCCGTTCCCTTTGTGCTGGATGAACGAACGTCTCTCCACATGCTCAGTTCTGAGAGATAAGTGTGTGTGAAAGCCGTCCTTCACCTAGCTTGAAGGGAACACAAAGTTTCTTTTCAGTTGCCAACTCCACTCCATACATATATATGGGGAGGTACCAGCTCCAACTCGGTTTTACAGTGAAAACGGCAGGCACTTCAAACCGGCACTAGGAAACAGACTGAGAAACCAGAGTAAGGGTTTCTCCTGCAACCCGTTCCCTTTGTGCTGGATGAACGAACGTCTCTCCACATGCTCAGTTCTGAGAGATAAGTGTGTGTGAAAGCCGTCCTTCACCTAGCTTGAAGGGAACACAAAGTTTCTTTTCAGTTGCCAACTCCACTCCATACATATATATGGGGAGGTACAAGCTCCAACTCGGTTTTACAGTGAAAACGGCAGGCACTTCAAACCGGCACTAGGAAACAGACTGAGAAAGCAGAGTAAGGGTTTCTCCTGCAACCCGTTCCCTTTGTGCTGGATGAACGAACGTCTCTCCACATGCTCAGTTCTGAGAGATAAGTGTGTGTGAAAGCCGTCCTTCACCTAGCTTGAAGGGAACACAAAGTTTCTTTTCAGTTGCCAACTCCACTCCATACATATATATGGGGAGGTACAAGCTCCAACTCGGGTTTACAGTGAAAACGGCAGGCACTTCAAACCGGCACTAGGAAACAGACTGAGAAACCAGAGTAAGGGTTTCTCCTGCAACCCGTTCCCTTTGTGCTGGATGAACGAACGTCTCTCCACATGCTCAGTTCTGAGAGATAAGTGTGTGTGAAAGCCGTCCTTCACCTAGCTTGAAGGGAACACAAAGTTTCTTTTCAGTTGCCAACTCCACTCCATACATATATATGGGGAGGTACAAGCTCCAACTCGGTTTTACAGTGAAAACGGCAGGCACTTCAAACCGGCACTAGGAAACAGACTGAGAAACCAGAGTAAGGGTTTCTCCTGCAACCCGTTCCCTTTGTGCTGGATGAACGAACGTCTCTCCACATGCTCAGTTCTGAGAGATAAGTGTGTGTGAAAGCCGTCCTTCACCTAGCTTGAAGGGAACACAAAGTTTCTTTTCAGTTGCCAACTCCACTCCATACATATATATGGGGAGGTACAAGCTCCAACTCGGTTTTACAGTGAAAACGGCAGGCACTTCAAACCGGCACTAGGAAACAGACTGAGAAACCAGAGTAAGGGTTTCTCCTGCAACCCGTTCCCTTTGTGCTGGATGAACGAACGTCTCTCCACATGCTCAGTTCTGAGAGATAAGTGTGTGTGAAAGCCGTCCTTCACCTAGCTTGAAGGGAACACAAAGTTTCTTTTCAGTTCCCAACTCCACTCCATACATATATATGGGGAGGTACCAGCTCCAACTCGGTTTTACAGTGAAAACGGCAGGCACTTCAAACCGGCACTAGGAAACAGACTGAGAAACCAGAGTAAGGGTTTCTCCTGCAACCCGTTCCCTTTGTGCTGGATGAACGAACGTCTCTCCACATGCTCAGTTCTGAGAGATAAGTGTGTGTGAAAGCCGTCCTTCACCTAGCTTGAAGGGAACACAAAGTTTCTTTTCAGTTGCCAACTCCACTCCATACATATATATGGGGAGGTACCAGCTCCAACTCGGTTTTACAGTGAAAACGGCAGGCACTTCAAACCGGCACTAGGAAACAGACTGAGAAACCAGAGTAAGGGTTTCTCCTGCAACCCGTTCCCTTTGTGCTGGATGAACGAACGTCTCTCCACATGCTCAGTTCTGAGAGATAAGTGTGTGTGAAAGCCGTCCTTCACCTAGCTTGAAGGGAACACAAAGTTTCTTTTCAGTTGCCAACTCCATTCCATACATATATATGGGGAGGTACAAGCTCCAACTCGGTTTTACAGTGAAAACGGCAGGCACTTCAAACCGGCACTAGGAAACAGACTGAGAAAGCAGAGTAAGGGTTTCTCCTGCAACCCGTTCCCTTTGTGCTGGATGAACGAACGTCTCTCCACATGCTCAGTTCTGAGAGATAAGTGTGTGTGAAAGCCGTCCTTCACATAGCTTGAAGGGAACACAAAGTTTCTTTTCAGTTGCCAACTCCACTCCTTACATATATATGGGGAGGTACAAGCTCCAACTCGGTTTTACAGTGAAAACGGCAGGCACTTCAAACCGGCACTAGGAAACAGACTGAGAAACCAGAGTAAGGGTTTCCCCTGCAACCTGTTCCCTTTGTGCTGGATGAACGAACGTCTCTCCTCATGCTCAGTTCTGAGAGATAAGTGTGTGTGAAAGCCGTCCTTCACCTAGCTTGAAGGGAACACAAAGTTTCTTTTCAGTTGCCAACTCCATTCCATACATATATATGGGGAGGTACAAGCTCCAACTCGGTTTTACAGTGAAAACGGCAGGCACTTCAAACCGGCACTAGGAAACCGACTGAGAAACCAGAGTAAGGGTTTCTCCTGCAAACCGTTCCCTTTGTGCTGGATGAACGAACGTCTCTCCACATGCTCAGTTCTGAGAGATAAGTGTGTGTGAAAGCCGTGCTTCACCTAGCTTGAAGGGAACACAAAGTTTCTTTTCAGTTGCCAACTCCACTCCATACATATATATGGGGAGGTACAAGCTCCAACTCGGGTTTACAGTGAAAACGGCAGGCACTTCAAACCGGCACTAGGAAACAGACTGAGAAACCAGAGTAAGGGTTTCTCCTGCAACCCGTTCCCTTTGTGCTGGATGAACGAACGTCTCTCCACATGCTCAGTTCTGAGAGATAAGTGTGTGTGAAAGCCGTCCTTCACCTAGCTTGAAGGGAACACAAAGTTTCTTTTCAGTTGCCAACTCCACTCCATACATATATATGGGGAGGTACAAGCTCCAACTCGGGTTTACAGTGAAAACGGCAGGCACTTCAAACCGGCACTAGGAAACAGACTGAGAAACCAGAGTAAGGGTTTCTCCTGCAACCCGTTCCCTTTGTGCTGGATGAACGAACGTCTCTCCACATGCTCAGTTCTGAGAGATAAGTGTGTGTGAAAGCCGTCCTTCACCTAGCTTGAAGGGAACACAAAGTTTCTTTTCAGTTGCCAACTCCACTCCATACATATATATGGGGAGGTACAAGCTCCAACTCGGTTTTACAGTGAAAACGGCAGGCACTTCAAACCGGCACTAGGAAACAGACTGAGAAACCAGAGTAAGGGTTTCTCCTGCAACCCGTTCCCTTTGTGCTGGATGAACGAACGTCTCTCCACATGCTCAGTTCTGAGAGATAAGTGTGTGTGAAAGCCGTCCTTCACATAGCTTGAAGGGAACACAAAGTTTCTTTTCAGTTGCCAACTCCACTCCATACATATATATGGGGAGGTACAAGCTCCAACTCGGGTTTACAGTGAAAACGGCAGGCACTTCAAACCAGTACTAGGAAACAGACTGAGAAACCAGAGTAAGGGTTTCTCCTGCAACCCGTTCCCTTTGTGCTGGATGAACGAACGTCTCTCCACATGCTCAGTTCTGAGAGATAAGTGTGTGTGAAAGCCGTCATTCACCTAGCTTGAAGGGAACACAAAGTTTCTTTTCAGTTGCCAACCCCACTCCTTACATATATATGGGGAGGTACAAGCTCCAACTCGGTTTTACAGTGAAAACAGCAGGCACTTCAAACCGGCACTAGGAAACAGACTGAGAAACCAGAGTAAGGGTTTCTCCTGCAACACGTTCCCTTTGTGCTGGATGAACGAACGTCTCTCCTCATGCTCAGTTCTGAGAGATAAGTGTGTGTGAAAGCCGTCCTTCACATAGCTTGAAGGGAACACAAAGTTTCTTTTCAGTTGCCAACTCCACTCCATACATATATATGGGGAGGTACAAGCTCCAACTCGGTTTTACAGTGAAAACGGCAGACACTTCAAACCGGCACTAGGAAACAGACTGAGAAACCAGAGTAAGGGTTTCTCCTGCAACCCGTTCCCTTTGTGCTGGATGAACGAACGTCTCTCCACATGCTCAGTTCTGAGAGATAAGTGTGTGTGAAAGCCGTCCTTCACCTAGCTTGAAGGGAACACAAAGTTTCTTTTCAGTTGCCAACTCCACTCCATACATATATATGGGGAGGTACAAGCTCCAACTCGGGTTTACAGTGAAAACGGCAGGCACTTCAAACCGGCACTAGGAAACAGACTGAGAAACCAGAGTAAGGGTTTCTCCTGCAACCCGTTCCCTTTGTGCTGGATGAACGAACGTCTCTCCACATGCCCAGTTCTGAGAGATAAGTGTGTGTGAAAGCCGTCCTTCACCTAGCTTGAAGGGAACACAAAGTTTCTTTTCAGTTGCCAACTCCACTCCATACATATATATGGGGAGGTACAAGCTCCAACTCGGTTTTACAGTGAAAACGGCAGGCACTTCAAACCGGCACTAGGAAACAGACTGAGAAACCAGAGTAAGGGTTTCTCCTGCAACCCGTTCCCTTTGTGCTGGATGAACGAACGTCTCTCCACATGCTCAGTTCTGAGAGATAAGTGTGTGTGAAAGCCGTCCTTCACCTAGCTTGAAGGGAACACAAAGTTTCTTTTCAGTTGCCAACTCCACTCCATACATATATATGGGGAGGTACAAGCTCCAACTCGGTTTTACAGTGAAAACGGCAGGCACTTCAAACCGGCACTAGGAAACAGACTGAGAAACCAGAGTAAGGGTTTCTCCTGCAACCCGTTCCCTTTGTGCTGGATGAACGAACGTCTCTCCACATGCTCAGATCTGAGAGATAAGTGTGTGTGAAAGCCGTCCTTCACCTAGCTTGAAGGGAACATAAAGTTTCTTTTCAGTTCCCAACTCCACTCCATACATATATATGGGGAGGTACAAGCTCCAACTCGGTTTTACAGTGAAAACGGCAGGCACTTCAAATCGGCACTAGGAAACCGACTGAGAAACCAGAGTAAGGGTTTCTCCTGCAACCCGTTCCCTTTGTGCTGGATGAACGAACGTCTCTCCACATGCTCAGTTCTGAGAGATAAGTGTGTGTGAAAGCCGTCCTTCACCTAGCTTGAAGGGAACACAAAGTTTCTTTTCAGTTGCCAACTCCACTCCATACATATATATGGGGAGGTACAAGCTCCAACTCGGTTTTACAGTGAAAACGGCAGGCACTTCAAACCGGCACTAGGAAACAGACTGAGAAACCAGAGTAAGGGTTTCTCCTGCAACCCGTTCCCTTTGTGCTGGATGAACGAACGTCTCTCCACATGCTCAGTTCTGAGAGATAAGTGTGTGTGAAAGCCGTCCTTCACCTAGCTTGAAGGGAACACAAAGTTTCTTTTCAGTTGCCAACTCCACTCCATACATATATATGGGGAGGTACAAGCTCCAACTCGGTTTTACAGTGAAAACGGCAGGCACTTCAAACCGGCACTAGGAAACAGACTGAGAAACCAGAGTAAGGGTTTCTCCTGCAACCCGTTCCCTTTGTGCTGGATGAACGAACGTCTCTCCACATGCTCAGTTCTGAGAGATAAGTGTGTGTGAAAGCCGTCCTTCACCTAGCTTGAAGGGAACACAAAGTTTCTTTTCAGTTGCCAACTCCACTCCATACATATATATGGGGAGGTACAAGCTCCAACTCGGTTTTACAGTGAAAACGGCAGGCACTTCAAACCGGCACTAGGAAACCGACTGAGAAACCAGAGTAAGGGTTTCTCCTGCAACCCGTTCCCTTTGTGCTGGATGAACGAACGTCTCTCCACATGCTCAGTTCTGAGAGATAAGTGTGTGTGAAAGCCGTCCTTCACCTAGCTTGAAGGGAACACAAAGTTTCTTTTCAGTTGCCAACTCCACTCCATACATATATATGGGGAGGTACAAGCTCCAACTCGGTTTTACAGTGAAAACGGCAGGCACTTCAAACCGGCACTAGGAAACAGACTGAGAAACCAGAGTAAGGGTTTCTCCTGCAACCCGTTCCCTTTGTGCTGGATGAACGAACGTCTCTCCACATGCTCAGTTCTGAGAGATAAGTGTGTGTGAAAGCCGTCCTTCACCTAGCTTGAAGGGAACACAAAGTTTCTTTTCAGTTGCCAACTCCACTCCATACATATATATGGGGAGGTACAAGCTCCAACTCGGTTTTACAGTGAAAACGGCATGCACTTCAAACCGGCACTAGGAAACAGACTGAGAAACCAGAGTAAGGGTTTCTCCTGCAACACGTTCCCTTTGTGCTGGATGAACGAACGTCTCTCCACATGCTCAGTTCTGAGAGATAAGTGTGTGTGAAAGCCGTCCTTCACCTAGCTTGAAGGGAACACAAAGTTTCTTTTCAGTTCCCAACTCCACTCCATACATATATATGGGGAGGTACAAGCTCCAACTCGGGTTTACAGTGAAAACGGCAGGCACTTCAAACCGGCACTAGGAAACCGACTGAGAAACCAGAGTAAGGGTTTCTCCTGCAACCCGTTCCCTTTGTGCTGGATGAACGAACGTCTCTCCACATGCTCAGTTCTGAGAGATAAGTGTGTGTGAAAGCCGTCCTTCACCTAGCTTGAAGGGAACACAAAGTTTCTTTTCAGTTGCCAACTCCACTCCATACATATATATGGGGAGGTACAAGCTCCAACTCGGTTTTACAGTGAAAACGGCAGGCACTTCAAACCGGCACTAGGAAACAGACTGAGAAACCAGAGTAAGGGTTTCTCCTGCAAACCGTTCCCTTTGTGCTGGATGAACGAACGTCTCTCCACATGCTCAGTTCTGAGAGATAAGTGTGTGTGAAAGCCGTCCTTCACCTAGCTTGAAGGGAACACAAAGTTTCTTTTCAGTTGCCAACTCCACTCCATACATATATATGGGGAGGTACAAGCTCCAACTCGGGTTTACAGTGAAAACGGCAGGCACTTCAAACCGGCACTAGGAAACAGACTGAGAAACCAGAGTAAGGGTTTCTCCTGCAACCCGTTCCCTTTGTGCTGGATGAACGAACGTCTCTCCTCATGCTCAGTTCTGAGAGATAAGTGTGTGTGAAAGCCGTCCTTCACATAGCTTGAAGGGAACACAAAGTTTCTTTTCAGTTGCCAACTCCACTCCATACATATATATGGGGAGGTACAAGCTCCAACTCGGTTTTACAGTGAAAACGGCAGACACTTCAAACCGGCACTAGGAAACAGACTGAGAAACCAGAGTAAGGGTTTCTCCTGCAACCCGTTCCCTTTGTGCTGGATGAACGAACGTCTCTCCACATGCTCAGTTCTGAGAGATAAGTGTGTGTGAAAGCCGTCCTTCACCTAGCTTGAAGGGAACACAAAGTTTCTTTTCAGTTGCCAACTCCACTCCATACATATATATGGGGAGGTACAAGCTCCAACTCGGGTTTACAGTGAAAACGGCAGGCACTTCAAACCGGCACTAGGAAACAGACTGAGAAACCAGAGTAAGGGTTTCTCCTGCAACCCGTTCCCTTTGTGCTGGATGAACGAACGTCTCTCCACATGCCCAGTTCTGAGAGATAAGTGTGTGTGAAAGCCGTCCTTCACCTAGCTTGAAGGGAACACAAAGTTTCTTTTAAGTTGCCAACTCCACTCCATACATATATATGGGGAGGTACAAGCTCCAACTCGGGTTTACAGTGGAAACGGCAGGCACTTCAAACCGGCACTAGGAAACAGACTGAGAAACCAGAGTAAGGGTTTCTCCTGCAACCCGTTCCCTTTGTGCTGGATGAACGAACGTCTCTCCACATGCTCAGTTCTGAGAGATAAGTGTGTGTGAAAGCCGTCCTTCACCTAGCTTGAAGGGAACACAAAGTTTCTTTTCAGTTGCCAACTCCACTCCATACATATATATGGGGAGGTACAAGCTCCAACTCGGTTTTACAGTGAAAACGGCAGGCACTTCAAACCGGCACTAGGAAACAGACTGAGAAACCAGAGTAAGGGTTTCTCCTGCAACCCGTTCCCTTTGTGCTGGATGAACGAACGTCTCTCCACATGCTCAGATCTGAGAGATAAGTGTGTGTGAAAGCCGTCCTTCACCTAGCTTGAAGGGAACATAAAGTTTCTTTTCAGTTGCCAACTCCACTCCATACATATATATGGGGAGGTACAAGCTCCAACTCGGTTTTACAGTGAAAACGGCAGGCACTTCAAATCGGCACTAGGAAACCGACTGAGAAACCAGAGTAAGGGTTTCTCCTGCAACCCGTTCCCTTTGTGCTGGATGAACGAACGTCTCTCCACATGCTCAGTTCTGAGAGATAAGTGTGTGTGAAAGCCGTCCTTCACCTAGCTTGAAGGGAACAGAAAGTTTCTTTTCAGTTGCCAACTCCACTCCATACATATATATGGGGAGGTACAAGCTCCAACTCGGTTTTACAGTGAAAACGGCAGGCACTTCAAACCGGCACTAGGAAACAGACTGAGAAACCAGAGTAAGGGTTTCTCCTGCAACCCGTTCCCTTTGTGCTGGATGAACGAACGTCTCTCCACATGCTCAGTTCTGAGAGATAAGTGTGTGTGAAAGCCGTCCTTCACCTAGCTTGAAGGGAACACAAAGTTTCTTTTCAGTTCCCAACTCCACTCCATACATATATATGGGGAGGTACAAGCTCCAACTCGGTTTTACAGTGAAAACGGCAGGCACTTCAAACCGGCACTAGGAAACCGACTGAGAAACCAGAGTAAGGGTTTCTCCTGCAACCCGTTCCCTTTGTGCTGGATGAACGAACGTCTCTCCACATGCTCAGTTCTGAGAGATAAGTGTGTGTGAAAGCCGTCCTTCACCTAGCTTGAAGGGAACACAAAGTTTCTTTTCAGTTGCCAACTCCACTCCATACATATATATGGGGAGGTACAAGCTCCAACTCGGTTTTACAGTGAAAACGGCAGGCACTTCAAACCGGCACTAGGAAACAGACTGGGAAACCAGAGTAAGGGTTTCTCCTGCAACCCGTTCCCTTTGTGCTGGATGAACGAACGTCTCTCCACATGCTCAGTTCTGAGAGATAAGTGTGTGTGAAAGCCGTCCTTCACCTAGCTTGAAGGGAACACAAAGTTTCTTTTCAGTTGCCAACTCCACTCCATACATATTTATGGGGAGGTACAAGCTCCAACTCGGTTTTACAGTGAAAACGGCATGCACTTCAAACCGGCACTAGGAAACAGACTGAGAAACCAGAGTAAGGGTTTCTCCTGCAACACGTTCCCTTTGTGCTGGATGAACGAACGTCTCTCCACATGCTCAGTTCTGAGAGATAAGTGTGTGTGAAAGCCGTCCTTCACCTAGCTTGAAGGGAACACAAAGTTTCTTTTCAGTTCCCAACTCCACTCCATACATATATATGGGGAGGTACAAGCTCCAACTCGGGTTTACAGTGAAAACGGCAGGCACTTCAAACCGGCACTAGGAAACCGACTGAGAAACCAGAGTAAGGGTTTCTCCTGCAACCCGTTCCCTTTGTGCTGGATGAACGAACGTCTCTCCACATGCTCAGTTCTGAGAGATAAGTGTGTGTGAAAGCCGTCCTTCACCTAGCTTGAAGGGAACACAAAGTTTCTTTTCAGTTGCCAACTCCACTCCATACATATATATGGGGAGGTACAAGCTCCAACTCGGTTTTACAGTGAAAACGGCAGGCACTTCAAACCGGCACTAGGAAACAGACTGAGAAACCAGAGTAAGGGTTTCTCCTGCAACCCGTTCCCTTTGTGCTGGATGAACGAACGTCTCTCCACATGCTCAGTTCTGAGAGATAAGTGTGTGTGAAAGCCGTCCTTCACCTAGCTTGAAGGGAACACAAAGTTTCTTTTCAGTTGCCAACTCCACTCCATACATATATATGGGGAGGTACAAGCTCCAACTCGGGTTTACAGTGAAAACGGCAGGCACTTCAAACCGGTACTAGGAAACAGACTGAGAAACCAGAGTAAGGGTTTCTCCTGCAACCCGTTCCCTTTGTGCTGGATGAACGAACGTCTCTCCACATGCTCAGTTCTGAGAGATAAGTGTGTGTGAAAGCCGTCCTTCACATAGCTTGAAGGGAACACAAAGTTTCTTTTCAGTTCCCAACCCCACTCCTTACATATATATGGGGAGGTACAAGCTCCAACTCGGTTTTACAGTGAAAACAGCAGGCACTTCAAACCGGCACTAGGAAACAGACTGAGAAACCAGAGTAAGGGTTTCTCCTGCAACCCGTTCCCTTTGTGCTGGATGAACGAACGTCTCTCCTCATGCTCAGTTCTGAGAGATAAGTGTGTGTGAAAGCCGTCCTTCACATAGCTTGAAGGGAACACAAAGTTTCTTTTCAGTTGCCAACTCCACTCCATACATATATATGGGGAGGTACAAGCTCCAACTCGGTTTTACAGTGAAAACGGCAGACACTTCAAACCGGCACTAGGAAACAGACTGAGAAACCAGAGTAAGGGTTTCTCCTGCAACCCGTTCCCTTTGTGCTGGATGAACGAACGTCTCTCCACATGCTCAGTTCTGAGAGATAAGTGTGTGTGAAAGCCGTCCTTCACCTAGCTTGAAGGGAACACAAAGTTTCTTTTCAGTTGCCAACTCCACTCCATACGTATATATGGGGAGGTACAAGCTCCAACTCGGGTTTACAGTGAAAACGGCAGGCACTTCAAACCGGCACTAGGAAACAGACTGAGAAACCAGAGTAAGGGTTTCTCCTGCAACCCGTTCCCTTTGTGCTGGATGAACGAACGTCTCTCCACATGCCCAGTTCTGAGAGATAAGTGTGTGTGAAAGCCGTCCTTCACCTAGCTTGAAGGGAACACAAAGTTTCTTTTCAGTTGCCAACTCCACTCCATACATATATATGGGGAGGTACAAGCTCCAACTCGGTTTTACAGTGAAAACGGCAGGCACTTCAAACCGGCACTAGGAAACAGACTGAGAAACCAGAGTAAGGGTTTCTCCTGCAACCCGTTCCCTTTGTGCTGGATGAACGAACGTCTCTCCACATGCTCAGTTCTGAGAGATAAGTGTGTGTGAAAGCCGTCCTTCACCTAGGTTGAAGGGAACACAAAGTTTCTTTTCAGTTGCCAACTCCACTCCATACATATATATGGGGAGGTACAAGCTCCAACTCGGTTTTACAGTGAAAACGGCAGGCACTTCAAACCGGCACTAGGAAACAGACTGAGAAACCAGAGTAAGGGTTTCTCCTGCAACCCGTTCCCTTTGTGCTGGATGAACGAACGTCTCTCCACATGCTCAGTTCTGAGAGATAAGTGTGTGTGAAAGCCGTCCTTCACCTAGCTTGAAGGGAACACAAAGTTTCTTTTCAGTTGCCAACTCCAATCCATACATATATATGGGGAGGTACAAGCTCCAACTCGGTTTTACTGTGAAAACGGCAGGCACTTCAAACCGGCACTAGGAAACAGACTGAGAAACCAGAGTAAGGGTTTCTCCTGCAACCAGTTCCCTTTGTGCTGGATGAACGAACGTCTCTCCACATGCTCAGTTCTAAGAGATAATTGTGTGTGAAAGCCGTCCTTCACCTAGCTTGAAGGGAACACAAAGTTTCTTTTCAGTTGCCAACTTCACTCCATACATAAATATGGGGATGTACAAGCTCCAACTCGGTTTTACAGTGAAACGGCAGGCACTTCAAACCGGCACTAGGAAACAGACTGAGAAACCAGAGTAAGGGTTTCTCCTGCAACCCGTTCCCTTTGTGCTGGATGAACGAACGTCTCTCCACATGCTCAGTTCTGAGAGATAAGTGTGTGTGAAAGCCGTCCTTCACCTAGCTTGAAGGGAACACAAAGTTTCTTTTCAGTTGCCAACTCCACTCCATACATATATATGGGGAGGTACAAGCTCCAACTCGGTTTTACAGTGAAAACGGCAGGCACTTCAAACCGGCACTAGGAAACAGACTGAGAAACCGGAGTAAGGGTTTCTCCTGCAACCCGTTCCCTTTGTGCTGGATGAACGAAAGTCTCTCCACATGCTCAGTTCTGAGAGATAAGTGTGTGTGAAAGCCGTCCTTCACCTAGCTTGAAGGGAACACAAAGTTTCTTTTCAGTTGCCAACTCCACTCCATACATATATATGGGGAGGTACAAGCTCCAACTCGGTTTTACAGTGAAAACGGCAGGCACTTCAAACCGGCACTAGGAAACCGACTGAGAAACCAGAGTAAGGGTTTCTCCTGCAACCCGTTCCCTTTGTGCTGGATGAACGAACGTCTCTCCACATGCTCAGTTCTGAGAGAGAAGTGTGTGTGAAAGCCGTCCTTCACCTAGCTTGAAGGGAACACAAAGTTTCTTTTCAGTTGCCAACTCCACTCCATACATATATATGGGGAGGTACAAGCTCCAACTCGGTTTTACAGTGAAAACCGCAGGCACTTCAAACCGGCACTAGGAAACCGACTGAGAAACCAGAGTAAGGGTTTCTCCTGCAACCCGTTCCCTTTGTGCTGGATGAACGAACGTCTCTCCACATGCTCAGTTCTGAGAGATAAGTGTGTGTGAAAGCCGTCCTTCACCTAGCTTGAAGGGAACACAAAGTTTCTTTTCAGTTGCCAACTCCACTCCATACATATATATGGAGAGGCACAAGCTCCAACTCGGTTTTACAGTGAAAACGGCAGGCACTTCCAAGAGGCACTAGGAAACAGACTGAGAAACCAGAGTAAGGGTTTCCCCTGCAACCCGTTCCTTTGTGCTGGATGAACGAACGTCTCTCCACATGCTCAGTTCTGAGAGATAAGTGTGTGTGAAAGCCGTCCTTCACCTAGCTTGAAGGGAACACAAAGTTTCTTTTCAGTTGCCAACTCCACTCCATACATATATATGGGGAGGTACAAGCTCCAACTCGGTTTTACAGTGAAAACGGCAGGCACTTCAAACCGGCACTAGGAAACAGACTGAGAAACCAGAGTAAGGGTTTCTCCTGCAACCCGTTCTCTTTGTGCTGCATGAACGAACGTCTCTCCACATGCTCAGTTCTGAGAGATAAGTGTGTGTGAAAGCCGTCCTTCACCTAGCTTGAAGGGAACACAAAGTTTCTTTTCAGTTGCCATCTCCACTCCATATATATATATGGGGAGGTACAAGCTCCAACTCGGGTTTACAGTGAAAACGGCAGGCACTTCAAAACGGCACCAGGAAACAGACTGAGAAACCAGAGTAAGGGTTTCTCCTGCAACCCGTTCCCTTTGTGCTGGATGAACGAACGTCTCTCCACATGCTCAGTTCTGAGAGATAAGTGTGTGTGAAAGCCGTCCTTCACCTAGCTTGAAGGGAACACAAAGTTCCTTTTCAGTTGCCAACTCCACTCCATACATATATATGGGGAGGTACAAGCTCCAACTCGGTTTTACAGTGAAAACGGCAGGCACTTCAAACCGGCACTAGGAAACAGACTGAGAAACCAGAGTAAGGGTTTCCCCTGCAACCCGTTCCCCTTGTGCTGGATGAACGAACGTCTCTCCACATGCTCAGTTCTGAGAGATAAGTGTGTGTGAAAGCCGTCCTTCACCTAGCTTGAAGGGAACACAAAGTTTCTTTTCAGTTGCCAACTCCACTCCATACATATATATGGGGAGGTACAAGCTACAACTCGGTTTTACAGTGAAAACGGCAGGCACTTCAAACCGGCACTAGGAAACAGACTGAGAAACCAGAGTAAGGGTTTCTCCTGCAACCCGTTCCCTTTGTGCTGGATGAACGAACGTCTCTCCACATGCTCAGTTCTGAGAGATAAGTGTGTGTGAAAGCCGTCCTTCACCTAGCTTGAAGGGAACACAAAGTTTCTTTTCAGTTGCCAACTCCACTCCATACATATATATGGGGAGGTACAAGCTCCAACTCGGTTTTACAGTGAAAACGGCAGGCACTTCAAACCGGCACTAGGAAACAGACTGGGAAACCAGAGTAAGGGTTTCTCCTGCAACCCGTTCCCTTTGTGCTGGATGAACGAACGTCTCTCCACATGCTCAGTTCTGAGAGATAAGTGTGTGTGAAAGCCGTCCTTCACCTAGCTTGAAGGGAACACAAAGTTTCTTTTCAGTTGCCAACTCCACTCCATACATATTTATGGGGAGGTACAAGCTCCAACTCGGTTTTACAGTGAAAACGGCATGCACTTCAAACCGGCACTAGGAAACAGACTGAGAAACCAGAGTAAGGGTTTCTCCTGCAACACGTTCCCTTTGTGCTGGATGAACGAACGTCTCTCCACATGCTCAGTTCTGAGAGATAAGTGTGTGTGAAAGCCGTCCTTCACCTAGCTTGAAGGGAACACAAAGTTTCTTTTCAGTTCCCAACTCCACTCCATACATATATATGGGGAGGTACAAGCTCCAACTCGGGTTTACAGTGAAAACGGCAGGCACTTCAAACCGGCACTAGGAAACCGACTGAGAAACCAGAGTAAGGGTTTCTCCTGCAACCCGTTCCCTTTGTGCTGGATGAACGAACGTCTCTCCACATGCTCAGTTCTGAGAGATAAGTGTGTGTGAAAGCCGTCCTTCACCTAGCTTGAAGGGAACACAAAGTTTCTTTTCAGTTGCCAACTCCACTCCATACATATATATGGGGAGGTACAAGCTCCAACTCGGTTTTACAGTGAAAACGGCAGGCACTTCAAACCGGCACTAGGAAACAGACTGAGAAACCAGAGTAAGGGTTTCTCCTGCAACCCGTTCCCTTTGTGCTGGATGAACGAACGTCTCTCCACATGCTCAGTTCTGAGAGATAAGTGTGTGTGAAAGCCGTCCTTCACCTAGCTTGAAGGGAACACAAAGTTTCTTTTCAGTTGCCAACTCCACTCCATACATATATATGGGGAGGTACAAGCTCCAACTCGGGTTTACAGTGAAAACGGCAGGCACTTCAAACCGGTACTAGGAAACAGACTGAGAAACCAGAGTAAGGGTTTCTCCTGCAACCCGTTCCCTTTGTGCTGGATGAACGAACGTCTCTCCACATGCTCAGTTCTGAGAGATAAGTGTGTGTGAAAGCCGTCCTTCACATAGCTTGAAGGGAACACAAAGTTTCTTTTCAGTTCCCAACCCCACTCCTTACATATATATGGGGAGGTACAAGCTCCAACTCGGTTTTACAGTGAAAACAGCAGGCACTTCAAACCGGCACTAGGAAACAGACTGAGAAACCAGAGTAAGGGTTTCTCCTGCAACCCGTTCCCTTTGTGCTGGATGAACGAACGTCTCTCCTCATGCTCAGTTCTGAGAGATAAGTGTGTGTGAAAGCCGTCCTTCACATAGCTTGAAGGGAACACAAAGTTTCTTTTCAGTTGCCAACTCCACTCCATACATATATATGGGGAGGTACAAGCTCCAACTCGGTTTTACAGTGAAAACGGCAGACACTTCAAACCGGCACTAGGAAACAGACTGAGAAACCAGAGTAAGGGTTTCTCCTGCAACCCGTTCCCTTTGTGCTGGATGAACGAACGTCTCTCCACATGCTCAGTTCTGAGAGATAAGTGTGTGTGAAAGCCGTCCTTCACCTAGCTTGAAGGGAACACAAAGTTTCTTTTCAGTTGCCAACTCCATTCCATACGTATATATGGGGAGGTACAAGCTCCAACTCGGGTTTACAGTGAAAACGGCAGGCACTTCAAACCGGCACTAGGAAACAGACTGAGAAACCAGAGTAAGGGTTTCTCCTGCAACCCGTTCCCTTTGTGCTGGATGAACGAACGTCTCTCCACATGCCCAGTTCTGAGAGATAAGTGTGTGTGAAAGCCGTCCTTCACCTAGCTTGAAGGGAACACAAAGTTTCTTTTCAGTTGCCAACTCCACTCCATACATATATATGGGGAGGTACAAGCTCCAACTCGGTTTTACAGTGAAAACGGCAGGCACTTCAAACCGGCACTAGGAAACAGACTGAGAAACCAGAGTAAGGGTTTCTCCTGCAACCCGTTCCCTTTGTGCTGGATGAACGAACGTCTCTCCACATGCTCAGTTCTGAGAGATAAGTGTGTGTGAAAGCCGTCCTTCACCTAGGTTGAAGGGAACACAAAGTTTCTTTTCAGTTGCCAACTCCACTCCATACATATATATGGGGAGGTACAAGCTCCAACTCGGTTTTACAGTGAAAACGGCAGGCACTTCAAACCGGCACTAGGAAACAGACTGAGAAACCAGAGTAAGGGTTTCTCCTGCAACCCGTTCCCTTTGTGCTGGATGAACGAACGTCTCTCCACATGCTCAGTTCTGAGAGATAAGTGTGTGTGAAAGCCGTCCTTCACCTAGCTTGAAGGGAACACAAAGTTTCTTTTCAGTTGCCAACTCCAATCCATACATATATATGGGGAGGTACAAGCTCCAACTCGGTTTTACTGTGAAAACGGCAGGCACTTCAAACCGGCACTAGGAAACAGACTGAGAAACCAGAGTAAGGGTTTCTCCTGCAACCAGTTCCCTTTGTGCTGGATGAACGAACGTCTCTCCACATGCTCAGTTCTAAGAGATAATTGTGTGTGAAAGCCGTCCTTCACCTAGCTTGAAGGGAACACAAAGTTTCTTTTCAGTTGCCAACTTCACTCCATACATAAATATGGGGATGTACAAGCTCCAACTCGGTTTTACAGTGAAACGGCAGGCACTTCAAACCGGCACTAGGAAACAGACTGAGAAACCAGAGTAAGGGTTTCTCCTGCAACCCGTTCCCTTTGTGCTGGATGAACGAACGTCTCTCCACATGCTCAGTTCTGAGAGATAAGTGTGTGTGAAAGCCGTCCTTCACCTAGCTTGAAGGGAACACAAAGTTTCTTTTCAGTTGCCAACTCCACTCCATACATATATATGGGGAGGTACAAGCTCCAACTCGGTTTTACAGTGAAAACGGCAGGCACTTCAAACCGGCACTAGGAAACAGACTGAGAAACCGGAGTAAGGGTTTCTCCTGCAACCCGTTCCCTTTGTGCTGGATGAACGAAAGTCTCTCCACATGCTCAGTTCTGAGAGATAAGTGTGTGTGAAAGCCGTCCTTCACCTAGCTTGAAGGGAACACAAAGTTTCTTTTCAGTTGCCAACTCCACTCCATACATATATATGGGGAGGTACAAGCTCCAACTCGGTTTTACAGTGAAAACGGCAGGCACTTCAAACCGGCACTAGGAAACCGACTGAGAAACCAGAGTAAGGGTTTCTCCTGCAACCCGTTCCCTTTGTGCTGGATGAACGAACGTCTCTCCACATGCTCAGTTCTGAGAGAGAAGTGTGTGTGAAAGCCGTCCTTCACCTAGCTTGAAGGGAACACAAAGTTTCTTTTCAGTTGCCAACTCCACTCCATACATATATATGGGGAGGTACAAGCTCCAACTCGGTTTTACAGTGAAAACCGCAGGCACTTCAAACCGGCACTAGGAAACCGACTGAGAAACCAGAGTAAGGGTTTCTCCTGCAACCCGTTCCCTTTGTGCTGGATGAACGAACGTCTCTCCACATGCTCAGTTCTGAGAGATAAGTGTGTGTGAAAGCCGTCCTTCACCTAGCTTGAAGGGAACACAAAGTTTCTTTTCAGTTGCCAACTCCACTCCATACATATATATGGAGAGGCACAAGCTCCAACTCGGTTTTACAGTGAAAACGGCAGGCACTTCCAACAGGCACTAGGAAACAGACTGAGAAACCAGAGTAAGGGTTTCCCCTGCAACCCGTTCCTTTGTGCTGGATGAACGAACGTCTCTCCACATGCTCAGTTCTGAGAGATAAGTGTGTGTGAAAGCCGTCCTTCACCTAGCTTGAAGGGAACACAAAGTTTCTTTTCAGTTGCCAACTCCACTCCATACATATATATGGGGAGGTACAAGCTCCAACTCGGTTTTACAGTGAAAACGGCAGGCACTTCAAACCGGCACTAGGAAACAGACTGAGAAACCAGAGTAAGGGTTTCTCCTGCAACCCGTTCTCTTTGTGCTGCATGAACGAACGTCTCTCCACATGCTCAGTTCTGAGAGATAAGTGTGTGTGAAAGCCGTCCTTCACCTAGCTTGAAGGGAACACAAAGTTTCTTTTCAGTTGCCATCTCCACTCCATATATATATATGGGGAGGTACAAGCTCCAACTCGGGTTTACAGTGAAAACGGCAGGCACTTCAAAACGGCACCAGGAAACAGACTGAGAAACCAGAGTAAGGGTTTCTCCTGCAACCCGTTCCCTTTGTGCTGGATGAACGAACGTCTCTCCACATGCTCAGTTCTGAGAGATAAGTGTGTGTGAAAGCCGTCCTTCACCTAGCTTGAAGGGAACACAAAGTTCCTTTTCAGTTGCCAACTCCACTCCATACATATATATGGGGAGGTACAAGCTCCAACTCGGTTTTACAGTGAAAACGGCAGGCACTTCAAACCGGCACTAGGAAACAGACTGAGAAACCAGAGTAAGGGTTTCCCCTGCAACCCGTTCCCCTTGTGCTGGATGAACGAACGTCTCTCCACATGCTCAGTTCTGAGAGATAAGTGTGTGTGAAAGCCGTCCTTCACCTAGCTTGAAGGGAACACAAAGTTTCTTTTCAGTTGCCAACTCCACTCCATACATATATATGGGGAGGTACAAGCTACAACTCGGTTTTACAGTGAAAACGGCAGGCACTTCAAACCGGCACTAGGAAACAGACTGAGAAACCAGAGTAAGGGTTTCTCCTGCAACCCGTTCCCTTTGTGCTGGATGAACGAACGTCTCTCCACATGCTCAGTTCTGAGAGATAAGTGTGTGTGAAAGCCGTCCTTCACCTAGCTTGAAGGGAACACAAAGTTTCTTTTCAGTTGCCAATTCCACTCCATACAAATATATGGGGAGGTACAAGCTCCAACTCGGTTTTACAGTGAAAACGACAGGCACTTCAAACCGGCACTAGGAAACCGACTGAGAAACCAGAGTAAGGGTTTCTCCTGCAACCCGTTCCCTTTGTGCTGGATGAACGAACGTCTCTCCACATGCTCAGTTCTGAGAGATAAGTGTGTGTGAAAGCCGTCCTTCACCTAGCTTGAAGGGAACACAAAGTTTCTTTTCAGTTGCCAACTCCACTCCATACATATATTTCGGGAAGTACAAGCTCCAACTCGGTTTTACAGTGAAAACGGCAGGCACTTCAAACCGGCACTAGGAAACAGACTGAGAAACCAGAGTAAGGGTTTCTCCTGCAACCCGTTCCCTTTGTGCTGGATGAACGAACGTCTCTCCACATGCTCAGTTCTGAGAGATAAGTGTGTGTGAAAGCCGTCCTTCACCTAGCTTGAAGGGAACACAAAGTTTCTTTTCAGTTGCCAACTCCACTCCATACATATATATGGGGAGGTACAAGCTCCAACTCGGTTTTACAGTGAAAACGGCAGGCACTTCAAACCGGCACTAGGAAACCGACTGAGAAACCAGAGTAAGGGTTTCTCCTGCAACCCGTTCCCTTTGTGCTGGATGAAAGTATGTCTCTCCACATGCTCAGTTCTGAGAGATAAGTGTGTGTGAAAGCCGTCCTTCACCTAGCTTGAAGGGAACACAAAGTTTCTTTTCAGTTGCCAACTCCACTCCATACATATATATGGGGAGGTACAAGCTCCAACTCGGTTTTACAGTGAAAACGGCAGGCACTTCCAACCGGCACTAGGAAACAGACTGAGAAACCAGAGTAAGGGTTTCCCCTGCAACCCGTTCCTTTGTGCTGGATGAACGAACGTCTCTCCACATGCTCAGTTCTGAGAGATAAGTGTGTGTGAAAGCCGTCCTTCACCTAGCTTGAAGGGAACACAAAGTTTCTTTTCAGTTGCCAACTCCACTCCATATATATATATGGGGAGGTACAAGCTCCAACTCGGTTTTACAGTGAAAACGGCAGACACTTCAAACCGGCACTAGGAAACAGACTGAGAAACCAGAGTAAGGGTTTCTCCTGCAACCCGTTCCCTTTGTGCTGGATGAACGAACGTCTCTCCACATGCTCAGTTCTGAGAGATAAGTGTGTGTGAAAGCCGTCCTTCACCTAGCTTGAAGGGAACACAAAGTTTCTTTTCAGTTGCCAACTCCACTCCATACATATATATGGGGAGGTACAAGCTCCAACTCGGTTTTACAGTGAAAACGGCAGGCACTTCAAACCGGCACTAGGAAACAGACTGAGAAACCAGAGTAAGGGTTTCTCCTGCAACCCGTTCCCTTTGTGCTGGATGAACGAACGTCTCTCCACATGCTCAGTTCTGAGAGATAAGTGTGTGTGAAAGCCGTCCTTCACCTAGCTTGAAGGGAACACAAAGTTTCTTTTCAGTTCCCAACTCCACTCCATACATATATATGGGGAGGTACAAGCTCCAACTCGGTTTTACAGTGAAAACGGCAGGCACTTCAAACCGGCACTAGGAAACAGAATGAGAAACCAGAGTAAGGGTTTCTCCTGCAACCCGTTCCCTTTGTGCTGGATGAACGAACGTCTCTCCACATGCTCAGTTCTGAGAGATAAGTGTGTGTGAAAGCCGTCCTTCACCTAGCTTGAAGGGAACACAAAGTTTCTTTTCAGTTCCCAACTCCACTCCATACATATATATGGGGAGGTACAAGCTCCAACTCGGGTTTACAGTGAAAACGGCAGGCACTTCAAACCGGCACTAGGAAACCGACTGAGAAACCAGAGTAAGGGTTTCTCCTGCAACCCGTTCCCTTTGTGCTGGATGAACGAACGTCTCTCCACATGCTCAGTTCTGAGAGATAAGTGTGTGTGAAAGCCGTCCTTCACCTAGCTTGAAGGGAACACAAAGTTTCTTTTCAGTTGCCAACTCCACTCCATACATATATATGGGGAGGTACAAGCTCCAACTCGGTTTTACAGTGAAAACGGCAGGCACTTCAAACCGGCACTAGGAAACAGACTGAGAAACCAGAGTAAGGGTTTCTCCTGCAACCCGTTCCCTTTGTGCTGGATGAACGAACGTCTCTCCACATGCTCAGTTCTGAGAGATAAGTGTGTGTGAAAGCCGTCCTTCACCTAGCTTGAAGGGAACACAAAGTTTCTTTTCAGTTCCCAACTCCACTCCATACATATATATGGGGAGGTACAAGCTCCAACTCGGGTTTACAGTGAAAACGGCAGGCACTTCAAACCGGCACTAGGAAACAGACTGAGAAACCAGAGTAAGGGTTTCTCCTGCAACCCGTTCCCTTTGTGCTGGATGAACGAACGTCTCTCCACATGCTCAGTTCTGAGAGATAAGTGTGTGTGAAAGCCGTCCTTCACCTAGCTTGAAGGGAACACAAAGTTTCTTTTCAGTTGCCAACTCCACTCCATACATATATATGGGGAGGTACAAGCTCCAACTCGGTTTTACAGTGAAAACGGCAGGCACTTCAAACCGGCACTAGGAAACAGACTGAGAAACCAGAGTAAGGGTTTCTCCTGCAACCCGTTCCCTTTGTGCTGGATGAACGAACGTCTCTCCACATGCTCAGTTCTGAGAGATAAGTGTGTGTGAAATCCGTCCTTCACCTAGCTTGAAGGGAACACAAAGTTTCTTTTCAGTTCCCAACACCACTCCATACATATATATGGGGAGGTACAAGCTCCAACTCGGTTTTACAGTGAAAACGGCAGGCACTTCAAACCGGCACTAGGAAACAGACTGAGAAACCAGAGTAAGGGTTTCTCCTGCAACCCGTTCCCTTTGTGCTGGATGAACGAACGTCTCTCCACATGCTCAGTTCTGAGAGATAAGTGTGTGTGAAAGCCGTCCTTCACCTAGCTTGAAGGGAACACAAAGTTTCTTTTCAGTTGCCAACTCCAATCCATACATATATATGGGGAGGTACAATCTCCAACTCGGTTTTACAGTGAAAACGGCAGGCACTTCAAACCGGCACTAGGAAACAGACTGAGAAACCAGAGTAAGGTTTTCTCCTGCAACCCGTTCCCTTTGTGCTGGATGAACGAACGTCTCTCCACATGCTCAGTTCTGAGAGATAAGTGTGTGTGAAAGCCGTCCATCACCTAGCTTGAAGGGAACACAAAGTTTCTTTTCAGTTGCCAATTCCACTCCATACATATAAATGGGGAGGTACAAGCTCCAACTCGGTTTTACAGTGAAAACGACAGGCACTTCAAACCGGCACTAGGAAACCGACTGAGAAACCAGAGTAAGGGTTTCTCCTGCAACCCGTTCCCTTTGTGCTGGATGAACGAACGTCTCTCCACATGCTCAGTTCTGAGAGATAAGTGTGTGTGAAAGCCGTCCTTCACCTAGCTTGAAGGGAACACAAAGTTTCTTTTCAGTTGCCAACTCCACTCCATACATATATATCGGGAAGTACAAGCTCCAACTCGGTTTTACAGTGAAAACGGCAGGCACTTCAAACCGGCACTAGGAAACAGACTGAGAAACCAGAGTAAGGGTTTCTCCTGCAACCCGTTCCCTTTGTGCTGGATGAACGAACGTCTCTCCACATGCTCAGTTCTGAGAGATAAGTGTGTGTGAAAGCCGTCCTTCACCTAGCTTGAAGGGAACACAAAGTTTCTTTTCAGTTGCCAACTCCACTCCATACATATATATGGGGAGGTACAAGCTCCAACTCGGGTTTACAGTGAAAACGGCAGGCACTTCAAACCGGCACTAGGAAACAGACTGAGAAACCAGAGTAAGGGTTTCTCCTGCAACCCGTTCCCTTTGTGCTGGATGAACGAACGTCTCTCCACATGCTCAGTTCTGAGAGATAAGTGTGTGTGAAAGCCGTCCTTCACCTAGCTTGAAGGGAACACAAAGTTTCTTTTCAGTTGCCAACTCCACTCCATACATATATATGGGGAGGTACAAGCTCCAACTCGGTTTTACAGTGAAAACGGCAGGCACTTCAAACCGGCACTAGGAAACAGACTGAGAAACCAGAGTAAGGGTTTCTCCTGCAACCCGTTCCCTTTGTGCTGGATGAACGAACGTCTCTCCACATGCTCAGTTCTGAGAGATAAGTGTGTGTGAAATCCGTCCTTCACCTAGCTTGAAGGGAACACAAAGTTTCTTTTCAGTTCCCAACACCACTCCATACATATATATGGGGAGGTACAAGCTCCAACTCGGTTTTACAGTGAAAACGGCAGGCACTTCAAACCGGCACTAGGAAACAGACTGAGAAACCAGAGTAAGGGTTTCTCCTGCAACCCGTTCCCTTGGTGCTGGATGAACGAACGTCTCTCCACATGCTCAGTTCTGAGAGATAAGTGTGTGTGAAAGCCGTCCTTCACCTAGCTTGAAGGGAACACAAAGTTTCTTTTCAGTTGCCAACTCCACTCCATACATATATATGGGGAGGTACAAGCTCCAACTCGGGTTTACAGTGAAAACGGCAGGCACTTCAAACCGGCACTAGGAAACAGACTGAGAATCCAGAGTAAGGGTTTCTCCTGCAACCCGTTCCCTTTGTGCTGGATGAACGAACGTCTCTCCACATGCTCAGTTCTGAGAGATAAGTGTGTGTGAAAGCCGTCCTTCACCTAGCTTGAAGGGAACACAAAGTTTCTTTTCAGTTGCCAACTCCACTCCATACATATATATGGGGAGGTACAAGCTCCAACTCGGTTTTACAGTGAAAACGGCAGGCACTTCAAACCGGCACTAGGAAACAGACTGAGAAACCAGAGTAAGGGTTTCTCCTGCAACCCGTTCCCTTTGTGCTGGATGAACGAACGTCTCTCCACATGCTCAGTTCTGAGAGATAAGTGTGTGTGAAAGCCGTCCTTCACCTAGCTTGAAGGGAACACAAAGTTTCTTTTCAGTTCCCAACACCACTCCATACATATATATGGGGAGGTACAAGCTCCAACTCGGTTTTACAGTGAAAACGGCAGGCACTTCAAACCGGCACTAGGAAACAGACTGAGAAACCAGAGTAAGGGTTTCTCCTGCAACCCGTTCCCTTTGTGCTGGATGAACGAACGTCTCTCCACATGCTCAGTTCTGAGAGATAAGTGTGTGTGAAAGCCGTCCTTCACCTAGCTTGAAGGGAACACAAAGTTTCTTTTCAGTTGCCAACTCCACTCCATACATATATATGGGGAGGTACAAGCTCCAACTCGGTTTTACAGTGAAAACGGCAGGCACTTCAAACCGGCACTAGGAAACAGACTGAGAAACCAGAGTAAGGGTTTCTCCTGCAACCCGTTCCCTTTGTGCTGGATGAACGAACGTCTCTCCACATGCTCAGTTCTGAGAGATAAGTGTGTGTGAAATCCGTCCTTCACCTAGCTTGAAGGGAACACAAAGTTTCTTTTCAGTTCCCAACACCACTCCATACATATATATGGGGAGGTACCAGCTCCAACTCGGTTTTACAGTGAAAACGGCAGGCACTTCAAACCGGCACTAGGAAACAGACTGAGAAACCAGAGTAAGGGTTTCTCCTGCAACCCGTTCCCTTTGTGCTGGATGAACGAACGTCTCTCCACATGCTCAGTTCTGAGAGATAAGTGTGTGTGAAAGCCGTCCTTCACCTAGCTTGAAGGGAACACAAAGTTTCTTTTCAGTTGCCAACTCCACTCCATACATATATATGGGGAGGTACAATCTCCAACTCGGTTTTACAGTGAAAACGGCAGGCACTTCAAACCGGCACTAGGAAACAGACTGAGAAACCAGAGTAAGGGTTTCTCCTGCAACCCGTTCCCTTTGTGCTGGATGAACGAACGTCTCTCCACATGCTCAGTTCTGAGAGATAAGTGTGTGTGAAAGCCGTCCTTCACCTAGCTTGAAGGGAACACAAAGTTTCTTTTCAGTTGCCAATTCCACTCCATACAAATATATGGGGAGGTACAAGCTCCAACTCGGTTTTACAGTGAAAACGACAGGCACTTCAAACCGGCACTAGGAAACCGACTGAGAAACCAGAGTAAGGGTTTCTCCTGCAACCCGTTCCCTTTGTGCTGGATGAACGAACGTCTCTCCACATGCTCAGTTCTGAGAGATAAGTGTGTGTGAAAGCCGTCCTTCACCTAGCTTGAAGGGAACACAAAGTTTCTTTTCAGTTGCCAACTCCACTCCATACATATATATCGGGAAGTACAAGCTCCAACTCGGTTTTACAGTGAAAACGGCAGGCACTTCAAACCGGCACTAGGAAACAGACTGAGAAACCAGAGTAAGGGTTTCTCCTGCAACCCGTTCCCTTTGTGCTGGATGAACGAACGTCTCTCCACATGCTCAGTTCTGAGAGATAAGTGTGTGTGAAAGCCGTCCTTCACCTAGCTTGAAGGGAACACAAAGTTTCTTTTCAGTTGCCAACTCCACTCCATACATATATATGGGGAGGTACAAGCTCCAACTCGGTTTTACAGTGAAAACGGCAGGCACTTCAAACCGGCACTAGGAAACCGACTGAGAAACCAGAGTAAGGGTTTCTCCTGCAACCCGTTCCCTTTGTGCTGGATGAAAGTATGTCTCTCCACATGCTCAGTTCTGAGAGATAAGTGTGTGTGAAAGCCGTCCTTCACCTAGCTTGAAGGGAACACAAAGTTTCTTTTCAGTTGCCAACTCCACTCCATACATATATATGGGGAGGTACAAGCTCCAACTCGGTTTTACAGTGAAAACGGCAGGCACTTCCAACCGGCACTAGGAAACAGACTGAGAAACCAGAGTAAGGGTTTCCCCTGCAACCCGTTCCTTTGTGCTGGATGAACGAACGTCTCTCCACATGCTCAGTTCTGAGAGATAAGTGTGTGTGAAAGCCGTCCTTCACCTAGCTTGAAGGGAACACAAAGTTTCTTTTCAGTTGCCAACTCCACTCCATATATATATATGGGGAGGTACAAGCTCCAACTCGGTTTTACAGTGAAAACGGCAGACACTTCAAACCGGCACTAGGAAACAGACTGAGAAACCAGAGTAAGGGTTTCTCCTGCAACCCGTTCCCTTTGTGCTGGATGAACGAACGTCTCTCCACATGCTCAGTTCTGAGAGATAAGTGTGTGTGAAAGCCGTCCTTCACCTAGCTTGAAGGGAACACAAAGTTTCTTTTCAGTTGCCAACTCCACTCCATACATATATATGGGGAGGTACAAGCTCCAACTCGGTTTTACAGTGAAAACGGCAGGCACTTCAAACCGGCACTAGGAAACAGACTGAGAAACCAGAGTAAGGGTTTCTCCTGCAACCCGTTCCCATTGTGCTGGATGAACGAACGTCTCTCCACATGCTCAGTTCTGAGAGATAAGTGTGTGTGAAAGCCGTCCTTCACCTAGCTTGAAGGGAACACAAAGTTTCTTTTCAGTTGCCAACTCCACTCCATACATATATATGGGGAGGTACAATCTCCAACTCGGTTTTACATTGAAAACGGCAGGCACTTCAAACCGGCACTAGGAAACAGACTGAGAAACCAGAGTAAGGGTTTCTCCTGCAACCCGTTCCCTTTGTGCTGGATGAACGAACGTCTCTCCACATGCTCAGTTCTGAGAGATAAGTGTGTGTGAAAGCCGTCCTTCACCTAGCTTGAAGGGAACACAAAGTTTCTTTTCAGTTGCCAACTCCACACCATACATATATATGGGGAGGTACAAGCTCCAACTCGGGTTTACAGTGAAAACGGCAGGCACTTCAAACCGGCACTAGGAAACAGACTGAGAAACCAGAGTAAGGGTTTCTCCTGCAACCCGTTCCCTTTGTGCTGGATGAACGAACGTCTCTCCACATGCTCAGTTCTGAGAGATAAGTGTGTGTGAAAGCCGTCCTTCACCTAGCTTGAAGGGAACACAAAGTTTCTTTTCAGTTGCCAACTCCACTCCATACATATATAAGGGGAGGTACAAGCTCCAACTCGGGTTTACAGTGAAAACGGCAGGCACTTCAAACCGGCACTAGGAAACCGACTGAGAAACCAGAGTAAGGGTTTCTCCTGCAACCCGTTCCCTTTGTGCTGGATGAACGAACGTCTCTCCACATGCTCAGTTCTGAGAGATAAGTGTGTGTGAAAGCCGTCCTTCACCTAGCTTGAAGGGAACACAAAGTTTCTTTTCAGTTGCCAACTCCACTCCATACATATATATCGGGAAGTACAAGCTCCAACTCGGTTTTACAGTGAAAACGGCAGGCACTTCAAACCGGCACTAGGAAACAGACTGAGAAACCAGAGTAAGGGTTTCTCCTGCAACCCGTTCCCTTTGTGCTGGATGAAAGTATGTCTCTCCACATGCTCAGTTCTGAGAGATAAGTGTGTGTGAAAGCCGTCCTTCACCTAGCTTGAAGGGAACACAAAGTTTCTTTTCAGTTGCCAACTCCACTCCATACATATATATGGGGAGGTACAAGCTCCAACTCGGTTTTACAGTGAAAACGGCAGGCACTTCCAACCGGCACTAGGAAATAGACTGAGAAACCAGAGTAAGGGTTTCCCCTGCAACCCGTTCCTTTGTGCTGGATGAACGAACGTCTCTCCACATGCTCAGTTCTGAGAGATAAGTGTGTGTGAAAGCCGTCCTTCACCTAGCTTGAAGGGAACACAAAGTTTCTTTTCAGTTGCCAACTCCACTCCATATATATATATGGGGAGGTACAAGCTCCAACTCGGTTTTACAGTGAAAACGGCAGACACTTCAAACCGGCACTAGGAAACAGACTGAGAAACCAGAGTAAGGGTTTCTCCTGCAACCCGTTCCCTTTGTGCTGGATGAACGAACGTCTCTCCACATGCTCAGTTCTGAGAGATAAGTGTGTGTGAAAGCCGTCCTTCACCTAGCTTGAAGGGAACACAAAGTTTCTTTTCAGTTGCCAACTCCACTCCATACATATATATGGGGAGGTACAAGCTCCAACTCGATTTTACAGTGAAAACGGCAGGCACTTCAAACCGGCACTAGGAAACAGACTGAGAAACCAGAGTAAGGGTTTCTCCTGCAACCCGTTCCCTTTGTGCTGGATGAACGAACGTCTCTCCACATGCTCAGTTCTGAGAGATAAGTGTGTGTGAAAGCCGTCCTTCACCTAGCTTGAAGGGAACACAAAGTTTCTTTTCAGTTGCCAACTCCACTCCATACATATATATGGGGAGGTACAAGCTCCAACTCGGTTTTACAGTGAAAACGGCAGGCACTTCAAACCGGCACTAGGAAACAGACTGAGAAACCAGAGTAAGGGTTTCTCCTGCAACCCGTTCCCTTTGTGCTGGATGAACGAACGTCTCTCCACATGCTCAGTTCTGAGAGATAAGTGTGTGTGAAAGCCGTCCTTCACCTAGCTTGAAGGTAACACAAAGTTTCTTTTCAGTTGCCAACTCCACTCCATACATATATATGGGGAGGTACAAGCTCCAACTCGGGTTTACAGTGAAAACGGCAGGCACTTCAAACCGGCACTAGGAAACAGACTGAGAAACCAGAGTAAGGGTTTCTCCTGCAACCCGTTCCCTTTGTGCTGGATGAACGAACGTCTCTCCACATGCTCAGTTCTGAGAGATAAGTGTGTGTGAAAGCCGTCCTTCACCTAGCTTGAAGGGAACACAAAGTTTCTTTTCAGTTGCCAACTCCACTCCATACATATATAAGGGGAGGTACAAGCTCCAACTCGGTTTTACAGTGAAAACGGCAGGCACTTCAAACCGGCACTAGGAAACAGACTGAGAAACCAGAGTAAGGGTTTCTCCTGCAACCCGTTCCCTTTGTGCTGGATGAACCAACGTCTCTCCACATGCTCAGTTCTGAGAGATAAGTGTGTGTGAAAGCCGTCCTTCACCTAGCTTGAAGGGAACATAAAGTTTCTTTTCAGTTCCCAACTCCACTCCATACATATATATGGGGAGGTACAAGCTCCAACTCGGTTTTACAGTGAAAACGGCAGGCACTTCAAATCGGCACTAGGAAACCGACGGAGAAACCAGAGTAAGGGTTTCTCCTGCAACCCGTTCCCTTTGTGCTGGATGAACGAACGTCTCTCCACATGCTCAGTTCTGAGAGATAAGTGTGTGTGAAAGCCGTCCTTCACCTAGCTTGAAGGGAACACAAAGTTTCTTTTCAGTTGCCAACTCCACTCCATACATATATATGGGGAGGTACAAGCTCCAACTCGGTTTTACAGTGAAAACGGCAGGCACTTCAAACCGGCACTAGGAAACAGACTGAGTAACCAGAGTAAGGGTTTCTCCTGCAACCCGTTCCCTTTGTGCTGGATGAACGAACGTCTCTCCACATGCTCAGTTCTGAGAGATAAGTGTGTGTGAAAGCCGTCCTTCACCTAGCTTGAAGGGAACACAAAGTTTCTTTTCAGTTGCCAACTCCACTCCATACATATATATGGGGAGGTACCAGCTCCAACTCGGTTTTACAGTGAAAACGGCAGGCACTTCAAACCGGCACTAGGAACCAGACTGAGAAACCACAGTAAGGGTTTCTCCTGCAACCCGTTCCCTTTGTGCTGGATGAACGAACGTCTCTCCACATGCTCAGTTCTGAGAGATAAGTGTGTGTGAAAGCCGTCCTTCACCTAGCTTGAAGGGAACACAAAGTTTCTTTTCAGTTCCCAACTCCACTCCATACATATATATGGGGAGGTACAAGCTCCAACTCGGTTTTACAGTGAAAACGGCAGGCACTTCAAACCGGCACTAGGAAACAGACTGAGAAACCAGAGTAAGGGTTTCTCCTGCAACCAGTTCCCTTTGTGCTGGATGAACGAACGTCTCTCCACATGCTCAGTTCTAAGAGATAATTGTGTGTGAAAGCCGTCCTTCACCTAGCTTGAAGGGAACACAAAGTTTCTTTTCAGTTGCCAACCCCACTCCATACATAAATATGGGGATGTACAAGCTCCAACTCGGTTTTACAGTGAAACGGCAGGCACTTCAACCAGGCACTAGGAAACAGACTGAAAAACCAGAGTAAGGGTTTATCCTGCAACCCGTTCCCTTTGTGCTGGATGAACGAACGTCTCTCCACATGCTCAGTTCTGAGAGATAAGTGTGTGTGAAAGCCGTACTTCACCTAGCTTGAAGGGAACACAAAGTTTCTTTTCAGTTGCCAACTCCACTCCATACATATATATGGGGAGGTACAAGCTCCAACTCGGTTTTACAGTGAAAACGGCAGGCACTTCAAACCGGCCCTAGGAAACAGACTGAGAAACCAGAGTAAGGGTTTCTCCTGCAACCCGTTCCCTTTGTGCTGGATGAACGAACGTCTCTCCACATGCTCAGTTCTGAGAGATAAGTGTGTGTGAAAGCCGTCCTTCACCTAGCTTGAAGGGAACACAAAGTTTCTTTTCAGTTGCCAACTCCACTCCATACATATATATGGGGAGGTACAAGCTCCAACTCGGTTTTACAGTGAAAACGGCAGGCACTTCAAACCGGCACTAGGAAACAGACTGAGAAACCAGAGTAAGGGTTTCTCCTGCAACCCGTTCCCTTTGTGCTGGATGAACCAACGTCTCTCCACATGCTCAGTTCTGAGAGATAAGTGTGTGTGAAAGCCGTCCTTCACCTAGCTTGAAGGGAACATAAAGTTTCTTTTCAGTTCCCAACTCCACTCCATACATATATATGGGGAGGTACAAGCTCCAACTCGGTTTTACAGTGAAAACGGCAGGCACTTCAAATCGGCACTAGGAAACCGACTGAGAAACCAGAGTAAGGGTTTCTCCTGCAACCCGTTCCCTTTGTGCTGGATGAACGAACGTCTCTCCACATGCTCAGTTCTGAGAGATAAGTGTGTGTGAAAGCCGTCCTTCACCTAGCTTGAAGGGAACACAAAGTTTCTTTTCAGTTGCCAACTCCACTCCATACATATATATGGGGAGGTACAAGCTCCAACTCGGTTTTACAGTGAAAACGGCAGGCACTTCAAACCGGCACTAGGAAACAGACTGAGTAACCAGAGTAAGGGTTTCTCCTGCAACCCGTTCCCTTTGTGCTGGATGAACGAACGTCTCTCCACATGCTCAGTTCTGAGAGATAAGTGTGTGTGAAAGCCGTCCTTCACCTAGCTTGAAGGGAACACAAAGTTTCTTTTCAGTTGCCAACTCCACTCCATACATATATATGGGGAGGTACCAGCTCCAACTCGGTTTTACAGTGAAAACGGCAGGCACTTCAAACCGGCACTAGGAACCAGACTGAGAAACCACAGTAAGGGTTTCTCCTGCAACCCGTTCCCTTTGTGCTGGATGAACGAACGTCTCTCCACATGCTCAGTTCTGAGAGATAAGTGTGTGTGAAAGCCGTCCTTCACCTAGCTTGAAGGGAACATAAAGTTTCTTTTCAGTTCCCAACTCCACTCCATACATATATATGGGGAGGTACAAGCTCCAACTCGGTTTTACAGTGAAAACGGCAGGCACTTCAAATCGGCACTAGGAAACCGACTGAGAAACCAGAGTAAGGGTTTCTCCTGCAACCCGTTCCCTTTGTGCTGGATGAACGAACGTCTCTCCACATGCTCAGTTCTGAGAGATAAGTGTGTGTGAAAGCCGTCCTTCACCTAGCTTGAAGGGAACACAAAGTTTCTTTTCAGTTGCCAACTCCACTCCATACATATATATGGGGAGGTACAAGCTCCAACTCGGTTTTACAGTGAAAACGGCAGGCACTTCAAACCGGCACTAGGAAACAGACTGAGTAACCAGAGTAAGGGTTTCTCCTGCAACCCGTTCCCTTTGTGCTGGATGAACGAACGTCTCTCCACATGCTCAGTTCTGAGAGATAAGTGTGTGTGAAAGCCGTCCTTCACCTAGCTTGAAGGGAACACAAAGTTTCTTTTCAGTTGCCAACTCCACTCCATACATATATATGGGGAGGTACCAGCTCCAACTCGGTTTTACAGTGAAAACGGCAGGCACTTCAAACCGGCACTAGGAACCAGACTGAGAAACCACAGTAAGGGTTTCTCCTGCAACCCGTTCCCTTTGTGCTGGATGAACGAACGTCTCTCCACATGCTCAGTTCTGAGAGATAAGTGTGTGTGAAAGCCGTCCTTCACCTAGCTTGAAGGGAACACAAAGTTTCTTTTCAGTTCCCAACTCCACTCCATACATATATATGGGGAGGTACAAGCTCCAACTCGGTTTTACAGTGAAAACGGCAGGCACTTCAAACCGGCACTAGGAAACAGACTGAGAAACCAGAGTAAGGGTTTCTCCTGCAACCAGTTCCCTTTGTGCTGGATGAACGAACGTCTCTCCACATGCTCAGTTCTAAGAGATAATTGTGTGTGAAAGCCGTCGTTCACCTAGCTTGAAGGGAACACAAAGTTTCTTTTCAGTTGCCAACCCCACTCCATACATAAATATGGGGATGTACAAGCTCCAACTCGGTTTTACAGTGAAACGGCAGGCACTTCAACCCGGCTCTAGGAAACAGACTGAGAAACCAGAGTAAGGGTTTATCCTGCAACCCGTTCCCTTTGTGCTGGATGAACGAACGTCTCTCCACATGCTCAGTTCTGAGAGATAAGTGTGTGTGAAAGCCGTACTTCACCTAGCTTGAAGGGAACACAAAGTTTCTTTTCAGTTGCCAACTCCACTCCATACATATATATGGGGAGGTACAAGCTCCAACTCGGTTTTACAGTGAAAACGGCAGGCACTTCAAACCGGCCCTAGGAAACAGACTGAGAAACCAGAGTAAGGGTTTCTCCTGCAACCCGTTCCCTTTGTGCTGGATGAACGAACGTCTCTCCACATGCTCAGTTCTGAGAGATAAGTGTGTGTGAAAGCCGTCCTTCACCTAGCTTGAAGGGAACACAAAGTTTCTTTTCAGTTGCCAACTCCACTCCATACATATATATGGGGAGGTACAAGCTCCAACTCGGTTTTACAGTGAAAACGGCAGGCACTTCAAACCGGCACTAGGAAACAGACTGAGAAACCAGAGTAAGGGTTTCTCCTGCAACCCGTTCCCTTTGTGCTGGATGAACGAACGTCTCTCCACATGCTCAGTTCTGAGAGATAAGTGTGTGTGAAAGCCGTCCTTCACCTAGCTTGAAGGGAACACAAAGTTTCTTTTCTGTTGCCAACTCCACTCCATACATATATATGGGGAGGTACAAGCTCCAACTCGGTTTTACAGTGAAAACGGCAGGCAATTCAAACCGGCACTAGGAAACAGACTGAGAAACCAGAGTAAGGGTTTCTCCTGCAACCCGTTCCCTTTGTGCTGGATGAACGAACGTCTCTCCACATGCTCAGTTCTGAGAGATAAGTGTGTGTGAAAGCCGTCCTTCACCTAGCTTGAAGGGAACACAAAGTTTCTTTTCAGTTGCCAACTCCACTCCTTACATATATATGGGGAGGTACAAGCTCCAACTCGGTTTTACAGTGAAAACGGCAGGCACTTCAAACCGGCACTAGGAAACAGACAGAGAAACCAGAGTAAGGGTTTCTCCTGCAACCCGTTCCCTTTGTGCTGGATGAACGAACGTCTCTCCTCATGCTCAGTTCTGAGAGATAAGTGTGTGTGAAAGCCGTCCTTCACCTAGCTTGAAGGGAACACAAAGTTTCTTTTCAGTTGCCAACTCCACTCCATACATATATATGGGGAGGTACAAGCTCCAACTCGGTTTTACAGTGAAAACGGCAGGCACTTCAAACCGGCACTAGGAAACAGACTGAGAAACCAGAGTAAGGGTTTCTCCTGCAACCCGTTCCCTTTGTGCTGGATGAACGAACGTCTCTCCACATGCTCAGTTCTGAGAGATAAGTGTGTGTGAAAGCCGTCCTTCACCTAGCTTGAAGGGAACACAAAGTTTCTTTTCAGTTGCCAACTCCACTCCATACATATATATGGGGAGGTACAAGCTCCAACTCGGTTTTACAGTGAAAACGGCAGGCACTTCAAACCGGCACTAGGAAACAGACTGAGAAACCAGAGTAAGGGTTTCTCCTGCAACCCGTTCCCTTTGTGCTGGATGAACGAACGTCTCTCCACATGCTCAGTTCTGAGAGATAAGTGTGTGTGAAAGCCGTCCTTCACCTAGCTTGAAGGGAACACAAAGTTTCTTTTCAGTTGCCAACTCCACTCCATACATATATATGGGGAGGTACAAGCTCCAACTCGGTTTTACAGTGAAAACGGCAGGCACTTCAAACCGGCACTAGGAAACAGACTGAGAAACCAGAGTAAGGGTTTCTCCTGCAAACCGTTCCCTTTGTGCTGGATGAACGAACGTCTCTCCACATGCTCAGTTCTGAGAGATAAGTGTGTGTGAAAGCCGTCCTTCACCTAGCTTGAAGGGAACACAAAGTTTTTTTTCAGTTGCCAACTCCACTCCTTACATACATATGGGGAGGTACAAGCTCCAACTCGGTTTTACAGTGAAAACGGCAGGCACTTCAAACCGGCACTAGGAAACAGACTGAGAAACCAGAGTAAGGGTTTCTCCTGCAACACGTTCCCTTTGTGCTGGATGAACGAACGTCTCTCCACATGCTCAGTTCTGAGAGATAAGTGTGTGTGAAAGCCGTCCTTCACCTAGCTTGAAGGGAACACAAAGTTTCTTTTCAGTTCCCAACTCCACTCCATACATATATATGGGGAGGTACAAGCTCCAACTCGGTTTTACAGTGAAAACGTCAGGCACTTCAAACCGGCACTAGGAAACAGACTGAGAAACCAGAGTAAGGGTTTCTCCTGCAACCCGTTCCCTTTGTGCTGGATGAACGAACGTCTCTCCACATGCTCAGTTCTGAGAGATAATTGTGTGTGAAAGCCGTCCTTCACCTAGCTTGAACGGAACACAAAGTTTCTTTTCAGTTGCCAACTCCACTCCTTACATACATATGGGGAGGTACAAGCTCCAACTCGGTTTTACAGTGAAAACGGCAGGCACTTCAAACCGGCACTAGGAAACAGACTGAGAAACCAGAGTAAGGGTTTCTCCTGCAATCCGTTCCCTTTGTGCTGGATGAACGAACGTCTCTCCACATGCTCAGTTCTGAGAGATAAGTGTGTGTGAAAGCCGTCCTTCACCTAGCTTGAAGGGAACACAAAGTTTCTTTTCAGTTCCCAACTCCACTCCATACATATATATGGGGAGGTACAAGCTCCAACTCGGTTTTACAGTGAAAACGGCAGGCACTTCAAACCGGCACTAGGAAACAGACTGAGAAACCAGAGTAAGGGTTTCTCCTGCAACCCGTTCCCTTTGTGCTGGATGAAAGAACGTCTCTCCTCATGCTCAGTTCTGAGAGATAAGTGTGTGTGAAAGCCGTCCTTCACCTAGCTTGAAGGGAACACAAAGTTTCTTTTCAGTTGCCAACTCCACTCCATACATATATATGGGGAGGTACAAGCTCCAACTCGGTTTTACAGTGAAAACGGCAGGCACTTCAAACCGGCACTAGGAAACAGACTGAGAAACCAGAGTAAGGGTTTCTCCTGCAACCCGTTCCCTTTGTGCTGGATGAACGAACGTCTCTCCACATGCTCAGTTCTGAGAGATAAGTGTGTGTGAAAGCCGTCCTTCACCTAGCTTGAAGGGAACACAAAGTTTCTTTTCAGTTGCCAACTCCACTCCATACATATATATGGGGAGGTACCAGCTTCAACTCGGTTTTACAGTGAAAACGGCAGGCACTTCATACCGGCACTAGGAAACAGACTGAGAAACCAGAGTAAGGGTTTCTCCTGCAACCTGTTCCCTTTGTGCTGGATGAACGAACGTCTCTCCACATGCTCAGTTCTGAGAGATAAGTGTGTGTGAAAGCCGTCCTTCACCTAGCTTGAAGGGAACACAAAGTTTCTTTTCAGTTGCCAACTCCACTCCATACATATATATGGGGAGGTACAAGCTCCAACTCGGTTTTACAGTGAAAACGGCAGGCACTTCAAACCGGCACTAGGAAACAGACTGAGAAACCAGAGTAAGGGTTTCTCCTGCAACCCGTTCCCTTTGTGCTGGATGAACGAACGTCTCTCCACATGCTCAGTTCTGAGAGATAAGTGTGTGTGAAAGCCGTCCTTCACCTAGCTTGAAGGGAACACAAAGTTTCTTTTCAGTTGCCAACTCCACTCCTTACATATATATGGGGAGGTACAAGCTCCAACTCGGTTTTACAGTGAAAACGGCAGGCACTTCAAACCGGCACTAGGAAACAGACTGAGAAACCAGAGTAAGGGTTTCTCCTGCAACCCGTTCCCTTTGTGCTGGATGAACGAACGTCTCTCCTCATGCTCAGTTCTGAGAGATAAGTGTGTGTGAAAGCCGTCCTTCACCTAGCTTGAAGGGAACACAAAGTTTCTTTTCAGTTGCCAACTCCACTCCATACATATATATGGGGAGGTACAAGCTCCAACTCGGTTTTACAGTGAAAAAGGCAGGCACTTCAAACCGGCACTAGGAAACAGACTGAGAAACCAGAGTAAGGGTTTCTCCTGCAACCCTTTCCCTTTGTGCTGGATGAACGAACGTCTCTCCACATGCTCAGTTCTGAGAGATAAGTGTGTGTGAAAGCCGTCCTTCACCTACCTTGAAGGGAACACAAAGTTTCTTTTCAGTTCCCAACTCCACTCCATACATATATATGGGGAGGTACAAGCTCCAACTCGGTTTTACAGTGAAAACGGCAGGCACTTCAAACCGGCACTAGGAAACAGACTGAGAAACCAGAGTAAGGGTTTCTCCTGCAACCCGTTCCCTTTGTGCTGGATGAACGAACGTCTCTCCACATGCTCAGTTCTGAGAGATAAGTGTGTGTGAAAGCCGTCCTTCACCTAGCTTGAAGGGAACACAAAGTTTCTTTTCAGTTCCCAACTCCACTCCATACATATATATGGGGAGGTACAAGCTCCAACTCGGTTTTACAGTGAAAACGGCAGGCACTTCAAACCGGCACTAGGAAACAGACTGAGAAACCAGAGTAAGGGTTTCTCCTGCAACCCGTTCCCTTTGTGCTGGATGAACGAACGTCTCTCCACATGCTCAGTTCTGAGAGATAAGTGTGTGTGAAAGCCGTCTTTCACCTAGCTTGAAGGGAACACAAAGTTTCTTTTCAGTTCCCAACTCCACTCCATACATATATATGGGGAGGTACAAGCTCCAACTCGGTTTTACAGTGAAAACGGCAGGCACTTCAAACCGGCACTAGGAAACAGACTGAGAAACCAGAGTAAGGGTTTCTCCTGCAACCCGTTCCCTTTGTGCTGGATGAACGAACGTCTCTCCACATGCTCAGTTCTGAGAGATAAGTGTGTGTGAAAGCCGTCTTTCACCTAGCTTGAAGGGAACACAAAGTTTCTTTTCAGTTCCCAACTCCACTCCATACATATATATGGGGAGGTACAAGCTCCAACTCGGTTTTACAGTGAAAACGGCAGGCACTTCAAACCGGCACTAGGAAACAGACTGAGAAACCAGAGTAAGGGTTTCTCCTGCAACCCGTTCCCTTTGTGCTGGATGAACGAACGTCTCTCCACATGCTCAGTTCTGAGAGATAAGTGTGTGTGAAAGCCGTCTTTCACCTAGCTTGAAGGGAACACAAAGTTTCTTTTCAGTTCCCAACTCCACTCCATACATATATATGGGGAGGTACAAGCTCCAACTCGGTTTTACAGTGAAAACGGCAGGCACTTCAAACCGGCACTAGGAAACAGACTGAGAAACCAGAGTAAGGGTTTCTCCTGCAACCCGTTCCCTTTGTGCTGGATGAACGAACGTCTCTCCACATGCTCAGTTCTGAGAGATAAGTGTGTGTGAAAGCCGTCTTTCACCTAGCTTGAAGGGAACACAAAGTTTCTTTTCAGTTGCCAACTCCACTCCATACATATATATGGGGAGGTACCAGCTCCAACTCGGTTTTACAGTGAAAACGGCAGGCACTTCAAACCGGCACTAGGAAACAGACTGAGAAACCAGAGTAAGGGTTTCTCCTGCAACCCGTTCCCTTTGTGCTGGATGAACGAACGTCTCTCCACATGCTCAGTTCTGAGAGATAAGTGTGTGTGAAAGCCGTCCTTCACCTAGCTTGAAGGGAACACAAAGTTTCTTTTCAGTTGCCAACTCCACTCCATACATATATATGGGGAGGTACAAGCTCCAACTCGGTTTTACAGTGAAAACGGCAGGCACTTCAAACCGGCACTAGGAAACAGACTGAGAAACCAGAGTAAGGGTTTCTCCTGCAACCCGTTCCCTTTGTGCTGGATGAACGAACGTCTCTCCACATGCTCAGTTCTGAGAGATAAGTGTGTGTGAAAGCCGTCCTTCACCTAGCTTGAAGGGAACACAAAGTTTCTTTTCAGTTGCCAACTCCACTCCATACATATATATGGGGAGGTACCAGCTCCAACTCGGTTTTACAGTGAAAACGGCAGGCACTTCAAACCGGCACTAGGAAACAGACTGAGAAACCAGAGTAAGGGTTTCTCCTGCAACCCGTTCCCTTTGTGCTGGATGAACAAACGTCTCTCCACATGCTCAGTTCTGAGAGATAAGTGTGTGTGAAAGCCGTCCTTCACCTAGCTTGAAGGGAACACAAAGTTTCTTTTCAGTTGCCAACTCCACTCCATACATATATATGGGGAGGTACAAGCTCCAACTCGGTTTTACAGTGAAAACGGCAGGCACTTCAAACCGGCACTAGGAAACAGACTGAGAAACCAGAGTAAGGGTTTCTCCTGCAACCCGTTCCCTTTGTGCTGGATGAACGAACGTCTCTCCACATGCTCAGTTCTGAGAGATAAGTGTGTGTGAAAGCCGTCCTTCACCTAGCTTGAAGGGAACACAAAGTTTCTTTTCAGTTGCCAACTCCACTCCTTACATATATATGGGGAG
Organism: Vicugna pacos; assembly: GCF_048564905.1. Taxonomy (NCBI): domain Eukaryota; kingdom Metazoa; phylum Chordata; class Mammalia; order Artiodactyla; family Camelidae; genus Vicugna; species Vicugna pacos. The sequence goes on from NW_027328784.1 coordinate 2,869,270, forward strand.
GTACAAGCTCCAACTCGGTTTTACAGTGAAAACGGCAGGCACTTCAAACCGGCACTAGGAAACAGACTGAGAAACCAGAGTAAGGGTTTCTCCTGCAACCCGTTCCCTTTGTGCTGGATGAACGAAAGTCTCTCCTCATGCTCAGTTCTGAGAGATAAGTGTGTGTGAAAGCCGTCCTTCACCTAGCTTGAAGGGAACACAAAGTTTCTTTTCAGTTGCCAACTCCACTCCATACATATATATGGGGAGGTACAAGCTCCAACTCGGTTTTACAGTGAAAACGGCAGGCACTTCAAACCGACACTAGGAAACAGACTGAGAAACCAGAGTAAGGGTTTCTCCTGCAACCCGTTCCCTTTGTGCTGGATGAACGAACATCTCTCCACATGCTCAGTTCTGAGAGATAAGTGTGTGTGAAAGCCGTCCTTCACCTAGCTTGAAGGGAACACAAAGTTTCTTTTCAGATGCCAACTCCACTCCATACATATATATGGGGAGGTACAAGCTCCAACTCGGTTTTACAGTGAAAACGGCAGGCACTTCAAACCGGCACTAGGAAACAGACTGAGAAACCAGAGTAAGGGTTTCTCCTGCAACCCGTTCCCTTTGTGCTGGATGAACGAACGTCTCTCCACATGCTCAGTTCTGAGAGATAAGTGTGTGTGAAAGCCGTCCTTCACCTAGCTTGAAGGGAACACAAAGTTTCTTTTCAGTTGCCAACTCCACTCCATACATATATATGGGGAGGTACAAGCTCCAACTCGGTTTTACAGTGAAAACGGCAGGCACTTCAAACCGGCACTAGGAAACAGACTGAGAAACCAGAGTAAGGGTTTCTCCTGCAACCCGTTCCCTTTGTGCTGGATGAACGAACGTCTCTCCACATGCTCAGTTCTGAGAGATAAGTGTGTGTGAAAGCCGTCCTTCACCTAGCTTGAAGGGAACACAAAGTTTCTTTTCAGTTGCCAACTCCACTCCATACATATATATGGGGAGGTACAAGCTCCAACTCGGTTTTACAGTGAAAACGGCAGGCACTTCAAACCGGCACTAGGAAACAGACTGAGAAACCAGAGTAAGTGTTTCTCCTGCAACCCGTTCCCTTTGTGCTGGATGAACGAACGTCTCTCCACATGCTCAGTTCTGAGAGATAAGTGTGTGTGAAAGCCGTCCTTCACCTAGCTTGAAGGGAACACAAAGTTTCTTTTCAGTTGCCAACTCCACTCCATACATATATATGGGGAGGTACAAGCTCCAACTCGGTTTTACAGTGAAAACGGCAGGCACTTCAAACCGGCACTAGGAAACAGACTGAGAAACCAGAGTAAGGGTTTCTCCTGCAACCCGTTCCCTTTGTGCTGGATGAACGAACGTCTCTCCACATGCTCAGTTCTGAGAGATAAGTGTGTGTGAAAGCCGTCCTTCACCTAGCTTGAAGGGAACACAAAGTTTCTTTTCAGTTGCCAACTCCACTCCATACATATATATGGGGAGGTACAAGCTCCAACTCGGTTTTACAGTGAAAACGGCAGGCACTTCAAACCGGCACTAGGAAACCGACTGAGAAACCAGAGTAAGGGTTTCTCCTGCAACCCGTTCCCTTTGTGCTGGATGAACGAACGTCTCTCCACATGCTCAGTTCTGAGAGATAAGTGTGTGTGAAAGCCGTCCTTCACCTAGCTTGAAGGGAACACAAAGTTTCTTTTCAGTTCCCAACTCCACTCCATACATATATATGGGGAGGTACAAGCTCCAACTCGGTTTTACTGTGAAAACGGCAGGCACTTCAAACCGGCACTAGGAAACAGACTGAGAAACCAGAGTAAGGGTTTCTCCTGCAACCAGTTCCCTTTGTGCTGGATGAACGAACGTCTCTCCACATGCTCAGTTCTAAGAGATAATTGTGTGTGAAAGCCGTCCTTCACCTAGCTTGAAGGGAACACAAAGTTTCTTTTCAGTTGCCAACTCCACTCCATACATAAATATGGGGATGTACAAACTCCAACTCGGTTTTACAGTGAAACGGCAGGCACTTCAACCCGGCACTAGGAAACAGACTGAGAAACCAGAGTAAGGGTTTCTCCTGCAACCCGTTCCCTTTGTGCTGGATGAACGAACGTCTCTCCACATGCTCAGTTCTGAGAGATAAGTGTGTGTGAAAGCCGTCCTTCACCTAGCTTGAAGGGAACACAAAGTTTCTTTTCAGTTGCCAACTCCACTCCATACATATATATGGGGAGGTACAAGCTCCAACTCGGTTTTACAGTGAAAACGGCAGGCACTTCAAACCGACACTAGGAAATAGACTGAGAAACCGGAGTAAGGGTTTCTCCTGCAACCCGTTCCCTTTGTGCTGGATGAACGAAAGTCTCTCCACATGCTCAGTTCTGAGAGATAAGTGTGTGTGAAAGCCGTCCTTCACCTAGCTTGAAGGGAACACAAAGTTTCTTTTCAGTTGCCAACTCCACTCCATACATATATATGGGGAGGTACAAGCTCCAACTCGGTTTTACAGTGAAAACGGCAGGCACTTCAAACCGGCACTAGGAAACCGACTGAGAAACCAGAGTAAGGGTTTCTCCTGCAACCCGTTCCCTTTGTGCTGGATGAACGAACGTCTCTCCACATGCTCAGTTCTGAGAGAGAAGTGTGTGTGAAAGCCGTCCTTCACCTAGCTTGAAGGGAACACAAAGTTTCTTTTCAGTTGCCAACTCCACTCCATACATATATATGGGGAGGTACAATCTCCAACTCGGTTTTACAGTGAAAACCGCAGGCACTTCAAACCGGCACTAGGAAACCGACTGAGAAACCAGAGTAAGGGTTTCCCCTGCAACCCGTTCCTTTGTGCTGGATGAACGAACGTCTCTCCACATGCTCAGTTCTGAGAGATAAGTGTGTGTGAAAGCCGTCCTTCACCTAGCTTGAAGGGAACACAAAGTTTCTTTTCAGTTACCAACTCCACTCCATACATATATATGGGGAGGTACAAGCTCCAACTCGGTTTTACAGTGAAAACGGCAGGCACTTCAAACCGGCACTAGGAAACAGACTGAGAAACCAGAGTAAGGGTTTCTCCTGCAACCCGTTCCCTTTGTGCTGGATGAACGAACGTCTCTCCACATGCTCAGTTCTGAGAGATAAGTGTGTGTGAAAGCCGTCCTTCACCTAGCTTGAAGGGAACACAAAGTTTCTTTTCAGTTGCCAACTCCACTCCATACATATATATGGGGAGGTACAAGCTCCAACTCGGTTTTACAGTGAAAACGGCAGGCACTTCAAACCGGCACTAGGAAACAGACTGAGAATCCAGAGTACGGGTTTCTCCTGCAACCCGTTCCCTTTGTGCTGGATGAACGAACGTCTCTCCACATGCTCAGTTCTGAGAGATAAGTGTGTGTGAAAGCCGTCCTTCAACTAGCTTGAAGGGAACACAAAGTTTCTTTTCAGTTGCCAACTCCACTCCATACATAAATATGGGGATGTACAAGCTCCAACTCGGTTTTACAGTGAAACGGTAGGCACTTCAACCCGGCACTAGGAAACAGACTGAGAAACCAGAGTAAGGGTTTCTCCTGCAACCCGTTCCCTTTGTGCTGGATGAACGAACGTCTCTCCACATGCTCAGTTCTGAGAGATAAGTGTGTGTGAAAGCCGTCCTTCACCTAGCTTGAAGGGAACACAAAGTTTCTTTTCAGTTGCCAACTCCACTCCATACATATATATGGGGAGGTACCAGCTCCAACTCGGTTTTACAGTGAAAACGGCAGGCACTTCAAACCGGCACTAGGAAACAGACTGAGAAACCAGAGTAAGGGTTTCTCCTGCAACCCGTTCCCTTTGTGCTGGATGAACGAACGTCTCTCCACATGCTCAGTTCTGAGAGATAAGTGTGTGTGAAAGCCGTCCTTCACCTAGCTTGAAGGGAACACAAAGTTTCTTTTCAGTTGCCAACTCCACTCCATACATATATAAGGGGAGGTACCAGCTCCAACTCGGTTTTACAGTGAAAACGGCAGGCACTTCAAACCGGCACTAGGAAACAGACTGAGAAACCAGAGTAAGGGTTTCTCCTGCAACCCGTTCCCTTTTTGCTGGATGAACGAACGTCTCTCCACATGCTCAGTTCTGAGAGATAAGTGTGTGTGAAAGCCGTCCTTCAACTAGCTTGAAGGGAACACAAAGTTTCTTTTCAGTTGCCAACTCCACTCCATACATGAATATGGGGATGTACAAGCTCCAACTCGGTTTTACAGTGAAACGGCAGGCACTTAAACCCGGCACTAGGAAACAGACTGAGAAACCAGAGTAAGGGTTTCTCCTGCAACCCGTTCCCTTTGTGCTGGATGAACGAACGTCTCTCCACATGCTCAGTTCTGAGAGATAAGTGTGTGTGAAAGCCGTCCTTCACCTAGCTTGAAGGTAACACAAAGTTTCTTTTCAGTTGCCAACTCCACTCCATACATATATATGGGGAGGTACAAGCTCCAACTCGGGTTTACAGTGAAAACGGCAGGCACTTCAAACCGGCACTAGGAAACAGACTGAGAAACCAGAGTAAGGGTTTCTCCTGCAACCCGTTCCCTTTGTGCTGGATGAACGAACGTCTCTCCACATGCTCAGTTCTGAGAGATAAGTGTGTGTGAAAGCCGTCCTTCACCTAGCTTGAAGGGAACACAAAGTTTCTTTTCAGTTGCCAACTCCACTCCATACATATATATGGGGAGGTACAAGCTCCAACTCGGTTTTACAGTGAAAACGGCAGGCACTTCAAACCGGCACTAGGAAACAGACTGAGAAACCAGAGAAAGGGTTTCTCCTGCAACCCGTTCCCTTTGTGCTGGATGAACGAACGTCTCTCCACATGCTCAGTTCTGAGAGATAAGTGTGTGTGAAAGCCGTCCTTCACCTAGCTTGAAGGGAACACAAAGTTTCTTTTCAGTTGCCAACTCCACTCCATACATATATATGGGGAGGTACAAGCTCCAACTCGGTTTTACAGTGAAAACGGCAGGCACTTCAAACCGACACTAGGAAATAGACTGAGAAACCGGAGTAAGGGTTTCTCCTGCAACCCGTTCCCTTTGTGCTGGATGAACGAAAGTCTCTCCACATGCTCAGTTCTGAGAGATAAGTGTGTGTGAAAGCCGTCCTTCACCTAGCTTGAAGGGAACACAAAGTTTCTTTTCAGTTGCCAACTCCACTCCATACATATATATGGGGAGGTACAAGCTCCAACTCGGTTTTACAGTGAAAACGGCAGGCACTTCAAACCGGCACTAGGAAACCGACTGAGAAACCAGAGTAAGGGTTTCTCCTGCAACCCGTTCCCTTTGTGCTGGATGAACGAACGTCTCTCCACATGCTCAGTTCTGAGAGAGAAGTGTGTGTGAAAGCCGTCCTTCACCTAGCTTGAAGGGAACACAAAGTTTCTTTTCAGTTGCCAACTCCACTCCATACATATATATGGGGAGGTACAATCTCCAACTCGGTTTTACAGTGAAAACCGCAGGCACTTCAAACCGGCACTAGGAAACCGACTGAGAAACCAGAGTAAGGGTTTCCCCTGCAACCCGTTCCTTTGTGCTGGATGAACGAACGTCTCTCCACATGCTCAGTTCTGAGAGATAAGTGTGTGTGAAAGCCGTCCTTCACCTAGCTTGAAGGGAACACAAAGTTTCTTTTCAGTTACCAACTCCACTCCATACATATATATGGGGAGGTACAAGCTCCAACTCGGTTTTACAGTGAAAACGGCAGGCACTTCAAACCGGCACTAGGAAACAGACTGAGAAACCAGAGTAAGGGTTTCTCCTGCAACCCGTTCCCTTTGTGCTGGATGAACGAACGTCTCTCCACATGCTCAGTTCTGAGAGATAAGTGTGTGTGAAAGCCGTCCTTCACCTAGCTTGAAGGGAACACAAAGTTTCTTTTCAGTTGCCAACTCCACTCCATACATATATATGGGGAGGTACAAGCTCCAACTCGGTTTTACAGTGAAAACGGCAGGCACTTCAAACCGGCACTAGGAAACAGACTGAGAATCCAGAGTACGGGTTTCTCCTGCAACCCGTTCCCTTTGTGCTGGATGAACGAACGTCTCTCCACATGCTCAGTTCTGAGAGATAAGTGTGTGTGAAAGCCGTCCTTCAACTAGCTTGAAGGGAACACAAAGTTTCTTTTCAGTTGCCAACTCCACTCCATACATAAATATGGGGATGTACAAGCTCCAACTCGGTTTTACAGTGAAACGGTAGGCACTTCAACCCGGCACTAGGAAACAGACTGAGAAACCAGAGTAAGGGTTTCTCCTGCAACCCGTTCCCTTTGTGCTGGATGAACGAACGTCTCTCCACATGCTCAGTTCTGAGAGATAAGTGTGTGTGAAAGCCGTCCTTCACCTAGCTTGAAGGGAACACAAAGTTTCTTTTCAGTTGCCAACTCCACTCCATACATATATATGGGGAGGTACCAGCTCCAACTCGGTTTTACAGTGAAAACGGCAGGCACTTCAAACCGGCACTAGGAAACAGACTGAGAAACCAGAGTAAGGGTTTCTCCTGCAACCCGTTCCCTTTGTGCTGGATGAACGAACGTCTCTCCACATGCTCAGTTCTGAGAGATAAGTGTGTGTGAAAGCCGTCCTTCACCTAGCTTGAAGGGAACACAAAGTTTCTTTTCAGTTGCCAACTCCACTCCATACATATATAAGGGGAGGTACCAGCTCCAACTCGGTTTTACAGTGAAAACGGCAGGCACTTCAAACCGGCACTAGGAAACAGACTGAGAAACCAGAGTAAGGGTTTCTCCTGCAACCCGTTCCCTTTTTGCTGGATGAACGAACGTCTCTCCACATGCTCAGTTCTGAGAGATAAGTGTGTGTGAAAGCCGTCCTTCAACTAGCTTGAAGGGAACACAAAGTTTCTTTTCAGTTGCCAACTCCACTCCATACATGAATATGGGGATGTACAAGCTCCAACTCGGTTTTACAGTGAAACGGCAGGCACTTCAACCCGGCACTAGGAAACAGACTGAGAAACCAGAGTAAGGGTTTCTCCTGCAACCCGTTCCCTTTGTGCTGGATGAACGAACGTCTCTCCACATGCTCAGTTCTGAGAGATAAGTGTGTGTGAAAGCCGTCCTTCACCTAGCTTGAAGGTAACACAAAGTTTCTTTTCAGTTGCCAACTCCACTCCATACATATATATGGGGAGGTACAAGCTCCAACTCGGGTTTACAGTGAAAACGGCAGGCACTTCAAACCGGCACTAGGAAACAGACTGAGAAACCAGAGTAAGGGTTTCTCCTGCAACCCGTTCCCTTTGTGCTGGATGAACGAACGTCTCTCCACATGCTCAGTTCTGAGAGATAAGTGTGTGTGAAAGCCGTCCTTCACCTAGCTTGAAGGGAACACAAAGTTTCTTTTCAGTTGCCAACTCCACTCCATACATATATATGGGGAGGTACAAGCTCCAACTCGGTTTTACAGTGAAAACGGCAGGCACTTCAAACCGGCACTAGGAAACAGACTGAGAAACCAGAGAAAGGGTTTCTCCTGCAACCCGTTCCCTTTGTGCTGGATGAACCAACGTCTCTCCACATGCTCAGTTCTGAGAGATAAGTGTGTGTGAAAGCCGTCCTTCACCTAGCTTGAAGGGAACATAAAGTTTCTTTTCAGTTCCCAACTCCACTCCATACATATATATGGGGAGGTACAAGCTCCAACTCGGTTTTACAGTGAAAACGGCAGGCACTTCAAATCGGCACTAGGAAACCGACTGAGAAACCAGAGTAAGGGTTTCTCCTGCAACCCGTTCCCTTTGTGCTGGATGAACGAACGTCTCTCCACATGCTCAGTTCTGAGAGATAAGTGTGTGTGAAAGCCGTCCTTCACCTAGCTTGAAGGGAACACAAAGTTTCTTTTCAGTTCCCAACTCCACTCCATACATATATATGGGGAGGTACAAGCTCCAACTCGGTTTTACAGTGAAAACGGCAGGCACTTCAAACCGGCACTAGGAAACAGACTGAGTAACCAGAGTAAGGGTTTCTCCTGCAACCCGTTCCCTTTGTGCTGGATGAACGAACGTCTCTCCACATGCTCAGTTCTGAGAGATAAGTGTGTGTGAAAGCCGTCCTTCACCTAGCTTGAAGGAAACACAAAGTTTCTTTTCAGTTGCCAACTCCACACCATACATATATATGGGGAGGTACAAGCTCCAACTCGGTTTTACAGTGAAAACGGCAGGCACTTCAAACCGGCACTAGGAAACAGACTGAGAAACCAGAGTAAGGGTTTCTCCTGCAACCCGTTCCCTTTGTGCTGGATGAACGAACGTCTCTCCACATGCTCAGTTCTGAGAGATAAGTGTGTGTGAAAGCCGTCCTTCACCTAGCTTGAAGGGAACACAAAGTTTCTTTTCAGTTCCCAACTCCACTCCATACATATATATGGGGAGGTACAAGCTCCAACTCGGTTTTACTGTGAAAACGGCAGGCACTTCAAACCGGCACTAGGAAACAGACTGAGAAACCAGAGTAAGGGTTTCTCCTGCAACCAGTTCCCTTTGTGCTGGATGAACGAACGTCTCTCCACATGCTCAGTTCTAAGAGATAATTGTGTGTGAAAGCCGTCCTTCACCTAGCTTGAAGGGAACACAAAGTTTCTTTTCAGTTGCCAACTCCACTCCATACATAAATATGGGGATGTACAAACTCCAACTCGGTTTTACAGTGAAACGGCAGGCACTTCAACCCGGCACTAGGAAACAGACTGAGAAACCAGAGTAAGGGTTTCTCCTGCAACCCGTTCCCTTTGTGCTGGATGAACGAACGTCTCTCCACATGCTCAGTTCTGAGAGATAAGTGTGTGTGAAAGCCGTCCTTCACCTAGCTTGAAGGGAACACAAAGTTTCTTTTCAGTTGCCAACTCCACTCCATACATATATATGGGGAGGTACAAGCTCCAACTCGGTTTTACAGTGAAAACGGCAGACACTTCAAACCGGCACTAGGAAACAGACTGAGAAACCGGAGTAAGGGTTTCTCCTGCAACCCGTTCCCTTTGTGCTGGATGAACGAAAGTCTCTCCACATGCTCAGTTCTGAGAGATAAGTGTGTGTGAAAGCCGTCCTTCACCTAGCTTGAAGGGAACACAAAGTTTCTTTTCAGTTCCCAACTCCACTCCATACATATATATGGGGAGGTACAAGCTCCAACTCGGTTTTACAGTGAAAACGGCAGGCACTTCAAACCGGCACTAGGAAACCGACTGAGAAACCAGAGTAAGGGTTTCTCCTGCAACCCGTTCCCTTTGTGCTGGATGAACGAACGTCTCTCCACATGCTCAGTTCTGAGAGATAAGTGTGTATGAAAGCCGTCCTTCACCTAGCTTGAAGGGAACACAAAGTTTCTTTTCAGTTGCCAACTCCACTCCATACATATATATGGGGAGGTACAATCTCCAACTCGGTTTTACAGTGAAAACCGCAGGCACTTCAAACCGGCACTAGGAAACCGACTGAGAAACCAGAGTAAGGGTTTCCCCTGCAACCCGTTCCTTTGTGCTGGATGAACGAACGTCTCTCCACATGCTCAGTTCTGAGAGATAAGTGTGTGTGAAAGCCGTCCTTCACCTAGCTTGAAGGGAACACAAAGTTTCTTTTCAGTTACCAACTCCACTCCATACATATATATGGGGAGGTACAAGCTCCAACTCGGTTTTACAGTGAAAACGGCAGGCACTTCAAACCGGCACTAGGAAACAGACTGAGAAACCAGAGTAAGGGTTTCTCCTGCAACCCGTTCCCTTTGTGCTGGATGAACGAACGTCTCTCCACATGCTCAGTTCTGAGAGATAAGTGTGTGTGAAAGCCGTCCTTCACCTAGCTTGAAGGGAACACAAAGTTTCTTTTCAGTTGCCAACTCCACTCCATACATATATATGGGGAGGTACAAGCTCCAACTCGGTTTTACAGTGAAAACGGCAGGCACTTCAAACCGGCACTAGGAAACAGACTGAGAAACCAGAGTACGGGTTTCTCCTGCAACCCGTTCCCTTTGTGCTGGATGAACGAACGTCTCTCCACATGCTCAGTTCTGAGAGATAAGTGTGTGTGAAAGCCGTCCTTCAACTAGCTTGAAGGGAACACAAAGTTTCTTTTCAATTGCCAACTCCACTCCATACATAAATATGGGGATGTACAAGCTCCAACTCGGTTTTACAGTGAAACGGCAGGCACTTCAACCCGGCACTAGGAAACAGACTGAGAAACCAGAGTAAGGGTTTCTCCTGCAACCCGTTCCCTTTGTGCTGGATGAACGAACGTCTCTCCACATGCTCAGTTCTGAGAGATAAGTGTGTGTGAAAGCCGTCCTTCACCTAGCTTGAAGGGAACACAAAGTTTCTTTTCAGTTGCCAACTCCACTCCATACATATATATGGGGAGGTACCAGCTCCAACTCGGTTTTACAGTGAAAACGGCAGGCACTTCAAACCGGCACTAGGAAACAGACTGAGAAACCAGAGTAAGGGTTTCTCCTGCAACCCGTTCCCTTTGTGCTGGATGAAAGAACGTCTCTCCACATGCTCAGTTCTGAGAGATAAGTGTGTGTGAAAGCCGTCCTTCACCTAGCTTGAAGGGAACACAAAGTTTCTTTTCAGTTGCCAACTCCACTCCATACATATATAAGGGGAGGTACCAGCTCCAACTCGGTTTTACAGTGAAAACGGCAGGCACTTCAAACCGGCACTAGGAAACAGACTGAGAAACCAGAGTAAGGGTTTCTCCTGCAACCCGTTCCCTTTGTGCTGGATGAACGAACGTCTCTCCACATGCTCAGTTCTGAGAGATAAGTGTGTGTGAAAGCCGTCCTTCAACTAACTTGAAGGGAACACAAAGTTTCTTTTCAGTTGCCAACTCCACTCCATACATGAATATGGGGATGTACAAGCTCCAACTCGGTTTTACAGTGAAACGGCAGGCACTTCAAACCGGCACTAGGAAACAGACTGAGAAACCAGAGTATGGGTTTCTCCTGCAACCCGTTCCCTTTGTGCTGGATGAACGAACGTCTCTCCACATGCTCAGTTCTGAGAGATAAGTGTGTGTGAAAGCCGTCCTTCACCTAGCTTGAAGGGAACACAAAGTTTCTTTTCAGTTGCCAACTCCACTCCATACATATATATGGGGAGGTACAAGCTCCAACTCGGTTTTACAGTGAAAACGGCAGACACTTCAAACCGGCACTAGGAAACAGACTGAGAAACCGGAGTAAGGGTTTCTCCTGCAACCCGTTCCCTTTGTGCTGGATGAACGAAAGTCTCTCCACATGCTCAGTTCTGAGAGATAAGTGTGTGTGAAAGCCGTCCTTCACCTAGCTTGAAGGGAACACAAAGTTTCTTTTCAGTTGCCAACTCCACTCCATACATATATATGGGGAGGTACAAGCTCCAACTCGGTTTTACAGTGAAAACGGCAGGCACTTCAAACCGGCACTAGGAAACCGACTGAGAAACCAGAGTAAGGGTTTCTCCTGCAACCCGTTCCCTTTGTGCTGGATGAACGAACGTCTCTCCAAATGCTCAGTTCTGAGAGAGAAGTGTGTGTGAAAGCCGTCCTTCACCTAGCTTGAAGGGAACACAAAGTTTCTTTTCAGTTGCCAACTCCACTCCATACATATATATGGGGATGTACAAGCTCCAACTCGGTTTTACAGTGAAAACCGCAGGCACTTCAAACCGGCACTAGGAAACCGACTGAGAAACCAGAGTAAGGGTTTCTCCTGCAACCCGTTCCCTTTGTGCTGGATGAACGAACGTCTCTCCACATGCTCAGTTCTGAGAGATAAGTGTGTGTGAAAGCCGTCCTTCACCTAGCTTGAAGGGAACACAAAGTTTCTTTTCAGTTGCCAACTCCACTCCATACATATATATGGAGAGGCACAAGCTCCAACTCGGTTTTACAGAGAAAACGGCAGGCACTTCCAACAGGCACTAGGAAACCGACTGAGAAACCAGAGTAAGGGTTTCCCCTGCAACCCGTTCCTTTGTGCTGGATGAACGAACGTCTCTCCACATGCTCAGTTCTGAGAGATAAGTGTGTGTGAAAGCCGTCCTTCACCTAGCTTGAAGGGAACACAAAGTTTCTTTTCAGTTGCCAACTCCACTCCATACATATATATGGGGAGGTACCAGCTCCAACTCGGTTTTACAGTGAAAACGGCAGGCACTTCAAACCGGCACTAGGAAACAGACTGAGAAACCAGAGTAAGGGTTTCTCCTGCAACCCGTTCCCTTTGTGCTGGATGAACGAACGTCTCTCCACATGCTCAGTTCTGAGAGATAAGTGTGTGTGAAAGCCGTCCTTCACCTAGCTTGAAGGGAACACAAAGTTTCTTTTCAGTTGCCAACTCCACTCCATACATATATAAGGGGAGGTACCAGCTCCAACTCGGTTTTACAGTGAAAACGGCAGGCACTTCAAACCGGCACTAGGAAACAGACTGAGAAACCAGAGTAAGGGTTTCTCCTGCAACCCGTTCCCTTTGTGCTGGATGAACGAACGTCTCTCCACATGCTCAGTTCTGAGAGATAAGTGTGTGTGAAAGCCGTCCTTCAACTAGCTTGAAGGGAACACAAAGTTTCTTTTCAGTTGCCAACTCCACTCCATACATAAATATGGGGATGTACAAGCTCCAACTCGGTTTTACAGTGAAACGGCAGGCACTTCAACCCGGCACTAGGAAACAGACTGAGAAACCAGAGTAAGGGTTTCTCCTGCAACCCGTTCCCTTTGTGCTGGATGAACGAACGTCTCTCCACATGCTCAGTTCTGAGAGATAAGTGTGTGTGAAAGCCGTCCTTCACCTAGCTTGAAGGGAACACAAAGTTTCTTTTCAGTTGCCAACTCCACTCCATACATATATATGGGGAGGTACAAGCTCCAACTCGGTTTTACAGTGAAAACGGCAGACACTTCAAACCGGCACTAGGAAACAGACTGAGAAACCGGAGTAAGGGTTTCTCCTGCAACCCGTTCCCTTTGTGCTGGATGAACGAAAGTCTCTCCACATGCTCAGTTCTGAGAGATAAGTGTGTGTGAAAGCCGTCCTTCACCTAGCTTGAAGGGAACACAAAGTTTCTTTTCAGTTGCCAACTCCACTCCATACATATATATGGGGAGGTACAAGCTCCAACTCGGTTTTACAGTGGAAACGGCAGGCATTTCAAACCGGCACTAGGAAACGGACTGAGAAACCAGAGTAAGGGTTTCTCCTGCAACCCGTTCCCTTTGTGCTGGATGAACGAACGTCTCTCCACATGCTCAGTTCTGAGAGAGAAGTGTGTGTGAAAGCCGTCCTTCACCTAGCTTGAAGGGAACACAAAGTTTCTATTCAGTTGCCAACTCCACTCCATACATATATATGGGGAGGTACAAGCTCCAACTCGGTTTTACAGTGAAAACCGCAGGCACTTCAAACCGGCACTAGGAAACAGACTGAGAAACCAGAGTAAGGGTTTCTCCTGCAACCCGTTCCCTTTGTGCTGGATCAACGAACGTCTCTCCACATGCTCAGTTCTGAGAGATAAGTGTGTGTGAAAGCCGTCCTTCACCTAGCTTGAAGGGAACACAAAGTTTCTTTTCAGTTGCCAACTCCACTCCATACATATATATGGGGAGGTACAAGCTCCAACTCGGTTTTACAGTGAAAACGGCAGACACTTCAAACCGGCACTAGGAAACAGACTGAGAAACCAGAGTAAGGGTTTCTCCTGCAACCCGTTCCCTTTGGGTTGCATGAAAGAACGTCTCTCCACATGCTCAGTTCTGAGAGATAAGTGTGTGTGAAAGCCGTCCTTCACCTAGCTTGAAGGGAACACAAAGTTTCTTTTCAGTTGCCATCTCCACTCCATATATATATATGGGGAGGTACAAGCTCCAACTCGGTTTTACAGTGAAAACGGCAGACACTTCAAACCGGCACTAGGAAACAGACTGAGAAACCAGAGTAAGGGTTTCTCCTGCAACCCGTTCCCTTTGGGTTGCATGAAAGAACGTCTCTCCACATGCTCAGTTCTGAGAGATAAGTGTGTGTGAAAGCCGTCCTTCACCTAGCTTGAAGGGAACACAAAGTTTCTTTTCAGTTACCAACTCCACTCCATACATATATATGGGGAGGTACAAGCTCCAACTCGGTTTTACAGTGAAAACGGCAGGCACTTCAAACCGGCACTAGGAAACAGACTGAGAAACCAGAGTAAGGGTTTCTCCTGCAACCCGTTCCCTTTGTGCTGGATGAACGAACGTCTCTCCACATGCTCAGTTCTGAGAGATAAGTGTGTGTGAAAGCCGTCCTTCACCTAGCTTGAAGGGAACACAAAGTTTCTTTTCAGTTGCCAACTCCACTCCATACATATATATGGGGAGGTACCAGCTCCAACTCGGTTTTACAGTGAAAACGGCAGGCACTTCAAACCGGCACTAGGAAACAGACTGAGAAACCAGAGTACGGGTTTCTCCTGCAACCCGTTCCCTTTGTGCTGGATGAAAGAACGTCTCTCCACATGCTCAGTTCTGAGAGATAAGTGTGTGTGAAAGCCGTCCTTCACCTAGCTTGAAGGGAACACAAAGTTTCTTTTCAGTTGCCAACTCCACTCCATACATATATAAGGGGAGGTACCAGCTCCAACTCGGTTTTACAGTGAAAACGGCAGGCACTTCAAACCGGCACTAGGAAACAGACTGAGAAACCAGAGTAAGGGTTTCTCCTGCAACCCGTTCCCTTTGTGCTGGATGAACGAACGTCTCTCCACATGCTCAGTTCTGAGAGATAAGTGTGTGTGAAAGCCGTCCTTCAACTAACTTGAAGGGAACACAAAGTTTCTTTTCAGTTGCCAACTCCACTCCATACATGAATATGGGGATGTACAAGCTCCAACTCGGTTTTACAGTGAAACGGCAGGCACTTCAAACCGGCACTAGGAAACAGACTGAGAAACCAGAGTATGGGTTTCTCCTGCAACCCGTTCCCTTTGTGCTGGATGAACGAACGTCTCTCCACATGCTCAGTTCTGAGAGATAAGTGTGTGTGAAAGCCGTCCTTCACCTAGCTTGAAGGGAACACAAAGTTTCTTTTCAGTTGCCAACTCCACTCCATACATATATATGGGGAGGTACAAGCTCCAACTCGGTTTTACAGTGAAAACGGCAGACACTTCAAACCGGCACTAGGAAACAGACTGAGAAACCGGAGTAAGGGTTTCTCCTGCAACCCGTTCCCTTTGTGCTGGATGAACGAAAGTCTCTCCACATGCTCAGTTCTGAGAGATAAGTGTGTGTGAAAGCCGTCCTTCACCTAGCTTGAAGGGAACACAAAGTTTCTTTTCAGTTGCCAACTCCACTCCATACATATATATGGGGAGGTACAAGCTCCAACTCGGTTTTACAGTGAAAACGGCAGGCACTTCAAACCGGCACTAGGAAACCGACTGAGAAACCAGAGTAAGGGTTTCTCCTGCAACCCGTTCCCTTTGTGCTGGATGAACGAACGTCTCTCCAAATGCTCAGTTCTGAGAGAGAAGTGTGTGTGAAAGCCGTCCTTCACCTAGCTTGAAGGGAACACAAAGTTTCTTTTCAGTTGCCAACTCCACTCCATACATATATATGGGGATGTACAAGCTCCAACTCGGTTTTACAGTGAAAACCGCAGGCACTTCAAACCGGCACTAGGAAACCGACTGAGAAACCAGAGTAAGGGTTTCTCCTGCAACCCGTTCCCTTTGTGCTGGATGAACGAACGTCTCTCCACATGCTCAGTTCTGAGAGATAAGTGTGTGTGAAAGCCGTCCTTCACCTAGCTTGAAGGGAACACAAAGTTTCTTTTCAGTTGCCAACTCCACTCCATACATATATATGGAGAGGCACAAGCTCCAACTCGGTTTTACAGAGAAAACGGCAGGCACTTCCAACAGGCACTAGGAAACCGACTGAGAAACCAGAGTAAGGGTTTCCCCTGCAACCCGTTCCTTTGTGCTGGATGAACGAACGTCTCTCCACATGCTCAGTTCTGAGAGATAAGTGTGTGTGAAAGCCGTCCTTCACCTAGCTTGAAGGGAACACAAAGTTTCTTTTCAGTTGCCAACTCCACTCCATACATATATATGGGGAGGTACCAGCTCCAACTCGGTTTTACAGTGAAAACGGCAGGCACTTCAAACCGGCACTAGGAAACAGACTGAGAAACCAGAGTAAGGGTTTCTCCTGCAACCCGTTCCCTTTGTGCTGGATGAACGAACGTCTCTCCACATGCTCAGTTCTGAGAGATAAGTGTGTGTGAAAGCCGTCCTTCACCTAGCTTGAAGGGAACACAAAGTTTCTTTTCAGTTGCCAACTCCACTCCATACATATATAAGGGGAGGTACCAGCTCCAACTCGGTTTTACAGTGAAAACGGCAGGCACTTCAAACCGGCACTAGGAAACAGACTGAGAAACCAGAGTAAGGGTTTCTCCTGCAACCCGTTCCCTTTGTGCTGGATGAACGAACGTCTCTCCACATGCTCAGTTCTGAGAGATAAGTGTGTGTGAAAGCCGTCCTTCAACTAGCTTGAAGGGAACACAAAGTTTCTTTTCAGTTGCCAACTCCACTCCATACATAAATATGGGGATGTACAAGCTCCAACTCGGTTTTACAGTGAAACGGCAGGCACTTCAACCCGGCACTAGGAAACAGACTGAGAAACCAGAGTAAGGGTTTCTCCTGCAACCCGTTCCCTTTGTGCTGGATGAACGAACGTCTCTCCACATGCTCAGTTCTGAGAGATAAGTGTGTGTGAAAGCCGTCCTTCACCTAGCTTGAAGGGAACACAAAGTTTCTTTTCAGTTGCCAACTCCACTCCATACATATATATGGGGAGGTACAAGCTCCAACTCGGTTTTACAGTGAAAACGGCAGACACTTCAAACCGGCACTAGGAAACAGACTGAGAAACCGGAGTAAGGGTTTCTCCTGCAACCCGTTCCCTTTGTGCTGGATGAACGAAAGTCTCTCCACATGCTCAGTTCTGAGAGATAAGTGTGTGTGAAAGCCGTCCTTCACCTAGCTTGAAGGGAACACAAAGTTTCTTTTCAGTTGCCAACTCCACTCCATACATATATATGGGGAGGTACAAGCTCCAACTCGGTTTTACAGTGGAAACGGCAGGCATTTCAAACCGGCACTAGGAAACGGACTGAGAAACCAGAGTAAGGGTTTCTCCTGCAACCCGTTCCCTTTGTGCTGGATGAACGAACGTCTCTCCACATGCTCAGTTCTGAGAGAGAAGTGTGTGTGAAAGCCGTCCTTCACCTAGCTTGAAGGGAACACAAAGTTTCTATTCAGTTGCCAACTCCACTCCATACATATATATGGGGAGGTACAAGCTCCAACTCGGTTTTACAGTGAAAACCGCAGGCACTTCAAACCGGCACTAGGAAACAGACTGAGAAACCAGAGTAAGGGTTTCTCCTGCAACCCGTTCCCTTTGTGCTGGATCAACGAACGTCTCTCCACATGCTCAGTTCTGAGAGATAAGTGTGTGTGAAAGCCGTCCTTCACCTAGCTTGAAGGGAACACAAAGTTTCTTTTCAGTTGCCAACTCCACTCCATACATATATATGGGGAGGTACAAGCTCCAACTCGGTTTTACAGTGAAAACGGCAGACACTTCAAACCGGCACTAGGAAACAGACTGAGAAACCAGAGTAAGGGTTTCTCCTGCAACCCGTTCCCTTTGGGTTGCATGAAAGAACGTCTCTCCACATGCTCAGTTCTGAGAGATAAGTGTGTGTGAAAGCCGTCCTTCACCTAGCTTGAAGGGAACACAAAGTTTCTTTTCAGTTGCCATCTCCACTCCATATATATATATGGGGAGGTACAAGCTCCAACTCGGTTTTACAGTGAAAATGGCAGACACTTCAAACCGGCACTAGGAAACAGACTGAGAAACCAGAGTAAGGGTTTCTCCTGCAACCCGTTCCCTTTGGGTTGCATGAAAGAACGTCTCTCCACATGCTCAGTTCTGAGAGATAAGTGTGTGTGAAAGCCGTCCTTCACCTAGCTTGAAGGGAACACAAAGTTTCTTTTCAGTTGCCATCTCCACTCCATATATATATATGGGGAGGTACAAGCTCCAACTCGGGTTTACAGTGAAAACGGCAGGCACTTCAAAACGGCACCAGGAAACAGACTGAGAAACCAGAGTAAGGGTTTCTCCTGCAACCCGTTCCCTTTGTGCTGGATGAACGAACGTCTCTCCACATGCTCAGTTCTGAGAGATAAGTGTGTGTGAAAGCCGTCCTTCACCTAGCTTGAAGGGAACACAAAGTTTCTTTTCAGTTGCCAACTCCACTCCATACATATATATGGGGAGGTACAAGTTCCAACTCGGGTTTACAGTGAAAACGGCAGGCACTTCAATCCGGCACTAGGAAACCGACTGAGAAACCAGAGTAAGGGTTTCCCCTGCAACCCGTTCCCTTTGTGCTGGATGAACGAACGTCTCTCCACATGCTCAGTTCTGAGAGATAAGTGTGTGTGAAAGCCGTCCTTCACCTAGCTTGAAGGGAACACAAAGTTTCTTTTCAGTTGCCAACTCCACTCCATACATATATATGGGGAGGTACAAGCTCCAACTCGGTTTTACAGTGAAAACGGTAGGCACTTCAAACCGGCACTAGGAAACAGACTGAGAAACCAGAGTAAGGGTTTCTCCTGCAACCCGTTCCCTTTGTGCTGGATGAACGAACGTCTCTCCACATGCTCAGTTCTGAGAGATAAGTGTGTGTGAAAGCCGTCCTTCACCTAGCTTGAAGGGAACACAAAGTTTCTTTTCAGTTGCCATCTCCACTCCATATATATATATGGGGAGGTACAAGCTCCAACTCGGGTTTACAGTGAAAACGGCAGGCACTTCAAAACGGCACCAGGAAACAGACTGAGAAACCAGAGTAAGGGTTTCTCCTGCAACCCGTTCCCTTTGTGCTGGATGAACGAACGTCTCTCCACATGCTCAGTTCTGAGAGATAAGTGTGTGTGAAAGCCGTCCTTCACCTAGCTTGAAGGGAACACAAAGTTTCTTTTCAGTTGCCAACTCCACTCCATACATATATATGGGGAGGTACAAGTTCCAACTCGGGTTTACAGTGAAAACGGCAGGCACTTCAATCCGGCACTAGGAAACCGACTGAGAAACCAGAGTAAGGGTTTCCCCTGCAACCCGTTCCCTTTGTGCTGGATGAACGAACGTCTCTCCACATGCTCAGTTCTGAGAGATAAGTGTGTGTGAAAGCCGTCCTTCACCTAGCTTGAAGGGAACACAAAGTTTCTTTTCAGTTGCCAACTCCACTCCATACATATATATGGGGAGGTACAAGCTCCAACTCGGTTTTACAGTGAAAACGGTAGGCACTTCAAACCGGCACTAGGAAACAGACTGAGAAACCAGAGTAAGGGTTTCTCCTGCAACCCGTTCCCTTTGTGCTGGATGAACGAACGTCTCTCCACATGCTCAGTTCTGAGAGATAAGTGTGTGTGAAAGCCGTCCTTCATCTAGCTTGAAGGGAACACAAAGTTTCTTTTCAGTTGCCAATTCCACTCCATACATATATATGGGGAGGTACAAGCTCCAACTCGGTTTTACAGTGAAAACGGCAGGCACTTCAAACCGGCACTAGGAAACCGACTGAGAAACCAGAGTAAGGGTTTCTCCTGCAACCCGTTCCCTTTGTGCTGGATGAACGAACGTCTCTCCACATGCTCAGTTCTGAGAGATAAGTGTGTGTGAAAGCCGTCCTTCACCTAGCTTGAAGGGAACACAAAGTTTCTTTTCAGTTGCCAACTCCACTCCATACATATATATGGGGAAGTACAAGCTCCAACTCGGTTTTACAGTGAAAACGGCAGGCACTTCAAATCGGCACTAGGAAACAGACTGAGAAACCAGAGTAAGGGTTTCTCCTGCAACCCGTTCCCTTTGTGCTGGATGAACGAACGTCTCTCCACATGCTCAGTTCTGAGAGATAAGTGTGTGTGAAAGCCGTCCTTCAACTAGCTTGAAGGGAACACAAAGTTTCTTTTCAGTTGCCAACTCCACTCCATACATGAATATGGGGATGTACAAGCTCCAACTCGGTTTTACAGTGAAACGGCAGGCACTTCAACCCGGCACTAGGAAACAGACTGAGAAACCAGAGTAAGGGTTTCTCCTGCAACCCGTTCCCTTTGTGCTGGATGAACGAACGTCTCTCCACATGCTCAGTTCTGAGAGATAAGTGTGTGTGAAAGCCGTCCTTCACCTAGCTTGAAGGTAACACAAAGTTTCTTTTCAGTTGCCAACTCCACTCCATACATATATATGGGGAGGTACAAGCTCCAACTCGGGTTTACAGTGAAAACGGCAGGCACTTCAAACCGGCACTAGGAAACAGACTGAGAAACCAGAGTAAGGGTTTCTCCTGCAACCCGTTCCCTTTGTGCTGGATGAACGAACGTCTCTCCACATGCTCAGTTCTGAGAGATAAGTGTGTGTGAAAGCCGTCCTTCACCTAGCTTGAAGGGAACACAAAGTTTCTTTTCAGTTGCCAACTCCACTCCATACATATATATGGGGAGGTACAAGCTCCAACTCGGTTTTACAGTGAAAACGGCAGGCACTTCAAACCGGCACTAGGAAACAGACTGAGAAACCAGAGAAAGGGTTTCTCCTGCAACCCGTTCCCTTTGTGCTGGATGAACCAACGTCTCTCCACATGCTCAGTTCTGAGAGATAAGTGTGTGTGAAAGCCGTCCTTCACCTAGCTTGAAGGGAACATAAAGTTTCTTTTCAGTTCCCAACTCCACTCCATACATATATATGGGGAGGTACAAGCTCCAACTCGGTTTTACAGTGAAAACGGCAGGCACTTCAAATCGGCACTAGGAAACCGACTGAGAAACCAGAGTAAGGGTTTCTCCTGCAACCCGTTCCCTTTGTGCTGGATGAACGAACGTCTCTCCACATGCTCAGTTCTGAGAGATAAGTGTGTGTGAAAGCCGTCCTTCACCTAGCTTGAAGGGAACACAAAGTTTCTTTTCAGTTCCCAACTCCACTCCATACATATATATGGGGAGGTACAAGCTCCAACTCGGTTTTACAGTGAAAACGGCAGGCACTTCAAACCGGCACTAGGAAACAGACTGAGTAACCAGAGTAAGGGTTTCTCCTGCAACCCGTTCCCTTTGTGCTGGATGAACGAACGTCTCTCCACATGCTCAGTTCTGAGAGATAAGTGTGTGTGAAAGCCGTCCTTCACCTAGCTTGAAGGAAACACAAAGTTTCTTTTCAGTTGCCAACTCCACACCATACATATATATGGGGAGGTACAAGCTCCAACTCGGTTTTACAGTGAAAACGGCAGGCACTTCAAACCGGCACTAGGAAACAGACTGAGAAACCAGAGTAAGGGTTTCTCCTGCAACCCGTTCCCTTTGTGCTGGATGAACGAACGTCTCTCCACATGCTCAGTTCTGAGAGATAAGTGTGTGTGAAAGCCGTCCTTCACCTAGCTTGAAGGGAACACAAAGTTTCTTTTCAGTTCCCAACTCCACTCCATACATATATATGGGGAGGTACAAGCTCCAACTCGGTTTTACTGTGAAAACGGCAGGCACTTCAAACCGGCACTAGGAAACAGACTGAGAAACCAGAGTAAGGGTTTCTCCTGCAACCAGTTCCCTTTGTGCTGGATGAACGAACGTCTCTCCACATGCTCAGTTCTAAGAGATAATTGTGTGTGAAAGCCGTCCTTCACCTAGCTTGAAGGGAACACAAAGTTTCTTTTCAGTTGCCAACTCCACTCCATACATAAATATGGGGATGTACAAACTCCAACTCGGTTTTACAGTGAAACGGCAGGCACTTCAACCCGGCACTAGGAAACAGACTGAGAAACCAGAGTAAGGGTTTCTCCTGCAACCCGTTCCCTTTGTGCTGGATGAACGAACGTCTCTCCACATGCTCAGTTCTGAGAGATAAGTGTGTGTGAAAGCCGTCCTTCACCTAGCTTGAAGGGAACACAAAGTTTCTTTTCAGTTGCCAACTCCACTCCATACATATATATGGGGAGGTACAAGCTCCAACTCGGTTTTACAGTGAAAACGGCAGACACTTCAAACCGGCACTAGGAAACAGACTGAGAAACCGGAGTAAGGGTTTCTCCTGCAACCCGTTCCCTTTTTGCTGGATGAACGAAAGTCTCTCCACATGCTCAGTTCTGAGAGATAAGTGTGTGTGAAAGCCGTCCTTCACCTAGCTTGAAGGGAACACAAAGTTTCTTTTCAGTTCCCAACTCCACTCCATACATATATATGGGGAGGTACAAGCTCCAACTCGGTTTTACAGTGAAAACGGCAGGCACTTCAAACCGGCACTAGGAAACCGACTGAGAAACCAGAGTAAGGGTTTCTCCTGCAACCCGTTCCCTTTGTGCTGGATGAACGAACGTCTCTCCACATGCTCAGTTCTGAGAGATAAGTGTGTATGAAAGCCGTCCTTCACCTAGCTTGAAGGGAACACAAAGTTTCTTTTCAGTTGCCAACTCCACTCCATACATATATATGGGGAGGTACAATCTCCAACTCGGTTTTACAGTGAAAACCGCAGGCACTTCAAACCGGCACTAGGAAACCGACTGAGAAACCAGAGTAAGGGTTTCCCCTGCAACCCGTTCCTTTGTGCTGGATGAACGAACGTCTCTCCACATGCTCAGTTCTGAGAGATAAGTGTGTGTGAAAGCCGTCCTTCACCTAGCTTGAAGGGAACACAAAGTTTCTTTTCAGTTACCAACTCCACTCCATACATATATATGGGGAGGTACAAGCTCCAACTCGGTTTTACAGTGAAAACGGCAGGCACTTCAAACCGGCACTAGGAAACAGACTGAGAAACCAGAGTAAGGGTTTCTCCTGCAACCCGTTCCCTTTGTGCTGGATGAACGAACGTCTCTCCACATGCTCAGTTCTGAGAGATAAGTGTGTGTGAAAGCCGTCCTTCACCTAGCTTGAAGGGAACACAAAGTTTCTTTTCAGTTGCCAACTCCACTCCATACATATATATGGGGAGGTACAAGCTCCAACTCGGTTTTACAGTGAAAACGGCAGGCACTTCAAACCGGCACTAGGAAACAGACTGAGAAACCAGAGAAAGGGTTTCTCCTGCAACCCGTTCCCTTTGTGCTGGATGAACCAACGTCTCTCCACATGCTCAGTTCTGAGAGATAAGTGTGTGTGAAAGCCGTCCTTCACCTAGCTTGAAGGGAACATAAAGTTTCTTTTCAGTTCCCAACTCCACTCCATACATATATATGGGGAGGTACAAGCTCCAACTCGGTTTTACAGTGAAAACGGCAGGCACTTCAAATCGGCACTAGGAAACCGACTGAGAAACCAGAGTAAGGGTTTCTCCTGCAACCCGTTCCCTTTGTGCTGGATGAACGAACGTCTCTCCACATGCTCAGTTCTGAGAGATAAGTGTGTGTGAAAGCCGTCCTTCACCTAGCTTGAAGGGAACACAAAGTTTCTTTTCAGTTCCCAACTCCACTCCATACATATATATGGGGAGGTACAAGCTCCAACTCGGTTTTACAGTGAAAACGGCAGGCACTTCAAACCGGCACTAGGAAACAGACTGAGTAACCAGAGTAAGGGTTTCTCCTGCAACCCGTTCCCTTTGTGCTGGATGAACGAACGTCTCTCCACATGCTCAGTTCTGAGAGATAAGTGTGTGTGAAAGCCGTCCTTCACCTAGCTTGAAGGAAACACAAAGTTTCTTTTCAGTTGCCAACTCCACACCATACATATATATGGGGAGGTACAAGCTCCAACTCGGTTTTACAGTGAAAACGGCAGGCACTTCAAACCGGCACTAGGAAACAGACTGAGAAACCAGAGTAAGGGTTTCTCCTGCAACCCGTTCCCTTTGTGCTGGATGAACGAACGTCTCTCCACATGCTCAGTTCTGAGAGATAAGTGTGTGTGAAAGCCGTCCTTCACCTAGCTTGAAGGGAACACAAAGTTTCTTTTCAGTTCCCAACTCCACTCCATACATATATATGGGGAGGTACAAGCTCCAACTCGGTTTTACTGTGAAAACGGCAGGCACTTCAAACCGGCACTAGGAAACAGACTGAGAAACCAGAGTAAGGGTTTCTCCTGCAACCAGTTCCCTTTGTGCTGGATGAACGAACGTCTCTCCACATGCTCAGTTCTAAGAGATAATTGTGTGTGAAAGCCGTCCTTCACCTAGCTTGAAGGGAACACAAAGTTTCTTTTCAGTTGCCAACTCCACTCCATACATAAATATGGGGATGTACAAACTCCAACTCGGTTTTACAGTGAAACGGCAGGCACTTCAACCCGGCACTAGGAAACAGACTGAGAAACCAGAGTAAGGGTTTCTCCTGCAACCCGTTCCCTTTGTGCTGGATGAACGAACGTCTCTCCACATGCTCAGTTCTGAGAGATAAGTGTGTGTGAAAGCCGTCCTTCACCTAGCTTGAAGGGAACACAAAGTTTCTTTTCAGTTGCCAACTCCACTCCATACATATATATGGGGAGGTACAAGCTCCAACTCGGTTTTACAGTGAAAACGGCAGACACTTCAAACCGGCACTAGGAAACAGACTGAGAAACCGGAGTAAGGGTTTCTCCTGCAACCCGTTCCCTTTTTGCTGGATGAACGAAAGTCTCTCCACATGCTCAGTTCTGAGAGATAAGTGTGTGTGAAAGCCGTCCTTCACCTAGCTTGAAGGGAACACAAAGTTTCTTTTCAGTTCCCAACTCCACTCCATACATATATATGGGGAGGTACAAGCTCCAACTCGGTTTTACAGTGAAAACGGCAGGCACTTCAAACCGGCACTAGGAAACCGACTGAGAAACCAGAGTAAGGGTTTCTCCTGCAACCCGTTCCCTTTGTGCTGGATGAACGAACGTCTCTCCACATGCTCAGTTCTGAGAGATAAGTGTGTATGAAAGCCGTCCTTCACCTAGCTTGAAGGGAACACAAAGTTTCTTTTCAGTTGCCAACTCCACTCCATACATATATATGGGGAGGTACAATCTCCAACTCGGTTTTACAGTGAAAACCGCAGGCACTTCAAACCGGCACTAGGAAACCGACTGAGAAACCAGAGTAAGGGTTTCCCCTGCAACCCGTTCCTTTGTGCTGGATGAACGAACGTCTCTCCACATGCTCAGTTCTGAGAGATAAGTGTGTGTGAAAGCCGTCCTTCACCTAGCTTGAAGGGAACACAAAGTTTCTTTTCAGTTACCAACTCCACTCCATACATATATATGGGGAGGTACAAGCTCCAACTCGGTTTTACAGTGAAAACGGCAGGCACTTCAAACCGGCACTAGGAAACAGACTGAGAAACCAGAGTAAGGGTTTCTCCTGCAACCCGTTCCCTTTGTGCTGGATGAACGAACGTCTCTCCACATGCTCAGTTCTGAGAGATAAGTGTGTGTGAAAGCCGTCCTTCACCTAGCTTGAAGGGAACACAAAGTTTCTTTTCAGTTGCCAACTCCACTCCATACATATATATGGGGAGGTACAAGCTCCAACTCGGTTTTACAGTGAAAACGGCAGGCACTTCAAACCGGCACTAGGAAACAGACTGAGAAACCAGAGTACGGGTTTCTCCTGCAACCCGTTCCCTTTGTGCTGGATGAACGAACGTCTCTCCACATGCTCAGTTCTGAGAGATAAGTGTGTGTGAAAGCCGTCCTTCAACTAGCTTGAAGGGAACACAAAGTTTCTTTTCAATTGCCAACTCCACTCCATACATAAATATGGGGATGTACAAGCTCCAACTCGGTTTTACAGTGAAACGGCAGGCACTTCAACCCGGCACTAGGAAACAGACTGAGAAACCAGAGTAAGGGTTTCTCCTGCAACCCGTTCCCTTTGTGCTGGATGAACGAACGTCTCTCCACATGCTCAGTTCTGAGAGATAAGTGTGTGTGAAAGCCGTCCTTCACCTAGCTTGAAGGGAACACAAAGTTTCTTTTCAGTTGCCAACTCCACTCCATACATATATATGGGGAGGTACCAGCTCCAACTCGGTTTTACAGTGAAAACGGCAGGCACTTCAAACCGGCACTAGGAAACAGACTGAGAAACCAGAGTAAGGGTTTCTCCTGCAACCCGTTCCCTTTGTGCTGGATGAAAGAACGTCTCTCCACATGCTCAGTTCTGAGAGATAAGTGTGTGTGAAAGCCGTCCTTCACCTAGCTTGAAGGGAACACAAAGTTTCTTTTCAGTTGCCAACTCCACTCCATACATATATAAGGGGAGGTACCAGCTCCAACTCGGTTTTACAGTGAAAACGGCAGGCACTTCAAACCGGCACTAGGAAACAGACTGAGAAACCAGAGTAAGGGTTTCTCCTGCAACCCGTTCCCTTTGTGCTGGATGAACGAACGTCTCTCCACATGCTCAGTTCTGAGAGATAAGTGTGTGTGAAAGCCGTCCTTCAACTAACTTGAAGGGAACACAAAGTTTCTTTTCAGTTGCCAACTCCACTCCATACATGAATATGGGGATGTACAAGCTCCAACTCGGTTTTACAGTGAAACGGCAGGCACTTCAACCCGGCACTAGGAAACAGACTGAGAAACCAGAGTATGGGTTTCTCCTGCAACCCGTTCCCTTTGTGCTGGATGAACGAACGTCTCTCCACATGCTCAGTTCTGAGAGATAAGTGTGTGTGAAAGCCGTCCTTCACCTAGCTTGAAGGGAACACAAAGTTTCTTTTCAGTTGCCAACTCCACTCCATACATATATATGGGGAGGTACAAGCTCCAACTCGGTTTTACAGTGAAAACGGCAGACACTTCAAACCGGCACTAGGAAACAGACTGAGAAACCGGAGTAAGGGTTTCTCCTGCAACCCGTTCCCTTTGTGCTGGATGAACGAAAGTCTCTCCACATGCTCAGTTCTGAGAGATAAGTGTGTGTGAAAGCCGTCCTTCACCTAGCTTGAAGGGAACACAAAGTTTCTTTTCAGTTGCCAACTCCACTCCATACATATATATGGGGAGGTACAAGCTCCAACTCGGTTTTACAGTGAAAACGGCAGGCACTTCAAACCGGCACTAGGAAACCGACTGAGAAACCAGAGTAAGGGTTTCTCCTGCAACCCGTTCCCTTTGTGCTGGATGAACGAACGTCTCTCCAAATGCTCAGTTCTGAGAGAGAAGTGTGTGTGAAAGCCGTCCTTCACCTAGCTTGAAGGGAACACAAAGTTTCTTTTCAGTTGCCAACTCCACTCCATACATATATATGGGGAGGTACAAGCTCCAACTCGGTTTTACAGTGAAAACGGCAGGCACTTCAAACCGGCACTAGGAAACCGACTGAGAAACCAGAGTAAGGGTTTCTCCTGCAACCCGTTCCCTTTGTGCTGGATGAACGAACGTCTCTCCACATGCTCAGTTCTGAGAGATAAGTGTGTGTGAAAGCCGTCCTTCACCTAGCTTGAAGGGAACACAAAGTTTCTTTTCAGTTGCCAACTCCACTCCATACATATATATGGAGAGGCACAAGCTCCAACTCGGTTTTACAGAGAAAACGGCAGGCACTTCCAACAGGCACTAGGAAACCGACTGAGAAACCAGAGTAAGGGTTTCCCCTGCAACCCGTTCCTTTGTGCTGGATGAACGAACGTCTCTCCACATGCTCAGTTCTGAGAGATAAGTGTGTGTGAAAGCCGTCCTTCACCTAGCTTGAAGGGAACACAAAGTTTCTTTTCAGTTGCCAACTCCACTCCATACATATATATGGGGAGGTACCAGCTCCAACTCGGTTTTACAGTGAAAACGGCAGGCACTTCAAACCGGCACTAGGAAACAGACTGAGAAACCAGAGTAAGGGTTTCTCCTGCAACCCGTTCCCTTTGTGCTGGATGAACGAACGTCTCTCCACATGCTCAGTTCTGAGAGATAAGTGTGTGTGAAAGCCGTCCTTCACCTAGCTTGAAGGGAACACAAAGTTTCTTTTCAGTTGCCAACTCCACTCCATACATATATATGGGGAGGTACAAGCTCCAACTCGGTTTTACAGTGAAAACGGCAGGCACTTCAAACCGGCACTAGGAAACAGACTGAGAAACCAGAGTAAGGGTTTCTCCTGCAACCCGTTCCCTTTGTGCTGGATGAACGAACGTCTCTCCACATGCTCAGTTCTGAGAGATAAGTGTGTGTGAAAGCCGTCCTTCATCTAGCTTGAAGGGAACACAAAGTTTCTTTTCAGTTGCCAACTCCACTCCATACATAAATATGGGGATGTACAAGCTCCAACTCGGTTTTACAGTGAAACGGCAGGCACTTCAACCCGGCACTAGGAAACAGACTGAGAAACCAGAGTAAGGGTTTCTCCTGCAACCCGTTCCCTTTGTGCTGGATGAACGAACGTCTCTCCACATGCTCAGTTCTGAGAGATAAGTGTGTGTGAAAGCCGTCCTTCACCTAGCTTGAAGGGAACACAAAGTTTCTTTTCAGTTGCCAACTCCACTCCATACATATATATGGGGAGGTACCAGCTCCAACTCGGTTTTACAGTGAAAACGGCAGGCACTTCAAACCGGCACTAGGAAACAGACTGAGAAACCAGAGTAAGGGTTTCTCCTGCAACCCGTTCCCTTTGTGCTGGATGAACGAACGTCTCTCCACATGCTCAGTTCTGAGAGATAAGTGTGTGTGAAAGCCGTCCTTCACCTAGCTTGAAGGGAACACAAAGTTTCTTTTCAGTTGCCAACTCCACTCCATACATATATAAGGGGAGGTACCAGCTCCAACTCGGTTTTACAGTGAAAACGGCAGGCACTTCAAACCGGCACTAGGAAACAGACTGAGAAACCAGAGTAAGGGTTTCTCCTGCAACCCGTTCCCTTTGTGCTGGATGAACGAACGTCTCTCCACATGCTCAGTTCTGAGAGATAAGTGTGTGTGAAAGCCGTCCTTCAACTAGCTTGAAGGGAACACAAAGTTTCTTTTCAGTTGCCAACTCCACTCCATACATAAATATGGGGATGTACAAGCTCCAACTCGGTTTTACAGTGAAACGGCAGGCACTTCAACCCGGCACTAGGAAACAGACTGAGAAACCAGAGTAAGGGTTTCTCCTGCAACCCGTTCCCTTTGTGCTGGATGAACGAACGTCTCTCCACATGCTCAGTTCTGAGAGATAAGTGTGTGTGAAAGCCGTCCTTCACCTAGCTTGAAGGGAACACAAAGTTTCTTTTCAGTTGCCAACTCCACTCCATACATATATATGGGGAGGTACAAGCTCCAACTCGGTTTTACAGTGAAAACGGCAGACACTTCAAACCGGCACTAGGAAACAGACTGAGAAACCGGAGTAAGGGTTTCTCCTGCAACCCGTTCCCTTTGTGCTGGATGAACGAAAGTCTCTCCACATGCTCAGTTCTGAGAGATAAGTGTGTGTGAAAGCCGTCCTTCACCTAGCTTGAAGGGAACACAAAGTTTCTTTTCAGTTGCCAACTCCACTCCATACATATATATGGGGAGGTACAAGCTCCAACTCGGTTTTACAGTGGAAACGGCAGGCATTTCAAACCGGCACTAGGAAACGGACTGAGAAACCAGAGTAAGGGTTTCTCCTGCAACCCGTTCCCTTTGTGCTGGATGAACGAACGTCTCTCCACATGCTCAGTTCTGAGAGAGAAGTGTGTGTGAAAGCCGTCCTTCACCTAGCTTGAAGGGAACACAAAGTTTCTATTCAGTTGCCAACTCCACTCCATACATATATATGGGGAGGTACAAGCTCCAACTCGGTTTTACAGTGAAAACCGCAGGCACTTCAAACCGGCACTAGGAAACAGACTGAGAAACCAGAGTAAGGGTTTCTCCTGCAACCCGTTCCCTTTGTGCTGGATCAACGAACGTCTCTCCACATGCTCAGTTCTGAGAGATAAGTGTGTGTGAAAGCCGTCCTTCACCTAGCTTGAAGGGAACACAAAGTTTCTTTTCAGTTGCCAACTCCACTCCATACATATATATGGAGAGGCACAAGCTCCAACTCGGTTTTACAGTGAAAACGGCAGGCACTTCCAACCGGCACTAGGAAACAGACTGAGAAACCAGAGTAAGGGTTTCCCCTGCAACCCGTTCCTTTGTGCTGGATGAACGAACGTCTCTCCACATGCTCAGTTCTGAGAGATAAGTGTGTGTGAAAGCCGTCCTTCACCTAGCTTGAAGGGAACACAAAGTTTCTTTTCAGTTGCCAACTCCACTCCATACATATATATGGGGAGGTACAAGCTCCAACTCGGTTTTACAGTGAAAACGGCAGACACTTCAAACCGGCACTAGGAAACAGACTGAGAAACCAGAGTAAGGGTTTCTCCTGCAACCCGTTCCCTTTGGGTTGCATGAAAGAACGTCTCTCCACATGCTCAGTTCTGAGAGATAAGTGTGTGTGAAAGCCGTCCTTCACCTAGCTTGAAGGGAACACAAAGTTTCTTTTCAGTTGCCATCTCCACTCCATATATATATATGGGGAGGTACAAGCTCCAACTCGGGTTTACAGTGAAAACGGCAGGCACTTCAAAACGGCACCAGGAAACAGACTGAGAAACCAGAGTAAGGGTTTCTCCTGCAACCCGTTCCCTTTGTGCTGGATGAACGAACGTCTCTCCACATGCTCAGTTCTGAGAGATAAGTGTGTGTGAAAGCCGTCCTTCACCTAGCTTGAAGGGAACACAAAGTTTCTTTTCAGTTGCCAACTCCACTCCATACATATATATGGGGAGGTACAAGTTCCAACTCGGGTTTACAGTGAAAACGGCAGGCACTTCAATCCGGCACTA
The DNA here is from genome assembly GCF_048564905.1 of Vicugna pacos. NCBI lineage: Eukaryota > Metazoa > Chordata > Mammalia > Artiodactyla > Camelidae > Vicugna > Vicugna pacos. Next base: position 2,900,176 of record NW_027328784.1, read on the forward strand.
GGAAACCGACTGAGAAACCAGAGTAAGGGTTTCCCCTGCAACCCGTTCCCTTTGTGCTGGATGAACGAACGTCTCTCCACATGCTCAGTTCTGAGAGATAAGTGTGTGTGAAAGCCGTCCTTCACCTAGCTTGAAGGGAACACAAAGTTTCTTTTCAGTTGCCAACTCCACTCCATACATATATATGGGGAGGTACAAGCTCCAACTCGGTTTTACAGTGAAAACGGTAGGCACTTCAAACCGGCACTAGGAAACAGACTGAGAAACCAGAGTAAGGGTTTCTCCTGCAACCCGTTCCCTTTGTGCTGGATGAACGAACGTCTCTCCACATGCTCAGTTCTGAGAGATAAGTGTGTGTGAAAGCCGTCCTTCACCTAGCTTGAAGGGAACACAAAGTTTCTTTTCAGTTGCCATCTCCACTCCATATATATATATGGGGAGGTACAAGCTCCAACTCGGGTTTACAGTGAAAACGGCAGGCACTTCAAAACGGCACCAGGAAACAGACTGAGAAACCAGAGTAAGGGTTTCTCCTGCAACCCGTTCCCTTTGTGCTGGATGAACGAACGTCTCTCCACATGCTCAGTTCTGAGAGATAAGTGTGTGTGAAAGCCGTCCTTCACCTAGCTTGAAGGGAACACAAAGTTTCTTTTCAGTTGCCAACTCCACTCCATACATATATATGGGGAGGTACAAGTTCCAACTCGGGTTTACAGTGAAAACGGCAGGCACTTCAATCCGGCACTAGGAAACCGACTGAGAAACCAGAGTAAGGGTTTCCCCTGCAACCCGTTCCCTTTGTGCTGGATGAACGAACGTCTCTCCACATGCTCAGTTCTGAGAGATAAGTGTGTGTGAAAGCCGTCCTTCACCTAGCTTGAAGGGAACACAAAGTTTCTTTTCAGTTGCCAACTCCACTCCATACATATATATGGGGAGGTACAAGCTCCAACTCGGTTTTACAGTGAAAACGGTAGGCACTTCAAACCGGCACTAGGAAACAGACTGAGAAACCAGAGTAAGGGTTTCTCCTGCAACCCGTTCCCTTTGTGCTGGATGAACGAACGTCTCTCCACATGCTCAGTTCTGAGAGATAAGTGTGTGTGAAAGCCGTCCTTCATCTAGCTTGAAGGGAACACAAAGTTTCTTTTCAGTTGCCAATTCCACTCCATACATATATATGGGGAGGTACAAGCTCCAACTCGGTTTTACAGTGAAAACGGCAGGCACTTCAAACCGGCACTAGGAAACCGACTGAGAAACCAGAGTAAGGGTTTCTCCTGCAACCCGTTCCCTTTGTGCTGGATGAACGAACGTCTCTCCACATGCTCAGTTCTGAGAGATAAGTGTGTGTGAAAGCCGTCCTTCACCTAGCTTGAAGGGAACACAAAGTTTCTTTTCAGTTGCCAACTCCACTCCATACATATATATGGGGAAGTACAAGCTCCAACTCGGTTTTACAGTGAAAACGGCAGGCACTTCAAATCGGCACTAGGAAACAGACTGAGAAACCAGAGTAAGGGTTTCTCCTGCAAACCGTTCCCTTTGTGCTGGATGAACGAACGTCTCTCCACATGCTCAGTTCTGAGAGATAAGTGTGAGTGAAAGCCGTCCTTCACCTAGCTTGAAGGGAACACAAAGTTTCTTTTCAGTTGCCAACTCCACTCCATACATATATATGGGGAGGTACAAGCTCCAACTCGGTTTTACAGTGAAAACGGCAGGCACTTCAAACCGGCACTAGGAAACCGACTGAGAAACCAGAGTAAGGGTTTCTCCTGCAACCCGTTCCCTTTGTGCTGGATGAAAGAATGTCTCTCCACATGCTCAGTTCTGAGAGATAAGTGTGTGTGAAAGCCGTCCTTCACCTAGCTTGAAGGGAACACAAAGTTTCTTTTCAGTTGCCAACTCCACTCCATACATATATATGGGGAGGTACAAGCTCCAACTCGGTTTTACAGTGAAAACGGCAGACACTTCAAACCGGCACTAGGAAACAGACTGAGAAACCAGAGTAAGGGTTTCTCCTGCAACCCGTTCCCTTTGTGCTGCATGAACGAACGTCTCTCCACATGCTCAGTTCTGAGAGATAAGTGTGTGTGAAAGCCGTCCTTCACCTAGCTTGAAGGGAACACAAAGTTTCTTTTCAGTTGCCAACTCCACTCCATACATATATATGGGGAGGTACAAGCTCCAACTCGGTTTTACAGTGAAAACGGCAGACACTTCATACCGGCACTAGGAAACAGAATGAGAAACCAGAGTAAGGGTTTCTCCTGCAACCCGTTCCCTTTGTGCTGCATGAACGAACGTCTCTCCACATGCTCAGTTCTGAGAGATAAGTGTGTGTGAAAGCCGTCCTTCACCTAGCTTGAAGGGAACACAAAGTTTCTTTTCAGTTGCCAACTCCACTCCATACATATATATGGGGAGGTACAAGCTCCAACTCGGGTTTACAGTGAAAACGGCAGGCACTTCAAACCGGCACTAGGAAACAGACTGAGAAACCAGAGTAAGGGTTTCTCCTGCAACCCGTTCCCTTTGTGCTGGATGAACGAACGTCTCTCCACATGCTCAGTTCTGAGAGATAAGTGTGTGTGAAAGCCGTCCTTCACCTAGCTTGAAGGGAACACAAAGTTTCTTTTCAGTTGCCAACTCCACTCCATAAATATATATGGGGAGGTACAAGCTCCAACTCGGTTTTACAGTGAAAACGGCAGGCACTTCAAACCGGCACTAGGAAACAGACTGAGAAACCAGAGTAAGGGTTTCTCCTGCAACCCGTTCCCTTTGTGCTGGATGAACGAACGTCTCTCCACATGCTCAGTTCTGAGAGATAAGTGTGTGTGAAAGCCGTCCTTCACCTAGCTTGAAGGGAACACAAAGTTTCTTTTCAGTTGCCAACTCCACTCCATACATATATATGGGGAGGTACAAGCTCCAACTCGGGTTTACAGTGAAAACGGCAGGCACTTCAAACCGGCACTAGGAAACAGACTGAGAAACCAGAGTAAGGGTTTCTCCTGCAACCCGTTCCCTTTGTGCTGGATGAACGAACGTCTCTCCACATGCTCAGTTCTGAGAGATAAGTGTGTGTGAAATCCGTCCTTCACCTAGCTTGAAGGGAACACAAAGTTTCTTTTCAGTTGCCAACTCCACTCCATACATATATATGGGGAGGTACAAGCTCCAACTCGGGTTTACAGTGAAAACGGCAGGCACTTCAAACCGGCACTAGGAAACAGACTGAGAAACCAGAGTAAGGGTTTCTCCTGCAACCCGTTCCCTTTGTGCTGGATGAACGAACGTCTCTCCACATGCTCAGTTCTGAGAGATAAGTGTGTGTGAAAGCCGTCCTTCACCTAGCTTGAAGGGAACACAAAGTTTCTTTTCAGTTGCCAACTCCACTCCATACATATATATGGGGAGGTACAAGCTCCAACTCGGTTTTACAGTGAAAAAGGCAGACACTTCAAACCGGCACTAGGAAACAGACTGAGAAACCGGAGTAAGGGTTTCTCCTGCAACCCGTTCCCTTTGTGCTGGATGAACGAAAGTCTCTCCACATGCTCAGTTCTGAGAGATAAGTGTGTGTGAAAGCCGTCCTTCACCTAGCTTGAAGGGAACACAAAGTTTCTTTTCAGTTGCCAAATCCACTCCATACATATATATGGGGAGGTACAAGCTCCAACTCGGTTTTACAGTGAAAACGGCAGGCACTTCAAACCGGCACTAGGAAACAGACTGAGAAACCAGAGTAAGGGTTTCTCCTGCAACCCGTTCCCTTTGTGCTGGATGAACGAACGTCTCTCCACATGCTCAGTTCTGAGAGATAAGTGTGTGTGAAAGCCGTCCTTCACCTAGCTTGAAGGGAACACAAAGTTTCTTTTCAGTTGCCAACTCCACTCCATACATATATATGGGGATGTACAAGCTCCAACTCGGTTTTACAGTGAAAACGGCAGGCACTTCAAACCGGCACTAGGAAACCGACTGAGAAACCAGAGTAAGGGTTTCTCCTGCATCCCGTTCCCTTTGTGCTGGATGAACGAACGTCTCTCCACATGCTCAGTTCTGAGAGATAAGTGTGTGTGAAAGCCGTCCTTCACCTAGCTTGAAGGGAACACAAAGTTTCTTTTCAGTTGCCAACTCCACTCCATACATATATATGGGGAGGTACAAGCTCCAACTCGGGTTTACAGTGAAAACGGCAGGCACTTCAAACCGGCACTAGGAAACAGACTGAGAAACCAGAGTAAGGGTTTCTCCTGCAACCCGTTCCCTTTGTGCTGGATGAACGAACGTCTCTCCACATGCTCAGTTCTGAGAGATAAGTGTGTGTGAAAGCCGTCCTTCACCTAGCTTGAAGGGAACACAAAGTTTCTTTTCAGTTGCCAACTCCACTCCATATATATATATATGGGGAGGTACAAGCTCCAACTCGGTTTTACAGTGAAAACGGTAGGCACTTCAAACCGGCACTAGGAAACAGACTGAGAAACCAGAGAAAGGGTTTCTCCTGCAACCCGTTCCCTTTGTGCTGGATGAACGAACGTCTCTCCACATGGTCAGTTCTGAGAGATAAGTGTGTGTGAAAGCCGTCCTTCACCTAGCTTGAAGGGAACACAAAGTTTCTTTTCAGTTCCCAACTCCACTCCATACATATATATGGGGAGGTACAAGCTCCAACTCGGGTTTACAGTGAAAACGGCAGGCACTTCAAACCGGCACTAGGAAACAGACTGAGAAACCAGAGTAAGGGTTTCTCCTGCAACCCGTTCCCTTTGTGCTGGATGAAAGAACGTCTCTCCACATGCTCAGTTCTGAGAGATAAGTGTGTGTGAAAGCCGTCCTTCACCTAGCTTGAAGGGAACACAAAGTTTCTTTTCAGTTGCCAACTCCACTCCATACATATATATGGGGAGGTACAAGCTCCAACTCGGTTTTACAGTGAAAACGGCAGGCACTTCAAACCGGCACTAGGAAACAGACTGAGAAACCAGAGTAAGTGTTTCTCCTGCAACCCGTTCCCTTTGTGCTGGATGAACGAACGTCTCTCCACATGCTCAGTTCTGAGAGATAAGTGTGTGTGAAATCCGTCCTTCACCTAGCTTGAAGGGAACACAAAGTTTCTTTTCAGTTCCCAACTCCACTCCATACATATATATGGGGAGGTACAAGCTCCAACTCGGTTTTACAGTGAAAACGGCAGGCACTTCAAACCGGCACTAGGAAACAGACTGAGAAACCAGAGTAAGGGTTTCTCCTGCAACCCGTTCCCTTTGTGCTGGATGAACGAACGTCTCTCCACATGCTCAGTTCTGAGAGATAAGTGTGTGTGAAAGCCGTCCTTCACCTAGCTTGAAGGGAACACAAAGTTTCTTTTCAGTTGCCAACTCCACTCCATACATATATATGGGGAAGTACAAGCTCCAACTCGGATTTACAGTGAAAACGGCAGGCACTTCAAACCGGCACTAGGAAACAGACTGAGAAACCAGAGTAAGGTTTTCTCCTGCAACCCGTTCCCTTTGTGCTGGATGAACGAACGTCTCTCCACATGCTCAGTTCTGAGAGATAAGTGTGTGTGAAAGCCGTCCTTCACCTAGCTTGCAGGGAACACAAAGTTTCTTTTCAGTTGCCAACTCCACTCCATACATATATATGGGGACGTACCAGCTCCAACTCGGTTTTACAGTGAAAACGGCAGGCACTTCAAACCGGCACTAGGAAACAGACTGAGAAACCAGAGTAAGGGTTTCTCCTGCAACCCGTTCCCTTTGTGCTGGATGAACGAACGTCTCTCCACATGCTCAGTTCTGAGAGAGAAGTGTGTGTGAAAGCCGTCCTTCACCTAGCTTGAAGGGAACACAAAGTTTCTTTTCAGTTGCCAACTCCACTCCATACATATATATGGGGAGGTACAAGCTCCAACTCGGTTTTACAGTGAAAACGGCAGGCACTTCAAACCGGCACTAGGAAACCGACTGAGAAACCAGAGTAAGGGTTTCTCCTGCAACCCGTTCCCTTTGTGCTGGATGAACGAACGTCTCTCCACATGCTCAGTTCTGAGAGATAAGTGTGTGTGAAAGCCGTCCTTCACCTAGCTTGAAGGGAACACAAAGTTTCTTTTCAGTTCCCAACTCCACTCCATACATATATATGGGGAGGTACAAGCTCCAACTCGGTTTTACAGTGAAAACGGGAGGCACTTCAAACCGGCACTAGGAAACAGACTGAGAAACCAGAGTAAGGGTTTCTCCTGCAACCCGTTCCCTTTGTGCTGGATGAACGAACGTCTCTCCACATGCTCAGTTCTGAGAGATAAGTGTGTGTGAAAGCCGTCCTTCACCTAGCTTGAAGGGAACACAAAGTTTCTTTTCAGTTGCCAACTCCACTCCATACATATATATGGGGAGGTACAATCTCCAACTCGGTTTACAGTGAAAACGGCAGGCACTTCAAACCGGCACTAGGAAACAGACTGAGAAACCAGAGTAAGGTTTTCTCCTGCAACCCGTTCCCTTTGTGCTGGATGAACGAACGTCTCTCCACATGCTCAGTTCTGAGAGATAAGTGTGTGTGAAAGCCGTCCTTCACCTAGCTTGAAGGGAACACAAAGTTTCTTTTCAGTTGCCAACTCCACTCCATACATATATATGGGGACGTACCAGCTCCAACTCGGTTTTACAGTGAAAACGGCAGGCACTTCAAACCGGCACTAGGAAACAGACTGAGAAACCAGAGTAAGGGTTTCTCCTGCAACCCGTTCCCTTTGTGCTGGATGAACGAACGTCTCTCCACATGCTCAGTTCTGAGAGAGAAGTGTGTGTGAAAGCCGTCCTTCACCTAGCTTGAAGGGAACACAAAGTTTCTTTTCAGTTGCCAACTCCACTCCATACATATATATGGGGAGGTACAAGCTCCAACTCGGTTTTACAGTGAAAACGGCAGGCACTTCAAACCGGCACTAGGAAACCGACTGAGAAACCAGAGTAAGGGTTTCTCCTGCAACCCGTTCCCTTTGTGCTGGATGAACGAACGTCTCTCCACATGCTCAGTTCTGAGAGATAAGTGTGTGTGAAAGCCGTCCTTCACCTAGCTTGAAGGGAACACAAAGTTTCTTTTCAGTTGCCAACTCCACTCCATACATATATATGGGGAGGTACAAGCTCCAACTCGGTTTTACAGTGAAAACGGGAGGCACTTCAAACCGGCACTAGGAAACAGACTGAGAAACCAGAGTAAGGGTTTCTCCTGCAACCCGTTCCCTTTGTGCTGGATGAACGAACGTCTCTCCACATGCTCAGTTCTGAGAGATAAGTGTGTGTGAAAGCCGTCCTTCACCTAGCTTGAAGGGAACACAAAATTTCTTTTCAGTTCCCAACTCCACTTCATACATATATATGGGGAGGTACAAGCTCCAACTCGGTTTTACAGTGAAAACGGCAGGCACTTCAAACCGGCACTAGGAAACAGACTGATAAACCAGAGTAAGGGTTTCTCCTGCAACCCGTTCCCTTTGTGCTGGATGAAAGAACGTCTCTCCACATGCTCAGTTCTGAGAGATAAGTGTGTGTGAAAGCCGTCCTTCACCTAGCTTGAAGGGAACACAAAGTTTCTTTTCAGTTGCCAACTCCACTCCATACATATATATGGGGAGGTACAAGCTCCAACTCGGTTTTACAGTGAAAACGGCAGGCACTTCAAACCGGCACTAGGAAACAGACTGAGAAACCAGAGTAAGTGTTTCTCCTGCAACCCGTTCCCTTTGTGCTGGATGAACGAACGTCTCTCCACATGCTCAGTTCTGAGAGATAAGTGTGTGTGAAAGCCGTCCTTCACCTAGCTTGAAGGGAACACAAAGTTTCTTTTCAGTTGCCAACTCCACTCCATACATATATATGGGGAGGTACAATCTCCAACTCGGTTTTACAGTGAAAACGGCAGGCACTTCAAACCGGCACTAGGAAACAGACTGAGAAACCAGAGTAAGGTTTTCTCCTGCAACCCGTTCCCTTTGTGCTGGATGAACGAACGTCTCTCCACATGCTCAGTTCTGAGAGATAAGTGTGTGTGAAAGCCGTCCTTCACCTAGCTTGAAGGGAACACAAAGTTTCTTTTCAGTTGCCAACTCCACTCCATACATATATATGGGGACGTACCAGCTCCAACTCGGTTTTACAGTGAAAACGGCAGGCACTTCAAACCGGCACTAGGAAACAGACTGAGAAACCAGAGTAAGGGTTTCTCCTGCAACCCGTTCCCTTTGTGCTGGATGAACGAACGTCTCTCCACATGCTCAGTTCTGAGAGAGAAGTGTGTGTGAAAGCCGTCCTTCACCTAGCTTGAAGGGAACACAAAGTTTCTTTTCAGTTGCCAACTCCACTCCATACATATATATGGGGAGGTACAAGCTCCAACTCGGTTTTACAGTGAAAACGGCAGGCACTTCAAACCGGCACTAGGAAACCGACTGAGAAACCAGAGTAAGGGTTTCTCCTGCAACCCGTTCCCTTTGTGCTGGATGAACGAACGTCTCTCCACATGCTCAGTTCTGAGAGATAAGTGTGTGTGAAAGCCGTCCTTCACCTAGCTTGAAGGGAACACAAAGTTTCTTTTCAGTTGCCAACTCCACTCCATACATATATATGGGGAGGTACAAGCTCCAACTCGGTTTTACAGTGAAAACGGGAGGCACTTCAAACCGGCACTAGGAAACAGACTGAGAAACCAGAGTAAGGGTTTCTCCTGCAACCCGTTCCCTTTGTGCTGGATGAACGAACGTCTCTCCACATGCTCAGTTCTGAGAGATAAGTGTGTGTGAAAGCCGTCCTTCACCTAGCTTGAAGGGAACACAAAGTTTCTTTTCAGTTGCCAACTCCACTCCATACATATATATGGGGAGGTACAATCTCCAACTCGGTTTTACAGTGAAAACGGCAGGCACTTCAAACCGGCACTAGGAAACAGACTGAGAAACCAGAGTAAGGTTTTCTCCTGCAACCCGTTCCCTTTGTGCTGGATGAACGAACGTCTCTCCACATGCTCAGTTCTGAGAGATAAGTGTGTGTGAAAGCCGTCCTTCACCTAGCTTGAAGGGAACACAAAGTTTCTTTTCAGTTGCCAACTCCACTCCATACATATATATGGGGAGGTACAAGCTCCAACTCGGTTTTACAGTGAAAACGGCAGGCACTTCAAACCGGCACTAGGAAACAGACTGAGAAACCAGAGTAAGGGTTTCTCCTGCAACCCGTTCCCTTTGTGCTGGATGAACGAACGTCTCTCCACATGCTCAGTTCTGAGAGAGAAGTGTGTGTGAAAGCCGTCCTTCACCTAGCTTGAAGGGAACACAAAGTTTCTTTTCAGTTGCCAACTCCACTCCATACATATATATGGGGAGGTACAAGCTCCAACTCGGTTTTACAGTGAAAACGGCAGGCACTTCAAACCGGCACTAGGAAACCGACTGAGAAACCAGAGTAAGGGTTTCTCCTGCAACCCGTTCCCTTTGTGCTGGATGAACGAACGTCTCTCCACATGCTCAGTTCTGAGAGATAAGTGTGTGTGAAAGCCGTCCTTCACCTAGCTTGAAGGGAACACAAAGTTTCTTTTCAGTTGCCAACTCCACTCCATACATATATATGGGGAGGTACAAGCTCCAACTCGGTTTTACAGTGAAAACGGGAGGCACTTCAAACCGGCACTAGGAAACAGACTGAGAAACCAGAGTAAGGGTTTCTCCTGCAACCCGTTCCCTTTGTGCTGGATGAACGAACGTCTCTCCACATGCTCAGTTCTGAGAGATAAGTGTGTGTGAAAGCCGTCCTTCACCTAGCTTGAAGGGAACACAAAGTTTCTTTTCAGTTGCCAACTCCACTCCATACATATATATGGGGAGGTACAAGCTCCAACTCGGTTTTACAGTGAAAACGGGAGGCACTTCAAACCGGCACTAGGAAACAGACTGAGAAACCAGAGTAAGGGTTTCTCCTGCAACCCGTTCCCTTTGTGCTGGATGAACGAACGTCTCTCCACATGCTCAGTTCTGAGAGATAAGTGTGTGTGAAAGCCGTCCTTCACCTAGCTTGAAGGGAACACAAAGTTTCTTTTCAGTTGCCAACTCCACTCCATACATATATATGGGGAGGTACAATCTCCAACTCGGTTTTACAGTGAAAACGGCAGGCACTTCAAACCGGCACTAGGAAACAGACTGAGAAACCAGAGTAAGGTTTTCTCCTGCAACCCGTTCCCTTTGTGCTGGATGAACGAACGTCTCTCCACATGCTCAGTTCTGAGAGATAAGTGTGTGTGAAAGCCGTCCTTCACCTAGCTTGAAGGGAACACAAAGTTTCTTTTCAGTTGCCAACTCCACTCCATACATATATATGGGGAGGTACAAGCTCCAACTCGGGTTTACAGTGAAAACGGCAGGCACTTCAAACCGGCACTAGGAAACAGACTGAGAAACCAGAGTAAGGGTTTCTCCTGCAACCCGTTCCCTTTGTGCTGGATGAACGAACGTCTCTCCACATGCTCAGTTCTGAGAGAGAAGTGTGTGTGAAAGCCGTCCTTCACCTAGCTTGAAGGGAACACAAAGTTTCTTTTCAGTTGCCAACTCCACTCCATACATATATATGGGGAGGTACAAGCTCCAACTCGGTTTTACAGTGAAAACGGCAGGCACTTCAAACCGGCACTAGGAAACCGACTGAGAAACCAGAGTAAGGGTTTCTCCTGCAACCCGTTCCCTTTGTGCTGGATGAACGAACGTCTCTCCACATGCTCAGTTCTGAGAGATAAGTGTGTGTGAAAGCCGTCCTTCACCTAGCTTGAAGGGAACACAAAGTTTCTTTTCAGTTGCCAACTCCACTCCATACATATATATGGGGAGGTACAAGCTCCAACTCGGTTTTACAGTGAAAACGGGAGGCACTTCAAACCGGCACTAGGAAACAGACTGAGAAACCAGAGTAAGGGTTTCTCCTGCAACCCGTTCCCTTTGTGCTGGATGAACGAACGTCTCTCCACATGCTCAGTTCTGAGAGATAAGTGTGTGTGAAAGCCGTCCTTCACCTAGCTTGAAGGGAACACAAAATTTCTTTTCAGTTCCCAACTCCACTTCATACATATATATGGGGAGGTACAAGCTCCAACTCGGGTTTACAGTGAAAACGGCAGGCACTTCAAACCGGCACTAGGAAACAGACTGATAAACCAGAGTAAGGGTTTCTCCTGCAACCCGTTCCCTTTGTGCTGGATGAAAGAACGTCTCTCCACATGCTCAGTTCTGAGAGATAAGTGTGTGTGAAAGCCGTCCTTCACCTAGCTTGAAGGGAACACAAAGTTTCTTTTCAGTTGCCAACTCCACTCCATACATATATATGGGGAGGTACAAGCTCCAACTCGGTTTTACAGTGAAAACGGCAGGCACTTCAAACCGGCACTAGGAAACAGACTGAGAAACCAGAGTAAGTGTTTCTCCTGCAACCCGTTCCCTTTGTGCTGGATGAACGAACGTCTCTCCACATGCTCAGTTCTGAGAGATAAGTGTGTGTGAAATCCGTCCTTCACCTAGCTTGAAGGGAACACAAAGTTTCTTTTCAGTTCCCAACTCCACTCCATACATATATATGGGGAGGTACAAGCTCCAACTCGGGTTTACAGTGAAAACGGCAGGCACTTCAAACCGGCACTAGGAAACAGACTGAGAAACCAGAGTAAGGGTTTCTCCTGCAACCCGTTCCCTTTGTGCTGGATGAACGAACGTCTCTCCACATGCTCAGTTCTGAGAGATAAGTGTGTGTGAAAGCCGTCCTTCACCTAGCTTGAAGGGAACACAAAGTTTCTTTTCAGTTGCCAACTCCACTCCATACATATATATGGGGAGGTACAAGCTCCAACTCGGTTTTACAGTGAAAACGGCAGGCACTTCAAACCGGCACTAGGAAACAGACTGAGAAACCAGAGTAAGGGTTTCTCCTGCAACCCGTTCCCTTTGTGCTGGATGAACGAACGTCTCTCCACATGCTCAGTTCTGAGAGATAAGTGTGTGTGAAAGCCGTCCTTCACCTAGCTTGAAGGGAACACAAAGTTTCTTTTCAGTTGCCAACTCCACTCCATACATATATATGGGGAGGTACCAGCTCCAACTCGGTTTTACAGTGAAAACGGCAGGCACTTCAAACCGTCACTAGGAAACAGACTGAGAAACCAGAGTAAGGGTTTCTCCTGCAACCCGTTCCCTTTGTGCTGGATGAACGAACGTCTCTCCACATGCTCAGTTCTGAGAGATAAGTGTGTGTGAAACCGTCCTTCACCTAGCTTGAAGGGAACACAAAGTTTCTTTTCAGTTGCCAACTCCACTCCATACATATATATGGGGAGGTACAAGCTCCAACTCGGTTTTACAGTGAAAACGGCAGACACTTCAAACCGGCACTAGGAAACAGACTGAGAAACCGGAGTAAGGGTTTCTCCTGCAACCCGTTCCCTTTGTGCTGGATGAACGAAAGTCTCTCCACATGCTCAGTTCTGAGAGATAAGTGTGTGTGAAAGCCGTCCTTCACCTAGCTTGAAGGGAACACAAAGTTTCTTTTCAGTTGCCAACTCCACTCCATACATATATATGGGGAGGTACAAGCTCCAACTCGGTTTTACAGTGAAAACGGCAGGCACTTCAAACCGGCACTAGGAAACAGACTGAGAAACCAGAGTAAGGGTTTCTCCTGCAACCCGTTCCCTTTGTGCTGGATGAACGAACGTCTCTCCACATGCTAGGTTCTGAGAGAGAAGTGTGTGTGAAAGCCGTCCTTCACCTAGCTTGAAGGGAACACAAAGTTTCTTTTCAGTTGCCAACTCCACTCCATACATATATATGGGGAGGTACAAGCTCCAACTCGGTTTTACAGTGAAAACGGCAGGCACTTCAAACCGGCACTAGGAAACCGACTGAGAAACCAGAGTAAGGGTTTCTCCTGCAACCCGTTCCCTTTGTGCTGGATGAACGAACATCTCTCCACATGCTCAGTTCTGAGAGATAAGTGTGTGTGAAAGCCGTCCTTCACCTAGCTTGAAGGGAACACAAAGTTTCTTTTCAGTTGCCAACTCCACTCCATACATATATATGGGGAGGTACAAGCTCCAACTCGGTTTTACAGTGAAAACGGCAGGCACTTCCAACCGGCACTAGGAAACAGACTGAGAAACCAGAGTAAGGGTTTCTCCTGCAACCCGTTCCTTTGTGCTGGATGAACGAACGTCTCTCCACATGCTCAGTTCTAAGAGATAAGTGTGTGTGAAAGCCGTCCTTCACCTAGCTTGAAGGGAACACAAAGTTTCTTTTCAGTTGCCAACTCCACTCCATACATATATATGGGGAGGTACCAGCTCCAACTCAGTTTTACAGTGAAAACGGCAGGCACTTCAAACCGGCACTAGGAAACAGACTGAGAAACCAGAGTAAGGGTTTCTCCTGCAACCCGTTCCCTTTGTGCTGGATGAACGAACGTCTCTCCACATGCTCAGTTCTGAGAGATAAGTGTGTGTGAAAGCCGTCCTTCACCTAGCTTGAAGGGAACACAAAGTTTCTTTTCAGTTGCCAACTCCACTCCATACATATATATGGGGAGGTACAAGCTCCAACTCGGTTTTACTGTGAAAACGGCAGGCACTTCAAACCGGCACTAGGAAACAGACTGAGAAACCAGAGTAAGGGTTTCTCCTGCAACCCGTTCCCTTTGTGCTGGATGAACGAACGTCTCTCCACATGCTCAGTTCTGAGAGATAATTGTGTGTGAAAGCCGTCCTTCACCTAGCTTGAAGGGAACACAAAGTTTCTTTTCAGTTGCCAACTCCACTCCATACATAAATATGGGGATGTACAAGCTCCAACTAGGTTTTACAGTGAAACGGCAGGCACTTCAACCCGGCACTAGGAAACAGACTGAGAAACCAGAGTAAGGGTTTCTCCTGCAACCCGTTCCCTTTGTGCTGGATGAACGAACGTCTCTCCACATGCTAGGTTCTGAGAGAGAAGTGTGTGTGAAAGCCGTCCTTCTCCTAGCTTGAAGGGAACACAAAGTTTCTTTTCAGTTGCCAACTCCACTCCATACATATATATGGGGAGGTACAAGCTCCAACTCGGTTTTACAGTGAAAACGGCAGGCACTTCAAACCGGCACTAGGAAACAGACTGAGAAACCAGAGTAAGGGTTTCTCCTGCAACCCGTTCCCTTTGTGCTGGATGAACGAACGTCTCTCCACATGCTCAGTTCTGAGAGATAAGTGTGTGTGAAAGCCGTCCTTCACCTAGCTTGAAGGGAACACAAAGTTTCTTTTCAGTTGCCAACTCCACTCCATACATATATATGGGGAGGTACAAGCTCCAACTCGGTTTTACAGTGAAAACGGCAGGCACATCCAACCGGCACTAGGAAACAGACTGAGAAACCAGAGTAAGGGTTTCCCCTGCAACCCGTTCCTTTGTGCTGGATGAACGAACGTCTCTCCACATGCTCAGTTCTAAGAGATAAGTGTGTGTGAAAGCCGTCCTTCACCTAGCTTGAAGGGAACACAAAGTTTCTTTTCAGTTGCCAACTCCACTCCATACATATATATGGGGAGGTACAAGCTCCAACTCGGTTTTACAGTGAAAACGGCAGACACTTCAAACCGGCACTAGGAAACAGACTGAGAAACCAGAGTAAGGGTTTCTCCTGCAAACCGTTCCCTTTGTGCTGCATGAACGAACGTCTCTCCACATGCTCAGTTCTGAGAGATAAGTGTGTGTGAAAGCCGTCCTTCACCTAGCTTGAAGGGAACACAAAGTTTCTTTTCAGTTGACATCTCCACTCCATACATATATATGGGGAGGTACAAGCTCCAACTCGGGTTTACAGTGAAAACGGCAGGCACTTCAAAACGGCACCAGGAAACAGACTGAGAAACCAGAGTAAGGGTTTCTCCTGCAACCCGTTCCCTTTGTGCTGGATGAACGAACGTCTCTCCACATGCTCAGTTCTGAGAGAGAAGTGTGTGTGAAAGCCATCCTTCACCTAGCTTGAAGGGAACACAAAGTTTCTTTTCATTTGCCAACTCCACTCCATACATATATATGGGGAGGTACAAGCTCCAACTCGGTTTTACAGTGAAAACGGCAGGCACTTCAAACCGGAACTAGGAAACAGACTGAGAAACCAGAGTAAGGGTTTCCCCTGCAACCCGTTCCCTTTGTGCTGGATGAACGAACGTCTCTCCACATGCTCAGTTCTGAGAGATAAGTGTGTGTGAAAGCCGTCCTTCACCTATCTTGAAGGGAACACAAAGTTTCTTTTCAGTTGCCAACTCCACTCCATACATATATATGGGGAGGTACAAGCTCCAACTCGGTTTTACAGTGAAAACGGCAGGTACTTCAAACCGGCACTAGGAAACCGACTGAGAAACCAGAGTAAGGGTTTCTCCTGCAACCCGTTCCCTTTGTGCTGGATGAACGAACGGCTCTCCACATGCTCAGTTCTGAGAGATAAGTGTGTGTGAAAGCCGTCCTTCACCTAGCTTGAAGGGAACACAAAGTTTCTTTTCAGTTGCCAACTCCACTCCATACATATATATGGGGAGGTACAAGCTCCAACTCGGTTTTACAGTGAAAACGGCAGGCACTTCAAACCGGCACTAGGAAACAGACTGAGAAACCAGAGTAAGGGTTTCTCCTGCAACCCGTTCCCTTTGTGCTGGATGAACGAACGTCTCTCCACATGCTCAGTTCTGAGAGAGAATTGTGTGTGAAAGCCGTCCTTCAACTAGCTTGAAGGGAACACAAAGTTTCTTTTCAGTTGCCAACTCCACTCCATACATATATATGGGGAGGTACAAGCTCCAACTCGGTTTTACAGTGAAAACGGCAGGCACTTCAAACCGGCACTAGGAAACCGACTGAGAAACCAGAGTAAGGGTTTCTCCTGCAACCCGTTCCCTTTGTGCTGGATGAACGAACGTCTCTCCACATGCTCAGTTCTGAGAGATAAGTGTGTGTGAAAGCCGTCCTTCACCTAGCTTGAAGGGAACACAAAGTTTCTTTTCAGTTGCCAATTCCACTCCATACATATATATGGGGAGGTACAAGCTCCAACTCGGTTTTAAAGTGAAAACGGCAGGCACTTCAAACCGGCACTAGGAAATAGACTGAGAAACCAGAGTAAGGGTTTCTCCTGTAACCCGTTCCCTTTGTGCTGGATGAACGAACGTCTCTCCTCATGCTCAGTTCTGAGAGATAAGTGTGTGTGAAAGCCGTCCTTCACCTAGCTTGAAGGGAACACAAAGTTTCTTTTCAGTTGCCAACTCCAATCCATACATATATATGGGGAAGTACAAGCTCCAACTCGGTTTTAAAGGGAAAATGGCAGGCACTTCAAACCGGCACTAGGAAACAGACTGAGAAACCAGAGTAAGGGTTTCTCCTGCAACCCGTTCCCTTTGTGTTGGATGAACGAACGTCTCTCCACATGCTCAGTTCTGAGAGATAAGTGTGTGTGAAAGCCGTCCTTCACCTAGATTGAAGGGAACACAAAGTTTCTTTTCAGTTGCCAACTCCAATCCATACATATATATGGGGAGGTACAAGCTCCAACTCGGTTTTACAGTGAAAACGGCAGGCACTTCAAACCGGCACTAGGAAACAGACTGAGAAACCAGAGTAAGGGTTTCTCCTGCAACCCGTTCCCTTTGTGCTGGATGAACGTACGTCTCTCCTCATGCTCAGTTCTGAGAAATAACTTTGTGTGAAAGCCGTCCTTCACCTAGCTTGAAGGGAACACAAAGTATCTTTTCAGTTGCCAACTCCACTCCATACATATATATGGGGAGGTACAAGCTCCAACTCGGTTTTACAGTGAAAACTTCAGGCACTTCAAATCGGCACTAGGAAACCGACTGAGAAACCAGAGTAAGGGTTTCTCCTGCAACCCGTTCCCTTTGTCCTGGATGAACGAACGTCTCTCCACATGCTCAGTTCTGAGAGATAAGTGTGTGTGAAAGCCGTCCTTCACCTAGCTTGAAGGGAACACAAAGTTTCTTTTCAGTTGCCAACTCCACTCCATACATATATATGGGGAGGTACAAGCTCCAACTCGGTTTTACAGTGAAAACGGCAGGCACTTCAAACCGGCACTAGGAAACACACTGAGAAACCAGAGTAAGGGTTTCTCCTGCAACCCGTTCCCTTTGTGCTGGATGAACGAACGTCTCTCCACATGCTCAGTTCTGAGAGATAAGTGTGTGTGAAAGCCGTCCTTCACCTAGCTTGAAGGGAACACAAAGTTTCTTTTCAGTTGCCAACTCCACTCCATACATATATATGGGGAGGTACAAGCTCCAACTCGGTTTTACAGTGAAAACGGCAGTCACTTCAAACCGGCACTAGGAAACAGACTGAGAAACCAGAGTAAAGGTTTTTCCTGCAAACCGTTCCCTTTGTGCTGGATGAACGAACGTCTCTCCACATGCTCAGTTCTGAGAGATAAGTGTGTGTGAAAGCCGTCCTTCACCTAGCTTGAAGGGAACACAAAGTTTCTTTTCAGTTGCCAACTCCACTCCATACATATATATGGGGAGGTACAAGCTCCAACTCGGTTTTACAGTGAAAACGGCAGGCACTTCAAACCGGCACTAGGAAACAGACTGAGAAACCAGAGAAAGGGTTTCTCCTGCAACCCGTTCCCTTTGTGCTGGATGAACGAACGTCTCTCCACATGCTCAGTTCTGAGAGATAAGTGTGTGTGAAAGCCGTCCTTCACCTAGCTTGAAGGGAACACAAAGTTTCTTTTCAGTTGCCAACTCCACTCCATACATATATATGGGGAGGTACAAGCTCCAACTCGGTTTTACAGTGAAAACGGCAGGCACTTCAAACCGGCACTAGGAAACCGACTGAGAAACCAGAGTAAGGGTTTCTCCTGCAACCCGTTCCCTTTGTGCTGGATGAACGAACGTCTCTCCACATGCTCAGTTCTGAGAGATAAGTGTGTGTGAAAGCCGTCCTTCACCTAGCTTGAAGGGAACACAAAGTTTCTTTTCAGTTGCCAACTCCACTCCATACATATATATGGGGAGGTACCAGCTCCAACTCGGTTTTACAGTGAAAACGGCAGGCACTTCAAACCGGCACTAGGAAACAGACTGAGAAACCAGAGTAAGGGTTTCTCCTGCAACCCGTTCCCTTTGTGCTGGATGAACGAACGTCTCTCCACATGCTCAGCTCTGAGAGTTAAGTGTGTGTGAAAGCCGTCCTTCACCTAGCTTGAAGGGAACACAAAGTTTCTTTTCAGTTGCCAACTCCACTCCATACATATATATGGGTAGGTACAAGCTCCAACTAGGTTTTACAGTGAAAACGGCAGGCACTTCAAACCGGCACTAGGAAACAGACTGAGAAACCAGAGTAAGGGTTTCTCCTGCAACCAGTTCCCTTTGTGCTGGATGAACGAACGTCTCTCCACATGCTCAGTTCTGAGAGATAAGTGTGTGTGAAACCCGTGCTTCACCTGAATTGAAGGGAACACAAAGTTTCTTTTCAGTTGCCAACTACAATCCATACATATATATGGGGAGGTACAAGCTCCAACTCGGTTTTACAGTGAAAACGGCAGGCACTTCAAACCGGCACTAGGAAACAGACTGAGAAACCAGAGTAAGGGTTTCTCCTGCAACCCGTTCCCTTTGTGTTGGATGAACGAACGTCTCTCCACATGCTCAGTTCTGAGAGATAAGTGTGTGTGAAAGCCGTCCTTCACCTAGATTGAAGGGAACACAAAGTTTCTTTTCAGTTGCCAACTCCAATCCATACATATATATGGGGAGGTACAAGCTCCAACTCGGTTTTACAGTGAAAACGGCAGGCACTTCAAACCGGCACTAGGAAACAGACTGAGAAACCAGAGTAAGGGTTTCTCCTGCAACCCGTTCCCTTTGTGCTGGATGAACGTACGTCTCTCCTCATGCTCAGTTCTGAGAAATAACTTTGTGTGAAAGCCGTCCTTCACCTAGCTTGAAGGGAACACAAAGTATCTTTTCAGTTGCCAACTCCACTCCATACATATATATGGGGAGGTACAAGCTCCAACTCGGTTTTACAGTGAAAACGGCAGGCACTTCAAACCGGCACTAGGAAGCAGACTGAGAAACCAGAGTAAGGGTTTCTCCTGCAATCCGTTCCCTTTGTGCTGGATGAACGAACGTCTCTCCACATGCTCAGTTCTGAGAGATAAGTGTGTGTGAAAGCCGTCCTTCACCTAGCTTGAAGGGAACACAAAGTTTCTTTAAAGATGCCAAATCCACTCCATACATATATATGGGGAGGTACAATCTCCAACTCGGTTTTACAGTGAAAACGGCAGGCACTTCAAACCGGCACTAGGAAACAGACTGAGAAACCAGAGTAAGGGTTTCTCCTGCAACCCGTTCCCTTTGTGCTGGATGAAAGAACGTCTCTCCTCATGCTCAGTTCTGAGAGATATGTGTGTGTGAAAACCGTCCTTCACCTAGCTTGAAGGGAACACAAAGTTTCTTTTCAGTTGCCAACTCCACTCCATACATATATATGGGGAGGTACAAGCTCCAACTCGGTTTTACAGTGAAAACGGCAGGCACTTCAAACCGGCACTAGGAAACAGACTGAGAAACCAGAGTAAGGGTTTCTCCTGCAACCCGTTCCCTTTGTGCTGGATGAACGAACGTCTCTCCACATGCTCAGTTCTGAGAGATAAGTGTGTGTGAAAGCCGTCCTTCACCTAGCTTGAAGGGAACACAAAGTTTCTTTTCAGTTGCCAACTCCACTCCATACATATATATGGGGAGGTACAAGCTCCAACTCGGTTTTACAGTGAAAACGGCAGGCACTTCAAACCGGCACTAGGAAATAGACTGAGAAAACAGAGTAAGGGTTTCTCCTGTAACCCGTTCCCTTTGTGCTGGATGAACGAACGTCTCTCCTCATGCTCAGTTCTGAGAGATAAGTGTGTGTGAAAGCCGTCCTTCACCTAGCATGAAGGGAACACAAAGTTTCTTTTCAGTTGCCAACTCCACTCCATACATATATATGGGGAGGTACAAGCTCCAAATCGGTTTTAAAGTGAAAACGGCAGGCACTTCAAACCGGCACTAGGAAATAGACTGAGAAACCAGTGTAAGGGTTTCTCCTGTAACCCGTTCCCTTTGTGCTGGATGAACGAACGTCTCTCCTCATGCTCAGTTCTGAGAGATAAGTGTGTGTGAAAGCCGTCCTTCACCTAGCTTGAAGGGAACACAAAGTTTCTTTTCAGTTGCCAACTCCAATCCATACATATATATGGGGAAGTACAAGCTCCAACTCGGTTTTAAAGGGAAAATGGCAGGCACTTCAAACCGGCACTAGGAAACAGACTGAGAAACCAGAGTAAGGGTTTCTCCTGCAACCCGTTCCCTTTGTGTTGGATGAACGAACGTCTCTCCACATGCTCAGTTCTGAGAGATATGTGTGTGTGAAAACCGTCCTTCACCTAGCTTGAAGGGAACACAAAGTTTCTTTTCAGTTGCCAACTCCACTCCATACATATATATGGGGAGGTACAAGCTCCAACTCGGTTTTACAGTGAAAACGGCAGGCACTTCAAACCGGCACTAGGAAACAGACTGAGAAACCAGAGTAAGGGTTTCTCCTGCAACCCGTTCCCTTTGTGCTGGATGAACGAACGTCTCTCCACATGCTCAGTTCTGAGAGATAAGTGTGTGTGAAAGCCGTCCTTCACCTAGCTTGAAGGGAACACAAAGTTTCTTTTCAGTTGCCAACTCCACTCCATACATATATATGGGGAGGTACAAGCTCCAACTCGGTTTTACAGTGAAAACGGCAGGCACTTCAAACCGGCACTAGGAAATAGACTGAGAAACCAGAGTAAGGGTTTCCCCTGTAACCCGTTCCCTTTGTGCTGGATGAACGAACGTCTCTCCTCATGCTCAGTTCTGAGAGATAAGTGTGTGTGAAAGCCGTCCTTCACCTAGCTTGAAGGGAACACAAAGTTTCTTTTCAGTTGCCAACTCCACTCCATACATATATATGGGGAGGTACAAGCTCAAACTCGGTTTTACTGTGAAAACGGCAGGCACTTCAAACCGGCACTAGGAAACAGACTGAGAAACCAGAGTAAGGGTTTCTCCTGCAACCCGTTCCCTTTGTGCTGGATGAACGAACGTCTTTCCACATGCTCAGTTCTAAGAGATAATTGTGTGTGAAAGCCGTACTTCACCTAGCTTGAAGGGAACACAAAGTTTCTTTTCAGTTGCCAACTCCACTCCATACATAAATATGGGGATGTACAAGCTCCAACTCGGTTTTACAGTGAAACGGCAGGCACTTCAACCCGGCACTAGGAAACAGACTGAGAAACCAGAGTAAGGGTTTCTCCTGCAACCTGTTCCCTTTGTGCTGGATGAACGAACGTCTCTCCACATGCTCAGTTCTGAGAGATAAGTGTGTGTGAAAGCCGTTCTTCACCTAGCTTGAAGGGAACACAAAGTTTCTTTTCAGTTGCCAACTCCACTCCATACATATATATGGGGAGGTACAAGCTCCAACTCGGTTTTACAGTGAAAAAGGCAGACACTTCAAACCGGCACTAGGAAACAGACTGAGAAACCGGAGTAAGGGTTTCTCCTGCAACCCGTTCCCTTTGTGCTGGATGAACGAAAGTCTCTCAACATGCTCAGTTCTGAGAGATAAGTGTGTGTGAAAGCCGTCCTTCACCTAGCTTGAAGGGAACACAAAGTTTCTTTTCAGTTGCCAACTCCACTCCATAAATATATATGGGGAGGTACAAGCTCCAACTCGGTTTTACAGTGAAAACGGCAGGCACTTCAAACCGGCACTAGGAAACAGACTGAGAAACCAGAGTAAGGGTTTCTCCTGCAACCCGTTCCCTTTGTGCTAGATGAACGAACGTCTCTCCACATGCTCAGTTCTGAGAGAGAAGTGTGTGTGAAAGCCGTCCTTCACCTAGCTTGAAGGGAACACAAAGTTTCTTTTCAGTTGCCAACTCCACTCCATACATATATATGGGGAGGTACAAGCTCCAACTCGGTTTTACAGTGAAAACGGCAGGCACTTCAAACCGGCACTAGGAAACCGACTGAGAAACCAGAGTAAGGGTTTCTCCTGCAACCCGTTCCCTTTGTGCTGGATGAACGAACGTCTCTCCACATGCTCAGTTCTGAGAGATAAGTGTGTGTGAAAGCCGTCCTTCACCTAGCTTGAAGGGAACACAAAGTTTCTTTTCAGTTGCCAACTCCACTCCATACATATATATGGGGAGGTACAAGCTCCAACTCGGTTTTACAGTGAAAACGGCAGGCACTTCCAACCGGCACTAGGAAACAGACTGAGAAACCAGACTAAGGGTTTCTCCTGCAACCCGTTCTTTTGTGCTGGATGAACGAACGTCTCTCCACATGCTCAGTTCTGAGAGATAAGTGTGTGTGAAAGCCGTCCTTCACCTAGCTTGAAGGGAACACAAAGTTTCTTTTCAGTTGCCAACTCCACTCCATACATATATATGGGGAGGTACAAGCTCCAACTCGGTTTTACAGTGAAAACGGCAGACACTTCAAACCGGCACTAGGAAACAGACTGAGAAACCAGAGTAAGGGTTTCTCCTGCAACCCGTTCCCTTTGTGCTGGATGAACGAACGTCTATCCACATGCTCAGTTCTAAGAGATAATTGTGTGTGAAAGCCGTCCTTCACCTAGCTTGAAGGGAACACAAAGTTTCTTTTCAGTTGCCAACTCCACTCCATACATAAATATGGGTTTGTACAAGCTCCAACTCGGTTTTACAGTGAAACGGCAGGCACTTCAACCCGGCACTAGGAAACAGACTGAGAAACCAGAGTAAGGGTTTCTCCTGCAACCCGTTCCCTTTGTGCTGGATGAACGAACGTCTCTCCACATGCTCAGTTCTGAGAGATAAGTGTGTTTGAAAGCCGTCCTTCACCTAGCTTGAAGAGAACGCAAAGTTTCTTTTCAGTTGCCAACTCCACTCCATACATATATATGGGGAGGTACAAGCTCCAACTCGGTTTTACAGTGAAAAAGGCAGACACTTCAAACCGGCACTAGGAAACCGACTGAGAAACCGGAGTAAGGGTTTCTCCTGCAAACCGTTCCCTTTGTGCTGGAAGAACGAAAGTCTCTCCACATGCTCAGTTCTGAGAGATAAGTGTGTGTGAAAGCCGTCCTTCACCTAGCTTGAAGGGAACACAAAGTTTCTTTTCAGTTGCCAACTCCACTCCATACATATATATGGGGAGGTACAAGCTCCAACTCGGTTTTACAGTGAAAACGGCAGGCACTTCCAACCGGCACTAGGAAACAGACTGAGAAACCAGACTAAGGGTTTCCCCTGCAACCCGTTCCTTTGTGCTGGATGAACGAACGTCTCTCCACATGCTCAGTTCTAAGAGATAAGTGTGTGTGAAAGCCGTCCTTCACCTAGCTTGAAGGGAACACAAAGTTTCTTTTCAGTTGCCAACTCCACTCCATACATATATATGGGGAGGTACAAGCTCCAACTCGGTTTTACAGTGAAAACGGCAGACACTTCAAACCGGCACTAGGAAACAGACTGAGAAACCAGAGTAAGGGTTTCTCCTGCAACCCGTTCCCTTTGTGCTGCATGAACGAACGTCTCTCCACATGCTCAGTTCTGAGAGATAAGTGTGTGTGAAAGCCGTCCTTCACCTAGCTTGAAGGGAACACAAAGTTTCTTTTCAGTTGCCATCTCCACTCCATACATATATATGGGGATGTACAACTCCAACTCGGGTTTACAGTGAAAACGGCAGGCACTTCAAAACGGCACCAGGAAACAGACTGAGAAACCAGAGTAAGGGTTTCTCCTGCAACCCGTTCCCTTTGTGCTGGATGAACGAACGTCTCTCCACATGCTCAGTTCTGAGAGATAAGTGTGTGTGAAAGCCGTCCTTCACCTAGCTTGAAGGGAACACAAAGTTTCTTTTCAGTTGCCAACTCCACTCCATACATATATATGGGGAGGTACAAGCTCCAACTCGGTTTTACAGTGAAAACGGCAGGCACTTCAAACCGGCACTAGGAAACCGACTAAGAAACCAGAGTAAGGGTTTCTCCTGCAACCCGTTCCCTTTGTGCTGGATGAACGAACGTCTCTCCACATGCTCAGTTCTGAGAGATAAGTGTGTGTGAAAGCCGTCCTTCACCTAGCTTGAAGGGAACACAAAGTTTCTTTTCAGTTGCCAACTCCACTCCATACATATATATGGGGAGGTACAAGCTCCAACTCGGTTTTACAGTGAAAACGGCAGGCACTTCAAACCGGCACTAGGAAACAGACTGAGAAACCAGACTAAGGGTTTCCCCTGCAACCCGTTCCTTTGTGCTGGATGAACGAACGTCTCTCCACATGCTCAGTTCTGAGAGATAAGTGTGTGTGAAAGCCGTCCTTCACCTAGCTTGAAGGGAACACAAAGTTTCTTTTCAGTTGCCAACTCCACTCCATAAATATATATGGGGAGGTACAAGCTCCAACTCGGTTTTACAGTGAAAACGGCAGGCACTTCAAACCGGCACTAGGAAACAGACTGAGAAACCAGAGTAAGGGTTTCTCCTGCAACCCGTTCCCTTTGTGCTGGATGAACGAACGTCTCTCCACATGCTCAGTTCTGAGAGAGAAGTGTGTGTGAAAGCCGTCCTTCACCTAGCTTGAAGGGAACACAAAGTTTCTTTTCAGTTGCCAACTCCACTCCATACATATATATGGGGAGGTACAAGCTCCAACTCGGTTTTACAGTGAAAACGGCAGGCACTTCAAACCGGCACTAGGAAACAGACTGAGAATCCAGAGTAAGGGTTTCTCCTGCAACCCGTTCCCTTTGTGCTGGATGAACGAACGTCTCTCCACATGCTCAGTTCTGAGAGATAAGTGTGTGTGAAAGCCGTCCTTCACCTAGCTTGAAGGGAACACAAAGTTTCTTTTCAGTTGCCAACTCCACTCCATACATATATATGGGGAGGTACAAGCTCCAACTCGGTTTTACAGTGAAAACGGCAGACACTTCAAACCGGCACTAGGAAACAGACTGAGAAACCAGAGTAAGGGTTTCTCCTGCAACCCGTTCCCTTTGTGCTGCATGAACGAACGTCTCTCCACATGCTCAGTTCTGAGAGATAAGTGTGTGTGAAAGCCGTCCTTCACCTAGCTTGAAGGGAACACAAAGTTTCTTTTCAGTTGCCATCTCCACTCCATACATATATATGGGGATGTACAACTCCAACTCGGGTTTACAGTGAAAACGGCAGGCACTTCAAAACGGCACCAGGAAACAGACTGAGAAACCAGAGTAAGGGTTTCTCCTGCAACCCGTTCCCTTTGTGCTGGATGAACGAACGTCTCTCCACATGCTCAGTTCTGAGAGATAAGTGTGTGTGAAAGCCGTCCTTCACCTAGCTTGAAGGGAACACAAAGTTTCTTTTCAGTTGCCAACTCCACTCCATACATATATATGGGGAGGTACAAGCTCCAACTCGGTTTTACAGTGAAAACGGCAGGCACTTCAAACCGGCACTAGGAAACCGACTAAGAAACCAGAGTAAGGGTTTCTCCTGCAACCCGTTCCCTTTGTGCTGGATGAACGAACGTCTCTCCACATGCTCAGTTCTGAGAGATAAGTGTGTGTGAAAGCCGTCCTTCACCTAGCTTGAAGGGAACACAAAGTTTCTTTTCAGTTGCCAACTCCACTCCATACATATATATGGGGAGGTACAAGCTCCAACTCGGTTTTACAGTGAAAACGGCAGGCACTTCCAACCGGCACTAGGAAACAGACTGAGAAACCAGACTAAGGGTTTCCCCTGCAACCCGTTCCTTTGTGCTGGATGAACGAACGTCTCTCCACATGCTCAGTTCTGAGAGATAAGTGTGTGTGAAAGCCGTCCTTCACCTAGCTTGAAGGGAACACAAAGTTTCTTTTAAGTTGCCAACTCCACTCCATAAATATATATGGGGAGGTACAAGCTCCAACTCGGTTTTACAGTGAAAACGGCAGGCACTTCAAACCGGCACTAGGAAACAGACTGAGAAACCAGAGTAAGGGTTTCTCCTGCAACCCGTTCCCTTTGTGCTGGATGAACGAACGTCTCTCCACATGCTCAGTTCTGAGAGAGAAGTGTGTGTGAAAGCCGTCCTTCACCTAGCTTGAAGGGAACACAAAGTTTCTTTTCAGTTGCCAACTCCACTCCATACATATATATGGGGAGGTACAAGCTCCAACTCGGTTTTACAGTGAAAACGGCAGGCACTTCAAACCGGCACTAGGAAACAGACTGAGAATCCAGAGTAAGGGTTTCTCCTGCAACCCGTTCCCTTTGTGCTGGATGAACGAACGTCTCTCCACATGCTCAGTTCTGAGAGATAAGTGTGTGTGAAAGCCGTCCTTCACCTAGCTTGAAGGGAACACAAAGTTTCTTTTCAGTTGCCAACTCCACTCCATACATATATATGGGGAGGTACAAGCTCCAACTCGGATTTACAGTGAAAACGACAGGCACTTCCAACCGGCACTAGGAAACAGACTGAGAAACCAGAGTTAGGGTTTCCCCTGCAACCCGTTCCTTTGTGCTGGATGAACGAACGTCTCTCCACATGCTCAGTTCTGAGAGATAAGTGTGTGTGAAAGCCGTCCTTCACCTAGCTTGAAGGGAACACAAAGTTTCTTTTCAGTTGCCAACTCCACTCCATACATATATATGGGGAGGTACAAGCTCCAACTCGGTTTTACAGTGAAAACGGCAGACACTTCAAACCGGCACTAGGAAACAGACTGAGAAACCAGAGTAAGGGTTTCTCCTGCAACCCGTTCCCTTTGTGCTGCATGAACGAACGTCTCTCCACATGCTCAGTTCTGAGAGATAAGTGTGTGTGAAAGCCGTCCTTCACCTAGCTTGAAGGGAACACAAAGTTTCTTTTCAGTTGCCATCTCCACTCCATACATATATATGGGGAGGTACAACTCCAACTCGGGTTTACAGTGAAAACGGCAGGCACTTCAAAACGGCACCAGGAAACAGACTGAGAAACCAGAGTAAGGGTTTCTCCTGCAACCCGTTCCCTTTGTGCTGGATGAACGAACGTCTCTCCACATGCTCAGTTCTGAGAGATAAGTGTGTTTGAAAGCCGTCCTTCACCTAGCTTGAAGGGAACACAAAGTTTCTTTTCATTTGCCAACTCCACTCCATACATATATATGGGGAGGTACAAGCTCCAACTCGGTTTTACAGTGAAAACGGCAGGCACTTCAAACCGGCACTAGGAAACAGACTGAGAAACCAGAGTAAGGGTTTCCCCTGCAACCCGTTCCCTTTGTGCTGGATGAACGAACGTCTCTCCACATGCTCAGTTCTGAGAGATAAGTGTGTGTGAAAGCCGTCCTTCACCTAGCTTGAAGGGAACACAAAGTTTCTTTTCAGTTGCCAACTCCACTCCATACATATATATGGGGAGGTACAAGCTCCAACTCGGTTTTACAGTGAAAACGGCAGGCACTTGAAACCGGCACTAGGAAACAGACTGAGAAACCAGAGTAAGGGTTTCTCCTGCAACCCGTTCCCTTTGTGCTGGATGAACGAACGTCTCTCCACATGCTCAGTTCTGAGAGATAAGTGTGTGTGAAAGCCGTCCTTCACCTAGCTTGAAGGGAACACAAAGTTTCTTTTCAGTTGCCAACTCCACTCCATACATATATATGGGGAGGTACAAGCTCCAACTCGGTTTTACAGTGAAAACGGCAGGCACTTCAAACCGGCACTAGGAAACCGACTGAGAAACCAGAGTAAGGGTTTCTCCTGCAACCCGTTCCCTTTGTGCTGGATGAACGAACGTCTCTCCACATGCTCAGTTCTGAGAGATAAGTGTGTGTGAAAGCCGTCCTTCACCTAGCTTGAAGGGAACACAAAGTTTCTTTTCAGTTGCCAACTCCACTCCATAAATATATATGGGGAGGTACAAGCTCCAACTCGGTTTTACAGTGAAAACGGCAGGCACTTCAAACCGGCACTAGGAAACAGACTGAGAAACCAGAGTAAGGGTTTCTCCTGCAACCCGTTCCCTTTGTGCTGGATGAACGAACGTCTCTCCACATGCTCAGTTCTGAGAGAGAAGTGTGTGTGAAAGCCGTCCTTCACCTAGCTTGAAGGGAACACTAAGTTTCTTTTCAGTTGCCAACTCCACTCCATACATATATATGGGGAGGTACAAGCTCCAACTCGGTTTTACAGTGAAAACGGCAGGCACTTCAAACCGGCACTAGGAAACAGACTGAGAATCCAGAGTAAGGGTTTCTCCTGCAACCCGTTCCCTTTGTGCTGGATGAACGAACGTCTCTCCACATGCTCAGTTCTGAGAGATAAGTGTGTGTGAAAGCCGTCCTTCACCTAGCTTGAAGGGAACACAAAGTTTCTTTTCAGTTGCCAAATCCACTCCATACATATATATGGGGAGGTACAAGCTCCAACTCGGTTTTACAGTGAAAACGGCAGGCACTTCAAACAGGCACTAGGAAACAGACTGAGAAACCAGAGTAAGGGTTTCTCCTGCAACCCGTTCCCTTTGTGCTGGATGAACGAACGTCTCTCCTCATGCTCAGTTCTGAGAGATAAGTGTGTGTGAAAGCCGTCCTTCACCTAGCTTGAAGGGAAAACAAAGTTTCTTTTCAGTTGCCAACTCCACTCCATACATATATATGGGGAGGTACAAGCTCCAACTCGGTTTTACAGTGAAAACGGCAGGCACTTCAAACCGGCACTAGGAAACAGACTGAGAAACCAGAGTAAGGGTTTCTCCTGCAACCCGTTTCCTTTGTGCTGGATGAACGAACGTCTCTCCACATGCTCAGTTCTGAGAGATAAGTGTGTGTGAAAGCCGTCCTTCACCTAGCTTGAAGGGAACACAAAGTTTCTTTTCAGTTGCCAACTCCACTCCATACATATATATGGGGAGGTACAATCTCCAACTCGGTTTTACAGTGAAAACGGCAGACACTTCAAACCGGCACTAGGAAACAGACTGAGAAACCAGAGTAAGGGTTTCTCCTGCAACCCGTTCCCTTTGTGCTGGATGAACGAACGTCTCTCCACATGCTCAGTTCTGAGAGATAAGTGTGTGTGAAAGCCGTCCTTCACCTAGCTTGAAGGGAACACAAAGTTTCTTTCCAGTTGCCAACTCCACTCCATACATATATATGGGAGGTACAAGCTCCAACTCGGTTTTACAGTGAAAACGGCAGGCACTTCAAACCGGCACTAGGAAACAGACTGAGAAACCAGAGTAAGGGTTTCTCCTGCAACCCGTTCCCTTTGTGCTGGATGAACGAACGTCTCTCCACATGCTCAGTTCTGAGAGATAAGTGTGTGTGAAAGCCGTCCTTCACCTAGCTTGAAGGGAACACAAAGTTTCTTTTCAGTTGCCAACTCCACTCCATACATATATATGGGGATGTACAAGCTCCAACTCGGTTTTACAGTGAAAACGGCAGGCACTTCAAACCGGCACTAGGAAACAGACTGAGAAACCAGAGTAAGGGTTTCTCCTGCAACCCGTTCCCTTTGTGCTGGATGAACGAACGTCTCTCCTCATGCTCAGTTCTGAGAGATAAGTGTGTGTGAAAGCCGTCCTTCACCTAGCTTGAAGGGAACACAAAGTTTCTTTTCAGTTGCCAACTCCACTCCATATATATATATGGGGAGGAACAATCTCCAACTCGGTTTTACAGTGAAAACGGTAGGCACTTCATACCGGCACTAGGAAACAGACTGAGAAACCAGAGTAAGGGTTTCTCCTGCAACCCGTTCCCTTTGTGCTGGATGAACGAACGTCTCTCCACATGCTCAGTTCTGAGAGATAAGTGTGTGTGAAAGCCGTCCTTCACCTAGCTTGAAGGGAACACAAAGTTTCTTTTCAGTTGCCAACTCCACTCCATACATATATATGGGGAGGTACAAGCTCCAACTCGGTTTTACAGTGAAAACGGCAGGCACTTCAAACCGGCACTAGGAAACAGACTGAGAAACCAGAGTAAGGGTTTCTCCTGCAACCCGTTCCCTTTGTGCTGGATGAACGAACGTCTCTCCACATGCTCAGTTCTGAGAGATAAGTGTGTGTGAAAGCCGTCCTTCACCTAGCTTGAAGGGAACACAAAGTTTCTTTTCAGTTGCCAACTCCACTCCATACATATATATGGGGAGGTACAAGCTCCAAATCGGTTTTACAGTGAAAACGGCAGGCACTTCAAACCGGCACTAGGAAACAGACTGAGAAACCAGAGTAAGGGTTTCTCCTGCAACCCGTTCCCTTTGTGCTGGATGAACGAACGTCTCTCCACATGCTCAGTTCTGAGAGATAAGTGTGTGTGAAAGCCGTCCTTCACCTAGCTTGAAGGGAACACAAAGTTTCTTTTCAGTTGCCAACTCCACTCCATACATATATATGGGGAGGTACAAGCTCCAACTCGGTTTTACAGTGAAAACGGCAGGCACTTCAAACCGGCACTAGGAAACAGACTGAGAAACCAGAGTAAGGGTTTCTCCTGCAACCCGTTCCCTTTGTGCTGGATGAACGAACGTCTCTCCTCATGCTCAGTTCTGAGAGATAAGTGTGTGTGAAAGCCGTCCTTCACCTAGCTTGAAGGGAACACAAAGTTTCTTTTCAGTTGCCAACTCCACTCCATACATATATATGGGGAGGTACAAGCTCCAACTCGGTTTTACAGTGAAAACGGCAGGCACTTCAAACCGGCACTAGGAAACAGACTGAGAAACCAGAGTAAGGGTTTCTCCTGCAACCCGTTCCCTTTGTGCTGGATGAACGAACGTCTCTCCTCATGCTCAGTTCTGAGAGATAAGTGTGTGTGAAAGCCGTCCTTCACCTACCTTGAAGGGAACACAAAGTTTCTTTTCAGTTGCCAACTCCACTCCATACATATATATGGGGAGGTACAAGCTCCAACTCGGTTTTACAGTGAAAACGGCAGGCACTTCAAACCGGCACTAGGAAACAGACTGAGAAACCAGAGTAAGGGTTTCTCCTGCAACCCGTTCCCTTTGTGCTGGATGAACGAACGTCTCTCCACATGCTCAGTTCTGAGAGATAAGTGTGTGTGAAAGCCGTCCTTCACCTAGCTTGAAGGGAACACAAAGTTTCTTTTCAGTTGCCAACTCCACTCCATACATATATATGGGGAGGTACAAGCTCCAACTCGGTTTTACAGTGAAAACGGCAGGCAATTCAAACCGGCACTAGGAAACAGACTGAGAAACCAGAGTAAGGGTTTCTCCTGCAACCCGTTCCCTTTGTGCTGGATGAACGAACGTCTCTCCACATGCTCAGTTCTGAGAGATATGTGTGTGTGAAACCCTTCCTTCACCTAGCTTGAAGGGAACACAAAGTTTCTTTTCAGTTGCCAACTCCACTCCATACATATATATGGGGAGGTACAAGCTCCAACTCGGTTTTACAGTGAAAACGGCAGGCACTTCAAACCGGCACTAGGAAACCGACTGAGAAACCAGAGTAAGGGTTTCTCCTGCAACCCGTTCCCTTTGTGCTGGATGAACGAACGTCTCTCCACATGCTCAGTTCTGAGAGATAAGTGTGTGTGAAAGCCGTCCTTCACCTAGCTTGAAGGGAACACAAAGTTTCTTTTCAGTTGCCAACTCCACTCCATACATATATATGGGGAGGTACAAGCTCCAACTCGGTTTTACAGTGAAAACGGCAGGCACTTCAAACCGGCACTAGGAAACAGACTGAGAAACCAGAGTAAGGGTTTCTCCTGCAACCCGTTCCCTTTGTGCTGGATGAACGAACGTCTCTCCACATGCTCAGTTCTGAGAGATAAGTGTGTGTGAAAGCCGTCCTTCACCTAGCTTGAAGGGAACACAAAGTTTCTTTTCAGTTGCCAACTCCACTCCATACATATATATGGGGAGGTACAAGCTCCAACTCGGTTTTACAGTGAAAACGGCAGGCACTTCAAAAAGGCACTAGGAAACCGACTGAGAAACCAGAGTAAGGGTTTCTCCTGCAACCCGTTCCCTTTGTGCTGGATGAACGAACGTCTCTCCACATGCTCATTTCTGAGAGATAAGTGTGTGTGAAAGCCGTCCTTCACCTAGCTTGAAGGGAACACAAAGTTTCTTTTCAGTTGCCAACTCCACTCCATACATATATATGGGGAGGTACAAGCTCCAACTCGGTTTTACAGTGAAAACGGCAGGCACTTCAAACCGGCACTAGGAAACAGACTGAGAAACCAGAGTAAAGGTTTCTCCTGCAACCCGTTCCCTTTGTGCTGGATGAACGAACGTCTCTCCTCATGCTCAGTTCTGAGAGATAAGTGTGTGTGAAAGCCGTCCTTCACCTAGCTTGAAGGGAACACAAAGTTTCTTTTCAGTTGCCAACTCCACTCCATACATATATATGGGGAGGTACAAGCTCCAACTCGGTTTTACAGTGAAAACGGCAGGCACTTCAAACCGGCACTAGGAAACAGACTGAGAAACCAGAGTAAGGGTTTCTCCTGCAACCCGTTCCCTTTGTGCTGGATGAACGAACGTCTCTCCTCATGCTCAGTTCTGAGAGATATGTGTGTGTGAAAGCCGTCCTTCACCTAGCTTGAAGGGAACACAAAGTTTCTTTTCAGTTGCCAACTCCACTCCATACATATATATGGGGAGGTACAAGCTCCAACTCGGTTTTACAGTGAAAACGGCAGGCACTTCAAACCGGCACTAGGAAACAGACTGAGAAACCAGAGTAAGGGTTTCTCCTGCAACCCGTTCCCTTTGTGCTGGATGAACGAACGTCTCTCCTCATGCTCAGTTCTGAGAGATAAGTGTGTGTGAAAGCCGTCCTTCACCTAGCTTGAAGGGAACACAAAGTTTCTTTTCAGTTGCCAACTCCACTCCATACATATATATGGGGATGTACCAGCTCCAACTCGGTTTTACAGTGAAAACGGCAGGCACTTCAAACCGGCACTAGGAAACAGACTGAGAAACCAGAGTAAGGGTTTCTCCTGCAAACCGTTCCCTTTGTGCTGGATGAACGAACGTCTCTCCACATGCTCAGTTCTGAGAGATAAGTGTGTGTGAAAGCCGTCCTTCACCTAGCTTGAAGGGAACACAAAGTTTCTTTTCAGTTGCCAACTCCACTCCATACATATATATGGGGAGGTACAAGCTCCAACTCGGTTTTACTGTGAAAACGGCAGGCACTTCAAACCGGCACTAGGAAACAGACTGAGAAACCAGAGTAAGGGTTTCTCCTGCAACCCGTTCCCATTGTGCTGGATGAACGAACGTCTCTCCACATGCTCAGTTCTGAGAGATAAGTGTGTGTGAAAGCCGTCCTTCACCTAGCTTGAAGGGAACACAAAGTTTCTTTTCAGTTGCCAACTCCACTCCATACATATATATGGGGAGGTACAAGCTCCAACTCGGTTTTACAGTGAAAACGGCAGGCACTTCAAACCGGCACTAGGAAACAGACTGAGAAACCAGAGTAAGGGTTTCTCCTGCAACCCGTTCCCTTTGTGCTGGATGAACGAACGTCTCTCCTCATGCTCAGTTCTGAGAGATAAGTGTGTGTGAAAGCCGTCCTTCACCTAGCTTGAAGGGAACACAAAGTTTCTTTTCAGTTGCCAACTCCACTCCATACATATATATGGGGATGTACAAGCTCCAACTCGGTTTTACAGTGAAAACGGCAGGCACTTCAAACCGGCACTAGGAAACAGACTGAGAAACCAGAGTAAGGGTTTCTCCTGCAACACGTTCCCTTTGTGCTAGATGAACGAACGTCTCTCC
The DNA here is from genome assembly GCF_048564905.1 of Vicugna pacos. Taxonomy (NCBI): domain Eukaryota; kingdom Metazoa; phylum Chordata; class Mammalia; order Artiodactyla; family Camelidae; genus Vicugna; species Vicugna pacos. Next base: position 2,934,104 of record NW_027328784.1, read on the forward strand.
ACATGCTCAGTTCTGAGAGAAAAGTGTGTGTGAAAGCCGTCCTTCACCTAGCTTGAAGGGAACACAAAGTTTCTTTTCAGTTGCCAACTCCACTCCATACATGTATATGGGGAGGTACAAGCTCCAACTCGGTTTTACAGTGAAAACGGCAGGCACTTCAAACCGGCACTAGGAAACAGACTGAGAAACCAGAGTAAGGGTTTCTCCTGCAACCCGTTCCCTTTGTGCTGGATGAACGAACGTCTCTCCACATGCTCAGTTCTGAGAGATAAGTGTGTGTGAAAGCCGTCCTTCACCTAGCTTGAAGGGAACACAAAGTTTCTTTTCAGTTGCCAACTCCACTCCATACATATATATGGGGAGGTACAAGCTCCAACTCGGTTTTACAGTGAAAACGGCAGGCACTTCAAACCGGCACTAGGAAACCGACTGAGAAACCAGAGTAAGGGTTTCTCCTGCAACCCGTTCCCTTTGTGCTGGATGAACGAACGTCTCTCCTCATGCTCAGTTCTGAGAGATAAGTGTGTGTGAAAGCCGTCCTTCACATAGCTTGAAGGGAACACAAAGTTTCTTTTCAGTTGCCAACTCCACTCCATACAAATATATGGGGAGGTACCAGCTCCAACTCGGTTTTACAGTGAAAACGGCAGGCACTTCAAACCGGCACTAGGAAACCGACTGAGAAACCAGAGTAAGGGTTTCTCCTGCAACCCGTTCCCTTTGTGCTGGATGAACGAACGTCTCTCCACATGCTCAGTTCTGAGAGATAAGTGTGTGTGAAAGCCGTCCTTCACCTAGCTTGAAGGGAACACAAAGTTTCTTTTCAGTTGCCAACTCCACTCCATACATATATATGGGGAGGTACAAGCTCCAACTCGGTTTTACAGTGAAAACGGCAGGCACTTCAAACCGGCACTAGGAAACCGACTGAGAAACCAGAGTAAGGGTTTCTCCTGCAACCCGTTCCCTTTGTGCCGGATGAACGAACGTCTCTCCACATGCTCAGTTCTGAGAGATAAGTGTGTGTGAAAGCCGTCCTTCACCTAGCTTGAAGGGAACACAAAGTTTCTTTTCAGTTGCCAACTCCACTCCATACATATATATGGGGAGGTACAAGCTCCAACTCGGTTTTACAGTGAAAACGGCAGGCACTTCAAACCGGCACTAGGAAACAGACTGAGAAACCAGAGTAAGGGTTTCTCCTGCAACCCGTTCCCTTTGTGCTGGATGAACGAACGTCTCTCCTCATGCTCAGTTCTGAGAGATAAGTGTGTGTGAAAGCCGTCCTTCACCTAGCTTGAAGGGAACACAAAGTTTCTTTTCAGTTGCCAACTCCACTCCATACATGTATATGGGGAGGTACAAGCTCCAACTCGGTTTTACAGTGAAAACGGCAGGCACTTCAAACCGGCACTAGGAAACAGACTGAGAAACCAGAGTAAGGGTTTCTCCTGCAAACCGTTCCCTTTGTGCTGGATGAACGAACGTCTCTCCACATGCTCAGTTCTGAGAGATAAGTGTGTGTGAAAGCCGTCCTTCACCTAGCTTGAAGGGAACAGAAAGTTTCTTTTCAGTTGCCAACTCCACTCCATACATATATATGGGGAGGTACAAGCTCCAACTCGGTTTTACAGTGAAAACGGCAGGCACTTCAAACCGGCACTAGGAAACCGACTGAGAAACCAGAGTAAGGGTTTCTCCTGCAACCCGTTCCCTTTGTGCTGGATGAACGAACGTCTCTCCTCATGCTCAGTTCTGAGAGATAAGTGTGTGTGAAAGCCGTCCTTCACCTAGCTTGAAGGGAACACAAAGTTTCTTTTCAGTTGCCAACTCCACTCCATACAAATATATGGGGAGGTACCAGCTCCAACTCGGTTTTACAGTGAAAACGGCAGGCACTTCAAACCGGCACTAGGAAACCGACTGAGAAACCAGAGTAAGGGTTTCTCCTGCAACCCGTTCCCTTTGTGCTGGATGAACGAACGTCTCTCCACATGCTCAGTTCTGAGAGATAAGTGTGTGTGAAAGCCGTCCTTCACCTAGCTTGAAGGGAACACAAAGTTTCTTTTCAGTTGCCAACTCCACTCCATACATATATATGGGGAGGTACAAGCTCCAACTCGGTTTTACAGTGAAAACGGCAGGCACTTCAAACCGGCACTAGGAAACAGACTGAGAAACCAGAGTAAGGGTTTCTCCTGCAACCCGTTCCCTTTGTGCCGGATGAACGAACGTCTCTCCACATGCTCAGTTCTGAGAGATAAGTGTGTGTGAAAGCCGTCCTTCACCTAGCTTGAAGGGAACACAAAGTTTCTTTTCAGTTGCCAACTCCACTCCATACATATATATGGGGAGGTACAAGCTCCAACTCGGTTTTACAGTGAAAACGGCAGGCACTTCAAACCGGCACTAGGAAACAGACTGAGAAACCAGAGTAAGGGTTTCTCCTGCAACCCGTTCCCTTTGTGCTGGATGAACGAACGTCTCTCCTCATGCTCAGTTCTGAGAGATAAGTGTGTGTGAAAGCCGTCCTTCACCTAGCTTGAAGGGAACACAAAGTTTCTTTTCAGTTGCCAACTCCACTCCATACATATATATGGGGAGGTACAAGCTTCAACTCGGTTTTACAGTGAAAACGGCAGGCACTTCAAACCGGCACTAGGAAACCGACTGAGAAACCAGAGTAAGGGTTTCTCCTGCAACCCGTTCCCTTTGTGCTGGATGAACGAACGTCTCTCCACATGCTCAGTTCTGAGAGATAAGTGTGTGTGAAAGCCGTTCTTCACCTAGCTTGAAGGGAACACAAAGTTTCTTTTCAGTTCCCAACTCCACTCCATACATATATATGGGGAGGTACAAGCTCCAATTCGGTTTTACAGTGAAAACGGCAGGCACTTCAAACCGGCACTAGGAAACAGACTGAGAAACCAGAGTAAGGGTTTCTCCTGCAACCCGTTCCCTTTGTGCTGGATGAACGAACGTCTCTCCACATGCTCAGTTCTGAGAGATAAGTGTGTGTGAAAGCCGTACTTCACCTGGCTTGAAGGGAACACAAAGTTTCTTTTCAGTTGCCAACTCCACTCCATACATATATATGGGGAGGTACAAGCTCCAACTCGGTTTTACAGTGAAAACAGCAGGCACTTCAAACCGGCACTAGGAAACAGACTGAGAAACCAGAGTAAGGGTTTCCCCTGCAACTCGTTCCCTTTGTGCTGGATGAACGAACGTCTCTCCACATGCTCAGTTCTGAGAGATAAGTGTGTGTGAAAGCCGTCCTTCACCTAGCTTGAAGGGAACACAAAGTTTCTTTTCAGTTGCCAACTCCACTCCTTACATATATATGGGGAGGTACAAGCTCCAACTCGGTTTTACAGTGAAAACGGCAGGCACTTCAAACCGGCACTAGGAAACAGACTGAGAAACCAGAGTAAGGGTTTCTCCTGCAAACCGTTCCCTTTGTGCTGGATGAACGAACGTCTCTCCTCATGCTCAGTTCTGAGAGATAAGTGTGTGTGAAAGCCGTCCTTCACCTAGCTTGAAGGGAACACAAAGTTTCTTTTCAGTTGCCAACTCCACTCCATACATATATATGGGGAGGTACAAGCTCCAACTCGGTTTTACAGTGAAAACGGCAGGCACTTCAAACCGGCACTAGGAAACAGACTGAGAAACCAGAGTAAGGGTTTCTCCTGCAACCCGTTCCCTTTGTGCTGGATGAACGAACGTCTCTCCACATGCTCAGTTCTGAGAGATAAGTGTGTGTGAAAGCCGTCCTTCACCTAGCTTGAAGGGAACACAAAGTTTCTTTTCAGTTGCCAACTCCACTCCAAACATATATATGGGGAGGTACAAGCTCCAACTCGGGTTTACAGTGAAAACGGCAGGCACTTCAAACCGGCACTAGGAAACAGACTGAGAAACCAGAGTAAGGGTTTCTCCTGCAACCCGTTCCCTTTGTGCTGGATGAACGAACGTCTCTCCTCATGCTCAGTTCTGAGAGATAAGTGTGTGTGAAAGCCGTCCTTCACCTAGCTTGAAGGGAACACAAAGTTTCTTTTCAGTTGCCAACTCCACTCCATACATATATATGGGGAGGTACAAGCTCCAACTCGGTTTTACAGTGAAAACGGCAGGCACTTCAAACCGGCACTAGGAAACAGACTGAGAAACCAGAGTAAGGGTTTCTCCTGCAACCTGTTCCCTTTGTGCTGGATGAACGAACGTCTCTCCACATGCTCAGTTCTGAGAGATAAGTGTGTGTGAAAGCCGTCCTTCACCTAGCTTGAAGGGAACACAAAGTTTCTTTTCAGTTGCCAACTCCACTCCATACATATATATGGGGAGGTACAAGCTCCAACTCGGTTTTACAGTGAAAACGGCAGGCACTTCAAACCGGCACTAGGAAACAGACTGAGAAACCAGAGTAAGGGTTTCTCCTGCAACCCGTTCCCTTTGTGCTGGATGAACGAACGTCTCTCCTCATGCTCAGTTCTGAGAGATAAGTGTGTGTGAAAGCCGTCCTTCACCTAGCTTGAAGGGAACACAAAGTTTCTTTTCAGTTGCCAACTCCACTCCATACATATATATGGGGAGGTACAAGCTCCAACTCGGTTTTACAGTGAAAACGGCAGTCACTTCAAACCGGCACTAGGAAACAGACTGAGAAACCAGAGTAAGGGTTTCTCCTGCAACCCGTTCCCTTTGTGCTGGATGAACGATCGTCCCTCCTCATGCTCAGTTCTGAGAGAAAAGTGTGTGTGAAAGCCGTCCTTCACCTAGCTTGAAGGGAACACAAAGTTTCTTTTCAGTTGCCAACTCCACTCCATATATATATATGGGGAGGAACAAGCTCCAACTCGGTTTTACAGTGAAAACGGCAGGCACTTCATACCGGCACTAGGAAACAGACTGAGAAACCAGAGTAAGGGTTTCTCCTGCAACCCGTTCCCTTTGTGCTGGATGAAAGAACGTCTCTCCACATGCTCAGTTCTGAGAGATAAGTGTGTGTGAAAGCCGTCCTTCACCTAGCTTGAAGGGAACACAAAGTTTCTTTTCAGTTGCCAACTCCACTCCATACATATATATGGGGAGGTACAAGCTCCAACTCGGTTTTACAGTGAAAACGGCAGGCACTTCAACCCGGCACTAGGAAACAGACTGAGAAACCAGAGTAAGGGTTTCTCCTGCAACCCGTTCCCTTTGTGCTGGATGAACGAACGTCTCTCCACATGCTCAGTTCTGAGAGATAAGTGTGTGTGAAAGCCGTCCTTCACCTAGCTTGAAGGGAACACAAAGTTTCTTTTCAGTTGCCAACTCCACTCCATACATATATATGGGGAGGTACAAGCTCCAACTCGGTTTTACAGTGAAAACGGCAGGCACTTCAAACCGGCACTAGGAAACAGACTGAGAAACCAGAGTAAGGGTTTCTCCTGCAACCCGTTCCCTTTGTGCTGGATGAACGAACGTCTCTCCACATGCTCAGTTCTGAGAGATAAGTGTGTGTGAAAGCCGTCCTTCACCTAGCTTGAAGGGAACACAAAGTTTCTTTTCAGTTGCCAACTCCACTCCATACATATATATGGGGAGGTACAAGCTCCAACTCGGTTTTACAGTGAAAACGGCAGGCACTTCAAACCGGCACTAGGAAACCGACTGAGAAACCAGAGTAAGGGTTTCTCCTGCAACCCGTTCCCTTTGTGCTGGATGAACGAACGTCTCTCCTCATGCTCAGTTCTGAGAGATAAGTGTGTGTGAAAGCCGTCCTTCACCTAGCTTGAAGGGAACACAAAGTTTCTTTTCAGTTGCCAACTCCACTCCATACATATATATGGGGAAGTACAAGCTCCAACTCGGGTTTACAGTGAAAACGGCAGGCACTTCAAACCGGCACTAGGAAACAGACTGAGAAACCAGAGTAAGGGTTTCTCCTGCAACCCGTTCCCTTTGTGCTGGATGAACGAACGTCTCTCCACATGCTCAGTTCTGAGAGATAAGTGTGTGTGAAAGCCGTCCTTCACCTAGCTTGAAGGGAACACAAAGTTTCTTTTCAGTTGCCAACTCCACTCCATAGATATATATGGGGAGGTACAAGCTCAAACTCGGTTTTACAGTGAAAACGGCAGGCACTTAAAACCGGCACTAGGAAACAGACTGAGAAACCAGAGTAAGAGTTTCTCCTGCAACCCGTTCCCTTTGTGCTGGATGAACGAACGTCTCTCCACATGCTCAGTTCTGAGAGATAAGTGTGTGTGAAAGCCGTCCTTCACCTAGCTTGAAGGGAACACAAAGTTTCTTTTCAGTTGCCAACTCCACTCCATACATATATATGGGGGGGTACAAGCTCCAACTCGGTTTTACAGTGAAAACGGCAGGCACTTCAAACCGGCACTAGGAAACAGACTGAGAAACCAGAGTAAGGGTTTCTCCTGCAACCCGTTCCCTTTGTGCTGGATGAACGAACGTCTCTCCACATGCTCAGTTCTGAGAGATAAGTGTGTGTGAAAGCCGTCCTTCACCTAGCTTGAAGGGAACACAAAGTTTCTTTTCAGTTGCCAACTCCACTCCATACATATATATGGGGAGGTACAAGCTCCAACTCGGGTTTACAGTGAAAACGGCAGGCACTTCAAAACGGCACCAGGAAACAGACTGAGAAACCAGAGTAAGGGTTTCTCCTGCAACCCGTTCCCTTTGTGCTGGATGAACGAACGACTCTCCACATGCTCAGTTCTGAGAGATAAATGTGTGTGAAAGCCGTCCTTCACCTAGCTTGAAGGGAACACAAAGTTTCTTTTCATTTGCCAACTCCACTCCATACATATATATGGGGAGGTACAAGCTCCAACTCGGTTTTACAGTGAAAACGGCAGGCACTTCAAACCGGCACTAGGAAACAGACTGAGAAACCAGAGTAAGGGTTTCCCCTGCAACCCGTTCCCTTTGAGCTGGATGAACGAACGTCTCTCCACATGCTCAGTTCTGAGAGATAAGTGTGTGTGAAAGCCGTCCTTCACCTAGCTTGAAGGGAACACAAAGTTTCTTTTCAGTTGCCAACTCCACTCCATACATATATATGGGGAGGTACAAGCTCCAACTCGGGTTTACAGTGAAAACGGCAGGCACTTCAAACCGGCACTAGGAAACAGAATGAGAAACCAGAGTAAGGGTTTCTCCTGCAACCCGATCCCTTTGTGCTGCATGAACGAACGTCTCTCCACATGCTCAGTTCTGAGAGATAAGTGTGTGTGAAAGCCGTCCTTCACCTAGCTTGAAGGGAACACAAAGTTTCTTTTCAGTTGCCAATTCCACTCCATACATATATATGGGGAGGTACAAGCTCCAACTCGGTTTTACAGTGAAAACGGCAGGCACTTCAAACCGGCACTAGGAAACCGACTGAGGAACCAGAGTAAGGGTTTCTCCTGCAACCCGTTCCCTTTGTGCTGGATGAACGAACGTCTCTCCACATGCTCAGTTCTGAGAGATAAGTGTGTGTGAAAGCCGTCCTTCACCTAGCTTGAAGGGAACACAAAGTTTCTTTTCAGTTGCCAACTCCACTCCATACATATATATGGGGAGGTACAAGCTCCAACTCGGTTTTACAGTGAAAACGGCAGGCACTTCCAACCGGCACTAGGAAACAGACTGAGAAACCAGAGTAAGGGTTTCCCCTGCAACCCGTTCCTTTGTGCTGGATGAACGAACGTCTCTCCACATGCTCAGTTCTGAGAGATAAGTGTGTGTGAAAGCCGTCCTTCACCTAGCTTGAAGGGAACACAAAGTTTCTTTTCAGTTGCCAACTCCACTCCATATATATATATGGGGAGGTTCAAGCTCCAACTCGGTTTTACAGTGAAAACGGCAGACACTTCAAACCGGCACTAGGAAACAGACTGAGAAACCAGAGTAAGGGTTTCTCCTGCAACCCGTTCCTTTGTGCTGCATAAACGAACGTCTCTCCACATGCTCAGTTCTGAGAGATAAGTGTGTGTGAAAGCCGTACTTCACCTAGCTTGAAGGGAACACAAAGTTTCTTTTCAGTTGCCATCTTCACTCCATACATATATATGGGGAGGTACAAGCTCCAACTCGTGTTTACAGTGAAAACGGCAGGCACTTCAAAACGGCACCAGGAAACAGACTGAGAAACCAGAGTAAGGGTTTCTCCTGCAACCCGTTCCCTTTGTGCTGGATGAACGAACGTCTCTCCACATGCTCAGTTCTGAGAGATAAGTGTGTGTGAAAGCCGTCCTTCACCTAGCTTGAAGGGAACACAAAGTTTCTTTTCAGTTGCCAACCCCACTCCATACATATATATGGGGAGGTACAAGCTCCAACTCGGTTTTACAGTGAAAACGGCAGGCACTTCAAACCGGCACTAGGAAACAGACTGAGAAACCAGAGTAAGGGTTTCCCCTGCAACCCGTTCCCTTTGTGCTGGATGAACGAACGTCTCTCCACATGCTCAGTTCTAAGAGATAAGTGTGTGTGAAAGCCGTCCTTCACCTAGCTTGAAGGGAACACAAAGTTTCTTTTCAGTTGCCAACTCCACTCCATACATATATATGGGGAGGTACAAGCTCCAACTCGGTTTTACAGTGAAAACGGCAGGCACTTCAAACCGGCACTAGGAAACAGACTGAGAAACCAGAGTAAGGGTTTCTCCTGCAACCCGTTCCCTTTGTGCTGGATGAACGAACGTCTCTCCACATGCTCAGTTCTGAGAGATAAGTGTGTGTGAAAGCCGTCCTTCAACTAGCTTGAAGGGAACACAAAGTTTCTTTTCAGTTGCCAATTCCACTCCATACATATATATGGGGAGGTACAAGCTCCAACTCGGTTTTACAGTGAAAACGGCAGGCACTTCAAACCGGCACTAGGAAACAGACTGAGAAACCAGAGTAAGGGTTTCACCTGCAACCCGTTCCCTTTGTGCTGGATGAACGAACGTCTCTCCACATGCTCAGTTCTGAGAGATAAGTGTGTGTGAAAGCCGTCCTTCACCTAGCTTGAAGGGAACACAAAGTTTCTTTTCAGTTGCCAACTCCACTCCATACATATATATGGGGATGTACAAGCTCCAACTCGGTTTTACAGTGAAAACGGCAGGCACTTCAAACCGGCACTAGGAAACCGACTGAGAAACCAGAGTAAGGGTTTCTCCTGCAACCCGTTCCCTTTGTGCTGGATGAACGAACGTCTCTCCACATGCTCAGTTCTGAGAGATAAGTGTGTGTGAAAGCCGTCCTTCACCTAGCTTGAAGGGAACACAAAGTTTCTTTTCATTTGCCAACTCCACTCCATACATATATATGGGGAGGTACAAGCTCCAACTCGGTTTTACAGTGAAAACGGCAGGCACTTCAAACCGGCACTAGGAAACAGACTGAGAAACCAGAGTAAGGGTTTCCCCTGCAACCCGTTCCCTTTGAGCTGGATGAACGAACGTCTCTCCACATGCTCAGTTCTGAGAGATAAGTGTGTGTGAAAGCCGTCCTTCACCTAGCTTGAAGGGAACACAAAGTTTCTTTTCAGTTGCCAACTCCACTCCATACATATATATGGGGAGGTACAAGCTCCAACTCGGGTTTACAGTGAAAACGGCAGGCACTTCAAACCGGCACTAGGAAACAGAATGAGAAACCAGAGTAAGGGTTTCTCCTGCAACCCGTTCCCTTTGTGCTGCATGAACGAACGTCTCTCCACATGCTCAGTTCTGAGAGATAAGTGTGTGTGAAAGCCGTCCTTCACCTAGCTTGAAGGGAACACAAAGTTTCTTTTCAGTTGCCAATTCCACTCCATACATATATATGGGGAGGTACAAGCTCCAACTCGGTTTTACAGTGAAAACGGCAGGCACTTCAAACCGGCACTAGGAAACCGACTGAGGAACCAGAGTAAGGGTTTCTCCTGCAACCCGTTCCCTTTGTGCTGGATGAACGAACGTCTCTCCACATGCTCAGTTCTGAGAGATAAGTGTGTGTGAAAGCCGTCCTTCACCTAGCTTGAAGGGAACACAAAGTTTCTTTTCAGTTGCCAACTCCACTCCATACATATATATGGGGAGGTACAAGCTCCAACTCGGTTTTACAGTGAAAACGGCAGGCACTTCAAACCGGCACTAGGAAACAGACTGAGAAACCAGAGTAAGGGTTTCCCCTGCAACCCGTTCCTTTGTGCTGGATGAACGAACGTCTCTCCACATGCTCAGTTCTGAGAGATAAGTGTGTGTGAAAGCCGTCCTTCACCTAGCTTGAAGGGAACACAAAGTTTCTTTTCAGTTGCCAACTCCACTCCATATATATATATGGGGAGGTTCAAGCTCCAACTCGGTTTTACAGTGAAAACGGCAGACACTTCAAACCGGCACTAGGAAACAGACTGAGAAACCAGAGTAAGGGTTTCTCCTGCAACCCGTTCCTTTGTGCTGCATAAACGAACGTCTCTCCACATGCTCAGTTCTGAGAGATAAGTGTGTGTGAAAGCCGTACTTCACCTAGCTTGAAGGGAACACAAAGTTTCTTTTCAGTTGCCATCTTCACTCCATACATATATATGGGGAGGTACAAGCTCCAACTCGGGTTTACAGTGAAAACGGCAGGCACTTCAAAACGGCACCAGGAAACAGACTGAGAAACCAGAGTAAGGGTTTCTCCTGCAACCCGTTCCCTTTGTGCTGGATGAACGAACGTCTCTCCACATGCTCAGTTCTGAGAGATAAGTGTGTGTGAAAGCCGTCCTTCACCTAGCTTGAAGGGAACACAAAGTTTCTTTTCAGTTGCCAACCCCACTCCATACATATATATGGGGAGGTACAAGCTCCAACTCGGTTTTACAGTGAAAACGGCAGGCACTTCAAACCGGCACTAGGAAACAGACTGAGAAACCAGAGTAAGGGTTTCCCCTGCAACCCGTTCCCTTTGTGCTGGATGAACGAACGTCTCTCCACATGCTCAGTTCTGAGAGATAAGTGTGTGTGAAAGCCGTCCTTCACCTAGCTTGAAGGGAACACAAAGTTTCTTTTCAGTTGCCAACTCCACTCCATACATATATATGGGGAGGTACAAGCACCAACTCGGTTTTACAGTGAAAACGGCAGGCACTTCAAACCGGCACTAGGAAACAGACTGAGAAACCAGAGTAAGGGTTTCTCCTGCAACCCGTTCCCTTTGTGCTGGATGAACGAACGTCTCTCCACATGCTCAGTTCTGAGAGATAAGTGTGTGTGAAAGCCGTCCTTCAACTAGCTTGAAGGGAACACAAAGTTTCTTTTCAGTTGCCAATTCCACTCCATACATATATATGGGGAGGTACAAGCTCCAACTCGGTTTTACAGTGAAAACGGCAGGCACTTCAAACCGGCACTAGGAAACAGACTGAGAAACCAGAGTAAGGGTTTCTCCTGCAACCCGTTCCCTTTGTGCTGGATGAACGAACGTCTCTCCACATGCTCAGTTCTGAGAGATAAGTGTGTGTGAAAGCCGTCCTTCACCTAGCTTGAAGGGAACACAAAGTTTCTTTTCAGTTGCCAACTCCACTCCATACATATATATGGGGAGGTACAAGCTCCAACTCGGTTTTACAGTGAAAACGGCAGGCACTTCAAACCGGCACTAGGAAACAGACTGAGAAACCAGAGTAAGGGTTTCTCCTGCAACCCGTTCCCTTTGTGCTGGATGAACGAACGTCTCTCCACATGCTCAGTTCTGAGAGATAAGTGTGTGTGAAAGCCGTCCTTCACCTAGCTTGAAGGGAACACAAAGTTTCTTTTCAGTTGCCAACTCCACTCCATACATATATATGGGGAGGTACAAGCTCCAACTCGGTTTTACAGTGAAAACGGCAGGCACTTCAAACCGGCACTAGGAAACCGACTGAGAAACCAGAGTAAGGGTTTCTCCTGCAACCCGTTCCCTTTGTGCTGGATGAACGAACGTCTCTCCACATGCTCAGTTCTGAGAGAGAAGTGTGTGTGAAAGCCGTCCTTCACCTAGCTTGAAGGGAACACAAAGTTTCTTTTCAGTTGCCAACTCCACTCCATACATATATATGGGGAGGTACAAGCTCCAACTCGGTTTTACAGTGAAAACGGCAGGCACTTCAAACCGGCACTAGGAAACAGACTGAGAAACCAGAGTAAAGGTTTCTCCTGCAACCCGTTCCCTTTGTGCTGGATGAACGAACGTCTCTCCACATGCTCAGTTCTGAGAGATAAGTGTGTGTGAAAGCCGTCCTTCACCTAGCTTGAAGGGAACACAAAGTTTCTTTTCAGTTGCCAACTCCACTCCATACATATATATGGGGAGGTACAAGCTCCAACTCGGTTTTACAGTGAAAACGGCAGGCACTTCAAACCGGCACTAGGAAACAGACTGAGAAACCAGAGTAAGGGTTTCTCCTGCAACCCGTTTCCTTTGTGCTGGATGAACGAACGTCTCTCCACATGCTCAGATCTGAGAGATAAGTGTGTGTGAAAGCCGTCCTTCACCTAGCTTGAAGGGAACACAAAGTTTCTTTTCAGTTGCCAACTCCACTCCATACATATATATGGGGAGGTACAAGCTCCAACTCGGTTTTACAGTGAAAACGGCAGGCACTTCAAACCGGCACTAGGAAACAGACTGAGAAACCAGAGTAAGGGTTTCTCCTGCAACCCGTTCCCTTTGTGCTGGATGAACGAACGTCTCTCCACTTGCTCAGTTCTGAGAGATAAGTGTGTGTGAAAGCCGTCCTTCACCTAGCTTGAAGGGAACACAAAGTTTCTTTTCAGTTGCCAACTCCACTCCATACATATATATGGGGAGGTACAAGCTCCAACTCGGGTTTACAGTGAAAAAGGCAGGCACTTCAAACCGGCACTAGGAAACAGACTGAGAAACCAGAGTAAGGGTTTCTCCTGCAACCCGTTTCCTTTGTGCTGGATGAACGAACGTCTCTCCACATGCTCAGTTCTGAGAGATAAGTGTGTGTGAAAGCCGTCCTTCACCTAGCTTGAAGGGAACACAAAGTTTCTTTTCAGTTCCCAACTCCACTCCATACATATATATGGGGAGGTACAAGCTCCAACTCGGTTTTACAGTGAAAACGGCAGGCACTTCAAACCGGCACTAGGAAACAGACTGAGAAACCAGAGTAAGGGTTTCTCCTGCAACCCGTTCCCTTTGTGCTGGATGAACGAACGTCTCTCCACATGCTCAGTTCTGAGAGATAAGTGTGTGTGAAAGCCGTCCTTCACCTAGCTTGAAGGGAACACAAAGTTTCTTTTCAGTTGCCAACTCCACTCCATACATATATATGGGGAGGTACAAGCTCCAACTCGGTTTTACAGTGAAAACGGCAGGCACTTCAAACCGGCACTAGGAAACAGACTGAGAAACCAGAGTAAGGGTTTCTCCTGCAACCCGTTCCCTTTGTGCTGGATGAACGAACGTCTCTCCACATGCTCAGTTCTGAGAGATAAGTGTGTGTGAAAGCCGTCTTTCACCTAGCTTGAAGGGAACACAAAGTTTCTTTTCAGTTGCCAACTCCACTCCATACATATATATGGGGAGGTACCAGCTCCAACTCGGTTTTACAGTGAAAATGGCAGGCACTTCAAACCGGCACTAGGAAACAGAATGAGAAACCAGAGTAAGGGTTTCTCCTGCAACCCGTTCCATTTGTGCTGGATGAACGAACGTCTCTCCACATGCTCAGTTCTGAGAGATAAGTGTGTGTGAAAGCCGTCCTTCACCTAGCTTGAAGGGAACACAAAGTTTCTTTTCAGTTGCCAACTCCACTCCATACATATATATGGGGAGGTACAAGCTCCAACTCGGTTTTACAGTGAAAACGGCAGGCACTTCAAACCGGCACTAGGAAACAGACTGAGAAACCAGAGTAAGGGTTTCTCCTGCAACCCGTTCCCTTTGTGCTGGATGAACGAACGTCTCTCCACATGCTCAGTTCTGAGAGATAAGTGTGTGTGAAAGCCGTCCTTCACCTAGCTTGAAGGGAACACAAAGTTTCTTTTCAGTTGCCAACTCCACTCCTTACATATATATGGGGAGGTACAAGTTCCAACTCGGGTTTACAGTGAAAACGGCAGGCACTTCAAACCGGCACTAGGAAACAGACTGAGAAACCAGAGTAAGGGTTTCTCCTGCAACCCGTTCCCTTTGGGTTGCATGAAAGAACGTCTCTCCACATGCTCAGTTCTGAGAGATAAGTGTGTGTGAAAGCCGTCCTTCACCTAGCTTGAAGGGAACACAAAGTTTCTTTTCAGTTGCCATCTCCACTCCATATATATATATGGGGAGGTACAAGCTCCAACTCGGGTTTACAGTGAAAACGGCAGGCACTTCAAAACGGCACCAGGAAACAGACTGAGAAACCAGAGTAAGGGTTTCTCCTGCAACCCGTTCCCTTTGTGCTGGATGAACGAACGTCTCTCCACATGCTCAGTTCTGAGAGATAAGTGTGTGTGAAAGCCGTCCTTCACCTAGCTTGAAGGGAACACAAAGTTTCTTTTCAGTTGCCAACTCCACTCCATACATATATATGGGGAGGTACAAGCTCCAACTCGGTTTTACAGTGAAAACGGCAGGCACTTCAAACCGGCACTAGGAAACAGACTGAGAAACCAGAGTAAGGGTTTCTCCTGCAACCCGTTCCCTTTGTGCTGGATGAACGAACGTCTCTCCACATGCTCAGTTCTGAGAGATAAGTGTGTGTGAAAGCCGTCCTTCACCTAGCTTGAAGGGAACACAAAGTTTCTTTTCAGTTGCCTACTCCACTCCATACATATATATGGGGAGGTACAAGCTCCAACTCGCTTTTACAGTGAAAACGGCAGGCACTTCAAACCGGCACTAGGAGACCGACTGAGAAACCAGAGTAAGGGTTTCTCCTGCAACCCGTTCCCTTTGTGCTGGATGAACGAACGTCTCTCCACATGCTCAGTTCTGAGAGATAAGTGTGTGTGAAAGCCGTCCTTCACCTAGCTTGAAGGGAACACAAAGTTACTTTTCAGTTGCCAACTCCACTCCATACATATATATGGGGAGGTACAAGCTCCAACTCGGTTTTACAGTGAAAACGGCAGGCACTTCATACCGGCACTAGGAAACAGACTGAGAAACCAGAGTAAAGGTTTCTCCTGCAACCCGTTCCCTTTGTGCTGGATGAACGAACGTCTCTCCACATGCTCAGTTCTGAGAGATAAGTGTGTGTGAAAGCCGTCCTTCACCTAGCTTGAAGGGAACACAAAGTTTCTTTTCAGTTGCCAACTCCACTCCATACATATATATGGGGAGGTACAAGCTCCAACTCGGTTTTACAGTGAAAACGGCAGGCACTTCAAACCGGCACTAGGAAACAGACTGAGAAACCAGAGTAAGGGTTTCTCCTGCAACCCGTTCCCTTTGTGCTGGATGAACGAACGTCTCTCCACATGCTCAGTTCTGAGAGATAAGTGTGTGTGAAAGCCGTCCTTCACCTAGCTTGAAGGGAACACAAAGTTTCTTTTCAGTTCCCAACTCCACTCCATACATATATATGGGGAGGTACAAGCTCCAACTCGGTTTTACAGTGAAAACGGCAGGCACTTCAAACCGGCACTAGGAAACAGACTGAGAAACCAGAGTAAGGGTTTCTCCTGCAACCCGTTCCCTTTGTGCTGGATGAACGAACGTCTCTCCACATGCTCAGTTCTGAGAGATAAGTGTGTGTGAAAGCCTTCCTTCACCTAGCTTGAAGGGAACACAAAGTTTCTTTTCAGTTGCCAACTCCACTCCATACATATATATGGGGAGGTACAAGCTCCAACTCGGTTTTACAGTGAAAACGGCAGGCACTTCAAACCGGCACTAGGAAACAGACTGAGAAACCAGAGTAAGGGTTTCTCCTGCAACCCGTTCCCTTTGTGCTGGATGAACGAACGTCTCTCCACATGCTCAGTTCTGAGAGATAAGTGTGTGTGAAAGCCGTCCTTCACCTAGCTTGAAGGGAACACAAAGTTTCTTTTCAGTTGCCTACTCCACTCCATACATATATATGGGGAGGTACAAGCTCCAACTCGGTTTTACAGTGAAAACGGCAGGCACTTCAAACCGGCACTAGGAAACCGACTGAGAAACCAGAGTAAGGGTTTCTCCTGCAACCCGTTCCCTTTGTGCTGGATGAACGAACGTCTCTCCACATGCTCAGTTCTGAGAGAGAAGTGTGTGTGAAAGCCGTCCTTCACCTAGCTTAAAGGGAACACAAAGTTTCTTTTCAGTTGCCAACTCCACTCCATACATATATATGGGGAGGTACAAGCTCCAACTCGGTTTTACAGTGAAAACGGCAGGCACTTCAAACCGGCACTAGGAAACAGACTGAGAAACCAGAGTAAAGGTTTCTCCTGCAACCCGTTCCCTTTGTGCTGGATGAACGAACGTCTCTCCACATGCTCAGTTCTGAGAGATAAGTGTGTGTGAAAGCCGTCCTTCACCTAGCTTGAAGGGAACACAAAGTTTCTTTTCAGTTGTCTACTCCACTCCATACATATATATGGGGAGGTACAAGCTCCAACTCGGTTTTACAGTGAAAACGGCAGGCACTTCAAACCGGCACTAGGAAACCGACTGAGAAACCAGAGTAAGGGTTTCTCCTGCAACCCGTTCCCTTTGTGCTGGATGAACGAACGTCTCTCCACATGCTCAGTTCTGAGAGAGAAGTGTGTGTGAAAGCCGTCCTTCACCTAGCTTAAAGGGAACACAAAGTTTCTTTTCAGTTGCCAACTCCACTCCATACATATATATGGGGAGGTACAAGCTCCAACTCGGTTTTACAGTGAAAACGGCAGGCACTTCAAACCGGCACTAGGAAACAGACTGAGAAACCAGAGTAAAGGTTTCTCCTGCAACCCGTTCCCTTTGTGCTGGATGAACGAACGTCTCTCCACATGCTCAGTTCTGAGAGATAAGTGTGTGTGAAAGCCGTCCTTCACCTAGCTTGAAGGGAACACAAAGTTTCTTTTCAGTTGCCAACTCCACTCCATACATATATATGGGGAGGTACAAGCTCCAACTCGGTTTTACAGTGAAAACGGCAGGCACTTCAAACCGGCACTAGGAAACAGACTGAGAAACCAGAGTAAGGGTTTCTCCTGCAACCCGTTCCCTTTGTGCTGGATGAACGAACGTCTCTCCACATGCTCAGTTCTGAGAGATAAGTGTGTGTGAAAGCCGTCCTTCACCTAGCTTGAAGGGAACACAAAGTTTCTTTTCAGTTGCCAACTCCACTCCATACATATATATGGGGAGGTACAAGCTCCAACTCGGTTTTACAGTGAAAACGGCAGGCACTTCAAACCGACACTAGGAAACAGACTGAGAAACCAGAGTAAGGGTTTCTCCTGCAACCCGTTCCCTTTGTGCTGGATGAACGAACGTCTCTCCACATGCTCAGTTCTGAGAGATAAGTGTGTGTGAAAGCCGTCCTTCACCTAGCTTGAAGGGAACACAAAGTTTCTTTTCAGTTCCCAACTCCACTCCATACATTTATATGGGGAGGTACAAGCTCCAACTCGGTTTTACAGTGAAAACGGCAGGCACTTCAAACCGGCACTAGGAAACAGACTGAGAAACCAGAGTAAGGGTTTCTCCTGCAACCCGTTCCCTTTGTGCTGGATGAACGAACGTCTCTCCACATGCTCAGTTCTGAGAGATAAGTGTGTGTGAAAGCCGTCCTTCACCTAGCTTGAAGGGAACACAAAGTTTCTTTTCAGTTGCCAACTCCACTCCATACATATATATGGGGAGGTACAAGCTCCAACTCGGTTTTACAGTGAAAACGGCAGGCACTTCAAACCGGCACTAGGAAACAGACTGAGAAACCAGAGTAAGGGTTTCTCCTGCAACCCGTTCCCTTTGTGCTGGATGAACGAACGTCTCTCCACATGCTCAGTTCTGAGAGATAAGTGTGTGTGAAAGCCGTCCTTCACCTAGCTTGAAGGGAACACAAAGTTTCTTTTCAGTTGCCTACTCCACTCCATACATATATATGGGGAGGTACAAGCTCCAACTCGGTTTTACAGTGAAAACGGCAGGCACTTCAAACCGGCACTAGGAAACCGACTGAGAAACCAGAGTAAGGGTTTCTCCTGCAACCCGTTCCCTTTGTGCTGGATGAACGAACGTCTCTCCACATGCTCAGTTCTGAGAGAGAAGTGTGTGTGAAAGCCGTCCTTCACCTAGCTTAAAGGGAACACAAAGTTTCTTTTCAGTTGCCAACTCCACTCCATACATATATATGGGGAGGTACAAGCTCCAACTCGGTTTTACAGTGAAAACGGCAGGCACTTCAAACCGGCACTAGGAAACAGACTGAGAAACCAGAGTAAAGGTTTCTCCTGCAACCCGTTCCCTTTGTGCTGGATGAACGAACGTCTCTCCACATGCTCAGTTCTGAGAGATAAGTGTGTGTGAAAGCCGTCCTTCACCTAGCTTGAAGGGAACACAAAGTTTCTTTTCAGTTGCCTACTCCACTCCATACATATATATGGGGAGGTACAAGCTCCAACTCGGTTTTACAGTGAAAACGGCAGGCACTTCAAACCGGCACTAGGAAACCGACTGAGATACCAGAGTAAGGGTTTCTCCTGCAACCCGTTCCCTTTGTGCTGGATGAACGAACGTCTCTCCACATGCTCAGTTCTGAGAGAGAAGTGTGTGTGAAAGCCGTCCTTCACCTAGCTTAAAGGGAACACAAAGTTTCTTTTCAGTTGCCAACTCCACTCCATACATATATATGGGGAGGTACAAGCTCCAACTCGGTTTTACAGTGAAAACGGCAGGCACTTCAAACCGGCACTAGGAAACAGACTGAGAAACCAGAGTAAATGTTTCTCCTGCAACCCGTTCCCTTTGTGCTGGATGAACGAACGTCTCTCCACATGCTCAGTTCTGAGAGATAAGTGTGTGTGAAAGCCGTCCTTCACCTAGCTTGAAGGGAACACAAAGTTTCTTTTCAGTTGCCAACTCCACTCCATACATATATATGGGGAGGTACAAGCTCCAACTCGGTTTTACAGTGAAAACGGCAGGCACTTCAAACCGGCACTAGGAAACAGACTGAGAAACCAGAGTAAGGGTTTCTCCTGCAACCCGTTCCCTTTGTGCTGGATGAACGAACGTCTCTCCACATGCTCAGTTCTGAGAGATAAGTGTGTGTGAAAGCCGTCCTTCACCTAGCTTGAAGGGAACACAAAGTTTCTTTTCAGTTGCCAACTCCACTCCATACATATATATGGGGAGGTACAAGCTCCAACTCGGTTTTACAGTGAAAACGGCAGGCACTTCAAACCGACACTAGGAAACAGACTGAGAAACCAGAGTAAGGGTTTCTCCTGCAACCCGTTCCCTTTGTGCTGGATGAACGAACGTCTCTCCACATGCTCAGTTCTGAGAGATAAGTGTGTGTGAAAGCCGTCCTTCACCTAGCTTGAAGGGAACACAAAGTTTCTTTTCAGTTGCCAACTCCATTCCATACATATATATGGGGAGGTACAAGCTCCAACTCGGGTTTACAGTGAAAAATGCAGGCACTTCAAACCGGCACTAGGAAACAGACTGAGAAACCAGAGTAAGGGTTTCTCCTGCAACCCGTTTCCTTTGTGCTGGATGAACGAACGTCTCTCCACATGCTCAGTTCTGAGAGATAAGTGTGTGTGAAAGCCGTCCTTCACCTAGCTTGAAGGGAACACAAAGTTTCTTTTCAGTTCCCAACTCCACTCCATACATATATATGGGGAGGTACAAGCTCCAACTCGGGTTTACAGTGAAAACGGCAGGCACTTCAAACCGGCACTAGGAAACAGACTGAGAAACCAGAGTAAGGGTTTCTCCTGCAAACCATTCCCATTGTGCTGGATGAACGAACGTCTCTCCTCCTGCTCAGTTCTGAGAGATAAGTGTGTGTGAAAGCCGTCCTTCACCTAGCTTGAAGGGAACACAAAGTTTCTTTTCAGTTGCCAACTCCACTCCATACATATATATGGGGAGGTACAAGCTCCAACTCGGTTTTACAGTGAAAACGGCAGGCACTTCAAACCGGCACTAGGAAACCGACTGAGAAACCAGAGTAAGGGTTTCTCCTGCAACCCGTTCCCTTTGTGCTGGATGAACGAACGTCTCTCCACATGCTCAGTTCTGAGAGATAAGTGTGTGTGAAAGCCGTCCTTCACCTAGCTTGAAGGGAACACAAAGTTTCTTTTCAGTTGCCAACTCCACTCCATACATATATATGGGGAGGTACAAGCTCCAACTCGGGTTTACAGTGAAAAAGGCAGGCACTTCAAACCGGCACTAGGAAACAGACTGAGAAACCAGAGTAAGGGTTTCTCCTGCAACCCGTTCCCTTTGTGCTGGATGAACGAACGTCTCTCCACATGCTCAGTTCTGAGAGATAAGTGTGTGTGAAAGCCGTCCTTCACCTAGCTTGAAGGGAACACAAAGTTTCTTTTCAGTTGCCAACTCCACTCCATACATATAAATGGGGAGGTACAAGCTCCAACTCGGTTTTACAGTGAAAACGGCAGGCACTTCAAACCGGCACTAGGAAACAGACTGAGAAACCAGAGTAAGGTTTTCTCCTGCAACCCGTTCCCTTTGTGCTGGATGAACGAACGTCTCTCCACATGCTCAGTTCTGAGAGATAAGTGTGTGTGAAAGCCGTCCTTCACCTAGCTTGAAGGGAACACAAAGTTTCTTTTCAGTTGCCAACTCCACTCCATACATATATATGGGGAGGTACAAGCTCCAACTCGGTTTTACAGTGAAAACGGCAGGCACTTCAAACCGGCACTAGGAAACAGACTGAGAAACCAGAGTAAGGGTTTCTCCTGCAACCCGTTCCCTTTGTGCTGGATGAACGAACGTCTCTCCACATGCTCAGTTCTGAGAGATAAGTGTGTGTGAAAGCCGTCCTTCACCTAGCTTGAAGGGAACACAAAGTTTCTTTTCAGTTGCCTACTCCACTCCATACATATATATGGGGAGGTACAAGCTCCAACTCGGTTTTACAGTGAAAACGGCAGGCACTTCAAACCGGCACTAGGAAACCGACTGAGAAACCAGAGTAAGGGTTTCTCCTGCAACCCGTTCCCTTTGTGCTGGATGAACGAACGTCTCTCCACATGCTCAGTTCTGAGAGATAAGTGTGTGTGAAAGCCGTCCTTCACCTAGCTTGAAGGGAACACAAAGTTTCTTTTCAGTTGCCAACTCCACTCCATACATATATATGGGGAGGTACAAGCTCCAACTCGGTTTTACAGTGAAAACGGCAGGCACTTCAAACCGGCACTAGGAAACAGACTGAGAAACCAGAGTAAAGGTTTCTCCTGCAACCCGTTCCCTTTGTGCTGGATGAACGAACGTCTCTCCACATGCTCAGTTCTGAGAGATAAGTGTGTGTGAAAGCCGTCCTTCACCTAGCTTGAAGGGAACACAAAGTTTCTTTTCAGTTGCCAACTCCACTCCATACATATATATGGGGAGGTACAAGCTCCAACTCGGTTTTACAGTGAAAACGGCAGGCACTTCAAACCGGCACTAGGAAACAGACTGAGAAACCAGAGTAAGGGTTTCTCCTGCAACCCGTTTCCTTTGTGCTGGATGAACGAACGTCTCTCCACATGCTCAGTTCTGAGAGATAAGTGTGTGTGAAAGCCGTCCTTCACCTAGCTTGAAGGGAACACAAAGTTTCTTTTCAGTTGCCAACTCCACTCCATACATATATATGGGGAGGTACAAGCTCCAACTCGGTTTTACAGTGAAAACGGCAGGCACTTCAAACCGGCACTAGGAAACAGACTGAGAAACCAGAGTAAGGGTTTCTCCTGCAACCCGTTTCCTTTGTGCTGGATGAACGAACGTCTCTCCACATGCTCAGTTCTGAGAGATAAGTGTGTGTGAAAGCCGTCCTTCACCTAGCTTGAAGGGAACACAAAGTTTCTTTTCAGTTGCCAACTCCACTCCATACATATATATGGGGAGGTACAAGCTCCAACTCGGGTTTACAGTGAAAAAGGCAGGCACTTCAAACCGGCACTAGGAAACAGACTGAGAAACCAGAGTAAGGGTTTCTCCTGCAACCCGTTTCCTTTGTGCTGGATGAACGAACGTCTCTCCACATGCTCAGTTCTGAGAGATAAGTGTGTGTGAAAGCCGTCCTTCACCTAGCTTGAAGGGAACACAAAGTTTCTTTTCAGATCCCAACTCCACTCCATACATATATATGGGGAGGTACAAGCTCCAACTCGATTTTACAGTGAAAACGGCAGGCACTTCAAACCGGCACTAGGAAACAGACTGAGAAACCAGAGTAAGGGTTTCTCCTGCAACCCGTTCCCTTTGTGCTGGATGAACGAACGTCTCTCCACATGCTCAGTTCTGAGAGATAAGTGTGTGTGAAAGCCGTCCTTCACCTAGCTTGAAGGGAACACAAAGTTTCTTTTCAGTTGCCAACTCCACTCCATACATATATATGGGGAGGTACAAGCTCCAACTCGGTTTTACAGTGAAAACGGCAGGCACTTCAAACCGGCACTAGGAAACAGACTGAGAAACCAGAGTAAGGGTTTCTCCTGCAACCCGTTTCCTTTGTGCTGGATGAACGAACGTCTCTCCACATGCTCAGTTCTGAGAGATAAGTGTGTGTGAAAGCCGTCCTTCACCTAGCTTGAAGGGAACACAAAGTTTCTTTTCAGTTGCCAACTCCACTCCATACATATATATGGGGAGGTACAAGCTCCAACTCGGTTTTACAGTGAAAACGGCAGGCACTTCAAACCGGCACTAGGAAACAGACTGAGAAACCAGAGTAAGGGTTTCTCCTGCAACCCGTTTCCTTTGTGCTGGATGAACGAACGTCTCTCCACATGCTCAGTTCTGAGAGATAAGTGTGTGTGAAAGCCGTCCTTCACCTAGCTTGAAGGGAACACAAAGTTTCTTTTCAGTTGCCAACTCCACTCCATACATATATATGGGGAGGTACAAGCTCCAACTCGGGTTTACAGTGAAAAAGGCAGGCACTTCAAACCGGCACTAGGAAACAGACTGAGAAACCAGAGTAAGGGTTTCTCCTGCAACCCGTTTCCTTTGTGCTGGATGAACGAACGTCTCTCCACATGCTCAGTTCTGAGAGATAAGTGTGTGTGAAAGCCGTCCTTCACCTAGCTTGAAGGGAACACAAAGTTTCTTTTCAGATCCCAACTCCACTCCATACATATATATGGGGAGGTACAAGCTCCAACTCGATTTTACAGTGAAAACGGCAGGCACTTCAAACCGGCACTAGGAAACAGACTGAGAAACCAGAGTAAGGGTTTCTCCTGCAACCCGTTCCCTTTGTGCTGGATGAACGAACGTCTCTCCACATGCTCAGTTCTGAGAGATAAGTGTGTGTGAAAGCCGTCCTTCACCTAGCTTGAAGGGAACACAAAGTTTCTTTTCAGTTGCCAACTCCACTCCATATATATATATGGGGAGGTACAAGCTCCAACTCGGTTTTACAGTGAAAACGGCAGGCACTTCAAACCGGCACTAGGAAACAGACTGAGAAACCAGAGTAAGGGTTTCTCCTGCAACCCGTTCCCTTTGTGCTGCATGAACGATCGTCTCTCCACATGCTCAGTTCTGAGAGATAAGTGTGTGTGAAAGCCGTCTTTCACCTAGCTTGAAGGGAACACAAAGTTTCTTTTCAGTTGCCAACTCCACTCCATACATATATATGGGGAGGTACCAGCTCCAACTCGGTTTTACAGTGAAAACGGCAGGCACTTCAAACCGGCACTAGGAAACCGACTGAGAAACCAGAGTAAGGGTTTCTCCTGCAACCCGTTCCCTTTGTGCTGGATGAACGAACGTCTCTCCACATGCTCAGTTCTGAGAGATAAGTGTGTGTGAAAGCCGTCCTTCACCTAGCTTGAAGGGAACACAAAGTTTCTTTTCAGTTGCCAACTCCACTCCATACATATATATGGGGAGGTACAAGCTCCAACTCGGTTTTACAGTGAAAACGGCAGGCACTTCAAACCGGCACTAGGAAACAGACTGAGAAACCAGAGTAAGGGTTTCTCCTGCAACCCGTTCCCTTTGTGCTGGATGAACGAACGTCTCTCCACATGCTCAGTTCTGAGAGATAAGTGTGTGTGAAAGCCGTCCTTCACCTAGCTTGAAGGGAACACAAAGTTTCTTTTCAGTTGCCAACTCCACTCCTTACATATATATGGGGAGGTACAAGCTCCAACTCGGGTTTACAGTGAAAACGGCAGGCACTTCAAACCGGCACTAGGAAACAGACTGAGAAACCAGAGTAAGGGTTTCTCCTGCAAACCATTCCCATTGTGCTGGATGAACGAACGTCTCTCCTCCTGCTCAGTTCTGAGAGATAAGTGTGTGTGAAAGCCGTCCTTCACCTAGCTTGAAGGGAACACAAAGTTTCTTTTCAGTTGCCAACTCCACTCCATACATATATATGGGGAGGTACAAGCTCCAAATCGGGTTTACAGTGAAAAAGGCAGGCACTTCAAACCGGCACTAGGAAACAGACTGAGAAACCAGAGTAAGGGTTTCTCCTGCAACCCGTTTCCTTTGTGCTGGATGAACGAACGTCTCTCCACATGCTCAGTTCTGAGAGATAAGTGTGTGTGAAAGCCGTCCTTCACCTAGCTTGAAGGGAACACAAAGTTTCTTTTCAGTTGCCAACTCCACTCCATACATATATATGGGGAGGTACAAGCTCCAACTCGATTTTACAGTGAAAACGGCAGGCACTTCAAACCGGCACTAGGAAACAGACTGAGAAACCAGAGTAAGGGTTTCTCCTGCAACCCGTTCCCTTTGTGCTGGATGAACGAACGTCTCTCCACATGCTCAGTTCTGAGAGATAAGTGTGTGTGAAAGCCGTCCTTCACCTAGCTTGAAGGGAACACAAAGTTTCTTTTCAGTTCCCAACTCCACTCCATACATATATATGGGGAGGTACAAGCTCCAACTCGGTTTTACAGTGAAAACGGCAGGCACTTCAAACCGGCACTAGGAAACAGACTGAGAAACCAGAGTAAGGGTTTCTCCTGCAACCCGTTCCCTTTGTGCTGCATGAACGAACGTCTCTCCACATGCTCAGTTCTGAGAGATAAGTGTGTGTGAAAGCCGTCTTTCACCTAGCTTGAAGGGAACACAAAGTTTCTTTTCAGTTGCCAACTCCACTCCATACATATATATGGGGAGGTACCAGCTCCAACTCGGTTTTACAGTGAAAACGGCAGGCACTTCAAACCGGCACTAGGAAACAGACTGAGAAACCAGAGTAAGGGTTTCTCCTGCAACCCGTTCCCTTTGTGCTGGATGAACGAACGTCTCTCCACATGCTCAGTTCTGAGAGATAAGTGTGTGTGAAAGCCGTCCTTCACCTAGCTTGAAGGGAACACAAAGTTTCTTTTCAGTTGCCAACCCCACTCCATACATATATATGGGGAGGTACAAGCTCCAACTCGGGTTTACAGTGAAAACGGCAGGCACTTCAAACCGGCACTAGGAAACAGACTGAGAAACCAGAGTAAGGGTTTCTCCTGCAACCCGTTTCCTTTGTGCTGGATGAACGAACGTCTCTCCACATGCTCAGTTCTGAGAGATAAGTGTGTGTGAAAGCCGTCCTTCACCTAGCTTGAAGGGAACACAAAGTTTCTTTTCAGTTGCCAACTCCACTCCATACATATAAATGGGGAGGTACAAGCTCCAACTCGGTTTTACAGTGAAAACGGCAGGCACTTCAAACCGGCACTAGGAAACAGACTGAGAAACCAGAGTAAGGGTTTCTCCTGCAACCCGTTCCCTTTGTGCTGGATGAACGAACGTCTCTCCACATGCTCAGTTCTGAGAGATAAGTGTGTGTGAAAGCCGTCTTTCACCTAGCTTGAAGGGAACACAAAGTTTCTTTTCAGTTGCCAACTCCACTCCATACATATATATGGGGATGTACAAGCTCCAACTCGGTTTTACAGTGAAAACGGCAGGCACTTCAAACCGGCACTAGGAAACAGACTGAGAAACCAGAGTAAGGGTTTCTCCTGCAACCCGTTCCCTTTGTGCTGGATGAACGAACGTCTCTCCACATGCTCAGTTCTGAGAGATAAGTGTGTGTGAAAGCCGTCCTTCACCTAGCTTGAAGGGAACACAAAGTTTCTTTTCAGTTGCCAACTCCACTCCATACATATATATGGGGAGGTACAAGCTCCAACTCGGTTTTACAGTGAAAACGGCAGGCACTTCAAACCGGCACTAGGAAACAGACTGAGAAACCAGAGTAAGGGTTTCTCCTGCAAACCGTTCCCTTTGTGCTGGATGAACGAACGTCTCTCCACATGCTCAGTTCTGAGAGATAAGTGTGTGTGAAAGCCGTCCTTCACCTAGCTTGAAGGGAACACAAAGTTTCTTTTCAGTTGCCAACTCCACTCCATACATATATATGGGGAGGTACAAGCTCCAACTCGGTTTTACAGTGAAAACGGCAGGCACTTCAAACCGGCACTAGGAAACCGACTGAGAAACCAGAGTAAGGGTTTCTCCTGCAACCCGTTCCCTTTGTGCTGGATGAACGAACGTCTCTCCACATGCTCAGTTCTGAGAGATAAGTGTGTGTGAAAGCCGTCCTTCACCTAGCTTGAAGGGTACACAAGGTTTCTTTTCAGTTGCCAACTCCACTCCATACATATATATGGGGAGGTACAAGCTCCAACTCGGGTTTACAGTGAAAAAGGCAGGCACTTCAAACCGGCACTAGGAAACAGACTGAGAAACCAGAGTAAGGGTTTCTCCTGCAACCCGTTTCCTTTGTGCTGGATGAACGAACGTCTCTCCACATGCTCAGTTCTGAGAGATAAGTGTGTGTGAAAGCCGTCCTTCACCTAGCTTGAAGGGAACACAAAGTTTCTTTTCAGTTCCCAACTCCACTCCATACATATATATGGGGAGGTACAAGCTCCAACTCGATTTTACAGTGAAAACGGCAGGCACTTCAAACCGGCACTAGGAAACAGACTGAGAAACCAGAGTAAGGGTTTCTCCTGCAACCCGTTCCCTTTGTGCTGGATGAACGAACGTCTCTCCACATGCTCAGTTCTGAGAGATAAGTGTGTGTGAAAGCCGTCCTTCACCTAGCTTGAAGGGAACACAAAGTTTCTTTTCAGTTCCCAACTCCACTCCATACATATATATGGGGAGGTACAAGCTCCAACTCGGTTTTACAGTGAAAACGGCAGGCACTTCAAACCGGCACTAGGAAACAGACTGAGAAACCAGAGTAAGGGTTTCTCCTGCAACCCGTTCCCTTTGTGCTGCATGAACGAACGTCTCTCCACATGCTCAGTTCTGAGAGATAAGTGTGTGTGAAAGCCGTCTTTCACCTAGCTTGAAGGGAACACAAAGATTCTTTTCAGTTGCCAACTCCACTCCATACATATATATGGGGAGGTACCAGCTCCAACTCGGTTTTACAGTGAAAACGGCAGGCACTTCAAACCGGCACTAGGAAACAGACTGAGAAACCAGAGTAAGGGTTTCTCCTGCAACCCGTTCCCTTTGTGCTGGATGAACGAACGTCTCTCCACATGCTCAGTTCTGAGAGATAAGTGTGTGTGAAAGCCGTCCTTCACCTAGCTTGAAGGGAACACAAAGTTTCTTTTCAGTTGCCAACTCCACTCCATACATATATATGGGGAGGTACAAGCTCCAACTCGGGTTTACAGTGAAAACGGCAGGCACTTCAAACCGGCACTAGGAAACAGACTGAGAAACCAGAGTAAGGGTTTCTCCTGCAACCCGTTCCCTTTGTGCTGGATGAACGAACGTCTCTCCACATGCTCAGTTCTGAGAGATAAGTGTGTGTGAAAGCCGTCCTTCACCTAGCTTGAAGGGAACACAAAGTTTCTTTTCAGTTGCCAACTCCACTCCATACATATAAATGGGGAGGTACAAGCTCCAACTCGGTTTTACAGTGAAAACGGCAGGCACTTCAAACCGGCACTAGGAAACAGACTGAGAAACCAGAGTAAGGGTTTCTCCTGCAACCCGTTCCCTTTGTGCTGGATGAACGAACGTCTCTCCACATGCTCAGTTCTGAGAGATAAGTGTGTGTGAAAGCCGTCTTTCACCTAGCTTGAAGGGAACACAAAGTTTCTTTTCAGTTGCCAACTCCACTCCATACATATATATGGGGATGTACAAGCTCCAACTCGGTTTTACAGTGAAAACGGCAGGCACTTCAAACCGGCACTAGGAAACAGACTGAGAAACCAGAGTAAGGGTTTCTCCTGCAACCCGTTCCCTTTGTGCTGGATGAACGAACGTCTCTCCACATGCTCAGTTCTGAGAGATAAGTGTGTGTGAAAGCCGTCCTTCACCTAGCTTGAAGGGAACACAAAGTTTCTTTTCAGTTGCCAACTCCACTCCATACATATATATGGGGAGGTACAAGCTCCAACTCGGTTTTACAGTGAAAACGGCAGGCACTTCAAACCGGCACTAGGAAACAGACTGAGAAACCAGAGTAAGGGTTTCTCCTGCAACCCGTTCCCTTTGTGCTGGATGAACGAACGTCTCTCTACATGCTCAGTTCTGAGAGATAAGTGTGTGTGAAAGCCGTCCTTCACCTAGCTTGAAGGGAACACAAAGTTTCTTTTCAGTTGCCAACTCCACTCCTTACATATATATGGGGAGGTACAAGCTCCAACTCGGGTTTACAGTGAAAACGGCAGGCACTTCAAACCGGCACTAGGAAACAGACTGAGAAACCAGAGTAAGGGTTTCTCCTGTAAACCATTCCCATTGTGCTGGATGAACGAACGTCTCTCCTCATGCTCAGTTCTGAGAGATAAGTGTGTGTGAAAGCCGTCCTTCACCTAGCTTGAAGGGAACACAAAGTTTCTTTTCAGTTCCCAACTCCAATCCATACATATATATGGGGAGGTACAATCTCCAACTCGGTTTTACAGTGAAAACGGCAGGCACTTCAAACCGGCACTAGGAAACCGACTGAGAAACCAGAGTAAGGGTTTCTCCTGCAACCCGTTCCCTTTGTGCTGGATGAACGAACGTCTCTCCACATGCTCAGTTCTGAGAGATAAGTGTGTGTGAAAGCCGTCCTTCACCTAGCTTGAAGGGAACACAAAGTTTCTTTTCAGTTGCCAACTCCACTCCATACATATATATGGGGAGGTACAAGCTCCAACTCGGTTTTACAGTGAAAACGGCAGGCACTTCAAACCGGCACTAGGAAACAGACTGAGAAACCAGAGTAAGGGTTTCTCCTGCAACCCGTTCCCTTTGTGCTGGATGAACGAACGTCTCTCCACATGCTCAGTTCTGAGAGATAAGTGTGTGTGAAAGCCGTCCTTCACCTAGCTTGAAGGGAACACAAAGTTTCTTTTCAGTTGCCAACTCCACTCCTTACATATATATGGGGAGGTACAAGTTCCAACTCGGTTTTACAGTGAAAACGGCAGGCACTTCAAACCGGCACTAGGAAACAGACTGAGAAACCAGAGTAAGGGTTTCTCCTGCAACCCGTTCCCTTTGTGCTGGATGAACGAACGTCTCTCCTCATGCTCAGATCTGAGAGATAAGTGTGTGTGAAAGCCGTCCTTCACCTAGCTTGAAGGGAAAACAAAGTTTCTTTTCAGTTGCCAACTCCACTCCATACATATATATGGGGAGGTACAAGCTCCAACTCGGTTTTACAGTGAAAACGGCAGGCACTTCAAACCGGCACTAGGAAACCGACTGAGAAACCAGAGTAAGGGTTTCTCCTGCAACCCGTTCCCTTTGTGCTGGATGAACGAACGTCTCTCCACATGCTAAGTTCTGAGAGATAAGTGTGTGTGAAAGCCGTCCTTCACCTGACTTGAAGGGAACACAAAGTTTCTTTTCAGTTGCCAACTCCACTCCATACATATATATGGGGAGGTACAAGCTCCAACTCGGGTTTACAGTGAAAACGGCAGGCACTTCAAACCGGCACTAGGAAACAGACTGAGAAACCAGAGTAAGGATTTCTCCTGCAACCCGTTCCCTTTGTGCTGGATGAACGAACGTCTCTCCACATGCTCAGTTCTGAGAGATAAGTGTGTGTGAAAGCCGTCCTTCACCTAGCTTGAAGGGAACACAAAGTTTCTTTTCAGTTGCCAACTCCACTCCATACATATATATGGGGAGGTACAAGCTCCAACTCGGTTTTACAGTGAAAACGGCAGGCACTTCAAACCGGCACTAGGAAACCGACTGAGAAACCAGAGTAAGGGTTTCTCCTACAAACCATTCCCATTGTGCTGGATGAACGAACGTCTCTCCTCATGCTCAGTTCTGAGAGATAAGTGTGTGTGAAAGCCGTCCTTCACCTAGCTTGAAGGGAACACAAAGTTTCTTTTCAGTTGCCAACTCCACTCCATACATATATATGGGGAGGTACAAGCTCCAACTCGGTTTTACAGTGAAAACGGCAGGCACTTCAAACCGGCACTAGGAAACCGACTGAGAAACCAGAGTAAGGGTTTCTCCTGCAACCCGTTCCCTTTGTGCTGGATGAACGAACGTCTCTCCACATGCTCAGTTTTGAGAGATAAGTGTGTGTGAAAGCCGTCCTTCACCTAGCTTGAAGGGAACACAAAGTTTCTTTTCAGTTCCCAACTCCACTCCATACATATATATGGGGAGGTACAAGCTCCAACTCGGTTTTACAGTGAAAACGGCAGGCACTTCAAACCGGCACTAGGAAACAGACTGAGAAACCAGAGTAAGGGTTTCTCCTGCAACCCGTTCCCTTTGTGCTGGATGAACGAACGTCTCTCCACATGCTCAGTTCTGAGAGATAAGTGTGTGTGAAAGCCGTCCTTCACCTAGCTTGAAGGGAACACAAAGTTTCTTTTCAGTTGCCAACTCCACTCCTTACATATATATGGGGAGGTACAAGCTCCAACTCGGTTTTACAGTGAAAACGGCAGGCACTTCAAACCGGCACTAGGAAACAGACTGAGAAACCAGAGTAAGGGTTTCTCCTGCAACCCGTTCCCTTTGTGCTGGATGAACGAACGTCTCTCCACATGCTCAGTTCTGAGAGATAAGTGTGTGTGAAAGCCGTCCTTCACCTAGCTTGAAGGGAACACAAAGTTTCTTTTCAGTTGCCAACTCCACTCCATACATATATATGGGGAGGTACAAGCTCCAACTCGGTTTTACAGTGAAAACGGCAGGCACTTCAAACCGGCACTAGGAAACCGACTGAGAAACCAGAGTAAGGGTTTCTCCTGCAACCCGTTCCCTTTGTGCTGGATGAACGAACGTCTCTCCACATGCTCAGTTCTGAAAGATAAGTGTGTGTGAAAGCCGTCCTTCACCTAGCTTGAAGGGAACACAAAGTTTCTTTTCAGTTCCCAACTCCACTCCATACATATATATGGGGAGGTACAAGCTCCAACTCGGTTTTACAGTGAAAACGGCAGGCACTTCAAACCGGCACTAGGAAACAGACTGAGAAACCAGAGTAAGGGTTTCTCCTGCAACCCGTTCCCTTTGTGCTGGATGAACGAACGTCTCTCCACATGCTCAGTTCTGAGAGATAAGTGTGTGTGAAAGCCGTCCTTCACCTAGCTTGAAGGGAACACAAAGTTTCTTTTCAGTTGCCAACTCCACTCCATACATATATATGGGGAGGTACAAGCTCCAACTAAGTTTTACAGTGATAACGGCAGGCACTTCAAACCGGCACTAGGAAACCGACTGAGAAACCAGTGTAAGGGTTTCTCCTGCAACCCGTTCCCTTTGTGCTGGATGAACGAACGTCTCTCCACATGCTCAGTTCTGAGAGATAAGTGTGTGTGAAAGCCGTCCTTCACCTAGCTTGAAGGGAACACAAAGTTTCTTTTCAGTTGCCAACTCCACTCCATACATATATATGTGGAGGTACCAGCTCCAACTCGGTTTTACAGTGAAAACGGCAGGCACTTCAAACCGGCACTAGGAAACAGACTGAGAAACCAGAGTAAGGGTTTCTCCTGCAACCCGTTCCCTTTGTGCTGGATGAAAGAACGTCTCTCCACATGCTCAGTTCTGAGAGATAAGTGTGTGTGAAAGCCGTCCTTCACCTAGCTTGAAGGGAACACAAAGTTTCTTTTCAGTTCCCAACTCCACTCCATACATATATATGGGGAGGTACAAGCTCCAACTCAGTTTTACAGTGATAACGGCAGGCACTTCAAACCGGCACAAGGAAACCGACTGAGAAACCAGAGTAAGGGTTTCTCCTGCAACCCGTTCCCTTTGTGCTGGATGAACGAACGTCTCTCCTCATGCTCAGTTCTGAGAGATAAGTGTGTGTGAAAGCCGTCCTTCACCTAGCTTGAAGGGAACACAAAGTTTCTTTTCAGTTGCCAACTCCACTCCATACATATATATGGGGAGGTACAAGCTCCAACTCGGTTTTACAGTGAAAACGGCAGGCACTTCAAACCGGCACTAGGAAACCGACTGAGAAACCAGAGTAAGGGTTTCTCCTGCAACCCGTTCCCTTTGTGCTGGATGAACGAACGTCTCTCCACATGCTCAGTTCTGAGAGATAAGTGTGTGTGAAAGCCGTCCTTCACCTAGCTTGAAGGGAACACAAAGTTTCTTTTCAGTTCCCAACTCCACTCCATACATATATATGGGGAGGTACAAGCTCCAACTCGGTTTTACAGTGAAAACGGCAGGCACTTCAAACCGGCACTAGGAAACAGACTGAGAAACCAGAGTAAGGGTTTCTCCTGCAACCCGTTCCCTTTGTGCTGGATGAACGAACGTCTCTCCACATGCTCAGTTCTGAGAGATAAGTGTGTGTGAAAGCCGTCCTTCACCTAGCTTGAAGGGAACACAAAGTTTCTTTTCAGTTGCCAACTCCACTCCTTACATATATATGGGGAGGTACAAGCTCCAACTCGGTTTTACAGTGAAAACGGCAGGCACTTCAAACCGGCACTAGGAAACAGACTGAGAAACCAGAGTAAGGGTTTCTCCTGCAACCCGTTCCCTTTGTGCTGGATGAACGAACGTCTCTCCTCATGCTCAGATCTGAGAGATAAGTGTGTGTGAAAGCCGTCCTTCACCTAGCTTGAAGGGAACACAAAGTTTCTTTTCAGTTGCCAACTCCACTCCATACATATATATGGGGAGGTACAAGCTCCAACTCGGTTTTACAGTGAAAACGGCAGGCACTTCAAACCGGCACTAGGAAACCGACTGAGAAACCAGAGTAAGGGTTTCTCCTGCAACCCGTTCCCTTTGTGCTGGATGAACGAACGTCTCTCCACATGCTCAGTTCTGAGAGATAAGTGTGTGTGAAAGCCGTCCTTCACCTAGCTTGAAGGGAACACAAAGTTTCTTTTCAGTTCCCAACTCCACTCCATACATATATATGGGGAGGTACAAGCTCCAACTCGGTTTTACAGTGAAAACGGCAGGCACTTCAAACCGGCACTAGGAAACAGACTGAGAAACCAGAGTAAGGGTTTCTCCTGCAACCCGTTCCCTTTGTGCTGGATGAACGAACGTCTCTCCACATGCTCAGTTCTGAGAGATAAGTGTGTGTGAAAGCCGTCCTTCACCTAGCTTGAAGGGAACACAAAGTTTCTTTTC
The DNA here is from genome assembly GCF_048564905.1 of Vicugna pacos. Classification (NCBI taxonomy): domain Eukaryota; kingdom Metazoa; phylum Chordata; class Mammalia; order Artiodactyla; family Camelidae; genus Vicugna; species Vicugna pacos. The sequence continues at coordinate 2,967,793 of NW_027328784.1, forward strand.
AGTTGCCAACTCCACTCCTTACATATATATGGGGAGGTACAAGCTCCAACTCGGTTTTACAGTGAAAACGGCAGGCACTTCAAACCGGCACTAGGAAACAGACTGAGAAACCAGAGTAAGGGTTTCTCCTGCAACCCGTTCCCTTTGTGCTGGATGAACGAACGTCTCTCCTCATGCTCAGATCTGAGAGATAAGTGTGTGTGAAAGCCGTCCTTCACCTAGCTTGAAGGGAACACAAAGTTTCTTTTCAGTTGCCAACTCCACTCCATACATATATATGGGGAGGTACAAGCTCCAACTCGGTTTTACAGTGAAAACGGCAGGCACTTCAAACCGGCACTAGGAAACCGACTGAGAAACCAGAGTAAGGGTTTCTCCTGCAACCCGTTCCCTTTGTGCTGGATGAACGAACGTCTCTCCACATGCTCAGTTCTGAGAGATAAGTGTGTGTGAAAGCCGTCCTTCACCTGACTTGAAGGGAACACAAAGTTTCTTTTCAGTTGCCAACTCCACTCCATACATATATATGGGGAGGTACAAGCTCCAACTCGGGTTTACAGTGAAAACGGCAGGCACTTCAAACCGGCACTAGGAAACAGACTGAGAAACCAGAGTAAGGATTTCTCCTGCAACCCGTTCCCTTTGTGCTGGATGAACGAACGTCTCTCCACATGCTCAGTTCTGAGAGATAAGTGTGTGTGAAAGCCGTCCTTCACCTAGCTTGAAGGGAACACAAAGTTTCTTTTCAGTTGCCAACTCCACTCCATACATATATATGGGGAGGTACAAGCTCCAACTCGGTTTTACAGTGAAAACGGCAGGCACTTCAAACCGGCACTAGGAAACCGACTGAGAAACCAGAGTAAGGGTTTCTCCTGCAACCCGTTCCCTTTGTGCTGGATGAACGAACGTCTCTCCACATGCTCAGTTCTGAAAGATAAGTGTGTGTGAAAGCCGTCCTTCACCTAGCTTGAAGGGAACACAAAGTTTCTTTTCAGTTCCCAACTCCACTCCATACATATATATGGGGAGGTACAAGCTCCAACTCGGTTTTACAGTGAAAACGGCAGGCACTTCAAACCGGCACTAGGAAACAGACTGAGAAACCAGAGTAAGGGTTTCTCCTGCAACCCGTTCCCTTTGTGCTGGATGAACGAACGTCTCTCCACATGCTCAGTTCTGAGAGATAAGTGTGTGTGAAAGCCGTCCTTCACCTAGCTTGAAGGGAACACAAAGTTTCTTTTCAGTTGCCAACTCCACTCCATACATATATATGGGGAGGTACAAGCTCCAACTCAGTTTTACAGTGATAACGGCAGGCACTTCAAACCGGCACTAGGAAACCGACTGAGAAACCAGAGTAAGGGTTTCTCCTGCAACCCGTTCCCTTTGTGCTGGATGAACGAACGTCTCTCCACATGCTCAGTTCTGAGAGATAAGTGTGTGTGAAAGCCGTCCTTCACCTAGCTTGAAGGGAACACAAAGTTTCTTTTCAGTTGCCAACTCCACTCCATACATATATAAGGGGAGGTACAAGCTCCAACTCGGTTTTACAGTGAAAACGGCAGGCACTTCAAACCGGCACTAGGAAACAGACTGAGAAACCAGAGTAAGGGTTTCTCCTGCAACCCGTTCCCTTTGTGCTGGATGAACGAACGTCTCTCCACATGCTCAGTTCTGAGAGATAAGTGTGTGTGAAAGCCGTCCTTCACCTAGCTTGAAGGGAACACAAAGTTTCTTTTCAGTTCCCAACTCCACTCCATACATATATATGGTGAGGTACAAGCTCCAACTCAGTTTTACAGTGATAACGGCAGGCACTTCAAACCGGCACTAGGAAACCGACTGAGAAACCAGAGTAAGGGTTTCTCCTGCAACCCGTTCCCTTTGTGCTGGATGAACGAACGTCTCTCCACATGCTCAGTTCTGAGAGATAAGTGTGTGTGAAAGCCGTCCTTCACCTAGCTTGAAGGGAACACAAAGTTTCTTTTCAGTTGCCAACTCCACTCCATACATATATATGGGGAGGTACAAGCTTCAACTCGGTTTTACAGTGAAAACGGCAGGCACTTCAAACCGGCACTAGGAAACAGACTGAGAAACCAGAGTAAGGGTTTCTCCTGCAACCCGTTCCCTTTGTGCTGGATGAACGAACGTCTCTCCACATGCTCAGTTCTGAGAGATAAGTGTGTGTGAAAGCCGTCCTTCACCTAGCTTGAAGGGAACACAAAGTTTCTTTTCAGTTGCCAACTCCACTCCATACATATATATGGGGAGGTACAAGCTCCAACTCGGTTTTACAGTGAAAACGGCAGGCACTTCAAACCGGCACTAGGAAACAGACTGAGAAAGCAGAGTAAGGGTTTCCCCTGCAACCCGTTCCCTTTGTGCTGGATGAACGAACGTCTCTCCACATGCTCAGTTCTGAGAGATAAGTGTGTGTGAAAGCCGTCCTTCACCTAGCTTGAAGGGAACACAAAGTTTCTTTTCAGTTGCCAACTCCACTCCATACATATATATGGGGAGGTACAAGCTCCAACTCGGTTTTACAGTGAAAACGGCAGGCACTTCAAACCGGCACTAGGAAACCGACTGAGAAACCAGAGTAAGGGTTTCTCCTGCAACCCGTTCCCTTTGTGCTGGATGAACGAACGTCTCTCCACATGCTCAGTTCTGAGAGATAAGTGTGTGTGAAAGCCGTCCTTCACCTAGCTTGAAGGGAACACAAAGTTTCTTTTCAGTTGCCAACTCCACTCCATACATATATATGGGGAGGTACAAGCTCCAACTCGGTTTTACAGTGAAAACGGCAGGCACTTCAAACCGGCACTAGGAAACAGACTGAGAAACCAGAGTAAGGGTTTCTCCTGCAACCCGTTCCCTTTGTGCTGGATGAACGAACGTCTCTCCACATGCTCAGTTCTGAGAGATAAGTGTGTGTGAAAGCCGTCCTTCACCTAGCTTGAAGGGAACACAAAGTTTCTTTTCAGTTGCCAACTCCACTCCATACATATATATGGGGAGGTACAAGCTCCAACTCGGTTTTACAGTGAAAACGGCAGGCACTTCAAACCGGCACTAGGAAACAGACTGAGAAACCAGAGTAAGGGTTTCTCCTGCAACCCGTTCCCTTTGTGCTGGATGAACGAACGTCTCTCCACATGCTCAGTTCTGAGAGATAAGTGTGTGTGAAAGCCGTCCTTCACCTAGCTTGAAGGGAACACAAAGTTTCTTTTCAGTTGCCAACTCCACTCCATACATATATATGGGGAGGTACAAGCTCCAACTCGGTTTTACAGTGAAAACGGCAGGCACTTCAAACCGGCACTAGGAAACAGACTGAGAAACCAGAGAAAGGGTTTCTCCTGCAACCCGTTCCCTTTGTGCTGGATGAACGAACGTCTCTCCACATGCTCAGTTCTGAGAGATAAGTGTGTGTGAAAGCCGTCCTTCACCTAGCTTGAAGGGAACACAAAGTTTCTTTTCAGTTGCCAACTCCACTCCATACATATATATGGGGAGGTACAAGCTCCAACTCGGTTTTACAGTGAAAACGGCAGGCACTTCAAACCGGCACTAGGAAACAGACTGAGAAACCAGAGTAAGGGTTTCTCCTGCAACCCGTTCCCTTTGTGCTGGATGAACGAACGTCTCTCCACATGCTCAGTTCTGAAAGATAAGTGTGTGTGAAAGCCGTCCTTCACCTAGCTTGAAGGGAACACAAAGTTTCTTTTCAGTTCCCAACTCCACTCCATACATATATATGGGGAGGTACAAGCTCCAACTCGGTTTTACAGTGAAAACGGCAGGCACTTCAAACCGGCACTAGGAAACAGACTGAGAAACCAGAGTAAGGGTTTCTCCTGCAACCCGTTCCCTTTGTGCTGGATGAACGAACGTCTCTCCACATGCTCAGTTCTGAGAGATAAGTGTGTGTGAAAGCCGTCCTTCACCTAGCTTGAAGGGAACACAAAGTTTCTTTTCAGTTGCCAACTCCACTCCATACATATATATGGGGAGGTACAAGCTCCAACTCGGTTTTACATTGAAAACGGCAGGCACTTCAAACCGGCACTAGGAAACCGACTGAGAAACCAGAGTAAGGGTTTCTCCTGCAACCCGTTCCCTTTGTGCTGGATGAACGAACGTCTCTCCACATGCTCAGTTCTGAGAGATAAGTGTGTGTGAAAGCCGTCCTTCACCTAGCTTGAAGGGAACACAAAGTTTCTTTTCAGTTGCCAACTCCACTCCATACATATATATGGGGATGTACCAGCTCCAACTCGGTTTTACAGTGAAAACGGCAGGCACTTCAAACCGGCACTAGGAAACCGACTGAGAAACCAGAGTAAGGGTTTCTCCTGCAACCCGTTCCCTTTGTGCTGGATGAACGAACGTCTCTCCACATGCTCAGTTCTGAGAGATAAGTGTGTGTGAAAGCCGTCCTTCACCTAGCTTGAAGGGAACACAAAGTTTCTTTTCAGTTGCCAACTCCACTCCATACATATATATGGGGAGGTACAAGCTCCAACTCGGTTTTACAGTGAAAACGGCAGGCACTTCAAACCGGCACTAGGAAACAGACTGAGAAACCAGAGTAAGGGTTTCTCCTGCAACCCGTTCCCTTTGTGCTGGATGAACGAACGTCTCTCCACATGCTCAGTTCTGAGAGATAAGTGTGTGTGAAAGCCGTCCTTCACCTAGCTTGAAGGGAACACAAAGTTTCTTTTCAGTTGCCAACTCCACTCCATACATATATATGGGGAGGTACAAGCTCCAACTCGGTTTTACAGTGAAAACGGCAGGCACTTCAAACCGGCACTAGGAAACCGACTGAGAAACCAGAGTAAGGGTTTCTCCTGCAACCCGTTCCCTTTGTGCTGGATGAACGAACGTCTCTCCACATGCTCAGTTCTGAGAGATAAGTGTGTGTGAAAGCCGTCCTTCACCTAGCTTGAAGGGAACACAAAGTTTCTTTTCAGTTGCCAACTCCACTCCATACATATATATGGGGAGGTACAAGCTCCAACTCGGTTTTACAGTGAAAACGGCAGGCACTTCAAACCGGCACTAGGAAACCGACTGAGAAACCAGAGTAAGGGTTTCTCCTGCAACCCGTTCCCTTTGTGCTGGATGAACGAACGTCTCTCCACATGCTCAGTTCTGAGAGATAAGTGTGTGTGAAAGCCGTCCTTCACCTAGCTTGAAGGGAACACAAAGTTTCTTTTCAGTTGCCAACTCCACTCCATACATATATATGGGGAGGTACAAGCTCCAACTCGGTTTTACAGTGAAAACGGCAGGCACTTCAAACCGGCACTAGGAAACAGACTGAGAAACCAGAGTAAGGGTTTCTCCTGCAACCCGTTCCCTTTGTGCTGGATGAACGAACGTCTCTCCACATGCTCAGTTCTGAGAGATAAGTGTGTGTGAAAGCCGTCCTTCACCTAGCTTGAAGGGAACACAAAGTTTCTTTTCAGTTGCCAACTCCACTCCATACATATATATGGGGAGGTACAAGCTCCAACTCGGTTTTACAGTGAAAACGGCAGGCACTTCAAACCGGCACTAGGAAACAGACTGAGAAACCAGAGTAAGGGTTTCTCCTGCAACCCGTTCCCTTTGTGCTGGATGAACGAACGTCTCTCCACATGCTCAGTTCTGAGAGATAAGTGTGTGTGAAAGCCGTCCTTCACCTAGCTTGAAGGGAACACAAAGTTTCTTTTCAGTTGCCAACTCCACTCCATACATATATATGGGGAGGTACAAGCTCCAACTCGGTTTTACAGTGAAAACGGCAGGCACTTCAAACCGGCACTAGGAAACAGACTGAGAAACCAGAGTAAGGGTTTCTCCTGCAACCCGTTCCCTTTGTGCTGGATGAACGAACGTCTCTCCACATGCTCAGTTCTGAGAGATAAGTGTGTGTGAAAGCCGTCCTTCACCTAGCTTGAAGGGAACACAAAGTTTCTTTTCAGTTGCCAACTCCACTCCATACATATATATGGGGAGGTACAAGCTCCAACTCGGTTTTACAGTGAAAACGGCAGGCACTTCAAACCGGCACTAGGAAACAGACTGAGAAACCAGAGTAAGGGTTTCTCCTGCAACCCGTTCCCTTTGTGCTGGATGAACGAACGTCTCTCCACATGCTCAGTTCTGAGAGATAAGTGTGTGTGAAAGCCGTCCTTCACCTAGCTTGAAGGGAACACAAAGTTTCTTTTCAGTTGCCAACTCCACTCCATACATATATATGGGGAGGTACAAGCTCCAACTCGGTTTTACAGTGAAAACGGCAGGCACTTCAAACCGGCACTAGGAAACCGACTGAGAAACCAGAGTAAGGGTTTCTCCTGCAACCCGTTCCCTTTGTGCTGGATGAACGAACGTCTCTCCACATGCTCAGTTCTGAGAGATAAGTGTGTGTGAAAGCCGTCCTTCACCTAGCTTGAAGGGAACACAAAGTTTCTTTTCAGTTGCCAACTCCACTCCATACATATATATGGGGAGGTACAAGCTCCAACTCGGTTTTACAGTGAAAACGGCAGGCACTTCAAACCGGCACTAGGAAACAGACTGAGAAACCAGAGTAAGGGTTTCTCCTGCAACCCGTTCCCTTTGTGCTGGATGAACGAACGTCTCTCCACATGCTCAGTTCTGAGAGATAAGTGTGTGTGAAAGCCGTCCTTCACCTAGCTTGAAGGGAACACAAAGTTTCTTTTCAGTTGCCAACTCCACTCCATACATATATATGGGGAGGTACAAGCTCCAACTCGGTTTTACAGTGAAAACGGCAGGCACTTCAAACCGGCACTAGGAAACCGACTGAGAAACCAGAGTAAGGGTTTCTCCTGCAACCTGTTCCCTTTGTGCTGGATGAACGAACGTCTCTCCACATGCTCAGTTCTGAGAGATAAGTGTGTGTGAAAGCCGTCCTTCACCTAGCTTGAAGGGAACACAAAGTTTCTTTTCAGTTGCCAACTCCACTCCATACATATATATGGGGAGGTACAAGCTCCAACTCGGTTTTACAGTGAAAACGGCAGGCACTTCAAACCGGCACTAGGAAACAGACTGAGAAACCAGAGTAAGGGTTTCTCCTGCAACCCGTTCCCTTTGTGCTGGATGAACGAACGTCTCTCCACATGCTCAGTTCTGAGAGATAAGTGTGTGTGAAAGCCGTCCTTCACCTAGCTTGAAGGGAACACAAAGTTTCTTTTCAGTTGCCAACTCCACTCCATACATATATATGGGGAGGTACAAGCTCCAACTCTGTTTTACAGTGAAAACGGCAGGCACTTCAAACCGGCACTAGGAAACAGACTGAGAAACCAGAGTAAGGGTTTCTCCTGCAAACCGTTCCCTTTGTGCTGGATGAACGAACGTCTCTCCACATGCTCAGTTCTGAGAGATAAGTGTGTGTGAAAGCCGTCCTTCACCTAGCTTGAAGGGAACACAAAGTTTCTTTTCAGTTGCCAACTCCACTCCATACATATATATGGGGAGGTACAAGCTCCAACTCGGTTTTACAGTGAAAACGGCAGGCACTTCAAACCGGCACTAGGAAACAGACTGAGAAACCAGAGAAAGGGTTTCTCCTGCAACCCGTTCCCTTTGTGCTGGATGAACGAACGTCTCTCCACATGCTAAGTTCTGAGAGATAAGTGTGTGTGAAAGCCGTCCTTCACCTAGCTTGAAGGGAACACAAAGTTTCTTTTCAGTTGCCAACTCCACTCCATACATATATATGGGGAGGTACAAGCTCCAACTCGGTTTTACAGTGAAAACGGTAGGCACTTCAAACCGGCACTAGGAAACAGACTGAGAAACCAGAGTAAGGGTTTCTCCTGCAACCCGTTCCCTTTGTGCTGGATGAACGAACGTCTCTCCACATGCTCAGTTCTGAGAGATAAGTGTGTGTGAAAGCCGTCCTTCACCTAGCTTGAAGGGAACACAAAGTTTCTTTTCAGTTGCCAACTCCACTCCTACATATATATGGGGAGGTACAAGCTCCAACTCGGTTTTACAGTGAAAACGGCAGGCACTTCAAACCGGCACTAGGAAACAGACTGAGAAACCAGAGTAAGGGTTTCTCCTGCAACCCGTTCCCTTTGTGCTGGATGAACGAACGTCTCTCCACATGCTCAGTTCTGAGAGATAAGTGTGTGTGAAAGCCGTCCTTCACCTAGCTTGAAGGGAACACAAAGTTTCTTTTCAGTTGCCAACTCCACTCCATACATATATATGGGGAGGTACAAGCTCCAACTCGGTTTTACAGTGAAAACGGCAGGCACTTCAAACCGGCACTAGGAAACAGACTGAGAAACCAGAGAAAGGGTTTCTCCTGCAACCCGTTCCCTTTGTGCTGGATGAACGAACGTCTCTCCACATGCTCAGTTCTGAGAGATAAGTGTGTGTGAAAGCCGTCCTTCACCTAGCTTGAAGGGAACACAAAGTTTCTTTTCAGTTGCCAACTCCACTCCATACATATATATGGGGAGGTACAAGCTCCAACTCGGTTTTACAGTGAAAACGGTAGGCACTTCAAACCGGCACTAGGAAACAGACTGAGAAACCAGAGTAAGGGTTTCTCCTGCAACCCGTTCCCTTTGTGCTGGATGAACGAACGTCTCTCCACATGCTCAGTTCTGAGAGATAAGTGTGTGTGAAAGCCGTCCTTCACCTAGCTTGAAGGGAACACAAAGTTTCTTTTCAGTTGCCAACTCCACTCCTACATATATATGGGGAGGTACAAGCTCCAACTCGGTTTTACAGTGAAAACGGCAGGCACTTCAAACCGGCACTAGGAAACAGACTGAGAAACCAGAGTAAGGGTTTCTCCTGCAACCCGTTCCCTTTGTGCTGGATGAACGAACGTCTCTCCACATGCTCAGTTCTGAGAGATAAGTGTGTGTGAAAGCCGTCCTTCACCTAGCTTGAAGGGAACACAAAGTTTCTTTTCAGTTGCCAACTCCACTCCATACATATATATGGGGAGGTACAAGCTCCAACTCGGTTTTACAGTGAAAACGGCAGGCACTTCAAACCGGCACTAGGAAACAGACTGAGAAAGCAGAGTAAGGGTTTCTCCTGCAACCCGTTCCCTTTGTGCTGGATGAACGAACGTCTCTCCACATGCTCAGTTCTGAGAGATAAGTGTGTGTGAAAGCCGTCCTTCACCTAGCTTGAAGGGAACACAAAGTTTCTTTTCAGTTGCCAACTCCACTCCATACATATATATGGGGAGGTACAAGCTCCAACTCGGTTTTACAGTGAAAACGGCAGGCACTTCAAACCGGCACTAGGAAACAGACTGAGAAACCAGAGTAAGGGTTTCTCCTGCAACCCGTTCCCTTTGTGCTGGATGAACGAACGTCTCTCCACATGCTCAGTTCTGAGAGATAAGTGTGTGTGAAAGCCGTCCTTCACCTAGCTTGAAGGGAACACAAAGTTTCTTTTCAGTTGCCAACTCCACTCCATACATATATATGGGGAGGTACAAGCTCCAACTCGGTTTTACAGTGAAAACGGCAGGCACTTCAAACCGGCACTAGGAAACAGACTGAGAAAGCAGAGTAAGGGTTTCTCCTGCAACCCGTTCCCTTTGTGCTGGATGAACGAACGTCTCTCCACATGCTCAGTTCTGAGAGATAAGTGTGTGTGAAAGCCGTCCTTCACCTAGCTTGAAGGGAACACAAAGTTTCTTTTCAGTTGCCAACTCCACTCCATACATATATATGGGGAGGTACAAGCTCCAACTCGGTTTTACAGTGAAAACGGCAGGCACTTCAAACCGGCACTAGGAAACAGACTGAGAAACCAGAGTAAGGGTTTCTCCTGCAACCCGTTCCCTTTGTGCTGGATGAACGAACGTCTCTCCACATGCTCAGTTCTGAGAGATAAGTGTGTGTGAAAGCCGTCCTTCACCTAGCTTGAAGGGAACACAAAGTTTCTTTTCAGTTCCCAACTCCACTCCATACATATATATGGGGAGGTACAAGCTCCAACTCGGTTTTACAGTGAAAACGGCAGGCACTTCAAACCGGCACTAGGAAACAGACTGAGAAACCAGAGTAAGGGTTTCTCCTGCAACCCGTTCCCTTTGTGCTGGATGAACGAACGTCTCTCCACATGCTCAGTTCTGAGAGATAAGTGTGTGTGAAAGCCGTCCTTCACCTAGCTTGAAGGGAACACAAAGTTTCTTTTCAGTTGCCAACTCCACTCCATACATATATATGGGGAGGTACAAGCTCCAACTCGGTTTTACAGTGAAAACGGCAGGCACTTCAAACCGGCACTAGGAAACAGACTGAGAAACCAGAGTAAGGGTTTCTCCTGCAACCCGTTCCCTTTGTGCTGGATGAACGAACGTCTCTCCACATGCTCAGTTCTGAGAGATAAGTGTGTGTGAAAGCCGTCCTTCACCTAGCTTGAAGGGAACACAAAGTTTCTTTTCAGTTGCCAACTCCACTCCATACATATATATGGGGAGGTACAAGCTCCAACTCGGTTTTACAGTGAAAACGGCAGGCACTTCAAACCGGCACTAGGAAACAGACTGAGAAACCAGAGTAAGGGTTTCTCCTGCAACCCGTTCCCTTTGTGCTGGATGAACGAACGTCTCTCCACATGCTCAGTTCTGAGAGATAAGTGTGTGTGAAAGCCGTCCTTCACCTAGCTTGAAGGGAACACAAAGTTTCTTTTCAGTTGCCAACTCCACTCCATACATATATATGGGGAGGTACCAGCTCCAACTCGGTTTTACAGTGAAAACGGCAGGCACTTCAAACCGGCACTAGGAAACAGACTGAGAAAGCAGAGTAAGGGTTTCTCCTGCAACCCGTTCCCTTTGTGCTGGATGAACGAACGTCTCTCCACATGCTCAGTTCTGAGAGATAAGTGTGTGTGAAAGCCGTCCTTCACCTAGCTTGAAGGGAACACAAAGTTTCTTTTCAGTTGCCAACTCCACTCCATACATATATATGGGGAGGTACAAACTCCAACTCGGTTTTACAGTGAAAACGGCAGGCACTTCAAACCGGCACTAGGAAACAGACTGAGAAACCAGAGAAAGGGTTTCTCCTGCAACCCGTTCCCTTTGTGCTGGATGAACGAACGTCTCTCCACATGCTCAGTTCTGAGAGATAAGTGTGTGTGAAAGCCGTCCTTCACCTAGCTTGAAGGGAACACAAAGTTTCTTTTCAGTTGCCAACTCCACTCCATACATATATATGGGGAGGTACAAGCTCCAACTCGGTTTTACAGTGAAAACGGCAGGCACTTCAAACCGGCACTAGGAAACAGACTGAGAAACCAGAGTAAGGGTTTCTCCTGCAACCCGTTCCCTTTGTGCTGGATGAACGAACGTCTCTCCACATGCTCAGTTCTGAGAGATAAGTGTGTGTGAAAGCCGTCCTTCACCTAGCTTGAAGGGAACACAAAGTTTCTTTTCAGTTGCCAACTCCACTCCATACATATATATGGGGAGGTACAAGCTCCAACTCGGTTTAAAAGTGAAAACGGCAGGCACTTCAAACCGGCACTAGGAAACAGACTGAGAAAGCAGAGTAAGGGTTTCTCCTGCAACCCGTTCCCTTTGTGCTGGATGAACGAACGTCTCTCCACATGCTCAGTTCTGAGAGATAAGTGTGTGTGAAAGCCGTCCTTCACCTAGCTTGAAGGGAACACAAAGTTTCTTTTCAGTTGCCAACTCCACTCCATACATATATATGGGGAGGTACAAGCTCCAACTCGGTTTTACAGTGAAAACGGCAGGCACTTCAAACCGGCACTAGGAAACAGACTGAGAAACCAGAGTAAGGGTTTCTCCTGCAACCCGTTCCCTTTGTGCTGGATGAACGAACGTCTCTCCACATGCTCAGTTCTGAGAGATAAGTGTGTGTGAAAGCCGTCCTTCACCTAGCTTGAAGGGAACACAAAGTTTCTTTTCAGTTGCCAACTCCACTCCATACATATATATGGGGAGGTACAAGGTCCAACTCGGTTTTACAGTGAAAACGGCAGGCACTTCAAACCGGCACTAGGAAACAGACTGAGAAACCAGAGTAAGGGTTTCTCCTGCAACCCGTTCCCTTTGTGCTGGATGAACGAACGTCTCTCCACATGCTCAGTTCTGAGAGATAAGTGTGTGTGAAAGCCGTCCTTCACCTAGCTTGAAGGGAACACAAAGTTTCTTTTCAGTTGCCAACTCCACTCCATACATATATATGGGGAGGTACAAGCTCCAACTCGGTTTTACAGTGAAAACGGCAGGCACTTCAAACCGGCACTAGGAAACCGACTGAGAAACCAGAGTAAGGGTTTCTCCTGCAACCCGTTCCCTTTGTGCTGGATGAACGAACGTCTCTCCACATGCTCAGTTCTGAGAGATAAGTGTGTGTGAAAGCCGTACTTCACCTAGCTTGAAGGGAACACAAAGTTTCTTTTCAGTTGCCAACTCCACTCCATACATATATATGGGGAGGTACAAGCTCCAACTCGGTTTTACAGTGAAAACGGCAGGCACTTCAAACCGGCACTAGGAAACATACTGAGAAACCAGAGTAAGGGTTTCTCCTGCAACCCGTTCCCTTTGTGCTGGATGAACGAACGTCTCTCCACATGCTCAGTTCTGAGAGATAAGTGTGTGTGAAAGCCGTCCTTCACCTTGCTTGAAGGGAACACAAAGTTTCTTTTCAGTTGCCAACTCCACTCCATACATATATATGGGGAGGTACAAGCTCCAACTCGGTTTTACAGTGAAAACGGCAGGCACTTCAAACCGGCACTAGGAAACAGACTGAGAAACCAGAGTAAGGGTTTCTCCTGCAACCCGTTCCCTTTGTGCTGGATGAACGAACGTCTCTCCACATGCTCAGTTCTGAGAGATAAGTGTGTGTGAAAGCCGTCCTTCACCTAGCTTGAAGGGAACACAAAGTTTCTTTTCAGTTGCCAACTCCACTCCATACATAAATATGGGGAGGTACAAGCTCCAACTCGGTTTTACAGTGAAAACGGCAGGCACTTCAAACCGGCACTAGGAAACAGACTGAGAAACCAGAGTAAGGGTTTCCCCTGCAACCCATTCCCTTTGTGATGGATGAACGAACGTCTCTCCACATGCTCAGTTCTGAGAGATAAGTGTGTGTGAAAGCCGTCCTTCACCTAGCTTGAAGGGAACACAAAGTTTCTTTTCAGTTGCCAACTCCACTCCATACATATATATGGGGAGGTACAAGCTCCAACTCGGTTTTAAAGTGAAAACGGCAGGCACTTCAAACCGGCACTAGGAAACAGACTGAGAAACCAGAGTAAGGGTTTCTCCTGCAACCCGTTCCCTTTGTGCTGGATGAACGAACGTCTCTCCACATGCTCAGTTCTGAGAGATAAGTGTGTGTGAAAGCCGTCCTTCACCTAGCTTGAAGGGAACACAAAGTTTCTTTTCAGTTGCCAACTCCACCCAATACATATATATGGGGAGGTACAAGCTCCAACTCGGTTTTACAGTGAAAACGGCAGGCACTTCAAACCGGCACTAGGAAACAGACTGAGAAACCAGAGTAAGGGTTTCTCCTGCAACCCGTTCCCTTTGTGCTGGATGAACGAACGTCTCTCCACATGCTCAGTTCTGAGAGATAAGTGTGTGTGAAAGCCGTCCTTCACCTAGCTTGAAGGGAACACAAAGTTTCTTTTCAGTTGCCAACTCCACTCCATACATATATATGGGGAGGTACAAGCTCCAACTCGGTTTTACAGTGAAAACGGCAGGCACTTCAAACCGGCACTAGGAAACCGACTGAGAAACCAGAGTAAGGGTTTCCCCTGCAACCCATTCCCTTTGTGCTGAATGAACGAACGTCTCTCCACATGCTCAGTTCTGAGAGATAAGTGTGTGTGAAAGCCGTCCTTCACCTAGCTTGAAGGGAACACAAAGTTTCTTTTCAGTTGCCAACTCCACTCCATACATATATATGGGGAGGTACAAGCTCCAACCCGGTTTTACAGTGAAAACGGCAGGCACTTCAAACCGGCACTAGGAAACAGACTGAGAAAGCAGAGTAAGGGTTTCCCCTGCAACCCGTTCCCTTTGTGCTGGATGAACGAACGTCTCTCCACATGCTCAGTTCTGAGAGATAAGTGTGTGTGAAAGCCGTCCTTCACCTAGCTTGAAGGGAACACAAAGTTTCTTTTCAGTTGCCAACTCCACTCCATACATATATATGGGGAGGTACAAGCTCCAACTCGGTTTTACAGTGAAAACTTCAGGCACTTCAAATCGGCACTAGGAAACCGACTGAGAAACCAGAGTAAGGGTTTCTCCTGCAACCCGTTCCCTTTGTGCTGGATGAACGAACGTCTCTCCACATGCTCAGTTCTGAGAGATAAGTGTGTGTGAAAGCCGTCCTTCACCTAGCTTGAAGGGAACACAAAGTTTCTTTTCAGTTGCCAACTCCACTCCATACATATATATGGGGAGGTACAAGCTCCAACTCGGTTTTACAGTGAAAACGGCAGGCACTTCAAACCGGCACTAGGAAACCGACTGAGAAACCAGAGTAAGGGTTTCTCCTGCAACCCGTTCCCTTTGTGCTGGATGAACGAAGGTCTCTCCACATGCTCAGTTCTGAGAGATAAGTGTGTGTGAAAGCCGTCCTTCACCTAGCTTGAAGGGAACACAAAGTTTCTTTTCAGTTGCCAACTCCACTCCATACATATATATGGGGATGTACAAGCTCCAACTCGGTTTTACAGTGAAAACGGCAGGCACTTCACACCGGCACTAGGAAACCGACTGAGAAACCAGAGTAAGGGTTTCTCCTGCAACCCGTTCCCTTTGTGCTGGATGAACGAACGTCTCTCCACTTGCTCAGTTCTGAGAGATAAGTGTGTGTGAAAGCCGTCCTTCACCTAGCTTGAAGGGAACACAAAGTTTCTTTTCAGTTGCCAACTCCACTCCATACATATATATGGGGAGGTACAAGCTCCAACTCGGTTTTACAGTGAAAACGGCAGGCACTTCAAACCGGCACTAGGAAACAGACTGAGAAACCAGAGTAAGGGTTTCTCCTGCAACCCGTTCCCTTTGTGCTGGATGAACGAACGTCTCTCCACATGCTCAGTTCTGAGAGATAAGTGTGTGTGAAAGCCGTCCTTCACCTAGCTTGAAGGGAACACAAAGTTTCTTTTCAGTTGCCAACTCCACTCCATACATATATATGGGGAGGTACAAGCTCCAACTCGGTTTTACAGTGAAAACGGCAGGCACTTCAAACCGGCACTAGGAAACAGACTGAGAAACCAGAGTAAGGGTTTCTCCTGCAACCCGTTCCCTTTGTGCTGGATGAACGAACGTCTCTCCACATGCTCAGTTCTGAGAGATAAGTGTGTGTGAAAGCCGTCCTTCACCTAGCTTGAAGGGAACACAAAGTTTCTTTTCAGTTGCCAACTCCACTCCATACATATATATGGGGAGGTACCAGCTCCAACTCGGTTTTACAGTGAAAACGGCAGGCACTTCAAACCGGCACTAGGAAACCGACTGAGAAACCAGAGTAAGGGTTTCTCCTGCAACCCGTTCCCTTTGTGCTGGATGAACGAACGTCTCTCCACATGCTCAGTTCTGAGAGATAAGTGTGTGTGAAAGCCGTCCTTCACCTAGCTTGAAGGGAACACAAAGTTTCTTTTCAGTTGCCAACTCCACTCCATACATATATATGGGGAGGTACAAGCTCCAACTCGGTTTTACAGTGAAAACGGCAGGCACTTCAAACCGGCACTAGGAAACAGACTGAGAAACCAGAGTAAGGGTTTCTCCTGCAACCCGTTCCCTTTGTGCTGGATGAACGAACGTCTCTCCACATGCTCAGTTCTGAGAGATAAGTGTGTGTGAAAGCCGTCCTTCACCTAGCTTGAAGGGAACACAAAGTTTCTTTTCAGTTGCCAACTCCACTCCATACATATATATGGGAGGTACAAGCTCCAACTCGGTTTTACAGTGAAAACGGCAGGCACTTCAAACCGGCACTAGGAAACCGACTGAGAAACCAGAGTAAGGGTTTCTCCTGCAACCCGTTCCCTTTGTGCTGGATGAACGAACGTCTCTCCACATGCTCAGTTCTGAGAGATAAGTGTGTGTGAAAGCCGTCCTTCACCTAGCTTGAAGGGAACACAAAGTTTCTTTTCAGTTGCCAACTCCACTCCATACATATATATGGGGAGGTACAAGCTCCAACTCGGTTTTACAGTGAAAACGGCAGGCACTTCAAACCGGCACTAGGAAACCGACTGAGAAACCAGAGTAAGGGTTTCTCCTGCAACCCGTTCCCTTTGTGCTGGATGAACGAACGTCTCTCCACATGCTCAGTTCTGAGAGATAAGTGTGTGTGAAAGCCGTCCTTCACCTAGCTTGAAGGGAACACAAAGTTTCTTTTCAGTTGCCAACTCCACTCCATACATATATATGGGGAGGTACAAGCTCCAACTCGGTTTTACAGTGAAAACGGCAGGCACTTCAAACCGGCACTAGGAAACCGACTGAGAAACCAGAGTAAGGGTTTCTCCTGCAACCCGTTCCCTTTGTGCTGGATGAACGAACGTCTCTCCACATGCTCAGTTCTGAGAGATAAGTGTGTGTGAAAGCCGTCCTTCACCTAGCTTGAAGGGAACACAAAGTTTCTTTTCAGTTGCCAACTCCACTCCTACATATATATGGGGAGGTACAAGCTCCAACTCGGTTTTACAGTGAAAACGGCAGGCACTTCAAACCGGCACTAGGAAACAGACTGAGAAACCAGAGTAAGGGTTTCTCCTGCAACCCGTTCCCTTTGTGCTGGATGAACGAACGTCTCTCCACATGCTCAGTTCTGAGAGATAAGTGTGTGTGAAAGCCGTCCTTCACCTAGCTTGAAGGGAACACAAAGTTTCTTTTCAGTTGCCAACTCCACTCCATACATATATATGGGGAGGTACAAGCTCCAACTCGGTTTTACAGTGAAAACGGCAGGCACTTCAAACCGGCACTAGGAAACAGACTGAGAAACCAGAGTAAGGGTTTCTCCTGCAACCCGTTCCCTTTGTGCTGGATGAACGAACGTCTCTCCACATGCTCAGTTCTGAGAGATAAGAGTGTGTGAAAGCCGTCTTTAACCTAGCTTGAAGGGAACACAAAGTTTCTTTTCAGTTGCCAACTCCACTCCATACATATATATGGGGAGGTACAAGCTCCAACTCGGTTTTACAGTGAAAACGGCAGGCACTTCAAACCGGCACTAGGAAACAGACTGAGAAACCAGAGTAAGGGTTTCTCCTGCAACCCGTTCCCTTTGTGCTGGATGAACGAACGTCTCTCCACATGCTCAGTTCTGAGAGATAAGTGTGTGTGAAAGCCGTCCTTCACCTAGCTTGAAGGGAACACAAAGTTTCTTTTCAGTTGCCAACTCCACTCCATACATATATATGGGGAGGTACAAGCTCCAACTCGGTTTTACAGTGAAAACGGCAGGCACTTCAAACCGGCACTAGGAAACAGACTGAGAAACCAGAGTAAGGGTTTCTCCTGCAACCCGTTCCCTTTGTGCTGGATGAACGAACGTCTCTCCACATGCTCAGTTCTGAGAGATAAGTGTGTGTGAAAGCCGTCCTTCACCTAGCTTGAAGGGAACACAAAGTTTCTTTTCAGTTGCCAACTCCACTCCATACATATATATGGGGAGGTACAAGCTCCAACTCGGTTTTACAGTGAAAACGGCAGGCACTTCAAACCGGCACTAGGAAACAGACTGAGAAACCAGAGTAAGGGTTTCTCCTGCAACCCGTTCCCTTTGTGCTGGATGAACGAACGTCTCTCCACATGCTCAGTTCTGAGAGATAAGTGTGTGTGAAAGCCGTCCTTCACCTAGCTTGAAGGGAACACAAAGTTTCTTTTCAGTTGCCAACTCCACTCCATACATATATATGGGGAGGTACAAGCTCCAACTCGGTTTTACAGTGAAAACGGCAGGCACTTCAAACCGGCACTAGGAAACAGACTGAGAAACCAGAGTAAGGGTTTCTCCTGCAACCCGTTCCCTTTGTGCTGGATGAACGAACGTCTCTCCACATGCTCAGTTCTGAGAGATAAGTGTGTGTGAAAGCCGTCCTTCACCTAGCTTGAAGGGAACACAAAGTTTCTTTTCAGTTGCCAACTCCACTCCATACATATATATGGGGAGGTACAAGCTCCAACTCGGTTTTACAGTGAAAACGGCAGGCACTTCAAACCGGCACTAGGAAACCGACTGAGAAACCAGAGTAAGGGTTTCTCCTGCAACCCGTTCCCTTTGTGCTGGATGAACGAACGTCTCTCCACATGCTCAGTTCTGAGAGATAAGTGTGTGTGAAAGCCGTCCTTCACCTAGCTTGAAGGGAACACAAAGTTTCTTTTCAGTTGCCAACTCCAATCCATACATATATATGGGGAGGTACAAGCTCCAACTCGGTTTTACAGTGAAAACGGCAGGCACTTCAAACCGGCACTAGGAAACAGACTGAGAAACCAGAGAAAGGGTTTCTCCTGCAACCCGTTCCCTTTGTGCTGGATGAACGAACGTCTCTCCACATGCTCAGTTCTGAGAGATAAGTGTGTGTGAAAGCCGTCCTTCACCTAGCTTGAAGGGAACACAAAGTTTCTTTTCAGTTGCCAACTCCACTCCATACATATATATGGGGAGGTACAAGCTCCAACTCGGTTTTACAGTGAAAACGGCAGGCACTTCAAACCGGCACTAGGAAACAGACTGAGAAACCAGAGTAATGGTTTCTCCTGCAACCCGTTCCCTTTGTGCTGGATGAACGAACGTCTCTCCACATGCTCAGTTCTGAGAGATAAGTGTGTGTGAAAGCCGTCCTTCACCTAGCTTGAAGGGAACACAAAGTTTCTTTTCAGTTGCCAACTCCACTCCATACATATATATGGGGAGGTACCAGCTCCAACTCGGTTTTACAGTGAAAACGGCAGGCACTTCATACCGGCACTAGGAAACAGACTGAGAAAGCAGAGTAAGGGTTTCTCCTGCAACCCGTTCCCTTTGTGCTGGATGAACGAACGTCTCTCCACATGCTCAGTTCTGAGAGATAAGTGTGTGTGAAAGCCGTCCTTCACCTAGCTTGAAGGGAACACAAAGTTTCTTTTCAGTTGCCAACTCCACTCCATACATATATATGGGGAGGTACAAGCTCCAACTCGGTTTTACAGTGAAAACGGCAGGCACTTCAAACCGGCACTAGGAAACAGACTGAGAAACCAGAGAAAGGGTTTCGCCTGCAACCCGTTCCCTTTGTGCTGGATGAACGAACGTCTCTCCACATGCTCAGTTCTGAGAGATAAGTGTGTGTGAAAGCCGTCCTTCACCTAGCTTGAAGGGAACACAAAGTTTCTTTTCAGTTGCCAACTCCACTCCATACATATATATGGGGAGGTACAAGCTCCAACTCGGTTTTACAGTGAAAACGGCAGGCACTTCAAACCGGCACTAGGAAACAGACTGAGAAACCAGAGTAAGGGTTTCTCCTGCAACCCGTTCCCTTTGTGCTGGATGAACGAACGTCTCTCCACATGCTCAGTTCTGAGAGATAAGTGTGTGTGAAAGCCGTCCTTCACCTAGCTTGAAGGGAACACAAAGTTTCTTTTCAGTTGCCAACTCCACTCCATACATATATATGGGGAGGTACAAGCTCCAACTCGGTTTTACAGTGAAAACGGCAGGCACTTCAAACCGGCACTAGGAAACAGACTGAGAAACCAGAGTAAGGGTTTCTCCTGCAACCCGTTCCCTTTGTGCTGGATGAACGAACGTCTCTCCACATGCTCAGTTCTGAGAGATAAGTGTGTGTGAAAGCCGTCCTTCACCTAGCTTGAAGGGAACACAAAGTTTCTTTTCAGTTGCCAACTCCACTCCATACATATATATGGGGAGGTACAAGCTCCAACTCGGTTTTACAGTGAAAACGGCAGGCACTTCAAACCGGCACTAGGAAACCGACTGAGAAAGCAGAGTAAGGGTTTCTCCTGCAACCCGTTCCCTTTGTGCTGGATGAACGAACGTCTCTCCACATGCTCAGTTCTGAGAGATAAGTGTGTGTGAAAGCCGTCCTTCACCTAGCTTGAAGGGAACACAAAGTTTCTTTTCAGTTGCCAACTCCACTCCATACATATATATGGGGAGGTACAAGCTCCAACTCGGTTTTACAGTGAAAACGGCAGGCACTTCAAACCGGCACTAGGAAACAGACTGAGAAACCAGAGTAAGGGTTTCTCCTGCAACCCGTTCCCTTTGTGCTGGATGAACGAACGTCTCTCCACATGCTCAGTTCTGAGAGATAAGTGTGTGTGAAAGCCGTCCTTCACCTAGCTTGAAGGGAACACAAAGTTTCTTTTCAGTTGCCAACTCCACTCCATACATATATATGGGGAGGTACCAGCTCCAACTCGGTTTTACAGTGAAAACGGCAGGCACTTCAAACCGGCACTAGGAAACAGACTGAGAAAGCAGAGTAAGGGTTTCTCCTGCAACCCGTTCCCTTTGTGCTGGATGAACGAACGTCTCTCCACATGCTCAGTTCTGAGAGATAAGTGTGTGTGAAAGCCGTCCTTCACCTAGCTTGAAGGGAACACAAAGTTTCTTTTCAGTTGCCAACTCCACTCCATACATATATATGGGGAGGTACAAGCTCCAACTCGGTTTTACAGTGAAAACGGTAGGCACTTCAAACCGGCACTAGGAAACAGACTGAGAAACCAGAGAAAGGGTTTCGCCTGCAACCCGTTCCCTTTGTGCTGGATGAACGAACGTCTCTCCACATGCTCAGTTCTGAGAGATAAGTGTGTGTGAAAGCCGTCCTTCACCTAGCTTGAAGGGAACACAAAGTTTCTTTTCAGTTGCCAACTCCACTCCTACATATATATGTGGAGGTACAAGCTCCAACTCGGTTTTACAGTGAAAACGGCAGGCACTTCAAACCGGCACTAGGAAACAGACTGAGAAACCAGAGTAAGGGTTTCTCCTGCAACCCGTTCCCTTTGTGCTGGATGAACGAACGTCTCTCCACATGCTCAGTTCTGAGAGATAAGTGTGTGTGAAAGCCGTCCTTCACCTAGCTTGAAGGGAACACAAAGTTTCTTTTCAGTTGCCAACTCCACTCCATACATATATATGGGGAGGTACAAGCTCCAACTCGGTTTTACAGTGAAAACGGCAGGCACTTCAAACCGGCACTAGGAAACAGACTGAGAAAGCAGAGTAAGGGTTTCTCCTGCAACCCGTTCCCTTTGTGCTGGATGAACGAACGTCTCTCCACATGCTCAGTTCTGAGAGATAAGTGTGTGTGAAAGCCGTCCTTCACCTAGCTTGAAGGGAACACAAAGTTTCTTTTCAGTTGCCAACTCCACTCCATACATATATATGGGGAGGTACAAGCTCCAACTCGGTTTTACAGTGAAAACGGTAGGCACTTCAAACCGGCACTAGGAAACAGACTGAGAAACCAGAGAAAGGGTTTCGCCTGCAACCCGTTCCCTTTGTGCTGGATGAACGAACGTCTCTCCACATGCTCAGTTCTGAGAGATAAGTGTGTGTGAAAGCCGTCCTACACCTAGCTTGAAGGGAACACAAAGTTTCTTTTCAGTTGCCAACTCCACTCCTACATATATATGGGGAGGTACAAGCTCCAACTCGGTTTTACAGTGAAAACGGCAGGCACTTCAAACCGGCACTAGGAAACAGACTGAGAAACCAGAGTAAGGGTTTCTCCTGCAACCCGTTCCCTTTGTGCTGGATGAACGAACGTCTCTCCACATGCTCAGTTCTGAGAGATAAGTGTGTGTGAAAGCCGTCCTTCACCTAGCTTGAAGGGAACACAAAGTTTCTTTTCAGTTGCCAACTCCACTCCATACATATATATGGGGAGGTACAAGCTCCAACTCGGTTTTACAGTGAAAACGGCAGGCACTTCAAACCGGCACTAGGAAACAGACTGAGAAAGCAGAGTAAGGGTTTCTCCTGCAACCCGTTCCCTTTGTGCTGGATGAACGAACGTCTCTCCACATGCTCAGTTCTGAGAGATAAGTGTGTGTGAAAGCCGTCCTTCACCTAGCTTGAAGGGAACACAAAGTTTCTTTTCAGTTGCCAACTCCACTCCATACATATATATGGGGAGGTACAAGCTCCAACTCGGTTTTACAGTGAAAACGGCAGGCACTTCAAACCGGCACTAGGAAACAGACTGAGAAACCAGAGTAAGGGTTTCTCCTGCAACCCGTTCCCTTTGTGCTGGATGAACGAACGTCTCTCCACATGCTCAGTTCTGAGAGATAAGTGTGTGTGAAAGCCGTCCTTCACCTAGCTTGAAGGGAACACAAAGTTTCTTTTCAGTTGCCAACTCCACTCCATACATATATATGGGGAGGTACAAGCTCCAACTCGGTTTTACAGTGAAAACGGCAGGCACTTCAAACCGGCACTAGGAAACAGACTGAGAAAGCAGAGTAAGGGTTTCTCCTGCAACCCGTTCCCTTTGTGCTGGATGAACGAACGTCTCTCCACATGCTCAGTTCTGAGAGATAAGTGTGTGTGAAAGCCGTCCTTCACCTAGCTTGAAGGGAACACAAAGTTTCTTTTCAGTTGCCAACTCCACTCCATACATATATATGGGGAGGTACAAGCTCCAACTCGGTTTTACAGTGAAAACGGCAGGCACTTCAAACCGGCACTAGGAAACAGACTGAGAAACCAGAGTAAGGGTTTCTCCTGCAAACCGTTCCCTTTGTGCTGGATGAACGAACGTCTCTCCACATGCTCAGTTCTGAGAGATAAGTGTGTGTGAAAGCCGTCCTTCACCTAGCTTGAAGGGAACACAAAGTTTCTTTTCAGTTGCCAACTCCACTCCATACATATATATGGGGAGGTACAAGCTCCAACTCGGTTTTACAGTGAAAACGGCAGGCACTTCAAACCGGCACTAGGAAACAGACTGAGAAAGCAGAGTAAGGGTTTCTCCTGCAACCCGTTCCCTTTGTGCTGGATGAACGAACGTCTCTCCACATGCTCAGTTCTGAGAGATAAGTGTGTGTGAAAGCCGTCCTTCACCTAGCTTGAAGGGAACACAAAGTTTCTTTTCAGTTGCCAACTCCACTCCATACATATATATGGGGAGGTACAAGCTCCAACTCGGTTTTACAGTGAAAACGGCAGGCACTTCAAACCGGCACTAGGAAACAGACTGAGAAACCAGAGAAAGGGTTTCTCCTGCAACCCGTTCCCTTTGTGCTGGATGAACGAACGTCTCTCCACATGCTCAGTTCTGAGAGATAAGTGTGTGTGAAAGCCGTACTTCACCTAGCTTGAAGGGAACACAAAGTTTCTTTTCAGTTGCCAACTCCACTCCATACATATATATGGGGAGGTACAAGCTCCAACTCGGTTTTACAGTGAAAACGGCAGGCACTTCAAACGGGCACTAGGAAACAAAAAGAGAAAGCAGAGTAAGGGTTTCTCCTGCAACCCGTTCCCTTTGTGCTGGATGAACGAACGTCTCTCCACATGCTCAGTTCTGAGAGATAAGTGTGTGTGAAAGCCGTCCTTCACCTAGCTTGAAGGGAACACAAAGTTTCTTTTCAGTTGCCAACTCCACTCCATACATATATATGGGGAGGTACCAGCTCCAACTCGGTTTTACAGTGAAAACGGCAGGCACTTCAAACCGGCACTAGGAAACAGACTGAGAAAGCAGAGTAAGGGTTTCTCCTGCAACCCGTTCCCTTTGTGCTGGATGAACGAACGTCTCTCCACATGCTCAGTTCTGAGAGATAAGTGTGTGTGAAAGCCGTCCTTCACCTAGCTTGAAGGGAACACAAAGTTTCTTTTCAGTTGCCAACTCCACTCCATACATATATATGGGGAGGTACAAGCTCCAACTCGGTTTTACAGTGAAAACGGCAGGCACTTCAAACCGGCATTAGGAAACAGACTGAGAAAGCAGAGTAAGGGTTTCTCCTGCAACCCGTTCCCTTTGTGCTGGATGAACGAACGTCTCTCCACATGCTCAGTTCTGAGAGATAAGTGTGTGTGAAAGCCGTCCTTCACCTAGCTTGAAGGGAACACAAAGTTTCTTTTCAGTTGCCAACTCCACTCCATACATATATATGGGGAGGTACAAGCTCCAACTCGGTTTTACAGTGAAAACGGCAGGCACTTCAAACCGGCACTAGGAAACAGACTGAGAAAGCAGAGTAAGGGTTTCTCCTGCAACCCGTTCCCTTTGTGCTGGATGAACGAACGTCTCTCCACATGCTCAGTTCTGAGAGATAAGTGTGTGTGAAAGCCGTCCTTCACCTAGCTTGAAGGGAACACAAAGTTTCTTTTCAGTTGCCAACTCCACTCCATACATATATATGGGGAGGTACAAGCTCCAACTCGGTTTTACAGTGAAAACGGCAGGCACTTCAAACCGGCACTAGGAAACAGACTGAGAAACCAGAGTAAGGGTTTCTCCTGCAACCCGTTCCCTTTGTGCTGGATGAACGAACGTCTCTCCACATGCTCAGTTCTGAGAGATAAGTGTGTGTGAAAGCCGTCCTTCACCTAGCTTGAAGGGAACACAAAGTTTCTTTTCAGTTGCCAACTCCACTCCATACATATATATGGGGAGGTACAAGCTCCAACTCGGTTTTACAGTGAAAACGGCAGGCACTTCAAACCGGCACTAGGAAACCGACTGAGAAACCAGAGTAAGGGTTTCTCCTGCAACCCGTTCCCTTTGTGCTGGATGAACGAACGTCTCTCCACATGCTCAGTTCTGAGAGATAAGTGTGTGTGAAAGCCGTCCTTCACCTAGCTTGAAGGGAACACAAAGTTTCTTTTCAGTTGCCAACTCCACTCCATACATATATATGGGGAGGTACAAGCTCCAACTCGGTTTTACAGTGAAAACGGCAGGCACTTCAAACCGGCACTAGGAAACAGACTGAGAAACCAGAGAAAGGGTTTCTCCTGCAACCCGTTCCCTTTGTGCTGGATGAACGAACGTCTCTCCACATGCTCAGTTCTGAGAGATAAGTGTGTGTGAAAGCCGTCCTTCACCTAGCTTGAAGGGAACACAAAGTTCCTTTTCAGATGCCAACTCCACTCCATACATATATATGGGGAGGTACAAGCTCCAACTCGGTTTTACAGTGAAAACGGCAGGCACTTCAAACCGGCACTAGGAAACAGACTGAGAAACCAGAGTAAGGGTTTCTCCTGCAACCCGTTCCCTTTGTGCTGGATGAACGAACGTCTCTCCACATGCTCAGTTCTGAGAGATAAGTGTGTGTGAAAGCCGTCCTTCACCTAGCTTGAAGGGAACACAAAGTTTCTTTTCAGTTGCCAACTCCACTCCATACATATATATGGGGAGGTACCAGCTCCAACTCGGTTTTACAGTGAAAACGGCAGGCACTTCAAACCGGCACTAGGAAACAGACTGAGAAAGCAGAGTAAGGGTTTCTCCTGCAACCCGTTCCCTTTGTGCTGGATGAACGAACGTCTCTCCACATGCTCAGTTCTGAGAGATAAGTGTGTGTGAAAGCCGTCCTTCACCTAGCTTGAAGGGAACACAAAGTTTCTTTTCAGTTGCCAACTCCACTCCATACATATATATGGGGAGGTACAAGCTCCAACTCGGTTTTACAGTGAAAACGGCAGGCACTTCAAACCGGCACTAGGAAACAGACTGAGAAACCAGAGAAAGGGTTTCTCCTGCAACCCGTTCCCTTTGTGCTGGATGAACGAACGTCTCTCCACATGCTCAGTTCTGAGAGATAAGTGTGTGTGAAAGCCGTCCTTCACCTAGCTTGAAGGGAACACAAAGTTTCTTTTCAGTTGCCAACTCCACTCCATACATATATATGGGGAGGTACAAGCTCCAACTCGGTTTTACAGTGAAAACGGCAGGCACTTCAAACCGGCACTAGGAAACAGACTGAGAAAGCAGAGTAAGGGTTTCTCCTGCAACCCGTTCCCTTTGTGCTGGATGAACGAACGTCTCTCCACATGCTCAGTTCTGAGAGATAAGTGTGTGTGAAAGCCGTCCTTCACCTAGCTTGAAGGGAACACAAAGTTTCTTTTCAGTTGCCAACTCCACTCCATACATATATATGGGGAGGTACAAGCTCCAACTCGGTTTTACAGTGAAAACGGCAGGCACTTCAAACCGGCACTAGGAAACAGACTGAGAAACCAGAGTAAGGGTTTCTCCTGCAACCCGTTCCCTTTGTGCTGGATGAACGAACGTCTCTCCACATGCTCAGTTCTGAGAGATAAGTGTGTGTGAAAGCCGTCCTTCACCTAGCTTGAAGGGAACACAAAGTTTCTTTTCAGTTGCCAACTCCACTCCATACATATATATGGGGAGGTACAAGCTCCAACTCGGTTTTACAGTGAAAACGGCAGGCACTTCAAACCGGCACTAGGAAACCGACTGAGAAACCAGAGTAAGGGTTTCTCCTGCAACCCGTTCCCTTTGTGCTGGATGAACGAACGTCTCTCCACATGCTCAGTTCTGAGAGATAAGTGTGTGTGAAAGCCGTCCTTCACCTAGCTTGAAGGGAACACAAAGTTTCTTTTCAGTTGCCAACTCCACTCCATACATATATATGGGGAGGTACAAGCTCCAACTCGGTTTTACAGTGAAAACGGCAGGCACTTCAAACCGGCACTAGGAAACAGACTGAGAAACCAGAGAAAGGGTTTCTCCTGCAACCCGTTCCCTTTGTGCTGGATGAACGAACGTCTCTCCACATGCTCAGTTCTGAGAGATAAGTGTGTGTGAAAGCCGTCCTTCACCTAGCTTGAAGGGAACACAAAGTTCCTTTTCAGATGCCAACTCCACTCCATACATATATATGGGGAGGTACAAGCTCCAACTCGGTTTTACAGTGAAAACGGCAGGCACTTCAAACCGGCACTAGGAAACAGACTGAGAAACCAGAGTAAGGGTTTCTCCTGCAACCCGTTCCCTTTGTGCTGGATGAACGAACGTCTCTCCACATGCTCAGTTCTGAGAGATAAGTGTGTGTGAAAGCCGTCCTTCACCTAGCTTGAAGGGAACACAAAGTTTCTTTTCAGTTGCCAACTCCACTCCATACATATATATGGGGAGGTACCAGCTCCAACTCGGTTTTACAGTGAAAACGGCAGGCACTTCAAACCGGCACTAGGAAACAGACTGAGAAAGCAGAGTAAGGGTTTCTCCTGCAACCCGTTCCCTTTGTGCTGGATGAACGAACGTCTCTCCACATGCTCAGTTCTGAGAGATAAGTGTGTGTGAAAGCCGTCCTTCACCTAGCTTGAAGGGAACACAAAGTTTCTTTTCAGTTGCCAACTCCACTCCATACATATATATGGGGAGGTACAAGCTCCAACTCGGTTTTACAGTGAAAACGGCAGGCACTTCAAACCGGCACTAGGAAACAGACTGAGAAACCAGAGAAAGGGTTTCTCCTGCAACCCGTTCCCTTTGTGCTGGATGAACGAACGTCTCTCCACATGCTCAGTTCTGAGAGATAAGTGTGTGTGAAAGCCGTCCTTCACCTAGCTTGAAGGGAACACAAAGTTTCTTTTCAGTTGCCAACTCCACTCCATACATATATATGGGGAGGTACAAGCTCCAACTCGGTTTTACAGTGAAAACGGCAGGCACTTCAAACCGGCACTAGGAAACAGACTGAGAGACCAGAGTAAGGGTTTCTCCTGCAACCCGTTCCCTTTGTGCTGGATGAACGAACGTCTCTCCACATGCTCAGTTCTGAGAGATAAGTGTGTGTGAAAGCCGTCCTTCACCTAGCTTGAAGGGAACACAAAGTTTCTTTTCAGTTGCCAACTCCACTCCATACATATATATGGGGAGGTACAAGCTCCAACTCGGTTTTACAGTGAAAACGGCAGGCACTTCAAACCGGCACTAGGAAACAGACTGAGAAAGCAGAGTAAGGGTTTCTCCTGCAACCCGTTCCCTTTGTGCTGGATGAACGAACGTCTCTCCACATGCTCAGTTCTGAGAGATAAGTGTGTGTGAAAGCCGTCCTTCACCTAGCTTGAAGGGAACACAAAGTTTCTTTTCAGTTGCCAACTCCACTCCATACATATATATGGGGAGGTACAAGCTCCAACTCGGTTTTACAGTGAAAACGGCAGGCACTTCAAACCGGCACCAGGAAACAGACTGAGAAACCAGAGTAAGGGTTTCTCCTGCAACCCGTTCCCTTTGTGCTGGATGAACGAACGTCTCTCCACATGCTCAGTTCTGAGAGATAAGTGTGTGTGAAAGCCGTCCTTCACCTAGCTTGAAGGGAACACAAAGTTTCTTTTCAGTTGCCAACTCCACTCCATACATATATATGGGGAGGTACAAGCTCCAACTCGGTTTTAGAGTGAAAACGGCAGGCACTTCAAACCGGCACTAGGAAACAGACTGAGAAACCAGAGTAAGGGTTTCTCCTGCAACCCGTTCCCTTTGTGCTGGATGAACGAACGTCTCTCCACATGCTCAGTTCTGAGAGATAAGTGTGTGTGAAAGCCGTCCTTCACCTAGCTTGAAGGGAACACAAAGTTTCTTTTCAGTTGCCAACTCCACTCCATACATATATATGGGGAGGTACAAGCTCCAACTCGGTTTTACAGTGAAAACGGCAGGCACTTCAAACCGGCACTAGGAAACCGACTGAGAAACCAGAGTAAGGGTTTCTCCTGCAACCCGTTCCCTTTGTGCTGGATGAACGAACGTCTCTCCACATGCTCAGTTCTGAGAGATAAGTGTGTGTGAAAGCCGTACTTCACCTAGCTTGAAGGGAACACAAAGTTTCTTTTCAGTTGCCAACTCCACTCCATACATATATATGGGGAGGTACAAGCTCCAACTCGGTTTTACAGTGAAAACGGCAGGCACTTCAAACCGGCACTAGGAAACAGACTGAGAAACCAGAGTAAGGGTTTCTCCTGCAACCCATTCCCTTTGTGCTGGATGAACGAACGTCTCTCCACATGCTCAGTTCTGAGAGATAAGTGTGTGTGAAAGCCGTCCTTCACCTAGCTTGAAGGGAACACAAAGTTTCTTTTCAGTTGCCAACTCCACTCCATACATATATATGGGGAGGTACAAGCTCCAACTCGGTTTTACAGTGAAAACGGCAGGCACTTCAAACCGGCACTAGGAAACAGACTGAGAAACCAGAGTAAGGGTTTCCCCTGCAACCCATTCCCTTTGTGCTGAATGAACGAACGTCTCTCCACATGCTCAGTTCTGAGAGATAAGTGTGTGTGAAAGCCGTCCTTCACCTAGCTTGAAGGGAACACAAAGTTTCTTTTCAGTTGCCAACTCCACTCCATACATATATATGGGGAGGTACAAGCTCCAACTCGGTTTTACAGTGAAAACGGCAGGCACTTCAAACCGGCACTAGGAAACAGACTGAGAAACCAGAGTAAGGGTTTCCCCTGCAACCCGTTCCCTTTGTGCTGGATGAACGAACGTCTCTCCACATGCTCAGTTCTGAGAGATAAGTGTGTGTGAAAGCCGTCCTTCACCTAGCTTGAAGGGAACACAAAGTTTCTTTTCAGTTGCCAACTCCACTCCATACATATATATGGGGAGGTACAAGCTCCAACTCGGTTTTACAGTGAAAATTCAGGCACTTCAAATCGGCACTAGGAAACCGACTGAGAAACCAGAGTAAGGGTTTCTCCTGCAACCCGTTCCCTTTGTGCTGGATGAACGAACGTCTCTCCACATGCTCAGTTCTGAGAGATAAGTGTGTGTGAAAGCCGTCCTTCACCTAGCTTGAAGGGAACACAAAGTTTCTTTTCAGTTGCCAACTCCACTCCATACATATATATGGGGAGGTACAAGCTCCAACTCGGTTTTACAGTGAAAACTTCAGGCACTTCAAATCGGCACTAGGAAACCGACTGAGAAACCAGAGTAAGGGTTTCTCCTGCAACCCGTTCCCTTTGTCCTGGATGAACGAACGTCTCTCCACATGCTCAGTTCTGAGAGATAAGTGTGTGTGAAAGCCGTCCTTCACCTAGCTTGAAGGGAACACAAAGTTTCTTTTCAGTTGCCAACTCCACTCCATACATATATATGGGGAGGTACAAGCTCCAACTCGGTTTTACAGTGAAAACGGCAGTCACTTCAAACCGGCACTAGGAAACACACTGAGAAACCAGAGTAAGGGTTTCTCCTGCAACCCGTTCCCTTTGTGCTGGATGAACGAACGTCTCTCCACATGCTCAGTTCTGAGAGATAAGTGTGTGTGAAAGCCGTCCTTCACCTAGCTTGAAGGGAACACAAAGTTTCTTTTCAGTTGCCAACTCCACTCCATACATATATATGGGGAGGTACAAGCTCCAACTCGGTTTTACAGTGAAAACGGCAGGCACTTCAAACCGGCACTAGGAAACAGACTGAGAAACCAGAGTAAAGGTTTTTCCTGCAAACCGTTCCCTTTGTGCTGGATGAACGAACGTCTCTCCACATGCTCAGTTCTGAGAGATAAGTGTGTGTGAAAGCCGTCCTTCACCTAGCTTGAAGGGAACACAAAGTTTCTTTTCAGTTGCCAACTCCACTCCATACATATATATGGGGAGGTACAAGCTCCAACTCGGTTTTACAGTGAAAACGGCAGGCACTTCAAACCGGCACTAGGAAACAGACTGAGAAACCAGAGAAAGGGTTTCTCCTGCAACCCGTTCCCTTTGTGCTGGATGAACGAACGTCTCTCCACATGCTCAGTTCTGAGAGATAAGTGTGTGTGAAAGCCGTCCTTCACCTAGCTTGAAGGGAACACAAAGTTTCTTTTCAGTTGCCAACTCCACTCCATACATATATATGGGGAGGTACAAGCTCCAACTCGGTTTTACAGTGAAAACGGCAGGCACTTCAAACCGGCACTAGGAAACCGACTGAGAAACCAGAGTAAGGGTTTCTCCTGCAACCCGTTCCCTTTGTGCTGGATGAACGAACGTCTCTCCACATGCTCAGTTCTGAGAGATAAGTGTGTGTGAAAGCCGTCCTTCACCTAGCTTGAAGGGAACACAAAGTTTCTTTTCAGTTGCCAACTCCACTCCATACATATATATGGGGAGGTACAAGCTCCAACTCGGTTTTACAGTGAAAACGGCAGGCACTTCAAACCGGCACTAGGAAACAGACTGAGAAACCAGAGTAAGGGTTTCTCCTGCAACCCGTTCCCTTTGTGCTGGATGAACGAACGTCTCTCCACATGCTCAGCTCTGAGAGTTAAGTGTGTGTGAAAGCCGTCCTTCACCTAGCTTGAAGGGAACACAAAGTTTCTTTTCAGTTGCCAACTCCACTCCATACATATATATGGGTAGGTACAAGCTCCAACTAGGTTTTACAGTGAAAACGGCAGGCACTTCAAACCGGCACTAGGAAACAGACTGAGAAACCAGAGTAAGGGTTTCTCCTGCAACCAGTTCCCTTTGTGCTGGATGAACGAACGTCTCTCCACATGCTCAGTTCTGAGAGATAAGTGTGTGTGAAACCCGTGCTTCACCTGAATTGAAGGGAACACAAAGTTTCTTTTCAGTTGCCAACTACAATCCATACATATATATGGGGAGGTACAAGCTCCAACTCGGTTTTACAGTGAAAACGGCAGGCACTTCAAACCGGCACTAGGAAACAGACTGAGAAACCAGAGTAAGGGTTTCTCCTGCAACCCGTTCCCTTTGTGCTGGATGAACGAACGTCTCTCCACATGCTCAGTTCTGAGAGATAAGTGTGTGTGAAAGCCGTCCTTCACATAGCTTGAAGGGAACACAAAGTTTCTTTTCAGTTGCCAACTCCACTCCATACATATATATGGGGAGGTACAAGCTCCAACTCGGTTTTACAGTGAAAACGGCCGGCACTTCAAACCGGCACTAGGAAACAGACTGAGAAACCAGAGTAAGGGTTTCTCCTGCAACCCGTTCCCTTTGTGCTGGATGAACGAACGTCTCTCCACATGCTCAGTTCTGAGAGATAAGTGTGTGTGAAAGCCGTCCTTCACCTAGCTTGAAGGGAACACAAAGTTTCTTTTCAGTTGCCAACTCCACTCCATACATATATATGGGGAGGTACAAGCTCCAACTCGGTTTTACAGTGAAAACGGCAGGCACTTCAAACCGGCACTAGGAAACAGACTGAGAAACCAGAGTAAGGGTTTCTCCTGCAACCCGTTCCCTTTGTAAAGCTGGATGAACGAACGTCTCTCCACATGCTCAGTTCTGAGAGATAAGTGTGTGTGAAAGCCGTCCTTCACCTAGCTTGAAGGGAACACAAAGTTTCTTTTCAGTTGCCAACTCCACTCCATACATATATATGGGGAGGTACAAGCTCCAACTCGGTTTTACAGTGAAAACGGCAGGCACTTCAAACCGGCACTAGGAAACCGACTGAGAAACCAGAGTAAGGGTTTCTCCTGCAACCCGTTCCCTTTGTGCTGGATGAACGAACGTCTCTCCACATGCTCAGTTCTGAGAGATAAGTGTGTGTGAAAGCCGTCCTTCACCTAGCTTGAAGGGAACACAAAGTTTCTTTTCAGTTGCCAACTCCACTCCATACATATATATGGGGAGGTACAAGCTCCAACTCGGTTTTACAGTGAAAACGGCCGGCACTTCAAACCGGCACTAGGAAACAGACTGAGAAACCAGAGTAAGGGTTTCTCCTGCAACCCGTTCCCTTTGTAAAGCTGGATGAACGAACGTCTCTCCACATGCTCAGTTCTGAGAGATAAGTGTGTGTGAAAGCCGTCCTTCACCTAGCTTGAAGGGAACACAAAGTTTCTTTTCAGTTGCCAACTCCACTCCATACATATATATGGGGAGGTACAAGCTCCAACTCGGTTTTACAGTGAAAACGGCAGGCACTTCAAACCGGCACTAGGAAACCGACTGAGAAACCAGAGTAAGGGTTTCTCCTGCAACCCGTTCCCTTTGTGCTGGATGAACGAACGTCTCTCCACATGCTCAGTTCTGAGAGATAAGTGTGTGTGAAAGCCGTCCTTCACCTAGCTTGAAGGGAACACAAAGTTTCTTTTCAGTTGCCAACTCCACTCCATACATATATATGGGGAGGTACAAGCTCCAACTCGGTTTTACAGTGAAAACGGCAGGCACTTCAAACCGGCACAAGAAACAGACTGAGAAACCAGAGTAAGGGTTTCTCCTGCAACCCGTTCCCTTTGTGCTGGATGAACGAACGTCTCTCCACATGCTCAGTTCTGAGAGATAAGTGTGTGTGAAAGCCGTCCTTCACCTAGCTTGAAGGGAACACAAAGTTTCTTTTCAGTTGCCAACTCCACTCCATACATATATATGGGGAGGTACAAGCTCCAACTCGGTTTTACAGTGAAAACGGCCGGCACTTCAAACCGGCACTAGGAAACAGACTGAGAAACCAGAGTAAGGGTTTCTCCTGCAACCCGTTCCCTTTGTGCTGGATGAACGAACGTCTCTCCACATGCTCAGTTCTGAGAGATAAGTGTGTGTGAAAGCCGTCCTTCACCTAGCTTGAAGGGAACACAAAGTTTCTTTTCAGTTGCCAACTCCACTCCATACATATATATGGGGAGGTACAAGCTCCAACTCGGTTTTACAGTGAAAACGGCAGGCACTTCAAACCGGCACTAGGAAACAGACTGAGAAACCAGAGTAAGGGTTTCTCCTGCAACCCGTTCCCTTTGTAAAGCTGGATGAACGAACGTCTCTCCACATGCTCAGTTCTGAGAGATAAGTGTGTGTGAAAGCCGTCCTTCACCTAGCTTGAAGGGAACACAAAGTTTCTTTTCAGTTGCCAACTCCACTCCATACATATATATGGGGAGGTACAAGCTCCAACTCGGTTTTACAGTGAAAACGGCAGGCACTTCAAACCGGCACTAGGAAACCGACTGAGAAACCAGAGTAAGGGTTTCTCCTGCAACCCGTTCCCTTTGTGCTGGATGAACGAACGTCTCTCCACATGCTCAGTTCTGAGAGATAAGTGTGTGTGAAAGCCGTCCTTCACCTAGCTTGAAGGGAACACAAAGTTTCTTTTCAGTTGCCAACTCCACTCCATACATATATATGGGGAGGTACAAGCTCCAACTCGGTTTTACAGTGAAAACGGCAGGCACTTCAAACCGGCACAAGAAACAGACTGAGAAACCAGAGTAAGGGTTTCTCCTGCAACCCGTTCCCTTTGTGCTGGATGAACGAACGTCTCTCCACATGCTCAGTTCTGAGAGATAAGTGTGTGTGAAAGCCGTCCTTCACCTAGCTTGAAGGGAACACAAAGTTTCTTTTCAGTTGCCAACTCCACTCCTTACATATATATGGGGAGGTACAAGCTCCAACTCTGGTTTACAGTGAAAACGGCAGGCACTTCAAACCGGCACTAGGAAACAGACTGAGAAACCAGAGTAAGGGTTTCTCCTGCAACCCGTTCCCTTTGTGCTGGATGAACGAACGTCTCTCCACATGCTCAGTTCTGAGAGATAAGTGTGTGTGAAAGCCGTCCTTCACCTAGCTTGAAGGGAACACAAAGTTTCTTTTCAGTTGCCAACTCCACTCCATACATATATATGGGCAGGAACAAGCTCCAACTCGGTTTTGCAGTGAAAACGGCAGGCACTTCAAACCGGCACTAGGAAACAGACTGAGAAAGCAGAGTAAGGGTTTCTCCTGCAACCCGTTCCCTTTGTGCTGGATGAACGAACGTCTCTCCACATGCTCAGTTCTGAGAGATAAGTGTGTGTGAAAGCCGTCCTTCACCTAGCTTGAAGGGAACACAAAGTTTCTTTTCAGTTGCCAACTCCACTCCATACATATATATGGGGAGGTACAAGCTCCAACTCGGTTTTACAGTGAAAACGGCAGGCACTTCAAACCGGCACTAGGAAACAGACTGAGAAACCAGAGTAAGGGTTTCTCCTGCAAACCGTTCCCTTTGTGCTGGATGAACGAACGTCTCTCCACATGCTCAGTTCTGAGAGATAAGTGTGTGTGAAAGCCGTCCTTCACCTAGCTTGAAGGGAACACAAAGTTTCTTTTCAGTTGCCAACTCCACTCCATACATATATATGGGGAGGTACAAGCTCCAACTCGGTTTTACAGTGAAAACGGCAGGCACTTCAAACCGGCACTAGGAAACAGACTGAGAAACCAGAGTAAGGGTTTCTCCTGCAACCCGTTCCCTTTGTGCTGGATGAACGAACGTCTCTCCACATGCTCAGTTCTGAGAGATAAGTGTGTGTGAAAGCCGTCCTTCACCTAGCTTGAAGGGAACACAAAGTTTCTTTTCAGTTGCCAACTCCACTCCATACATATATATGGGGAGGTACAAGCTCCAACTCGGTTTTACAGTGAAAACGGCAGGCACTTCAAACCGGCACAAGAAACAAACTGAGAAACCAGAGTAAGGGTTTCTCCTGCAACCCGTTCCCTTTGTGCTGGATGAACGAACGTCTCTCCACATGCTCAGTTCTGAGAGATAAGTGTGTGTGAAAGCCGTCCTTCACCTAGCTTGAAGGGAACACAAAGTTTCTTTTCAGTTGCCAACTCCACTCCATACATATATATGGGGAGGTACAAGCTCCAACTCCGGTTTACAGTGAAAACGGCAGGCACTTCAAACCGGCACTAGGAAACAGACTGAGAAACCAGAGTAAGGGTTTCTCCTGCAACCCGTTCCCTTTGTGCTGGATGAACGAACGTCTCTCCACATGCTCAGTTCTGAGAGATAAGTGTGTGTGAAAGCCGTCCTTCACCACTAGCTTGAAGGGAACACAAAGTTTCTTTTCAGTTGCCAACTCCACTCCATACATATATATAGGGAGGTACAAGCTCCAACTCGGTTTTGCAGTGAAAACGGCAGGCACTTCAAACCGGCACTAGGAAACAGACTGAGAAAGCAGAGTAAGGGTTTCTCCTGCAACCCGTTCCCTTTGTGCTGGATGAACGAACGTCTCTCCACATGCTCAGTTCTGAGAGATAAGTGTGTGTGAAAGCCGTCCTTCACCTAGCTTGAAGGGAACACAAAGTTTCTTTTCAGTTGCCAACTCCACTCCATACATATATATGGGGAGGTACAAGCTCCAACTCGGTTTTACAGTGAAAACGGCAGGCACTTCAAACCGGCACTAGGAAACAGACTGAGAAACCAGAGTAAGGGTTTCTCCTGCAACCCGTTCCCTTTGTGCTGGATGAACGAACGTCTCTCCACATGCTCAGTTCTGAGAGATAAGTGTGTGTGAAAGCCGTCCTTCACCTAGCTTGAAGGGAACACAAAGTTTCTTTTCAGTTGCCAACTCCACTCCATACATATATATGGGGAGGTACAAGCTCCAACTCGGTTTTACAGTGAAAACGGCAGGCACTTCAAACCGGCACTAGGAAACAGACTGAGAAACCAGAGTAAGGGTTTCTCCTGCAACCCGTTCCCTTTGTGCTGGATGAACGAACGTTTCTCCACATGCTCAGTTCTGAGAGATAAGTGTGTGTGAAAGCCGTCCTTCACCTAGCTTGAAGGGAACACAAAGTTTCTTTTCAGTTGCCAACTCCACTCCATACATATATATGGGGAGGTACAAGCTCCAACTCGGTTTTACAGTGAAAACGGCAGGCACTTCAAACCGGCACAAGAAACAGACTGAGAAACCAGAGTAAGGGTTTCTCCTGCAACCCGTTCCCTTTGTGCTGGATGAACGAACGTCTCTCCACATGCTCAGTTCTGAGAGATAAGTGTGTGTGAAAGCCGTCCTTCACCTAGCTTGAAGGGAACACAAAGTTTCTTTTCAGTTGCCAACTCCACTCCATACATATATATGGGGAGGTACAAGCTCCAACTCCGGTTTACAGTGAAAACGGCAGGCACTTCAAACCGGCACTAGGAAACAGACTGAGAAACCAGAGTAAGGGTTTCTCCTGCAACCCGTTCCCTTTGTGCTGGATGAACGAACGTCTCTCCACATGCTCAGTTCTGAGAGATAAGTGTGTGTGAAAGCCGTCCTTCACCACTAGCTTGAAGGGAACACAAAGTTTCTTTTCAGTTGCCAACTCCACTCCATACATATATATAGGGAGGTACAAGCTCCAACTCGGTTTTACAGTGAAAACGGCAGGCACTTCAAACCGGCACTAAGAAACAGACTGAGAAACCAGAGTAAGGGTTTCTCCTGCAACCCGTTCCCTTTGTGCTGGAT
This sequence comes from Vicugna pacos, assembly GCF_048564905.1. Lineage (NCBI taxonomy): Eukaryota > Metazoa > Chordata > Mammalia > Artiodactyla > Camelidae > Vicugna > Vicugna pacos. Next base: position 3,005,051 of record NW_027328784.1, read on the forward strand.
GAACGAACGTCTCTCCACATGCTCAGTTCTGAGAGATAAGTGTGTGTGAAAGCCGTCCTTCACCTAGCTTGAAGGGAACACAAAGTTTCTTTTCAGTTGCCAACTCCACTCCATACATATATATGGGGAGGTACAAGCTCCAACTCGGGTTTACAGTGAAAACGGCAGGCACTTCAAACCGGCACTAGGAAACAGACTGAGAAACCAGAGTAAGGGTTTCTCCTGCAACCCGTTCCCTTTGTGCTGGATGAACGAACGTCTCTCCACATGCTCAGTTCTGAGAGATAAGTGTGTGTGAAAGCCGTCCTTCACCTAGCTTGAAGGGAACACAAAGTTTCTTTTCAGTTGCCAACTCCACTCCATACATATATATGGGGAGGTACCAGCTCCAACTCGGTTTTACAGTGAAAACGGCAGGCACTTCAAACCGGCACTAGGAAACCGACTGAGAAACCAGAGTAAGGGTTTCTCCTGCAACCCGTTCCCTTTGTGCTGGATGAACGAACGTCTCTCCACATGCTCAGTTCTGAGAGATAAGTGTGTGTGAAAGCCGTCCTTCACCTAGCTTGAAGGGAACACAAAGTTTCTTTTCAGTTGCCAACTCCACTCCATACATATATATGGGGAGGTACAAGCTCCAACTCGGTTTTACAGTGAAAACGGCAGGCACTTCAAACCGGCACAAGAAACAGACTGAGAAACCAGAGTAAGGGTTTCTCCTGCAACCCGTTCCCTTTGTGCTGGATGAACGAACGTCTCTCCACATGCTCAGTTCTGAGAGATAAGTGTGTGTGAAAGCCGTCCTTCACCTAGCTTGAAGGGAACACAAAGTTTCTTTTCAGTTGCCAACTCCACTCCATACATATATATGGGGAGGTACAAGCTCCAACTCTGGTTTACAGTGAAAACGGCAGGCACTTCAAACCGGCACTAGGAAACAGACTGAGAAACCAGAGTAAGGGTTTCTCCTGCAACCCGTTCCCTTTGTGCTGGATGAACGAACGTCTCTCCACATGCTCAGTTCTGAGAGATAAGTGTGTGTGAAAGCCGTCCTTCACCTAGCTTGAAGGGAACACAAAGTTTCTTTTCAGTTGCCAACTCCACTCCATACATATATATGGGCAGGTACAAGCTCCAACTCGGTTTTGCAGTGAAAACGGCAGGCACTTCAAACCGGCACTAGGAAACAGACTGAGAAAGCAGAGTAAGGGTTTCTCCTGCAACCCGTTCCCTTTGTGCTGGATGAACGAACGTCTCTCCACATGCTCAGTTCTGAGAGATAAGTGTGTGTGAAAGCCGTCCTTCACCTAGCTTGAAGGGAACACAAAGTTTCTTTTCAGTTGCCAACTCCACTCCATACATATATATGGGGAGGTACAAGCTCCAACTCGGTTTTACAGTGAAAACGGCAGGCACTTCAAACCGGCACTAGGAAACAGACTGAGAAACCAGAGTAAGGGTTTCTCCTGCAACCCGTTCCCTTTGTGCTGGATGAACGAACGTCTCTCCACATGCTCAGTTCTGAGAGATAAGTGTGTGTGAAAGCCGTCCTTCACCTAGCTTGAAGGGAACACAAAGTTTCTTTTCAGTTGCCAACTCCACTCCATACATATATATGGGGAGGTACAAGCTCCAACTCGGTTTTACAGTGAAAACGGCAGGCACTTCAAACCGGCACTAGGAAACAGACTGAGAAACCAGAGTAAGGGTTTCTCCTGCAACCCGTTCCCTTTGTGCTGGATGAACGAACGTCTCTCCACATGCTCAGTTCTGAGAGATAAGTGTGTGTGAAAGCCGTCCTTCACCTAGCTTGAAGGGAACACAAAGTTTCTTTTCAGTTGCCAACTCCACTCCATACATATATATGGGGAGGTACAAGCTCCAACTCGGTTTTACAGTGAAAACGGCAGGCACTTCAAACCGGCACAAGAAACAGACTGAGAAACCAGAGTAAGGGTTTCTCCTGCAACCCGTTCCCTTTGTGCTGGATGAACGAACGTCTCTCCACATGCTCAGTTCTGAGAGATAAGTGTGTGTGAAAGCCGTCCTTCACCTAGCTTGAAGGGAACACAAAGTTTCTTTTCAGTTGCCAACTCCACTCCATACATATATATGGGGAGGTACAAGCTCCAACTCCGGTTTACAGTGAAAACGGCAGGCACTTCAAACCGGCACTAGGAAACAGACTGAGAAACCAGAGTAAGGGTTTCTCCTGCAACCCGTTCCCTTTGTGCTGGATGAACGAACGTCTCTCCACATGCTCAGTTCTGAGAGATAAGTGTGTGTGAAAGCCGTCCTTCACCACTAGCTTGAAGGGAACACAAAGTTTCTTTTCAGTTGCCAACTCCACTCCATACATATATATAGGGAGGTACAAGCTCCAACTCGGTTTTACAGTGAAAACGGCAGGCACTTCAAACCGGCACTAAGAAACAGACTAAGAAACCAGAGTAAGGGTTTCTCCTGCAACCCGTTCCCTTTGTGCTGGATGAACGAACGTCTCTCCACATGCTCAGTTCAGAGAGATAAGTGTGTGTGAAAGCCGTCCTTCACCTAGCTTGAAGGGAACACAAAGTTTCTTTTCAGTTGCCAACTCCACTCCATACATATATATGGGGAGGTACAAGCTCCAACTCGGGTTTACAGTGAAAACGGCAGGCACTTCAAACCGGCACTAGGAAACAGACTGAGAAACCAGAGTAAGGGTTTCTCCTGCAACCCGTTCCCTTTGTGCTGGATGAACGAACGTCTCTCCACATGCTCAGTTCTGAGAGATAAGTGTGTGTGAAAGCCGTCCTTCACCTAGCTTGAAGGGAACACAAAGTTTCTTTTCAGTTGCCAACTCCACTCCATACATATATATGGGGAGGTACCAGCTCCAACTCGGTTTTACAGTGAAAACGGCAGGCACTTCAAACCGGCACTAGGAAACAGACTGAGAAACCAGAGTAAGGGTTTCTCCTGCAACCCGTTCCCTTTGTGCTGGATGAACGAACGTCTCTCCACATGCTCAGTTCTGAGAGATAAGTGTGTGTGAAAGCCGTCCTTCACCTAGCTTGAAGGGAACACAAAGTTTCTTTTCAGTTGCCAACTCCACTCCATACATATATATGGGGAGGTACAAGCTCCAACTCGGTTTTACAGTGAAAACGGCAGGCACATCAAACCGGCACTAGGAAACCGACTGAGAAACCAGAGTAAGGGTTTCTCCTGCAACCCGTTCCCTTTGTGCTGGATGAACGAACGTCTCTCCACATGCTCAGTTCTGAGAGATAAGTGTGTGTGAAAGCCGTCCTTCACCTAGCTTGAAGGGAACACAAAGTTTCTTTTCAGTTGCCAACTCCACTCCATACATATATATGGGGAGGTACAAGCTCCAACTCGGTTTTACAGTGAAAACGGCAGGCACTTCAAACCGGCACTAGGAAACAGACTGAGAAACCAGAGTAAGGGTTTCTCCTGCAACCCGTTCCCTTTGTGCTGGATGAACGAACGTCTCTCCACATGCTCAGTTCTGAGAGATAAGTGTGTGTGAAAGCCGTCCTTCACCTAGCTTGAAGGGAACACAAAGTTTCTTTTCAGTTGCCAACTCCACTCTATACATATATATGGGCAGGTACAAGCTCCAACTCGGTTTTACAGTGAAAACGGCAGGCACTTCAAACCGGCACTAGGAAACAGACTGAGAAAGCAGAGTAAGGGTTTCTCCTGCAACCCGTTCCCTTTGTGCTGGATGAACGAACGTCTCTCCACATGCTCAGTTCTGAGAGATAAGTGTGTGTGAAAGCCGTCCTTCACCTAGCTTGAAGGGAACACAAAGTTTCTTTTCAGTTGCCAACTCCACTCCATACATATATATGGGGAGGTACAAGCTCCAACTCGGTTTTACAGTGAAAACGGCAGGCACTTCAAACCGGCACTAGGAAACAGACTGAGAAACCAGAGTAAGGGTTTCTCCTGCAACCCGTTCCCTTTGTGCTGGATGAACGAACGTCTCTCCACATGCTCAGTTCTGAGAGGTAAGTGTGTGTGAAAGCCGTCCTTCACCTAGCTTGAAGGGAACACAATGTTTCTTTTCAGTTGCCAACTCCACTCCATACATATATATGGGGAGGTACCAGCTCCAACTCGGTTTTACAGTGAAAACGGCAGGCACTTCAAACCGGCACTAGGAAACAGACTGAGAAACCAGAGTAAGGGTTTCTCCTGCAACCCGTTCCCTTTGTGCTGGATGAACGAACGTCTCTCCACATGCTCAGTTCTGAGAGATAAGTGTGTGTGAAAGCCGTCCTTCACCTAGCTTGAAGGGAACACAAAGTTTCTTTTCAGTTGCCAACTCCACTCCATACATATATATGGGGAGGTACAAGCTCCAACTCGGTTTTACAGTGAAAACGGCAGGCACTTCAAACCGGCACTAGGAAACAGACTGAAAAACCAGAGTAAGGGTTTCTCCTGCAACCCGTTCCCTTTGTGCTGGATGAACGAACGTCTCTCCACATGCTCAGTTCTGAGAGATAAGTGTGTGTGAAAGCCGTCCTTCACCTAGCTTGAAGGGAACACAAAGTTTCTTTTCAGTTGCCAACTCCACTCCATACATATATATGGGGAGGTACAAGCTCCAACTCGGTTTTACAGTGAAAACGGCAGGCACTTCAAACCGGCACAAGAAACAGACTGAGAAACCAGAGTAAGGGTTTCTCCTGCAACCCGTTCCCTTTGTGCTGGATGAACGAACGTCTCTCCACATGCTCAGTTCTGAGAGATAAGTGTGTGTGAAAGCCGTCCTTCACCTAGCTTGAAGGGAACACAAAGTTTCTTTTCAGTTGCCAACTCCACTCCATACATATATATGGGGAGGTACAAGCTCCAACTCCGGTTTACAGTGAAAACGGCAGGCACTTCAAACCGGCACTAGGAAACAGACTGAGAAACCAGAGTAAGGGTTTCTCCTGCAACCCGTTCCCTTTGTGCTGGATGAACGAACGTCTCTCCACATGCTCAGTTCTGAGAGATAAGTGTGTGTGAAAGCCGTCCTTCACCTAGCTTGAAGGGAACACAAAGTTTCTTTTCAGTTGCCAACTCCACTCCATACATATATATAGGGAGGTACAAGCTCCAACTCGGTTTTACAGTGAAAAAGGCAGGCACTTCAAACCGGCACTAGGAAACAGACTGAGAAACCAGAGTAAGGGTTTCTCCTGCAACCCGTTCCCTTTGTGCTGGATGAACGAACGTCTCTCCACATGCTCAGTTCTGAGAGATAAGTGTGTGTGAAAGCCGTCCTTCACCTAGCTTGAAGGGAACACAAAGTTTCTTTTCAGTTGCCAACTCCACTCCATACATATATATGGGGAGGTACAAGCTCCAACTCGGTTTTACAGTGAAAACGGCAGGCACTTCAAACCGGCACTAGGAAACAGACTGAGAAACCAGAGTAAGAGTTTCTCCTGCAACCCGTTCCCTTTGTGCTGGATGAACGAACGTCTCTCCACATGCTCAGTTCTGAGAGATAAGTGTGTGTGAAAGCCGTCCTTCACCTAGCTTGAAGGGAACACAAAGTTTCTTTTCAGTTGCCAACTCCACTCCATACATATATATGGGGAGGTACCAGCTCCAACTCGGTTTTACAGTGAAAACGGCAGGCACTTCAAACCGGCACTAGGAAACAGACTGAGAAACCAGAGTAAGGGTTTCTCCTGCAACCCGTTCCCTTTGTGCTGGATGAACGAACGTCTCTCCACATGCTCAGTTCTGAGAGATAAGTGTGTGTGAAAGCCGTCCTTCACCTAGCTTGAAGGGAACACAAAGTTTCTTTTCAGTTGCCAACTCCACTCCATACATATATATGGGGAGGTACAAGCTCCAACTCGGTTTTACAGTGAAAACGGCAGGCACTTCAAACCGGCACTAGGAAACCGACTGAGAAACCAGAGTAAGGGTTTCTCCTGCAACCCGTTCCCTTTGTGCTGGATGAACGAACGTCTCTCCACATGCTCAGTTCTGAGAGATAAGTGTGTGTGAAAGCCGTCCTTCACCTAGCTTGAAGGGAACACAAAGTTTCTTTTCAGTTGCCAACTCCACTCCATACATATATATGGGGAGGTACAAGCTCCAACTCGGTTTTACAGTGAAAACGGCAGGCACTTCAAACCGGCACTAGGAAACCGACTGAGAAACCAGAGTAAGGGTTTCTCTTGCAACCCGTTCCCTTTGTGCTGGATGAACGAACGTCTCTCCACATGCTCAGTTCTGAGAGATAAGTGTGTGTGAAAGCCGTCCTTCACCTAGCTTGAAGGGAACACAAAGTTTCTTTTCAGTTGCCAACTCCACTCCATACATATATATGGGGAGGTACAAGCTCCAACTCGGTTTTACAGTGAAAACGGCAGGCACTTCAAACCGGCACTAGGAAACAGACTGAGAGACCAGAGTAAGGGTTTCTCCTGCAACCCGTTCCCTTTGTGCTGGATGAACGAACGTCTCTCCACATGCTCAGTTCTGAGAGATAAGTGTGTGTGAAAGCCGTCCTTCACCTAGCTTGAAGGGAACACAAAGTTTCTTTTCAGTTGCCAACTCCACTCCATACATATATATGGGGAGGTACAAGCTCCAACTCGGTTTTACAGTGAAAACGGCAGGCACTTCAAACCGGCACTAGGAAACAGACTGAGAAACCAGAGTAAGAGTTTCTCCTGCAACCCGTTCCCTTTGTGCTGGATGAACGAACGTCTCTCCACATGCTCAGTTCTGAGAGATAAGTGTGTGTGAAAGCCGTCCTTCACCTAGCTTGAAGGGAACACAAAGTTTCTTTTCAGTTGCCAACTCCACTCCATACATATATATGGGGAGGTACCAGCTCCAAATCGGTTTTACAGTGAAAACGGCAGGCACTTCAAACCGGCACTAGGAAACAGACTGAGAAACCAGAGTAAGGGTTTCTCCTGCAACCCGTTCCCTTTGTGCTGGATGAACGAACGTCTCTCCACATGCTCAGTTCTGAGAGATAAGTGTGTGTGAAAGCCGTCCTTCACCTAGCTTGAAGGGAACACAAAGTTTCTTTTCAGTTGCCAACTCCACTCCATACATATATATGGGGAGGTACAAGCTCCAACTCGGTTTTACAGTGAAAACGGCAGGCACTTCAAACCGGCACTAGGAAACCGACTGAGAAACCAGAGTAAGGGTTTCTCCTGCAACCCGTTCCCTTTGTGCTGGATGAACGAACGTCTCTCCACATGCTCAGTTCTGAGAGATAAGTGTGTGTGAAAGCCGTCCTTCACCTAGCTTGAAGGGAACACAAAGTTTCTTTTCAGTTGCCAACTCCACTCCATACATATATATGGGGAGGTACAAGCTCCAACTCGGTTTTACAGTGAAAACGGCAGGCACTTCAAACCGGCACTAGGAAACCGACTGAGAAACCAGAGTAAGGGTTTCTCTTGCAACCCGTTCCCTTTGTGCTGGATGAACGAACGTCTCTCCACATGCTCAGTTCTGAGAGATAAGTGTGTGTGAAAGCCGTCCTTCACCTAGCTTGAAGGGAACACAAAGTTTCTTTTCAGTTGCCAACTCCACTCCATACATATATATGGGGAGGTACAAGCTCCAACTCGGTTTTACAGTGAAAACGGCAGGCACTTCAAACCGGCACTAGGAAACAGACTGAGAGACCAGAGTAAGGGTTTCTCCTGCAACCCGTTCCCTTTGTGCTGGATGAACGAACGTCTCTCCACATGCTCAGTTCTGAGAGATAAGTGTGTGTGAAAGCCGTCCTTCACCTAGCTTGAAGGGAACACAAAGTTTCTTTTCAGTTGCCAACTCCACTCCATACATATATATGGGGAGGTACCAGCTCCAACTCGGTTTTACAGTGAAAACGGCAGGCACTTCAAACCGGCACTAGGAAACAGACTGAGAAACCAGAGTAAGGGTTTCTCCTGCAACCCGTTCCCTTTGTGCTGGATGAACGAACGTCTCTCCACATGCTCAGTTCTGAGAGATAAGTGTGTGTGAAAGCCGTCCTTCACCTAGCTTGAAGGGAACACAAAGTTTCTTTTCAGTTGCCAACTCCAATCCATACATATATATGGGGAGGTACCAGCTCCAACTCGGTTTTACAGTGAAAACGGCAGGCACTTCAAACCGGCACTAGGAAACAGACTGAGAAACCAGAGTAAGGGTTTCTCCTGCAACCCGTTCCCTTTGTGCTGGATGAACGAACGTCTCTCCACATGCTCAGTTCTGAGAGATAAGTGTGTGTGAAAGCCGTCCTTCACCTAGCTTGAAGGGAACACAAAGTTTCTTTTCAGTTGCCAACTCCACTCCATACATATATATGGGGAGGTACAAGCTCCAACTCGGTTTTACAGTGAAAACGGCAGGCACTTCAAACCGGCACTAGGAAACCGACTGAGAAACCAGAGTAAGGGTTTCTCCTGCAACCCGTTCCCTTTGTGCTGGATGAACGAACGTCTCTCCACATACTCAGTTCTGAGAGATAAGTGTGTGTGAAAGCCGTCCTTCACCTAGCTTGAAGGGTACACAAGGTTTCTTTTAAGTTGCCAACTCCACTCCATACATATATATGGGGAGGTACAAGCTCCAACTCGGTTTTACAGTGAAAACGGCAGGCACTTCAAACCGGCACTAGGAAACAGACTGAGAAACCAGAGTAAGGGTTTCTCCTGCAACCCGTTCCCTTTGTGCTGGATGAACGAACGTCTCTCCACATGCTCAGTTCTGAGAGATAAGTGTGTGTGAAAGCCGTCCTTCACCTAGCTTGAAGGGAACACAAAGTTTCTTTTCAGTTGCCAACTCCACTCCATACATATATATGGGGTGGTACCAGCTCCAACTCGGTTTTACAGTGAAAACGGCAGGCACTTCAAACCGGCACTAGGAAACAGACTGAGAAACCAGAGTAAGGGTTTCTCCTGCAACCCGTTCCCTTTGTGCTGGATGAACGAACGTCTCTCCACATGCTCAGTTCTGAGAGATAAGTGTGTGTGAAAGCCGTCCTTCACCTAGCTTGAAGGGAACACAAAGTTTCTTTTCAGTTGCCAACTCCACTCCATACATATATATGGGGAGGTACAAGCTCCAACTCGGTTTTACAGTGAAAACGGCAGGCACTTCAAACCGGCACTAGGAAACAGACTGAGAAACCAGAGTAAGGGTTTCTCCTGCAACCCGTTCCCTTTGTGCTGGATGAACGAACGTCTCTCCACATGCTCAGTTCTGAGAGATAAGTGTGTGTGAAAGCCGTCCTTCACCTAGCTTGAAGGGTACACAAGGTTTCTTTTCAGTTGCCAACTCCACTCCATACATATATATGGGGAGGTACAAGCTCCAACTCGGTTTTACAGTGAAAACGGCAGGCACTTCAAACCGGCACTAGGAAACAGACTGAGAAACCAGAGTAAGGGTTTCTCCTGCAACCCGTTCCCTTTGTGCTGGATGAACGAACGTCTCTCCACATGCTCAGTTCTGAGAGATAAGTGTGTGTGAAAGCCGTCCTTCACCTAGCTTGAAGGGAACACAAAGTTTCTTTTCAGTTGCCAACTCCACTCCATACATATATATGGGGAGGTACCAGCTCCAACTCGGTTTTACAGTGAAAACGGCAGGCACTTCAAACCGGCACTAGGAAACAGACTGAGAAACCAGAGTAAGGGTTTCTCCTGCAACCCGTTCCCTTTGTGCTGGATGAACGAACGTCTCTCCACATGCTCAGTTCTGAGAGATAAGTGTGTGTGAAAGCCGTCCTTCACCTAGCTTGAAGGGAACACAAAGTTTCTTTTCAGTTGCCAACTCCACTCCATACATATATATGGGGAGGTACAAGCTCCAACTCGGTTTTACAGTGAAAACGGCAGGCACTTCAAACCGGCACTAGGAAACCGACTGAGAAACCAGAGTAAGGGTTTCTCCTGCAACCCGTTCCCTTTGTGCTGGATGAACGAACGTCTCTCCACATGCTCAGTTCTGAGAGATAAGTGTGTGTGAAAGCCGTCCTTCACCTAGCTTGAAGGGAACACAAAGTTTCTTTTCAGTTGCCAACTCCACTCCATACATATATATGGGGAGGTACAAGCTCCAACTCGGTTTTACAGTGAAAACGGCAGGCACTTCAAACCGGCACTAGGAAACCGACTGAGAAACCAGAGTAAGGGTTTCTCTTGCAACCCGTTCCCTTTGTGCTGGATGAACGAACGTCTCTCCACATGCTCAGTTCTGAGAGATAAGTGTGTGTGAAAGCCGTCCTTCACCTAGCTTGAAGGGAACACAAAGTTTCTTTTCAGTTGCCAACTCCACTCCATACATATATATGGGGAGGTACAAGCTCCAACTCGGTTTTACAGTGAAAACGGCAGGCACTTCAAACCGGCACTAGGAAACAGACTGAGAGACCAGAGTAAGGGTTTCTCCTGCAACCCGTTCCCTTTGTGCTGGATGAACGAACGTCTCTCCACATGCTCAGTTCTGAGAGATAAGTGTGTGTGAAAGCCGTCCTTCACCTAGCTTGAAGGGAACACAAAGTTTCTTTTCAGTTGCCAACTCCACTCCATACATATATATGGGGAGGTACCAGCTCCAACTCGGTTTCACAGTGAAAACGGCAGGCACTTCAAACCGGCACTAGGAAACAGACTGAGAAACCAGAGTAAGGGTTTCTCCTGCAACCCGTTCCCTTTGTGCTGGATGAACGAACGTCTCTCCACATGCTCAGTTCTGAGAGATAAGTGTGTGTGAAAGCCGTCCTTCACCTAGCTTGAAGGGAACACAAAGTTTCTTTTCAGTTGCCAACTCCACTCCATACATATATATGGGGAGGTACCAGCTCCAACTCGGTTTTACAGTGAAAACGGCAGGCACTTCAAACCGGCACTAGGAAACAGACTGAGAAACCAGAGTAAGGGTTTCTCCTGCAACCCGTTCCCTTTGTGCTGGATGAACGAACGTCTCTCCACATGCTCAGTTCTGAGAGATAAGTGTGTGTGAAAGCCGTCCTTCACCTAGCTTGAAGGGAACACAAAGTTTCTTTTCAGTTGCCAACTCCACTCCATACATATATATGGGGAGGTACAAGCTCCAACTCGGTTTTACAGTGAAAACGGCAGGCACTTCAAACCGGCACTAGGAAACCGACTGAGAAACCAGAGTAAGGGTTTCTCCTGCAACCCGTTCCCTTTGTGCTGGATGAACGAACGTCTCTCCACATGCTCAGTTCTGAGAGATAAGTGTGTGTGAAAGCCGTCCTTCACCTAGTTTGAAGGGTACACAAGGTTTCTTTTCAGTTGCCAACTCCACTCCATACATATATATGGGGAGGTACAAGCTCCAACTCGGTTTTACAGTGAAATCGGCAGGCACTTCAAACCGGCACTAGGAAACAGACTGAGAAACCAGAGTAAGGGTTTCTCCTGCAACCCGTTCCCTTTGTGCTGGATGAACGAACGTCTCTCCACATGCTCAGTTCTGAGAGATAAGTGTGTGTGAAAGCCGTCCTTCACCTAGCTTGAAGGGAACACAAAGTTTCTTTTCAGTTGCCAACTCCACTCCATACATATATATGGGGTGGTACCAGCTCCAACTCGGTTTTACAGTGAAAACGGCAGGCACTTCAAACCGGCACTAGGAAACACACTGAGAAACCAGAGTAAGGGTTTCTCCTGCAACCCGTTCCCTTTGTGCTGGATGAACGAACGTCTCTCCACATGCTCAGTTCTGAGAGATAAGTGTGTGTGAAAGCCGTCCTTCACCTAGCTTGAAGGGAACACAAAGTTTCTTTTCAGTTGCCAACTCCACTCCATACATATATATGGGGTGGTACCAGCTCCAACTCGGTTTTACAGTGAAAACGGCAGGCACTTCAAACCGGCACTAGGAAACCGACTGAGAAACCAGAGTAAGGGTTTATCCTGCAACCCGTTCCCTTTGTGCTGGATGAACGAACGTCTCTCCACATGCTCAGTTCTGAGGGATAAGTGTGTGTGAATGCCGTCCTTCACCTAGCTTGAAGGGAACACAAAGTTTCTTTTCAGTTGCCAACTCCACTCCATACATATATAAGGGGAGGTACAAGCTCCAACTCGGTTTTACAGTGAAAACGGCAGGCACTTCAAACCGGCACTAGGAAACAGACTGAGAAACCAGAGTAAGGGTTTCTCCTGCAACCCGTTCCCTTTGTGCTGGATGAACGAACGTCTCTCCACATGCTCAGTTCTGAGAGATAAGTGTGTGTGAAAGCCGTCCTTCACCTAGCTTGAAGGGAACACAAAGTTTCTTTTCAGTTGCCAACTCCACTCCATACATATATATGGGGAGGTACAAGCTCCAACTCGGTTTTACAGTGAAAACGGCAGGCACTTCAAACCGGCACTAGGAAACAGACTGAGAAACCAGAGTAAGGGTTTCTCCTGCAACCCGTTCCCTTTGTGCTGGATGAACGAACGTCTCTCCACATGCTCAGTTCTGAGAGATAAGTGTGTGTGAAAGCCGTCCTTCACCTAGCTTGAAGGGAACACAAAGTTTCTTTTCAGTTGCCAACTCCACTCCATACATATATATGGGGAGGTACAAGCTCCAACTCTGTTTTACAGTGAAAACGGCAGGCACTTCAAACCGGCACTAGGAAACAGACTGAGAAACCAGAGTAAGGGTTTCTCCTGCAACCCGTTCCCTTTGTGCTGGATGAATGAACGTCTCTCCACATGCTCAGTTCTGAGAGATAAGTGTGTGTGAAAGCCGTCCTTCACCTAGCTTGAAGGGAACACAAAGTTTCTTTTCAGTTGCCAACTCCACTCCATACATATATATGGGGTGGTACCAGCTCCAACTCGGTTTTACAGTGAAAACGGCAGGCACTTCAAACCGGCACTAGGAAACAGACTGAGAAACCAGAGTAAGGGTTTCTCCTGCAACCCGTTCCCTTTGTGCTGGATGAACGAACGTCTCTCCACATGCTCAGTTCTGAGAGATAAGTGTGTGTGAAAGCCGTCCTTCACCTAGCTTGAAGGGAACACAAAGTTTCTTTTCAGTTGCCAACTCCACTCCATACATATATATGGGGAGGTACAAGCTCCAACTCGGTTTTACAGTGAAAACGGCAGGCACTTCAAACCGGCACTAGGAAACCGACTGAGAAACCAGAGTAAGGGTTTCTCCTGCAACCCGTTCCCTTTGTGCTGGATGAACGAACGTCTCTCCACATGCTCAGTTCTGAGAGATAAGTGTGTGTGAAAGCCGTCCTTCACCTAGCTTGAAGGGAACACAAAGTTTCTTTTCAGTTGCCAACTCCACTCCATACATATATATGGGGTGGTACCAGCTCCAACTCGGTTTTACAGTGAAAACGGCAGGCACTTCAAACCGGCACTAGGAAACACACTGAGAAACCAGAGTAAGGGTTTCTCCTGCAACCCGTTCCCTTTGTGCTGGATGAACGAACGTCTCTCCACATGCTCAGTTCTGAGAGATAAGTGTGTGTGAAAGCCGTCCTTCACCTAGCTTGAAGGGAACACAAAGTTTCTTTTCAGTTGCCAACTCCACTCCATACATATATATGGGGTGGTACCAGCTCCAACTCGGTTTTACAGTGAAAACGGCAGGCACTTCAAACCGGCACTAGGAAACCGACTGAGAAACCAGAGTAAGGGTTTATCCTGCAACCCGTTCCCTTTGTGCTGGATGAACGAACGTCTCTCCACATGCTCAGTTCTGAGGGATAAGTGTGTGTGAATGCCGTCCTTCACCTAGCTTGAAGGGAACACAAAGTTTCTTTTCAGTTGCCAACTCCACTCCATACATATATAAGGGGAGGTACAAGCTCCAACTCGGTTTTACAGTGAAAACGGCAGGCACTTCAAACCGGCACTAGGAAACAGACTGAGAAACCAGAGTAAGGGTTTCTCCTGCAACCCGTTCCCTTTGTGCTGGATGAACGAACGTCTCTCCACATGCTCAGTTCTGAGAGATAAGTGTGTGTGAAAGCCGTCCTTCACCTAGCTTGAAGGGAACACAAAGTTTCTTTTCAGTTGCCAACTCCACTCCATACATATATATGGGGAGGTACAAGCTCCAACTCGGTTTTACAGTGAAAACGGCAGGCACTTCAAACCGGCACTAGGAAACAGACTGAGAAACCAGAGTAAGGGTTTCTCCTGCAACCCGTTCCCTTTGTGCTGGATGAACGAACGTCTCTCCACATGCTCAGTTCTGAGAGATAAGTGTGTGTGAAAGCCGTCCTTCACCTAGCTTGAAGGGAACACAAAGTTTCTTTTCAGTTGCCAACTCCACTCCATACATATATATGGGGAGGTACAAGCTCCAACTCTGTTTTACAGTGAAAACGGCAGGCACTTCAAACCGGCACTAGGAAACAGACTGAGAAACCAGAGTAAGGGTTTCTCCTGCAACCCGTTCCCTTTGTGCTGGATGAATGAACGTCTCTCCACATGCTCAGTTCTGAGAGATAAGTGTGTGTGAAAGCCGTCCTTCACCTAGCTTGAAGGGAACACAAAGTTTCTTTTCAGTTGCCAACTCCACTCCATACATATATATGGGGTGGTACCAGCTCCAACTCGGTTTTACAGTGAAAACGGCAGGCACTTCAAACCGGCACTAGGAAACAGACTGAGAAACCAGAGTAAGGGTTTCTCCTGCAACCCGTTCCCTTTGTGCTGGATGAACGAACGTCTCTCCACATGCTCAGTTCTGAGAGATAAGTGTGTGTGAAAGCCGTCCTTCACCTAGCTTGAAGGGAACACAAAGTTTCTTTTCAGTTGCCAACTCCACTCCATACATATATATGGGGAGGTACAAGCTCCAACTCGGTTTTACAGTGAAAACGGCAGGCACTTCAAACCGGCACTAGGAAACCGACTGAGAAACCAGAGTAAGGGTTTCTCCTGCAACCCGTTCCCTTTGTGCTGGATGAACGAACGTCTCTCCACATGCTCAGTTCTGAGAGATAAGTGTGTGTGAAAGCCGTCCTTCACCTAGCTTGAAGGGAACACAAAGTTTCTTTTCAGTTGCCAACTCCACTCCATACATATATATGGGGAGGTACAAGCTCCAACTCGGTTTTACAGTGAAAACGGCAGGCACTTCAAACCGGCACTAGGAAACCGACTGAGAAACCAGAGTAAGGGTTTCTCTTGCAACCCGTTCCCTTTGTGCTGGATGAACGAACGTCTCTCCACATGCTCAGTTCTGAGAGATAAGTGTGTGTGAAAGCCGTCCTTCACCTAGCTTGAAGGGAACACAAAGTTTCTTTTCAGTTGCCAACTCCACTCCATACATATATATGGGGAGGTACAAGCTCCAACTCGGTTTTACAGTGAAAACGGCAGGCACTTCAAACCGGCACTAGGAAACAGACTGAGAGACCAGAGTAAGGGTTTCTCCTGCAACCCGTTCCCTTTGTGCTGGATGAACGAACGTCTCTCCACATGCTCAGTTCTGAGAGATAAGTGTGTGTGAAAGCCGTCCTTCACCTAGCTTGAAGGGAACACAAAGTTTCTTTTCAGTTGCCAACTCCACTCCATACATATATATGGGGAGGTACCAGCTCCAACTCGGTTTTACAGTGAAAACGGCAGGCACTTCAAACCGGCACTAGGAAACAGACTGAGAGACCAGAGTAAGGGTTTCTCCTGCAACCCGTTCCCTTTGTGCTGGATGAACGAACGTCTCTCCACATGCTCAGTTCTGAGAGATAAGTGTGTGTGAAAGCCGTCCTTCACCTAGCTTGAAGGGAACACAAAGTTTCTTTTCAGTTGCCAACTCCACTCCATACATATATATGGGGAGGTACAAGCTCCAACTCGGTTTTACAGTGAAAACGGCAGGCACTTCAAACCGGCACTAGGAAACAGACTGAGAAACCAGAGTAAGGGTTTCTCCTGCAACCCGTTCCCTTTGTGCTGGATGAACGAACGTCTCTCCACATGCTCAGTTCTGAGAGATAAGTGTGTGTGAAAGCCGTCCTTCACCTAGCTTGAAGGGAACACAAAGTTTCTTTTCAGTTGCCAACTCCACTCCATACATATATATGGGGAGGTACAAGCTCCAACTCGGTTTTACAGTGAAAACGGCAGGCACTTCAAACCGGCACTAGGAAACCGACTGAGAAACCAGAGTAAGGGTTTCTCCTGCAACCCGTTCCCTTTGTGCTGGATGAACGAACGTCTCTCCACATGCTCAGTTCTGAGAGATAAGTGTGTGTGAAAGCCGTCCTTCACCTAGCTTGAAGGGTACACAAGGATTCTTTTCAGTTGCCAACTCCACTCCATACATATATATGGGGAGGTACAAGCTCCAACTCGGTTTTACAGTGAAAACGGCAGGCACTTCAAACCGGCACTAGGAAACAGACTGAGAAACCAGAGTAAGGGTTTCTCCTGCAACCCGTTCCCTTTGTGCTGGATGAACGAACGTCTCTCCACATGCTCAGTTCTGAGAGATAAGTGTGTGTGAAAGCCGTCCTTCACCTAGCTTGAAGGGAACACAAAGTTTCTTTTCAGTTGCCAACTCCACTCCATACATATATATGGGGTGGTACCAGCTCCAACTCGGTTTTACAGTGAAAACGGCAGGCACTTCAAACCGGCACTAGGAAACAGACTGAGAAACCAGAGTAAGGGTTTCTCCTGCAACCCGTTCCCTTTGTGCTGGATGAACGAACGTCTCTCCACATGCTCAGTTCTGAGAGATAAGTGTGTGTGAAAGCCGTCCTTCACCTAGCTTGAAGGGAACACAAAGTTTCTTTTCAGTTGCCAACTCCACTCCATACATATATATGGGGTGGTACCAGCTCCAACTCGGTTTTACAGTGAAAACGGCAGGCACTTCAAACCGGCACTAGGAAACCGACTGAGAAACCAGAGTAAGGGTTTATCCTGCAACCCGTTCCCTTTGTGCTGGATGAACGAACGTCTCTCCACATGCTCAGTTCTGAGGGATAAGTGTGTGTGAATGCCGTCCTTCACCTAGCTTGAAGGGAACACAAAGTTTCTTTTCAGTTGCCAACTCCACTCCATACATATATATGGGGTGGTACCAGCTCCAACTCGGTTTTACAGTGAAAACGGCAGGCACTTCAAACCGGCACTAGGAAACACACTGAGAAACCAGAGTAAGGGTTTCTCCTGCAACCCGTTCCCTTTGTGCTGGATGAACGAACGTCTCTCCACATGCTCAGTTCTGAGAGATAAGTGTGTGTGAAAGCCGTCCTTCACCTAGCTTGAAGGGAACACAAAGTTTCTTTTCAGTTGCCAACTCCACTCCATACATATATATGGGGTGGTACCAGCTCCAACTCGGTTTTACAGTGAAAACGGCAGGCACTTCAAACCGGCACTAGGAAACCGACTGAGAAACCAGAGTAAGGGTTTATCCTGCAACCCGTTCCCTTTGTGCTGGATGAACGAACGTCTCTCCACATGCTCAGTTCTGAGGGATAAGTGTGTGTGAATGCCGTCCTTCACCTAGCTTGAAGGGAACACAAAGTTTCTTTTCAGTTGCCAACTCCACTCCATACATATATAAGGGGAGGTACAAGCTCCAACTCGGTTTTACAGTGAAAACGGCAGGCACTTCAAACCGGCACTAGGAAACAGACTGAGAAACCAGAGTAAGGGTTTCTCCTGCAACCCGTTCCCTTTGTGCTGGATGAACGAACGTCTCTCCACATGCTCAGTTCTGAGAGATAAGTGTGTGTGAAAGCCGTCCTTCACCTAGCTTGAAGGGAACACAAAGTTTCTTTTCAGTTGCCAACTCCACTCCATACATATATATGGGGAGGTACAAGCTCCAACTCGGTTTTACAGTGAAAACGGCAGGCACTTCAAACCGGCACTAGGAAACAGACTGAGAAACCAGAGTAAGGGTTTCTCCTGCAACCCGTTCCCTTTGTGCTGGATGAACGAACGTCTCTCCACATGCTCAGTTCTGAGAGATAAGTGTGTGTGAAAGCCGTCCTTCACCTAGCTTGAAGGGAACACAAAGTTTCTTTTCAGTTGCCAACTCCACTCCATACATATATATGGGGAGGTACAAGCTCCAACTCTGTTTTACAGTGAAAACGGCAGGCACTTCAAACCGGCACTAGGAAACAGACTGAGAAACCAGAGTAAGGGTTTCTCCTGCAACCCGTTCCCTTTGTGCTGGATGAATGAACGTCTCTCCACATGCTCAGTTCTGAGAGATAAGTGTGTGTGAAAGCCGTCCTTCACCTAGCTTGAAGGGAACACAAAGTTTCTTTTCAGTTGCCAACTCCACTCCATACATATATATGGGGTGGTACCAGCTCCAACTCGGTTTTACAGTGAAAACGGCAGGCACTTCAAACCGGCACTAGGAAACAGACTGAGAAACCAGAGTAAGGGTTTCTCCTGCAACCCGTTCCCTTTGTGCTGGATGAACGAACGTCTCTCCACATGCTCAGTTCTGAGAGATAAGTGTGTGTGAAAGCCGTCCTTCACCTAGCTTGAAGGGAACACAAAGTTTCTTTTCAGTTGCCAACTCCACTCCATACATATATATGGGGAGGTACAAGCTCCAACTCGGTTTTACAGTGAAAACGGCAGGCACTTCAAACCGGCACTAGGAAACCGACTGAGAAACCAGAGTAAGGGTTTCTCCTGCAACCCGTTCCCTTTGTGCTGGATGAACGAACGTCTCTCCACATGCTCAGTTCTGAGAGATAAGTGTGTGTGAAAGCCGTCCTTCACCTAGCTTGAAGGGAACACAAAGTTTCTTTTCAGTTGCCAACTCCACTCCATACATATATATGGGGAGGTACAAGCTCCAACTCGGTTTTACAGTGAAAACGGCAGGCACTTCAAACCGGCACTAGGAAACCGACTGAGAAACCAGAGTAAGGGTTTCTCTTGCAACCCGTTCCCTTTGTGCTGGATGAACGAACGTCTCTCCACATGCTCAGTTCTGAGAGATAAGTGTGTGTGAAAGCCGTCCTTCACCTAGCTTGAAGGGAACACAAAGTTTCTTTTCAGTTGCCAACTCCACTCCATACATATATATGGGGAGGTACAAGCTCCAACTCGGTTTTACAGTGAAAACGGCAGGCACTTCAAACCGGCACTAGGAAACAGACTGAGAGACCAGAGTAAGGGTTTCTCCTGCAACCCGTTCCCTTTGTGCTGGATGAACGAACGTCTCTCCACATGCTCAGTTCTGAGAGATAAGTGTGTGTGAAAGCCGTCCTTCACCTAGCTTGAAGGGAACACAAAGTTTCTTTTCAGTTGCCAACTCCACTCCATACATATATATGGGGAGGTACCAGCTCCAACTCGGTTTTACAGTGAAAACGGCAGGCACTTCAAACCGGCACTAGGAAACAGACTGAGAGACCAGAGTAAGGGTTTCTCCTGCAACCCGTTCCCTTTGTGCTGGATGAACGAACGTCTCTCCACATGCTCAGTTCTGAGAGATAAGTGTGTGTGAAAGCCGTCCTTCACCTAGCTTGAAGGGAACACAAAGTTTCTTTTCAGTTGCCAACTCCACTCCATACATATATATGGGGAGGTACAAGCTCCAACTCGGTTTTACAGTGAAAACGGCAGGCACTTCAAACCGGCACTAGGAAACAGACTGAGAAACCAGAGTAAGGGTTTCTCCTGCAACCCGTTCCCTTTGTGCTGGATGAACGAACGTCTCTCCACATGCTCAGTTCTGAGAGATAAGTGTGTGTGAAAGCCGTCCTTCACCTAGCTTGAAGGGAACACAAAGTTTCTTTTCAGTTGCCAACTCCACTCCATACATATATATGGGGAGGTACAAGCTCCAACTCGGTTTTACAGTGAAAACGGCAGGCACTTCAAACCGGCACTAGGAAACCGACTGAGAAACCAGAGTAAGGGTTTCTCCTGCAACCCGTTCCCTTTGTGCTGGATGAACGAACGTCTCTCCACATGCTCAGTTCTGAGAGATAAGTGTGTGTGAAAGCCGTCCTTCACCTAGCTTGAAGGGTACACAAGGATTCTTTTCAGTTGCCAACTCCACTCCATACATATATATGGGGAGGTACAAGCTCCAACTCGGTTTTACAGTGAAAACGGCAGGCACTTCAAACCGGCACTAGGAAACAGACTGAGAAACCAGAGTAAGGGTTTCTCCTGCAACCCGTTCCCTTTGTGCTGGATGAACGAACGTCTCTCCACATGCTCAGTTCTGAGAGATAAGTGTGTGTGAAAGCCGTCCTTCACCTAGCTTGAAGGGAACACAAAGTTTCTTTTCAGTTGCCAACTCCACTCCATACATATATATGGGGTGGTACCAGCTCCAACTCGGTTTTACAGTGAAAACGGCAGGCACTTCAAACCGGCACTAGGAAACAGACTGAGAAACCAGAGTAAGGGTTTCTCCTGCAACCCGTTCCCTTTGTGCTGGATGAACGAACGTCTCTCCACATGCTCAGTTCTGAGAGATAAGTGTGTGTGAAAGCCGTCCTTCACCTAGCTTGAAGGGAACACAAAGTTTCTTTTCAGTTGCCAACTCCACTCCATACATATATATGGGGTGGTACCAGCTCCAACTCGGTTTTACAGTGAAAACGGCAGGCACTTCAAACCGGCACTAGGAAACCGACTGAGAAACCAGAGTAAGGGTTTATCCTGCAACCCGTTCCCTTTGTGCTGGATGAACGAACGTCTCTCCACATGCTCAGTTCTGAGGGATAAGTGTGTGTGAATGCCGTCCTTCACCTAGCTTGAAGGGAACACAAAGTTTCTTTTCAGTTGCCAACTCCACTCCATACATATATAAGGGGAGGTACAAGCTCCAACTCGGTTTTACAGTGAAAACGGCAGGCACTTCAAACCGGCACTAGGAAACAGACTGAGAAACCAGAGTAAGGGTTTCTCCTGCAACCCGTTCCCTTTGTGCTGGATGAACGAACGTCTCTCCACATGCTCAGTTCTGAGAGATAAGTGTGTGTGAAAGCCGTCCTTCACCTAGCTTGAAGGGAACACAAAGTTTCTTTTCAGTTGCCAACTCCACTCCATACATATATATGGGGAGGTACAAGCTCCAACTCGGTTTTACAGTGAAAACGGCAGGCACTTCAAACCGGCACTAGGAAACAGACTGAGAAACCAGAGTAAGGGTTTCTCCTGCAACCCGTTCCCTTTGTGCTGGATGAACGAACGTCTCTCCACATGCTCAGTTCTGAGAGATAAGTGTGTGTGAAAGCCGTCCTTCACCTAGCTTGAAGGGAACACAAAGTTTCTTTTCAGTTGCCAACTCCACTCCATACATATATATGGGGAGGTACAAGCTCCAACTCGGTTTTACAGTGAAAACGGCAGGCACTTCAAACCGGCACTAGGAAACAGACTGAGAAACCAGAGTAAGGGTTTCTCCTGCAACCCGTTCCCTTTGTGCTGGATGAATGAACGTCTCTCCACATGCTCAGTTCTGAGAGATAAGTGTGTGTGAAAGCCGTCCTTCACCTAGCTTGAAGGGAACACAAAAATTTCTTTTCAATTGCCAACACCACTCCATACATATATATGGGGAAGTACAAGCGCCAACTCGGTTTTACAGTGAAAACGGCAGGCACTTCAAACCGGCACTAGGAAACAGACTGAGAAACCAGAGTAAGGGTTTCTCCTGCAACCCGTTCCCTTTGTGCTGGATGAACGAACGTCTCTCCACATGCTCAGTTCTGAGAGATAAGTGTGTGTGAAAGCCGTCCTTCATCTAGCTTGAAGGGAACACAAAGTTTCTTTTCAGTTGCCAACTCCACTCCATACATATATATGGGGAGGTACAAGCTCCAACTCGGTTTTACAGTGAAAACGGCAGGCACTTCAAACCGGCACTAGGAAACCGACTGAGAAACCAGAGTAAGGGTTTCTCCTGCAACCCGTTCCCTTTGTGCTGGATGAACGAACGTCTCTCCACATGCTCAGTTCTGAGAGATAAGTGTGTGTGAAAGCCGTCCTTCACCTAGCTTGAAGGGAACACAAAGTTTCTTTTCAGTTGCCAACTCCACTCCATACATATATATGGGGAGGTACAAGCTCCAACTCGGTTTTACAGAGAAAACGGCAGGCACTTCAAACCGGCACTAGGAAACCGACTGAGAAACCAGAGTAAGGGTTTCTCTTGCAACCCGTTCCCTTTGTGCTGGATGAACGAACGTCTCTCCACATGCTCAGTTCTGAGAGATAATTGTGTGTGAAAGCCGTCCTTCACCTAGCTTGAAGGGAACACAAAGTTTCTTTTCAGTTGCCAACTCCACTCCATAGATATATATGGGGAGGTACAAGCTCAAACTCGGTTTTACAGTGAAAACGGCAGGCACTTAAAACCGGCACTAGGAAACAGACTGAGAAACCAGAGTAAGAGTTTCTCCTGCAACCCGTTCCCTTTGTGCTGGATGAACGAACGTCTCTCCACATGCTCAGTTCTGAGAGATAAGTGTGTGTGAAAGCCGTCCTTCACCTAGCTTGAAGGGAACACAAAGTTTCTTTTCAGTTGCCAACTCCACTCCATACATATATATGGGGAGGTACAAGCTCCAACTCGGTTTTACAGTGAAAACGGCAGGCACTTCAAACCGGCACTAGGAAACAGACTGAGAAACCAGAGTAAGGGTTTCTCCTGCAACCCGTTCCCTTTGTGCTGGATGAACGAACGTCTCTCCACATGCTCAGTTCTGAGAGATAAGTGTGTGTGAAAGCCGTCCTTCAGCTAGCTTGAAGGGAACACAAAGTTTCTTTTCAGTTGCCAACTCCAATCCATACATATATATGGGGAGGTACAAGCTCCAACTCGGTTTTACAGTGAAAACGGCAGGCACTTCAAACCGGCACTAGGAAACAGACTGAGAAACCAGAGTAAGGGTTTCTCCTGCAACCCGTTCCCTTTGTGCTGGATGAACGAACGTCTCTCCACATGCTCAGTTCTGAGAGATAAGTGTGTGTGAAAGCCGTCCTTCACCTAGCTTGAAGGGAACACAAAGTTTCTTTTCAGTTGCCAACTCCACTCCATACATATATATGGGGAGGTACAAGCTCCAACTCTGTTTTACAGTGAAAACCGCAGGCACTTCAAACCGGCACTAGGAAACCGACTGAGAAACCAGAGTAAGGGTTTCTCCTGCAACCCGTTCCCTTTGTGCTGGATGAACGAACGTCTCTCCACATGCTCAGTTCTGAGAGATAAGTGTGTGTGAAAGCCGTCCTTCACCTAGCTTGAAGGGAACA
This sequence comes from Vicugna pacos, assembly GCF_048564905.1. Classification (NCBI taxonomy): domain Eukaryota; kingdom Metazoa; phylum Chordata; class Mammalia; order Artiodactyla; family Camelidae; genus Vicugna; species Vicugna pacos. The sequence continues at coordinate 3,028,288 of NW_027328784.1, forward strand.
CAAAGTTTCTTTTCAGTTGCCAACTCCACTCCATACATATATATGGGGAGGTACAAGCTCCAACTCGGTTTTACAGTGAAAACGGCAGGCACTTCAAACCGGCACTAGGAAACAGACTGAGAAACCAGAGTAAGGGTTTCTCCTGCAACCCGTTCCCTTTGTGCTGGATGAACGAAAGTCTCTCCACATGCTCAGTTCTGAGAGATAAGTGTGTGTGAAAGCCGTCCTTCACCTAGCTTGAAGGGTACACAAGGTTTCTTTTCAGTTGCCAACTCCACTCCATACATATATATGGGGAGGTACAAGCTCCAACTCGGTTTTACAGTGAAAACGGCAGGCACTTCAAACCGGCACTAGGAAACAGACTGAGAAACCAGAGTAAGGGTTTCTCCTGCAACCCGTTCCCTTTGTGCTGGATGAACGAACGTCTCTCCACATGCTCAGTTCTGAGAGATAAGTGTGTGTGAAAGCCGTCCTTCACCTAGCTTGAAGGGAACACAAAGTTTCTTTTCAGTTGCCAACTCCACTCCATACATATATATGGGGAGGTACCAGCTCCAACTCGGTTTTACAGTGAAAACGGCAGGCACTTCAAACCGGCACTAGGAAACAGACTGAGAAACCAGAGTAAGGGTTTCTCCTGCAACCCGTTCCCTTTGTGCTGGATGAACGAACGTCTCTCCACATGCTCAGTTCTGAGAGATAAGTGTGTGTGAAAGCCGTCCTTCACCTAGCTTGAAGGGAACACAAAGTTTCTTTTCAGTTGCCAACTCCACTCCATACATATATATGGGGAGGTACAAGCTCCAACTCGGTTTTACAGTGAAAACGGCAGGCACTTCAAACCGGCACTAGGAAACCGACTGAGAAACCAGAGTAAGGGTTTCTCCTGCAACCCGTTCCCTTTGTGCTGGATGAACGAACGTCTCTCCACATGCTCAGTTCTGAGAGATAAGTGTGTGTGAAAGCCGTCCTTCACCTAGCTTGAAGGGAACACAAAGTTTCTTTTCAGTTGCCAACTCCACTCCATACATATATATGGGGAGGTACAAGCTCCAACTCGGTTTTACAGTGAAAACGGCAGGCACTTCAAACCGGCACTAGGAAACCGACTGAGAAACCAGAGTAAGGGTTTCTCTTGCAACCCGTTCCCTTTGTGCTGGATGAACGAACGTCTCTCCACATGCTCAGTTCTGAGAGATAAGTGTGTGTGAAAGCCGTCCTTCACCTAGCTTGAAGGGAACACAAAGTTTCTTTTCAGTTGCCAACTCCACTCCATACATATATATGGGGAGGTACAAGCTCCAACTCGGTTTTACAGTGAAAACGGCAGGCACTTCAAACCGGCACTAGGAAACAGACTGAGAGACCAGAGTAAGGGTTTCTCCTGCAACCCGTTCCCTTTGTGCTGGATGAACGAACGTCTCTCCACATGCTCAGTTCTGAGAGATAAGTGTGTGTGAAAGCCGTCCTTCACCTAGCTTGAAGGGAACACAAAGTTTCTTTTCAGTTGCCAACTCCACTCCATACATATATATGGGGAGGTACCAGCTCCAACTCGGTTTTACAGTGAAAACGGCAGGCACTTCAAACCGGCACTAGGAAACAGACTGAGAAACCAGAGTAAGGGTTTCTCCTGCAACCCGTTCCCTTTGTGCTGGATGAACGAACGTCTCTCCACATGCTCAGTTCTGAGAGATAAGTGTGTGTGAAAGCCGTCCTTCACCTAGCTTGAAGGGAACACAAAGTTTCTTTTCAGTTGCCAACTCCACTCCATACATATATATGGGGAGGTACCAGCTCCAACTCGGTTTTACAGTGAAAACGGCAGGCACTTCAAACCGGCACTAGGAAACAGACTGAGAAACCAGAGTAAGGGTTTCTCCTGCAACCCGTTCCCTTTGTGCTGGATGAACGAACGTCTCTCCACATGCTCAGTTCTGAGAGATAAGTGTGTGTGAAAGCCGTCCTTCACCTAGCTTGAAGGGAACACAAAGTTTCTTTTCAGTTGCCAACTCCACTCCATACATATATATGGGGAGGTACAAGCTCCAACTCGGTTTTACAGTGAAAACGGCAGGCACTTCAAACCGGCACTAGGAAACCGACTGAGAAACCAGAGTAAGGGTTTCTCCTGCAACCCGTTCCCTTTGTGCTGGATGAACGAACGTCTCTCCACATGCTCAGTTCTGAGAGATAAGTGTGTGTGAAAGCCGTCCTTCACCTAGCTTGAAGGGTACACAAGGTTTCTTTTCAGTTGCCAACTCCACTCCATACATATATATGGGGAGGTACAAGCTCCAACTCGGTTTTACAGTGAAAACGGCAGGCACTTCAAACCGGCACTAGGAAACAGACTGAGAAACCAGAGTAAGGGTTTCTCCTGCAACCCGTTCCCTTTGTGCTGGATGAACGAACGTCTCTCCACATGCTCAGTTCTGAGAGATAAGTGTGTGTGAAAGCCGTCCTTCACCTAGCTTGAAGGGAACACAAAGTTTCTTTTCAGTTGCCAACTCCACTCCATACATATATATGGGGTGGTACCAGCTCCAACTCGGTTTTACAGTGAAAACGGCAGGCACTTCAAACCGGCACTAGGAAACAGACTGAGAAACCAGAGTAAGGGTTTCTCCTGCAACCCGTTCCCTTTGTGCTGGATGAACGAACGTCTCTCCACATGCTCAGTTCTGAGAGATAAGTGTGTGTGAAAGCCGTCCTTCACCTAGCTTGAAGGGAACACAAAGTTTCTTTTCAGTTGCCAACTCCACTCCATACATATATATGGGGTGGTACCAGCTCCAACTCGGTTTTACAGTGAAAACGGCAGGCACTTCAAACCGGCACTAGGAAACCGACTGAGAAACCAGAGTAAGGGTTTCTCCTGCAACCCGTTCCCTTTGTGCTGGATGAACGAACGTCTCTCCACATGCTCAGTTCTGAGGGATAAGTGTGTGTGAATGCCGTCCTTCACCTAGCTTGAAGGGAACACAAAGTTTCTTTTCAGTTGCCAACTCCACTCCATACATATATAAGGGGAGGTACAAGCTCCAACTCGGTTTTACAGTGAAAACGGCAGGCACTTCAAACCGGCACTAGGAAACAGACTGAGAAACCAGAGTAAGGGTTTCTCCTGCAACCCGTTCCCTTTGTGCTGGATGAACGAACGTCTCTCCACATGCTCAGTTCTGAGAGATAAGTGTGTGTGAAAGCCGTCCTTCACCTAGCTTGAAGGGAACACAAAGTTTCTTTTCAGTTGCCAACTCCACTCCATACATATATATGGGGAGGTACAAGCTCCAACTCGGTTTTACAGTGAAAACGGCAGGCACTTCAAACCGGCACTAGGAAACCGACTGAGAAACCAGAGTAAGGGTTTCTCCTGCAACCCGTTCCCTTTGTGCTGGATGAACGAACGTCTCTCCACATGCTCAGTTCTGAGAGATAAGTGTGTGTGAAAGCCGTCCTTCACCTAGCTTGAAGGGTACACAAGGTTTCTTTTCAGTTGCCAACTCCACTCCATACATATATATGGGGAGGTACAAGCTCCAACTCGGTTTTACAGTGAAAACGGCAGGCACTTCAAACCGGCACTAGGAAACAGACTGAGAAACCAGAGTAAGGGTTTCTCCTGCAACCCGTTCCCTTTGTGCTGGATGAACGAACGTCTCTCCACATGCTCAGTTCTGAGAGATAAGTGTGTGTGAAAGCCGTCCTTCACCTAGCTTGAAGGGAACACATAGTTTCTTTTCAGTTGCCAACTCCACTCCATACATATATATGGGGTGGTACCAGCTCCAACTCGGTTTTACAGTGAAAACGGCAGGCACTTCAAACCGGCACTAGGAAACCGACTGAGAAACCAGAGTAAGGGTTTCTCCTGCAACCCGTTCCCTTTGTGCTGGATGAACGAACGTCTCTCCACATGCTCAGTTCTGAGAGATAAGTGTGTGTGAAAGCCGTCCTTCACCTAGCTTGAAGGGAACACAAAGTTTCTTTTCAGTTGCCAACTCCACTCCATACATATATATGGGGAGGTACAAGCTCCAACTCGGTTTTACAGAGAAAACGGCAGGCACTTCAAACCGGCACTAGGAAACCGACTGAGAAACCAGAGTAAGGGTTTCTCTTGCAACCCGTTCCCTTTGTGCTGGATGAACGAACGTCTCTCCACATGCTCAGTTCTGAGAGATAATTGTGTGTGAAAGCCGTCCTTCACCTAGCTTGAAGGGAACACAAAGTTTCTTTTCAGTTGCCAACTCCACTCCATAGATATATATGGGGAGGTACAAGCTCAAACTCGGTTTTACAGTGAAAACGGCAGGCACTTCAAACCGGCACTAGGAAACAGACTGAGAAACCAGAGTAAGAGTTTCTCCTGCAACCCGTTCCCTTTGTGCTGGATGAACGAACGTCTCTCCACATGCTCAGTTCTGAGAGATAAGTGTGTGTGAAAGCCGTCCTTCACCTAGCTTGAAGGGAACACAAAGTTTCTTTTCAGTTGCCAACTCCACTCCATACATATATATGGGGAGGTACAAGCTCCAACTCTGTTTTACAGTGAAAACGGCAGGCACTTCAAACCGGCACTAGGAAACAGACTGAGAAACCAGAGTAAGGGTTTCTCCTGCAACCCGTTCCCTTTGTGCTGGATGAACGAACGTCTCTCCACATGCTCAGTTCTGAGAGATAATTGTGTGTGAAAGCCGTCCTTCACCTAGCTTGAAGGGAACACAAAGTTTCTTTTCAGTTGCCAACTCCACTCCATAGATATATATGGGGAGGTACAAGCTCAAACTCGGTTTTACAGTGAAAACGGCAGGCACTTAAAACCGGCACTAGGAAACAGACTGAGAAACCAGAGTAAGGGTTTCTCCTGCAACCCGTTCCCTTTGTGCTGGATGAACGAACGTCTCTCCACATGCTCAGTTCTGAGAGATAAGTGTGTGTGAAAGCCGTCCTTCACCTAGCTTGAAGGGAACACAAAGTTTCTTTTCAGTTGCCAACTCCACTCCATACATATATATGGGGAGGTACAAGCTCCAACTCGGTTTTACAGTGAAAACGGCAGGCACTTCAAACCGGCACTAGGAAACAGACTGAGAAACCAGAGTAAGGGTTTCTCCTGCAACCCGTTCCCTTTGTGCTGGATGAACGAACGTCTCTCCACATGCTCAGTTCTGAGAGATAAGTGTGTGTGAAAGCCGTCCTTCACCTAGCTTGAAGGGAACACAAAGTTTCTTTTCAGTTGCCAACTCCACTCCATACATATATATGGGGAGGTACAAGCTCCAACTCTGTTTTACAGTGAAAACCGCAGGCACTTCAAACCGGCACTAGGAAACCGACTGAGAAACCAGAGTAAGGGTTTCTCCTGCAACCCGTTCCCTTTGTGCTGGATGAACGAACGTCTCTCCACATGCTCAGTTCTGAGAGATAAGTGTGTGTGAAAGCCGTCCTTCACCTAGCTTGAAGGGAACACAAAGTTTCTTTTCAGTTGCCAACTCCACTCCATACATATATATGGGGAGGTACAAGCTCCAACTCGGTTTTACAGTGAAAACGGCAGGCACTTCAAACCGGCACTAGGAAACAGACTGAGAAACCAGAGTAAGGGTTTCTCCTGCAACCCGTTCCCTTTGTGCTGGATGAACGAACGTCTCTCCACATGCTCAGTTCTGAGAGATAAGTGTGTGTGAAAGCCGTCCTTCACCTAGCTTGAAGGGTACACAAGGTTTCTTTTCAGTTGCCAACTCCACTCCATACATATATATGGGGAGGTACAAGCTCCAACTCGGTTTTACAGTGAAAACGGCAGGCACTTCAAACCGGCACTAGGAAACAGACTGAGAAACCAGAGTAAGGGTTTCTCCTGCAACCCGTTCCCTTTGTGCTGGATGAACGAACGTCTCTCCACATGCTCAGTTCTGAGAGATAAGTGTGTGTGAAAGCCGTCCTTCACCTAGCTTGAAGGGAACACAAAGTTTCTTTTCAGTTGCCAACTCCACTCCATACATATATATGGGGAGGTACAAGCTCCAACTCGGTTTTACAGTGAAAACGGCAGGCACTTCAAACCGGCACTAGGAAACCGACTGAGAAACCAGAGTAAGGGTTTCTCCTGCAACCCGTTCCCTTTGTGCTGGATGAACGAACGTCTCTCCACATGCTCAGTTCTGAGAGATAAGTGTGTGTGAAAGCCGTCCTTCACCTAGCTTGAAGGGAACACAAAGTTTCTTTTCAGTTGCCAACTCCACTCCATACATATATATGGGGAGGTACAAGCTCCAACTCGGTTTTACAGTGAAAACGGCAGGCACTTCAAACCGGCAAGAGGAAACCGACTGAGAAACCAGAGTAAGGGTTTCTCTTGCAACCCGTTCCCTTTGTGCTGGATGAACGAACGTCTCTCCACATGCTCAGTTCTGAGAGATAAGTGTGTGTGAAAGCCGTCCTTCACCTAGCTTGAAGGGAACACAAAGTTTCTTTTCAGTTGCCAACTCCACTCCATACATATATATGGGGAGGTACAAGCTCCAACTCGGTTTTACAGTGAAAACGGCAGGCACTTCAAACCGGCACTAGGAAACAGACTGAGAGACCAGAGTAAGGGTTTCTCCTGCAACCCGTTCCCTTTGTGCTGGATGAACGAACGTCTCTCCACATGCTCAGTTCTGAGAGATAAGTGTGTGTGAAAGCCGTCCTTCACCTAGCTTGAAGGGAACACAAAGTTTCTTTTCAGTTGCCAACTCCACTCCATACATATATATGGGGAGGTACCAGCTCCAACTCGGTTTTACAGTGAAAACGGCAGGCACTTCAAACCGGCACTAGGAAACAGACTGAGAAACCAGAGTAAGGGTTTCTCCTGCAACCCGTTCCCTTTGTGCTGGATGAACGAACGTCTCTCCACATGCTCAGTTCTGAGAGATAAGTGTGTGTGAAAGCCGTCCTTCACCTAGCTTGAAGGGAACACAAAGTTTCTTTTCAGTTGCCAACTCCACTCCATACATATATATGGGGAGGTACCAGCTCCAACTCGGTTTTACAGTGAAAACGGCAGGCACTTCAAACCGGCACTAGGAAACAGACTGAGAAACCAGAGTAAGGGTTTCTCCTGCAACCCGTTCCCTTTGTGCTGGATGAACGAACGTCTCTCCACATGCTCAGTTCTGAGAGATAAGTGTGTGTGAAAGCCGTCCTTCACCTAGCTTGAAGGGAACACAAAGTTTCTTTTCAGTTGCCAACTCCACTCCATACATATATATGGGGAGGTACAAGCTCCAACTCGGTTTTACAGTGAAAACGGCAGGCACTTCAAACCGGCACTAGGAAACCGACTGAGAAACCAGAGTAAGGGTTTCTCCTGCAACCCGTTCCCTTTGTGCTGGATGAACGAACGTCTCTCCACATGCTCAGTTCTGAGAGATAAGTGTGTGTGAAAGCCGTCCTTCACCTAGCTTGAAGGGTACACAAGGTTTCTTTTCAGTTGCCAACTCCACTCCATACATATATATGGGGAGGTACAAGCTCCAACTCGGTTTTACAGTGAAAACGGCAGGCACTTCAAACCGGCACTAGGAAACAGACTGAGAAACCAGAGTAAGGGTTTCTCCTGCAACCCGTTCCCTTTGTGCTGGATGAACGAACGTCTCTCCACATGCTCAGTTCTGAGAGATAAGTGTGTGTGAAAGCCGTCCTTCACCTAGCTTGAAGGGAACACAAAGTTTCTTTTCAGTTGCCAACTCCACTCCATACATATATATGGGGTGGTACCAGCTCCAACTCGGTTTTACAGTGAAAACGGCAGGCACTTCAAACCGGCACTAGGAAACAGACTGAGAAACCAGAGTAAGGGTTTCTCCTGCAACCCGTTCCCTTTGTGCTGGATGAACGAACGTCTCTCCACATGCTCAGTTCTGAGAGATAAGTGTGTGTGAAAGCCGTCCTTCACCTAGCTTGAAGGGAACACAAAGTTTCTTTTCAGTTGCCAACTCCACTCCATACATATATATGGGGTGGTACCAGCTCCAACTCGGTTTTACAGTGAAAACGGCAGGCACTTCAAACCGGCACTAGGAAACCGACTGAGAAACCAGAGTAAGGGTTTCTCCTGCAACCCGTTCCCTTTGTGCTGGATGAACGAACGTCTCTCCACATGCTCAGTTCTGAGGGATAAGTGTGTGTGAATGCCGTCCTTCACCTAGCTTGAAGGGAACACAAAGTTTCTTTTCAGTTGCCAACTCCACTCCATACATATATAAGGGGAGGTACAAGCTCCAACTCGGTTTTACAGTGAAAACGGCAGGCACTTCAAACCGGCACTAGGAAACAGACTGAGAAACCAGAGTAAGGGTTTCTCCTGCAACCCGTTCCCTTTGTGCTGGATGAACGAACGTCTCTCCACATGCTCAGTTCTGAGAGATAAGTGTGTGTGAAAGCCGTCCTTCACCTAGCTTGAAGGGAACACAAAGTTTCTTTTCAGTTGCCAACTCCACTCCATACATATATATGGGGAGGTACAAGCTCCAACTCGGTTTTACAGTGAAAACGGCAGGCACTTCAAACCGGCACTAGGAAACAGACTGAGAAACCAGAGTAAGGGTTTCTCCTGCAACCCGTTCCCTTTGTGCTGGATGAACGAACGTCTCTCCACATGCTCAGTTCTGAGAGATAAGTGTGTGTGAAAGCCGTCCTTCACCTAGCTTGAAGGGAACACAAAGTTTCTTTTCAGTTGCCAACTCCACTCCATACATATATATGGGGAGGTACAAGCTCCAACTCTGTTTTACAGTGAAAACGGCAGGCACTTCAAACCGGCACTAGGAAACAGACTGAGAAACCAGAGTAAGGGTTTCTCCTGCAACCCGTTCCCTTTGTGCTGGATGAACGAACGTCTCTCCACATGCTCAGTTCTGAGAGATAATTGTGTGTGAAAGCCGTCCTTCACCTAGCTTGAAGGGAACACAAAGTTTCTTTTCAGTTGCCAACTCCACTCCATAGATATATATGGGGAGGTACAAGCTCAAACTCGGTTTTACAGTGAAAACGGCAGGCACTTAAAACCGGCACTAGGAAACAGACTGAGAAACCAGAGTAAGAGTTTCTCCTGCAACCCGTTCCCTTTGTGCTGGATGAACGAACGTCTCTCCACATGCTCAGTTCTGAGAGATAAGTGTGTGTGAAAGCCGTCCTTCACCTAGCTTGAAGGGAACACAAAGTTTCTTTTCAGTTGCCAACTCCACTCCATACATATATATGGGGAGGTACAAGCTCCAACTCGGTTTTACAGTGAAAACGGCAGGCACTTCAAACCGGCACTAGGAAACAGACTGAGAAACCAGAGTAAGGGTTTCTCCTGCAACCCGTTCCCTTTGTGCTGGATGAACGAACGTCTCTCCACATGCTCAGTTCTGAGAGATAAGTGTGTGTGAAAGCCGTCCTTCACCTAGCTTGAAGGGAACACAAAGTTTCTTTTCAGTTGCCAACTCCACTCCATACATATATATGGGGAGGTACAAGCTCCAACTCTGTTTTACAGTGAAAACCGCAGGCACTTCAAACCGGCACTAGGAAACCGACTGAGAAACCAGAGTAAGGGTTTCTCCTGCAACCCGTTCCCTTTGTGCTGGATGAACGAACGTCTCTCCACATGCTCAGTTCTGAGAGATAAGTGTGTGTGAAAGCCGTCCTTCACCTAGCTTGAAGGGAACACAAAGTTTCTTTTCAGTTGCCAACTCCACTCCATACATATATATGGGGAGGTACAAGCTCCAACTCGGTTTTACAGTGAAAACGGCAGGCACTTCAAACCGGCACTAGGAAACAGACTGAGAAACCAGAGTAAGGGTTTCTCCTGCAACCCGTTCCCTTTGTGCTGGATGAACGAACGTCTCTCCACATGCTCAGTTCTGAGAGATAAGTGTGTGTGAAAGCCGTCCTTCACCTAGCTTGAAGGGTACACAAGGTTTCTTTTCAGTTGCCAACTCCACTCCATACATATATATGGGGAGGTACAAGCTCCAACTCGGTTTTACAGTGAAAACGGCAGGCACTTCAAACCGGCACTAGGAAACAGACTGAGAAACCAGAGTAAGGGTTTCTCCTGCAACCCGTTCCCTTTGTGCTGGATGAACGAACGTCTCTCCACATGCTCAGTTCTGAGAGATAAGTGTGTGTGAAAGCCGTCCTTCACCTAGCTTGAAGGGAACACAAAGTTTCTTTTCAGTTGCCAACTCCACTCCATACATATATATGGGGAGGTACAAGCTCCAACTCGGTTTTACAGTGAAAACGGCAGGCACTTCAAACCGGCACTAGGAAACAGACTGAGAAACCAGAGTAAGGGTTTCACCTGCAACCCGTTCCCTTTGTGCTGGATGAACGAACGTCTCTCCACATGCTCAGTTCTGAGAGATAAGTGTGTGTGAAAGCCGTCCTTCACCTAGCTTGAAGGGAACACAAAGTTTCTTTTCAGTTGCCAACTCCACTCCATACATATATATGGGGAGGTACAAGCTCCAACTCGGTTTTACAGTGAAAACGGCAGGCACTTCAAACCGGCACTAGGAAACAGACTGAGAAACCAGAGTAAGGGTTTCTCCTGCAACCCGTTCCCTTTGTGCTGGATGAACGAACGTCTCTCCACATGCTCAGTTCTGAGAGATAAGTGTGTGTGAAAGCCGTCCTTCACCTAGCTTGAAGGGAACACAAAGTTTCTTTTCAGTTGCCAACTCCACTCCATACATATATATGGGGAGGTACAAGCTCCAACTCTGTTTTACAGTGAAAACGGCAGGCACTTCAAACCGGCACTAGGAAACAGACTGAGAAACCAGAGTAAGGGTTTCTCCTGCAACCCGTTCCCTTTGTGCTGGATGAACGAACGTCTCTCCACATGCTCAGTTCTGAGAGATAATTGTGTGTGAAAGCCGTCCTTCACCTAGCTTGAAGGGAACACAAAGTTTCTTTTCAGTTGCCAACTCCACTCCATAGATATATATGGGGAGGTACAAGCTCAAACTCGGTTTTACAGTGAAAACGGCAGGCACTTAAAACCGGCACTAGGAAACAGACTGAGAAACCAGAGTAAGAGTTTCTCCTGCAACCCGTTCCCTTTGTGCTGGATGAACGAACGTCTCTCCACATGCTCAGTTCTGAGAGATAAGTGTGTGTGAAAGCCGTCCTTCACCTAGCTTGAAGGGAACACAAAGTTTCTTTTCAGTTGCCAACTCCACTCCATACATATATATGGGGAGGTACAAGCTCCAACTCGGTTTTACAGTGAAAACGGCAGGCACTTCAAACCGGCACTAGGAAACAGACTGAGAAACCAGAGTAAGGGTTTCTCCTGCAACCCGTTCCCTTTGTGCTGGATGAACGAACGTCTCTCCACATGCTCAGTTCTGAGAGATAAGTGTGTGTGAAAGCCGTCCTTCACCTAGCTTGAAGGGAACACAAAGTTTCTTTTCAGTTGCCAACTCCACTCCATACATATATATGGGGAGGTACAAGCTCCAACTCTGTTTTACAGTGAAAACCGCAGGCACTTCAAACCGGCACTAGGAAACCGACTGAGAAACCAGAGTAAGGGTTTCTCCTGCAACCCGTTCCCTTTGTGCTGGATGAACGAACGTCTCTCCACATGCTCAGTTCTGAGAGATAAGTGTGTGTGAAAGCCGTCCTTCACCTAGCTTGAAGGGAACACAAAGTTTCTTTTCAGTTGCCAACTCCACTCCATACATATATATGGGGAGGTACAAGCTCCAACTCGGTTTTACAGTGAAAACGGCAGGCACTTCAAACCGGCACTAGGAAACAGACTGAGAAACCAGAGTAAGGGTTTCTCCTGCAACCCGTTCCCTTTGTGCTGGATGAACGAACGTCTCTCCACATGCTCAGTTCTGAGAGATAAGTGTGTGTGAAAGCCGTCCTTCACCTAGCTTGAAGGGTACACAAGGTTTCTTTTCAGTTGCCAACTCCACTCCATACATATATATGGGGAGGTACAAGCTCCAACTCGGTTTTACAGTGAAAACGGCAGGCACTTCAAACCGGCACTAGGAAACAGACTGAGAAACCAGAGTAAGGGTTTCTCCTGCAACCCGTTCCCTTTGTGCTGGATGAACGAACGTCTCTCCACATGCTCAGTTCTGAGAGATAAGTGTGTGTGAAAGCCGTCCTTCACCTAGCTTGAAGGGAACACAAAGTTTCTTTTCAGTTGCCAACTCCACTCCATACATATATATGGGGAGGTACAAGCTCCAACTCGGTTTTACAGTGAAAACGGCAGGCACTTCAAACCGGCACTAGGAAACAGACTGAGAAACCAGAGTAAGGGTTTCTCCTGCAACCCGTTCCCTTTGTGCTGGATGAACGAACGTCTCTCCACATGCTCAGTTCTGAGAGATAAGTGTGTGTGAAAGCCGTCCTTCACCTAGCTTGAAGGGAACACAAAGTTTCTTTTCAGTTGCCAACTCCACTCCATACATATATATGGGGAGGTACAAGCTCCAACTCGGTTTTACAGTGAAAACGGCAGGCACTTCAAACCGGCACTAGGAAACCGACTGAGAAACCAGAGTAAGGGTTTCTCTTGCAACCCGTTCCCTTTGTGCTGGATGAACGAACGTCTCTCCACATGCTCAGTTCTGAGAGATAAGTGTGTGTGAAAGCCGTCCTTCACCTAGCTTGAAGGGAACACAAAGTTTCTTTTCAGTTGCCAACTCCACTCCATACATATATATGGGGAGGTACAAGCTCCAACTCGGTTTTACAGTGAAAACGGCAGGCACTTCAAACCGGCACTAGGAAACAGACTGAGAGACCAGAGTAAGGGTTTCTCCTGCAACCCGTTCCCTTTGTGCTGGATGAACGAACGTCTCTCCACATGCTCAGTTCTGAGAGATAAGTGTGTGTGAAAGCCGTCCTTCACCTAGCTTGAAGGGAACACAAAGTTTCTTTTCAGTTGCCAACTCCACTCCATACATATATATGGGGAGGTACAAGCTCCAACTCGGTTTTACAGTGAAAACGGCAGGCACTTCAAACCGGCACTAGGAAACAGACTGAGAAACCAGAGTAAGGGTTTCTCCTGCAACCCGTTCCCTTTGTGCTGGATGAACGAACGTCTCTCCACATGCTCAGTTCTGAGAGATAAGTGTGTGTGAAAGCCGTCCTTCACCTAGCTTGAAGGGAACACAAAGTTTCTTTTCAGTTGCCAACTCCACTCCATACATATATATGGGGAGGTACAAGCTCCAACTCGGTTTTACAGTGAAAACGGCAGGCACTTCAAACCGGCACTAGGAAACCGACTGAGAAACCAGAGTAAGGGTTTCTCCTGCAACCCGTTCCCTTTGTGCTGGATGAACGAACGTCTCTCCACATGCTCAGTTCTGAGAGATAAGTGTGTGTGAAAGCCGTCCTTCACCTAGCTTGAAGGGAACACAAAGTTTCTTTTCAGTTGCCAACTCCACTCCATACATATATATGGGGAGGTACAAGCTCCAACTCGGTTTTACAGTGAAAACGGCAGGCACTTCAAACCGGCACTAGGAAACCGACTGAGAAACCAGAGTAAGGGTTTCTCTTGCAACCCGTTCCCTTTGTGCTGGATGAACGAACGTCTCTCCACATGCTCAGTTCTGAGAGATAAGTGTGTGTGAAAGCCGTCCTTCACCTAGCTTGAAGGGAACACAAAGTTTCTTTTCAGTTGCCAACTCCACTCCATACATATATATGGGGAGGTACAAGCTCCAACTCGGTTTTACAGTGAAAACGGCAGGCACTTCAAACCGGCACTAGGAAACAGACTGAGAGACCAGAGTAAGGGTTTCTCCTGCAACCCGTTCCCTTTGTGCTGGATGAACGAACGTCTCTCCACATGCTCAGTTCTGAGAGATAAGTGTGTGTGAAAGCCGTCCTTCACCTAGCTTGAAGGGAACACAAAGTTTCTTTTCAGTTGCCAACTCCACTCCATACATATATATGGGGAGGTACCAGCTCCAACTCGGTTTTACAGTGAAAACGGCAGGCACTTCAAACCGGCACTAGGAAACAGACTGAGAAACCAGAGTAAGGGTTTCTCCTGCAACCCGTTCCCTTTGTGCTGGATGAACGAACGTCTCTCCACATGCTCATTTCTGAGAGATAAGTGTGTGTGAAAGCCGTCCTTCACCTAGCTTGAAGGGAACACAAAGTTTCTTTTCAGTTGCCAACTCCACTCCATACATATATATGGGGAGGTACCAGCTCCAACTCGGTTTTACAGTGAAAACGGCAGGCACTTCAAACCGGCACTAGGAAACAGACTGAGAAACCAGGGTAAGGGTTTCTCCTGCAACCCGTTCCCTTTGTGCTGGATGAACGAACGTCTCTCCACATGCTCAGTTCTGAGAGATAAGTGTGTGTGAAAGCCGTCCTTCACCTAGCTTGAAGGGAACACAAAGTTTCTTTTCAGTTGCCAACTCCACTCCATACATATATATGGGGAGGTACAAGCTCCAACTCGGTTTTACAGTGAAAACGGCAGGCACTTCAAACCGGCACTAGGAAACAGACTGAGAAACCAGAGTAAGGGTTTCTCCTGCAACCCGTTCCCTTTGTGCTGGATGAACGAACGTCTCTCCACATGCTCAGTTCTGAGAGATAAGTGTGTGTGAAAGCCGTCCTTCACCTAGCTTGAAGGGTACACAAGGTTTCTTTTCAGTTGCCAACTCCACTCCATACATATATATGGGGAGGTACAAGCTCCAACTCGGTTTTACAGTGAAAACGGCAGGCACTTCAAACCGGCACTAGGAAACAGACTGAGAAACCAGAGTAAGGGTTTCTCCTGCAACCCGTTCCCTTTGTGCTGGATGAACGAACGTCTCTCCACATGCTCAGTTCTGAGAGATAAGTGTGTGTGAAAGCCGTCCTTCACCTAGCTTGAAGGGAACACAAAGTTTCTTTTCAGTTGCCAACTCCACTCCATACATATATATGGGGAGGTACCAGCTCCAACTCGGTTTTACAGTGAAAACGGCAGGCACTTCAAACCGACACTAGGAAACAGACTGAGAAACCAGAGTAAGGGTTTCTCCTGCAACCCGTTCCCTTTGTGCTGGATGAACGAACGTCTCTCCACATGCTCAGTTCTGAGAGATAAGTGTGTGTGAAAGCCGTCCTTCACCTAGCTTGAAGGGAACACAAAGTTTCTTTTCAGTTGCCAACTCCACTCCATACATATATATGGGGAGGTACAAGCTCCAACTCGGTTTTACAGTGAAAACGGCAGGCACTTCAAACCGGCACTAGGAAACCGACTGAGAAACCAGAGTAAGGGTTTCTCCTGCAACCCGTTCCCTTTGTGCTGGATGAACGAACGTCTCTCCACATGCTCAGTTCTGAGAGATAAGTGTGTGTGAAAGCCGTCCTTCACCTAGCTTGAAGGGAACACAAAGTTTCTTTTCAGTTGCCAACTCCACTCCATACATATATATGGGGAGGTACAAGCTCCAACTCGGTTTTACAGTGAAAACGGCAGGCACTTCAAACCGGCACTAGGAAACCGACTGAGAAACCACAGTAAGGGTTTCTCTTACAACCCGTTCCCTTTGTGCTGGATGAACGAACGTCTCTCCACATGCTCAGTTCTGAGAGATAAGTGTGTGTGAAAGCCGTCCTTCACCTAGCTTGAAGGGAACACAAAGTTTCTTTTCAGTTGCCAACTCCACTCCATACATATATATGGGGAGGTACAAGCTCCAACTCGGTTTTACAGTGAAAACGGCAGGCACTTCAAACCGGCACTAGGAAACAGACTGAGAAACCAGAGTAAGGGTTTCTCCTGCAACCCGTTCCCTTTGTGCTGGATGAACGAACGTCTCTCCACATGCTCAGTTCTGAGAGATAAGTGTGTGTGAAAGCCGTCCTTCACCTAGCTTGAAGGGAACACAAAGTTTCTTTTCAGTTGCCAACTCCACTCCATACATATATATGGGGAGGTACAAGCTCCAACTCGGTTTTACAGTGAAAACGGCAGGCACTTCAAACCGGCACTAGGAAACCGACTGAGAAACCAGAGTAAGGGTTTCTCCTGCAACCCGTTCCCTTTGTGCTGGATGAACGAACGTCTCTCCACATGCTCAGTTCTGAGAGATAAGTGTGTGTGAAAGCCGTCCTTCACCTAGCTTGAAGGGAACACAAAGTTTCTTTTCAGTTGCCAACTCCACTCCATACATATATATGGGGAGGTACCAGCTCCAACTCGGTTTTACAGTGAAAACGGCAGGCACTTCAAACCGGCACTAGGAAACAGACTGAGAAACCAGAGTAAGGGTTTCTCCTGCAACCCGTTCCCTTTGTGCTGGATGAACGAACGTCTCTCCACATGCTCAGTTCTGAGAGATAAGTGTGTGTGAAAGCCGTCCTTCACCTAGCTTGAAGGGAACACAAAGTTTCTTTTCAGTTGCCAACTCCACTCCATACATATATATGGGGAGGTACAAGCTCCAACTCGGTTTTACAGTGAAAACGGCAGGCACTTCAAACCGGCACTAGGAAACCGACTGAGAAACCAGAGTAAGGGTTTCTCCTGCAACCCGTTCCCTTTGTGCTGGATGAACGAACGTCTCTCCACATGCTCAGTTCTGAGAGATAAGTGTGTGTGAAAGCCGTCCTTCACCTAGCTTGAAGGGAACACAAAGTTTCTTTTCAGTTGCCAACTCCACTCCATACATATATATGGGGAGGTACAAACTCCAACTCGGTTTTACAGTGAAAACGGCAGGCACTTCAAACCGGCACTAGGAAACCGACTGAGAAACCAGAGTAAGGGTTTCTCTTGCAACCCGTTCCCTTTGTGCTGGATGAACGAACGTCTCTCCACATGCTCAGTTCTGAGAGATAAGTGTGTGTGAAAGCCGTCCTTCACCTAGCTTGAAGGGAACACAAAGTTTCTTTTCAGTTGCCAACTCCACTCCATACATATATATGGGGAGGTACAAGCTCCAACTCGGTTTTACAGTGAAAACGGCAGGCACTTCAAACCGGCACTAGGAAACAGACTGAGAAACCAGAGTAAGGGTTTCTCCTGCAACCCGTTCCCTTTGTGCTGGATGAACGAACGTCTCTCCACATGCTCAGTTCTGAGAGATAAGTGTGTGTGAAAGCCGTCCTTCACCTAGCTTGAAGGGAACACAAAGTTTCTTTTCAGTTGCCAACTCCACTCCATACATATATATGGGGAGGTACCAGCTCCAACTCGGTTTTACAGTGAAAACGGCAGGCACTTCAAACCGGCACTAGGAAACAGACTGAGAAACCAGAGTAAGGGTTTCTCCTGCAACCCGTTCCCTTTGTGCTGGATGAACGAACGTCTCTCCACATGCTCAGTTCTGAGAGATAAGTGTGTGTGAAAGCCGTCCTTCACCTAGCTTGAAGGGAACACAAAGTTTCTTTTCAGTTGCCAACTCCACTCCATACATATATATGGGGAGGTACAAGCTCCAACTCGGTTTTACAGTGAAAACGGCAGGCACTTCAAACCGGCACTAGGAAACAGACTGAGAAACCAGAGTAAGGGTTTCTCCTGCAACCCGTTCCCTTTGTGCTGGATGAACGAACGTCTCTCCACATGCTCAGTTCTGAGAGATAAGTGTGTGTGAAAGCCGTCCTTCACCTAGCTTGAAGGGAACACAAAGTTTCTTTTCAGTTGCCAACTCCACTCCATACATATATATGGGGAGGTACAAGCTCCAACTCGGCTTTACAGTGAAAACGGCAGGCACTTCAAACCGGCACTAGGAAACAGACTGAGAAACCAGAGTAAGGGTTTCTCCTGCAACCCGTTCCCTTTGTGCTGGATGAACGAACGTCTCTCCACATGCTCAGTTCTGAGAGATAAGTGTGTGTGAAAGCCGTCCTTCACCTAGCTTGAAGGGAACACAAAGTTTCTTTTCAGTTGCCAACTCCACTCCATACATATATATGGGGAGGTACAAGCTCCAACTCGGGTTTACAGTGAAAACGGCAGGCACTTCAAACCGGCACTAGGAAACCGACTGAGAAACCAGAGTAAGGGTTTCTCTTGCAACCCGTTCCCTTTGTGCTGGATGAACGAACGTCTCTCCACATGCTCAGTTCTGAGAGATAAGTGTGTGTGAAAGCCGTCCTTCACCTAGCTTGAAGGGAACACAAAGTTTCTTTTCAGTTGCCAACTCCACTCCATACATATATATGGGGAGGTACAAGCTCCAACTCGGTTTTACAGTGAAAACGGCAGGCACTTCAAACCGGCACTAGGAAACAGACTGAGAAACCAGAGTAAGGGTTTCTCCTGCAACCCGTTCCCTTTGTGCTGGATGAACGAACGTCTCTCCACATGCTCAGTTCTGAGAGATAAGTGTGTGTGAAAGCCGTCCTTCACCTAGCTTGAAGGGAACACAAAGTTTCTTTTCAGTTGCCAACTCCACTCCATACATATATATGGGGAGGTACAAGCTCCAACTCGGTTTTACAGTGAAAACGGCAGGCACTTCAAACCGGCACTAGGAAACAGACTGAGAAACCAGAGTAAGGGTTTCTCCTGCAACCCGTTCCCTTTGTGCTGGATGAACGAACGTCTCTCCACATGCTCAGTTCTGAGAGATAAGTGTGTGTGAAAGCCGTCCTTCACCTAGCTTGAAGGGAACACAAAGTTTCTTTTCAGTTGCCAACTCCACTCCATACATATATATGGGGAGGTACAAGCTCCAACTCGGTTTTACAGTGAAAACGGCAGGCACTTCAAACCGGCACTAGGAAACAGACTGAGAAACCAGAGTAAGGGTTTCTCCTGCAACCCGTTCCCTTTGTGCTGGATGAACGAACGTCTCTCCACATGCTCAGTTCTGAGAGATAAGTGTGTGTGAAAGCCGTCCTTCACCTAGCTTGAAGGGAACACAAAGTTTCTTTTCAGTTGCCAACTCCACTCCATACATATATATGGGGAGGTACAAGCTCCAACTCGGCTTTACAGTGAAAACGGCAGGCACTTCAAACCGGCACTAGGAAACAGACTGAGAAACCAGAGTAAGGGTTTCTCCTGCAACCCGTTCCCTTTGTGCTGGATGAACGAACGTCTCTCCACATGCTCAGTTCTGAGAGATAAGTGTGTGTGAAAGCCGTCCTTCACCTAGCTTGAAGGGAACACAAAGTTTCTTTTCAGTTGCCAACTCCACTCCATACATATATATGGGGAGGTACAAGCTCCAACTCGGGTTTACAGTGAAAACGGCAGGCACTTCAAACCGGCACTAGGAAACAGACTGAGAAACCAGAGTAAGGGTTTCTCCTGCAACCCGTTCCCTTTGTGCTGGATGAACGAACGTCTCTCCACATGCTCAGTTCTGAGAGATAAGTGTGTGTGAAAGCCGTCCTTCACCTAGCTTGAAGGGAACACAAAGTTTCTTTTCAGTTGCCAACTCCACTCCATACATATATATGGGGAGGTACAAGCTCCAACTCGGTTTTACAGTGAAAACGGCAGGCACTTCAAACCAGCACTAGGAAACAGACTGAGAAACCAGAGTAAGGGTTTCTCCTGCAACCCGTTCTCTTTGTGCTGGATGAACGAACGTCTCTCCACATGCTCAGTTCTGAGAGATAAGTGTGTGTGAAAGCCGTCCTTCACCTAGCTTGAAGGGAACACAAAGTTTCTTTTCAGTTGCCAACTCCACTCCATACATATATATGGGGAGGTACCAGCTCCAACTCGGTTTTACAGTGAAAACGGCAGGCACTTCAAACCGGCACTAGGAAACAGACTGAGAAACCAGAGTAAGGGTTTCTCCTGCAACCCGTTCCCTTTGTGCTGGATGAACGAACGTCTCTCCACATGCTCAGTTCTGAGAGATAAGTGTGTGTGAAAGCCGTCCTTCACCTAGCTTGAAGGGAACACAAAGTTTCTTTTCAGTTGCCAACTCCACTCCATACATATATATGGGGAGGTACAAGCTCCAACTCGGTTTTACAGTGAAAACGGCAGGCACTTCAAACCGGCACTAGGAAACAGACTGAGAAACCAGAGTAAGGGTTTCTCCTGCAACCCGTTCCCTTTGTGCTGGATGAACGAACGTCTCTCCACATGCTCAGTTCTGAGAGATAAGTGTGTGTGAAAGCCGTCCTTCACCTAGCTTGAAGGGAACACAAAGTTTCTTTTCAGTTGCCAACTCCACTCCATACATATATATGGGGAGGTACAAGCTCCAACTCGGTTTTACAGTGAAAACGGCAGGCACTTCAAACCGGCACTAGGAAACAGACTGAGAAACCAGAGTAAGGGTTTCTCCTGCAACCCGTTCCCTTTGTGCTGGATGAACGAACGTCTCTCCACATGCTCAGTTCTGAGAGATAAGTGTGTGTGAAAGCCGTCCTTCACCTAGCTTGAAGGGAACACAAAGTTTCTTTTCAGTTGCCAACTCCACTCCATACATATATATGTGGAGGTACCAGCTCCAACTCGGTTTTACAGTGAAAACGGCAGGCACTTCAAACCGGCACTAGGAAACAGACTGAGAAACCAGAGTAAGGGTTTCTCCTGCAACCCGTTCCCTTTGTGCTGGATGAACGAACGTCTCTCCACATGCTCAGTTCTGAGAGATAAGTGTGTGTGAAAGCCGTCCTTCACCTAGCTTGAAGGGAACACAAAGTTTCTTTTCAGTTGCCAACTCCACTCCATACATATATATGGGGAGGTACCAGCTCCAACTCGGTTTTACAGTGAAAACGGCAGGCACTTCAAACCGGCACTAGGAAACAGACTGAGAAACCAGAGTAAGGGTTTCTCCTGCAATCCGTTCCCTTTGTGCTGGATGAACGAACGTCTCTCCACATGCTCAGTTCTGAGAGATAAGTGTGTGTGAAAGCCGTCCTTCACCTAGCTTGAAGGGAACACAAAGTTTCTTTTCAGTTGCCAACTCCACTCCATACATATATATGGGGAGGTACAAGCTCCAACTCGGTTTTACAGTGAAAACGGCAGGCACTTGAAACCGGCACTAGGAAACCGACTGAGAAACCAGAGTAAGGGTTTCTCCTGCAACCCGTTCCCTTTGTGCTGGATGAACGAACGTCTCTCCACATGCTCAGTTCTGAGAGATAAGTGTGTGTGAAAGCCGTCCTTCACCTAGCTTGAAGGGAACACAAAGTTTCTTTTCAGTTGCCAACTCCACTCCATACATATATATGGGGAGGTACAAGCTCCAACTCGGTTTTACAGTGAAAACGGCAGGCACTTCAAACCGGCAATAGGAAACAGACTGAGAAACCAGAGTAAGGGTTTCTCCTGCAACCCGTTCCCTTTGTGTTGGATGAACGAACGTCTCTCCTCATGCTCAGTTCTGAGAGATAAGTGTGTGTGAAAGCCGTCCTTCACCTAGCTTGAAGGGAACACAAAGTTTCTTTTCAGTTCCCAACTCCAATCCATACATATATATGGGGAGGTACAAGCTCCAACTCGGTTTTACAGTGAAAACGGCAGGCACTTGAAACCGGCACTAGGAAACAGACTGAGAAACCAGAGTAAGGGTTTCTCCTGCAACCCGTTCCCTTTGTGCTGGATGAACGAACGTCTCTCCACATGCTCAGTTCTGAGAGATAAGTGTGTGTGAAAGCCGTCCTTCACCTAGCTTGAAGGGAACACAAAGTTTCTTTTCAGTTGCCAACTCCACTCCATACATATATATGGGGAGGTACAAGCTCCAACTCGGTTTTACAGTGAAAACGGCAGGCACTTCAAACCGGCACTAGGAAACAGACTGAGAAACCAGAGTAAGGGTTTCTCCTGCAACCCGTTCCCTTTGTGCTGGATGAACGAACGTCTCTCCACATGCTCAGTTCTGAGAGATAAGTGTGTGTGAAAGCCGTCCTTCACCTTGCTTGAAGGGAACACAAAGTTTCTTTTCAGTTGCCAACTCCACTCCATACATATATATGGGGAGGTACAAGCTCCAACTCGGTTTTACAGTGAAAACGGCAGGCACTTCAAACCGGCACTAGGAAACAGACTGAGAAACCAGAGTAAGGGTTTCTCTTGCAACCCGTTCCCTTTGTGCTGGATGAACGAACGTCTCTCCACATGCTCAGTTCTGAGAGATAAGTGTGTGTGAAAGCCGTCCTTCACCTAGCTTGAAGGGAACACAAAGTTTCTTTTCAGTTGCCAACTCCACTCCATACATATATATGGGGAGGTACAAGCTCCAACTCGGTTTTACAGTGAAAACGGCAGGCACTTCAAACCGGCACTAGGAAACAGACTGAGAAACCAGAGTAAGGGTTTCTCCTGCAACCCGTTCCCTTTGTGCTGGATGAACGAACGTCTCTCCACATGCTCAGTTCTGAGAGATAAGTGTGTGTGAAAGCCGTCCTTCACCTAGCTTGAAGGGAACACAAAGTTTCTTTTCAGTTGCCAACTCCACTCCATACATATATATGGGGAGGTACAAGCTCCAACTCGGTTTTACAGTGAAAACGGCAGGCACTTCAAACCGGCACTAGGAAACAGACTGAGAAACCAGAGTAAGGGTTTCTCCTGCAACCCGTTCCCTTTGTGTTGGATGAACGAACGTCTCTCCTCATGCTCAGTTCTGAGAGATAAGTGTGTGTGAAAGCCGTCCTTCACCTAGCTTGAAGGGAACACAAAGTTTCTTTTCAGTTCCCAACTCCAATCCATACATATATATGGGGAGGTACAAGCTCCAACTCGGTTTTACAGTGAAAACGGCAGGCACTTCAAACCGGCACTAGGAAACAGACTGAGAAACCAGAGTAAGGGTTTCTCCTGCAACCCGTTCCCTTTGTGCTGGATGAACGAACGTCTCTCCACATGCTCAGTTCTGAGAGATAAGTGTGTGTGAAAGCCGTCCTTCACCTAGCTTGAAGGGAACACAAAGTTTCTTTTCAGTTGCCAACTCCACTCCATACATATATATGGGGAGGTACAAGCTCCAACTCGGTTTTACAGTGAAAACGGCAGGCACTTCAAACCGGCACTAGGAAACAGACTGAGAAACCAGAGTAAGGGTTTCTCCTGCAACCCGTTCCCTTTGTGCTGGATGAACGAACGTCTCTCCACATGCTCAGTTCTGAGAGATAAGTGTGTGTGAAAGCCGTCCTTCACCTAGCTTGAAGGGAACACAAAGTTTCTTTTCAGTTGCCAACTCCACTCCATACATATATATGGGGAGGTACAAGCTCCAACTCGGGTTTACAGTGAAAACGGCAGGCACTTCAAACCGGCACTAGGAAACAGACTGAGAAACCAGAGTAAGGGTTTCTCCTGCAACCCGTTCCCTTTGTGCTGGATGAACGAACGTCTCTCCACATGCTCAGTTCTGAGAGATAAGTGTGTGTGAAAGCCGTCCTTCACCTAGCTTGAAGGGAACACAAAGTTTCTTTTCAGTTGCCAACTCCACTCCATACATATATATGGGGAGGTACAAGCTCCAACTCGGTTTTACAGTGAAAACGGCAGGCACTTCAAACCGGCACTAGGAAACAGACTGAGAAACCAGAGTAAGGGTTTCTCCTGCAACCCGTTCCCTTTGTGCTGGATGAACGAACGTCTCTCCAAATGCTCAGTTCTGAGAGATAAGTGTGTGTGAAAGCCGTCCTTCACCTAGCTTGAAGGGAACACAAAGTTTCTTTTCAGTTGCCAACTCCACTCCATACATATATATGGGGAGGTACAAGCTCCAACTCGGGTTTACAGTGAAAACGGCAGGCACTTCAAACCGGCACTAGGAAACAGACTGAGAAACCAGAGTAAGGGTTTCTCCTGCAACCCGTTCCCTTTGTGCTGGATGAACGAACGTCTCTCCACATGCTCAGTTCTGAGAGATAAGTGTGTGTGAAAGCCGTCCTTCACCTAGCTTGAAGGGAACACAAAGTTTCTTTTCAGTTGCCAACTCCACTCCATACATATATATGGGGAGGTACAAGCTCCAACTCGGTTTTACAGTGAAAACGGCAGGCACTTCAAACCGGCACTAGGAAACCGACTGAGAAACCAGAGTAAGGGTTTCTCTTGCAACCCGTTCCCTTTGTGCTGGATGAACGAACGTCTCTCCACATGCTCAGTTCTGAGAGATAAGTGTGTGTGAAAGCCGTCCTTCACCTAGCTTGAAGGGAACACAAAGTTTCTTTTCAGTTGCCAACTCCACTCCATACATATATATGGGGAGGTACAAGCTCCAACTCGGTTTTACAGTGAAAACGGCAGGCACTTCAAACCGGCACTAGGAAACAGACTGAGAAACCAGAGTAAGGGTTTCTCCTGCAACCCGTTCCCTTTGTGCTGGATGAACGAACGTCTCTCCACATGCTCAGTTCTGAGAGATAAGTGTGTGTGAAAGCCGTCCTTCACCTAGCTTGAAGGGAACACAAAGTTTCTTTTCAGTTGCCAACTCCACTCCATACATATATATGGGGAGGTACCAGCTCCAACTCGGTTTTACAGTGAAAACGGCAGGCACTTCAAACCGGCACTAGGAAACAGACTGAGAAACCAGAGTAAGGGTTTCTCCTGCAACCCGTTCGCTTTGTGCTGGATGAACGAACGTCTCTCCACATGCTCAGTTCTGAGAGATAAGTGTGTGTGAAAGCCGTCCTTCACCTAGCTTGAAGGGAACACAAAGTTTCTTTTCAGTTGCCAACTCCACTCCATACATATATATGGGGAGGTACCAGCTCCAACTCGGTTTTACAGTGAAAACGGCAGGCACTTCAAACCGGCACTAGGAAACAGACTGAGAAACCAGAGTAAGGGTTTCTCCTGCAACCCGTTCCCTTTGTGCTGGATGAACGAACGTCTCTCCACATGCTCAGTTCTGAGAGATAAGTGTGTGTGAAAGCCGTCCTTCACCTAGCTTGAAGGGAACACAAAGTTTCTTTTCAGTTGCCAACTCCACTCCATACATATATATGGGGAGGTACAAGCTCCAACTCGGTTTTACAGTGAAAACGGCAGGCACTTGAAACCGGCACTAGGAAACAGACTGAGAAACCAGAGTAAGGGTTTCTCCTGCAACCCGTTCCCTTTGTGCTGGATGAACGAACGTCTCTCCACATGCTCAGTTCTGAGAGATAAGTGTGTGTGAAAGCCGTCCTTCACCTAGCTTGAAGGGAACACAAAGTTTCTTTTCAGTTGCCAACTCCACTCCATACATATATATGGGGAGGTACAAGCTACAACTCGGTTTTACAGTGAAAACGGCAGGCACTTCAAACCGGCACTAGGAAACAGACTGAGAAACCAGAGTAAGGGTTTCTCCTGCAACCCGTTCCCTTTGTGTTGGATGAACGAACGTCTCTCCTCATGCTCAGTTCTGAGAGATAAATGTGTGTGAAAGCCGTCCTTCACCTAGCTTGAAGGGAACACAAAGTTTCTTTTCAGTTGCCAACTCCAATCCATACATATATATGGGGAGGTACAAGCTCCAACTCGGTTTTACAGTGAAAAAGGCAGGCACTTCAAACCGGCACTAGGAAACAGACTGAGAAACCAGAGTAAGGGTTTCTCCTGCAACCCGTTCCCTTTGTGCTGGATGAACGAACGTCTCTCCACATGCTCAGTTCTGAGAGATAAGTGTGTGTGAAAGCCGTCCTTCACCTAGCTTGAAGGGAACACAAAGTTTCTTTTCAGTTGCCAACTCCACTCCATACATATATATGGGGAGGTACAAGCTCCAACTCGGGTTTACAGTGAAAACGGCAGGCACTTCAAACCGGCACTAGGAAACAGACTGAGAAACCAGAGTAAGGGTTTCTCCTGCAACCCGTTCCCTTTGTGCTGGATGAACGAACGTCTCTCCACATGCTCAGTTCTGAGAGATAAGTGTGTGTGAAAGCCGTCCTTCACCTAGCTTGAAGGGAACACAAAGTTTCTTTTCAGTTGCCAACTCCACTCCATACATATATATGGGGAGGTACAAGCTCCAACTCGGTTTTACAGTGAAAACGGCAGGCACTTCAAACCGGCACTAGGAAACCGACTGAGAAACCAGAGTAAGGGTTTCTCTTGCAACCCGTTCCCTTTGTGCTGGATGAACGAACGTCTCTCCACATGCTCAGTTCTGAGAGATAAGTGTGTGTGAAAGCCGTCCTTCACCTAGCTTGAAGGGAACACAAAGTTTCTTTTCAGTTGCCAACTCCACTCCATACATATATATGGGGAGGTACAAGCTCCAACTCGGTTTTACAGTGAAAACGGCAGGCACTTCAAACCGGCACTAGGAAACAGACTGAGAAACCAGAGTAAGGGTTTCTCCTGCAACCCGTTCCCTTTGTGCTGGATGAACGAACGTCTCTCCACATGCTCAGTTCTGAGAGATAAGTGTGTGTGAAAGCCGTCCTTCACCTAGCTTGAAGGGAACACAAAGTTTCTTTTCAGTTGCCAACTCCACTCCATACATATATATGGGGAGGTACCAGCTCCAACTCGGTTTTACAGTGAAAACGGCAGGCACTTCAAACCGGCACTAGGAAACAGACTGAGAAACCAGAGTAAGGGTTTCTCCTGCAACCCGTTCCCTTTGTGCTGGATGAACGAACGTCTCTCCACATGCTCAGTTCTGAGAGATAAGTGTGTGTGAAAGCCGTCCTTCACCTAGCTTGAAAGGAACACAAAGTTTCTTTTCAGTTGCCAACTCCACTCCATACATATATATGGGGAGGTACAAGCTCCAACTCGGTTTTACAGTGAAAACGGCAGGCACTTCAAACCGGCAATAGGAAACAGACTGAGAAACCAGAGTAAGGGTTTCTCCTGCAACCCGTTCCCTTTGTGTTGGATGAACGAACGTCTCTCCTCATGCTCAGTTCTGAGAGATAAGTGTGTGTGAAAGCCGTCCTTCACCTAGCTTGAAGGGAACACAAAGTTTCTTTTCAGTTGCCAACTCCACTCCATACATATATATGGGGAGGTACCAGCTCCAACTCGATTTTACAGTGAAAACGGCAGGCACTTCAAACCGGCACTAGGAAACAGACTGAGAAACCAGAGTAAGGGTTTCTCCTGCAACCCGTTCCCTTTGTGCTGGATGAACGAACGTCTCTCCACATGCTCAGTTCTGAGAGATAAGTGTGTGTGAAAGCCGTCCTTCACCTAGCTTGAAGGGAACACAAAGTTTCTTTTCAGTTGCCAACTCCACTCCATACATATATATGGGGAGGTACCAGCTCCAACTCGGATTTACAGTGAAAACGGCAGGCACTTCAAACCGGCACTAGGAAACAGACTGAGAAACCAGAGTAAGGGTTTCTCCTGCAACCCGTTCCCTTTGTGCTGGATGAACGAACGTCTCTCCACATGCTCAGTTCTGAGAGATAAGTGTGTGTAAAAGCCGTCCTTCACCTAGCTTGAAGGGTACACAAGGTTTCTTTTCAGTTGCCAACTCCACTCCATACATATATATGGGGAGGTACAAGCTCCAACTCGGTTTTACAGTGAAAACGGCAGGCACTTCAAACCGGCACTAGGAAACAGACTGAGAAACCAGAGTAAGGGTTTCTCCTGCAACCCGTTCCCTTTGTGCTGGATGAACGAACGTCTCTCCACATGCTCAGTTCTGAGAGATAAGTGTGTGTGAAAGCCGTCCTTCACCTAGCTTGAAGGGAACACAAAGTTTCTTTTCAGTTGCCAACTCCACTCCATACATATATATGGGGAGGTACAAGCTCCAACTCGGGTTTACAGTGAAAACGGCAGGCACTTCAAACCGGCACTAGGAAACAGACTGAGAAACCAGAGTAAGGGTTTCTCCTGCAACCCGTTCCCTTTGTGCTGGATGAACGAACGTCTCTCCACATGCTCAGTTCTGAGAGATAAGTGTGTGTGAAAGCCGTCCTTCACCTAGCTTGAAGGGAACACAAAGTTTCTTTTCAGTTGCCAACTCCACTCCATACATATATATGGGGAGGTAAAAGCTCCAACTCGGTTTTACAGTGAAAACGGCAGGCACTTCAAACTGGCACTAGGAAACCGACTGAGAAACCAGAGTAAGGGTTTCTCTTGCAACCCGTTCCCTTTGTGCTGGATGAACGAACGTCTCTCCACATGCTCAGTTCTGAGAGATAAGTGTGTGTGAAAGCCGTCCTTCACCTAGCTTGAAGGGAACACAAAGTTTCTTTTCAGTTGCCAACTCCACTCCATACATATATATGGGGAGGTAGAAGCTCCAACTCGGTTTTACAGTGAAAACGGCAGGCACTTCAAACCGGCACTATGAAACAGACTGAGAAACCACAGTAAGAGTTTCTCCTGCAACCCGTTCCATTTGTGCTGGATGAACGAACGTCTCTCCACATGCTCAGTTCTGAGAGATAAGTGTGTGTGAAAGCCGTGCTTCAACTAGCTTGAAGGGAACACAAAGTTTCTTTTCAGTTGCCAACTCCAATCCATACATATATATGGGGAGGTACAAGCTCCAACTCGGTTTTACAGTGAAAACGGCAGGCACTTCAAACCGGCACTAGGAAACAGACTGAGAAACCAGAGTAAGGGTTTCTCCTGCAACCCGTTCCCTTTGTGCTGGATGAACGAACGTCTCTCCACATGCTCAGTTCTGAGAGATAAGTGTGTGTGAATGCCGTCCTTCACCTAGCTTGAAGGGAACACAAAGTTTCTTTTCAGTTGCCAACTCCACTCCATACATATATATGGGGAGGTACAAGCTCCAACTCGGTTTTACAGTGAAAACGGCAGGCACTTCAAACCGGCCCTAGGAAACAGACTGAGAAACCAGAGTAAGGGTTTCTCCTGCAACCCGTTCCCTTTGTGCTGGATGAACGAACGTCTCTCCACATGCTCAGTTCTGAGAGATAAGTGTGTGTGAAAGCCGTCCTTCACCTAGCTTGAAGGGTACACAAGGTTTCTTTTCAGTTGCCAACTCCACTCCATACATATATATGGGGAGGTACAAGCTCCAACACGGTTTTACAGTGAAAACGGCAGGCACTTCAAACCGGCACTAGGAAACAGACTGAGAAACCAGAGTAAGGGTTTCTCCTGCAACCCGTTCCCTTTGTGCTGGATGAACGAACGTCTCTCCACATGCTCAGTTCTGAGAGATAAGTGTGTGTGAAAGCCGTCCTTCACCTAGCTTGAAGGGAACACAAAGTTTCTTTTCAGTTGCCAACTCCACTCCATACATATATATGGGGAGGTACAAGCTCCAACTCGGTTTTACAGTGAAAACGGCAGGCACTTCAAACCGGCACTAGGAAACCGACTGAGAAACCAGAGTAAGGGTTTCTCCTGCAACCCGTTCCCTTTGTGCTGGATGAACGAACGTCTCTCCACATGCTCAGTTCTGAGAGATAAGTGTGTGTGAAAGCCGTCCTTCACCTAGCTTGAAGGGAACACAAAGTTTCTTTTCAGTTGCCAACTCCACTCCATACATATATATGGGGAGGTACAAGCTCCAACTCGGTTTTACAGTGAAAACGGCAGGCACTTCAAACCGGCACTAGGAAACCGACTGAGAAACCAGAGTAAGGGTTTCTCCTGCAACCCGTTCCCTTTGTGCTGGATGAACGAACGTCTCTCCACATGCTCAGTTCTGAGAGATAAGTGTGTGTGAAAGCCGTCCTTCACCTAGCTTGAAGGGAACACAAAGTTTCTTTTCAGTTGCCAACTCCACTCCATACATATATATGGGGAGGTACAAGCTCCAACTCGGTTTTACAGTGAAAACGGCAGGCACTTCAAACCGGCACTAGGAAACCGACTGAGAAACCAGAGTAAGGGTTTCTCCTGCAACCCGTTCCCTTTGTGCTGGATGAACGAACGTCTCTCCACATGCTCAGTTCTGAGAGATAAGTGTGTGTGAAAGCCGTCCTTCACCTAGCTTGAAGGGAACACAAAGTTTCTTTTCAGTTGCCAACTCCACTCCATACATATATATGGGGAGGTACAAGCTCCAACTCGGTTTTACAGTGAAAACGGCAGGCACTTCAAACCGGCAATAGGAAACAGACTGAGAAACCAGAGTAAGGGTTTCTCCTGCAACCCTTTCCCTTTGTGTTGGATGAACGAACGTCTCTCCTCATGCTCAGTTCTGAGAGATAAGTGTGTGTGAAAGCCGTCCTTCACCTAGCTTGAAGGGAACACAAAGTTTCTTTTCAGTTCCCAACTCCAATCCATACATATATATGGGGAGGTACAAGCTCCAACTCGGTTTTACAGTGAAAACGGCAGGCACTTCAAACCGGCACTAGGAAACCGACTGAGAAACCAGAGTAAGGGTTTCTCCTGCAACCCGTTCCCTTTGTGCTGGATGAACGAACGTCTCTCCACATGCTCAGTTCTGAGAGATAAGTGTGTGTGAAAGCCGTCCTTCACCTAGCTTGAAGGGAACACAAAGTTTCTTTTCAGTTGCCAACTCCACTCCATACATATATATGGGGAGGTACAAGCTCCAACTCGGTTTTACAGTGAAAACGGCAGGCATTTCAAACCGGCACTAGGAAACAGACTGAGAAACCAGAGTAAGGGTTTCTCCTGCAAACCGTTCCCTTTGTGCTGGATGAACGAACGTCTCTCCACATGCTCAGTTCTGAGAGATAAGTGTGTGTGAAAGCCGTCCTTCACCTAGCTTGAAGGGAACACAAAGTTTCTTTTCAGTTGCCAACTCCACTCCATACATATATATGGGGAGGTACAAGCTCCAACTCGGTTTTACAGTGAAAACGGCAGGCACTTCAAACCGGCACTAGGAAACAGACTGAGAAACCAGAGTAAGGGTTTCTCCTGCAACCCGTTCCCTTTGTGCTGGATGAACGAACGTCTCTCCACATGCTCAGTTCTGAGAGATAAGTGTGTGTGAAAGCCGTCCTTCACCTAGCTTGAAGGGTACACAAGGTTTCTTTTCAGTTGCCAACTCCACTCCATACATATATATGGGGAGGTACAAGCTCCAACTCGGTTTTACAGTGAAAACGGCAGGCACTTCAAACCGGCACTAGGAAACAGACTGAGAAACCAGAGTAAGGGTTTCTCCTGCAACCCGTTCCCTTTGTGCTGGATGAACGAACGTCTCTCCACATGCTCAGTTCTGAGAGATAAGTGTGTGTGAAAGCCGTCCTTCACCTAGCTTGAAGGGAACACAAAGTTTCTTTTCAGTTGCCAACTCCACTCCATACATATATATGGGGAGGTACAAGCTCCAACTCGGTTTTACAGTGAAAACGGCAGGCACTTCAAACCGGCACTAGGAAACCGACTGAGAAACCAGAGTAAGGGTTTCTCTTGCAACCCGTTCCCTTTGTGCTGGATGAACGAACGTCTCTCCACATGCTCAGTTCTGAGAGATAAGTGTGTGTGAAAGCCGTCCTTCACCTAGCTTGAAGGGAACACAAAGTTTCTTTTCAGTTGCCAACTCCACTCCATACATATATATGGGGTGGTACATGCTCCAACTCGGTTTTACAGTGAAAACGGCAGGCACTTCAAACCGGCACTAGGAAACCGACTGAGAAACCAGAGTAAGGGTTTCTCCTGCAACCCGTTCCCTTTGTGCTGGATGAACGAACGTCTCTCCACATGCTCAGTTCTGAGAGATAAGTGTGTGTGAAAGCCGTCCTTCACCTAGCTTGAAGGGAACACAAAGTTTCTTTTCAGTTGCCAACTCCACTCCATACATATATATGGGGAGGTACCAGCTCCAACTCGGTTTTACAGTGAAAACGGCAGGCACTTCAAACCGGCACTAGGAAACAGACTGAGAAACCAGAGTAAGGGTTTCTCCTGCAACCCGTTCCCTTTGTGCTGGATGAACGAACGTCTCTCCACATGCTCAGTTCTGAGAGATAAGTGTGTGTGAAAGCCGTCCTTCACCTAGCTTGAAGGGAACACAAAGTTTCTTTTCAGTTGCCAACTCCACTCCATACATATATATGGGGAGGTACCAGCTCCAACTCGGTTTTACAGTGAAAACGGCAGGCACTTCAAACCGGCACTAGGAAACAGACTGAGAAACCAGAGTAAGGGTTTCTAATGCAACCCGTTCCCTTTGTGCTGGATGAACGAACGTCTCTCCACATGCTCAGTTCTGAGAGATAAGTGTGTGTGAAAGCCGTCCTTCAACTAGCTTGAAGGGAACACAAAGTTTCTTTTCAGTTGCCAACTCCACTCCATACATATATATGGGGAGGTACCAGCTCCAACTCGGTTTTACAGTGAAAACGGCAGGCACTTCAAACCGGCACTAGGAAACAGACTGAGAAACCAGAGTAAGGGTTTCTCCTGCAACCCGTTCCCTTTGTGCTGGATGAACGAACGTCTCTCCACATGCTCAGTTCTGAGAGATAAGTGTGTGAGAAAGCCGTCCTTCACCTAGCTTGAAGGGAACACAAAGTTTCTTTTCAGTTGCCAACTCCACTCCATACATATATATGGGGAGGTACCAGCTCCAACTCGGTTTTACAGTGAAAACGGCAGGCACTTCTAACCGGCACTAGGAAACAGACTGAGAAACCAGAGTAAGGGTTTCTCCTGCAACCCGTTCCCTTTGTGCTGGATGAACGAACGTCTCTCCACATGCTCAGTTCTGAGAGATACGTGTGTGTGAAAGCCGTCTTTCACCTAGCTTGAAGGGAACACAAAGTTTCTTTTCAGTTGCCAACTCCACTCCATACATATATATGGGGAGGTACCAGCTCCAACTCGGTTTTACAGTGAAAACGGCAGGCACTTCAAACCGGCACTAGGAAACCGACTGAGAAACCAGAGTAAGGGTTTCTCCTGCAACCCGTTCCCTTTGTGCTGGATGAACGAACGTCTCTCCACATGCTCAGTTCTGAGAGATAAGTGTGTGTGAAAGCCGTCCTTCACCTAGCTTGAAGGGAACACAAAGTTTCTTTTCAGTTGCCAACTCCACTCCATACATATATATGGGGAGGTACAAGCTCCAACTCGGTTTTACAGTGAAAACGGCAGGCACTTCAAACCGGCACTAGGAAACCGACTGAGAAACCAGAGTAAGGGTTTCTCCTGCAACCCGTTCCCTTTGTGCTGGATGAACGAACGTCTCTCCACATGCTCAGTTCTGAGAGATAAGTGTGTGTGAAAGCCGTCCTTCACCTAGCTTGAAGGGAACACAAAGTTTCTTTTCAGTTGCCAACTCCACTCCATACATATATATGGGGAGGTACAAGCTCCAACTCGGTTTTACAGTGAAAACGGCAGGCACTTCAAACCGGCACTAGGAAACAGACTGAGAAACCAGAGTAAGGGTTTCTCTTGCAACCCGTTCCCTTTGTGCTGGATGAACGAACGTCTCTCCACATGCTCAGTTCTGAGAGATAAGTGTGCGTGAAAGCAGTCCTTCACCTAGCTTGAAGGGAACACAAAGTTTCTTTTCAGTTGCCAACTCCACTCCATACATATATATGGGGAGGTACAAGCTCCAACTCGGTTTTACAGTGAAAACGGCAGGCACTTCAAACCGGCACTAGGAAACAGACTGAGAAACCAGAGTAAGGGTTTCTCCTGCAACCCGTTCCCTTTGTGCTGGATGAACGAACGTCTCTCCACATGCTCAGTTCTGAGAGATAAGTGTGTGTGAAAGCCGTCCTTCACCTAGCTTGAAGGGAACACAAAGTTTCTTTTCAGTTGCCAACTCCACTCCATACATATATATGGGGATGTACCAGCTCCAACTCGGTTTTACAGTGAAAACGGCAGGCACTTCAAACCGGCACTAGGAAACAGACTGAGAAACCAGAGTAAAGGTTTCTCCTGCAACCCGTTCCCTTTGTGCTGGATGAACGAACGTCTCTCCACATGCTCAGTTCTGAGAGATAAGTGTGTGTGAAAGCCGTCCTTCACCTAGCTTGAAGGGAACACAAAGTTTCTTTTCAGTTGCCAACTCCACTCCATACATATATATGGGGAGGTACAAGCTCCAACTCGGTTTTACAGTGAAAACGGCAGGCACTTCAAACCGGCACTAGGAAACCGACTGAGAAACCAGAGTAAGGGTTTCTCCTGCAACCCGTTCCCTTTGTGCTGGATGAACGAACGTCTCTCCACATGCTCAGTTCTGAGAGATAAGTGTGTGTGAAAGCCGTCCTTCACCTAGCTTGAAGGGAACACAAAGATTCTTTTCAGTTGCCAACTCCACTCCATACATATATATGGGGAGGTACAAGCTCCAACTCGGTTTTACAGTGAAAACGGCAGGCACTTCAAACCGGCAATAGGAAACAGACTGAGAAACCAGAGTAAGGGTTTCTCCTGCAACCCGTTCCCTTTGTGTTGGATGAACGAACGTCTCTCCTCATGCTCAGTTCTGAGAGATAAGTGTGTGTGAAAGCCGTCCTTCACCTAGCTTGAAGGGAACACAAAGTTTCTTTTCAGTTCCCAACTCCAATCCATACATATATATGGGGATGTACAAGCTCCAACTCGGTTTTACAGTGAAAACGGCAGGAACTTCAAACCGGCACTAGGAAACCGACTGAGAAACCAGAGTAAGGGTTTCTCCTGCAACCCGTTCCCTTTGTGCTGGATGAACGAACGTCTCTCCACATGCTCAGTTCTGAGAGATAAGTGTGTGTGAAAGCCGTCCTTCACCTAGCTTGAAGGGAACACAAAGTTTCTTTTCAGTTGCCAACTCCACTCCATACATATATATGGGGAGGTACAAGCTCCAACTCGGTTTTACAGTGAAAACGGCAGGCATTTCAAACCGGCACTAGGAAACAGACTGAGAAACCAGAGTAAGGGTTTCTCCTGCAAACCGTTCCCTTTGTGCTGGATGAACGAACGTCTCTCCACATGCTCAGTTCTGAGAGATAAGTGTGTGTGAAAGCCGTCCTTCACCTAGCTTGAAGGGAACACAAAGTTTCTTTTCAGTTGCCAACTCCACTCCATACATATATATGGGGAGGTACAAGCTCCAACTCGGTTTTACAGTGAAAACGGCAGGCACTTCAAACCGGCACTAGGAAACAGACTGAGAAACCAGAGTAAGGGTTTCTCCTGCAACCCGTTCCCTTTGTGCTGGATGAACGAACGTCTCTCCACATGCTCAGTTCTGAGAGATAAGTGTGTGTGAAAGCCGTCCTTCACCTAGCTTGAAGGGTACACAAGGTTTCTTTTCAGTTGCCAACTCCACTCCATACATATATATGGGGAGGTACAAGCTCCAACTCGGTTTTACAGTGAAAACGGCAGGCACTTCAAACCGGCACTAGGAAACAGACTGAGAAACCAGAGTAAGGGTTTCTCCTGCAACCCGTTTCCTTTTTGCTGGATGAACGAACGTCTCTCCACATGCTCAGTTCTGAGAGATAAGTGTGTGTGAAAGCCGTCCTTCACCTAGCTTGAAGGGAACACAAAGTTTCTTTTCAGTTGCCAACTCCACTCCATACATATATATGGGGAGGTACAAGCTCCAACTCGGTTTTACAGTGAAAACGGCAGGCACTTCAAACCGGCACTAGGAAACCGACTGAGAAACCAGAGTAAGGGTTTCTCCTGCAACCCGTTCCCTTTGTGCTGGATGAACGAACGTCTCTCCACATGCTCAGTTCTGAGAGATAAGTGTGTGTGAAAGCCGTCCTTCACCTAGCTTGAAGGGAACACAAAGTTTCTTTTCAGTTGCCAACTCCACTCCATACATATATATGGTGTGGTACCAGCTCCAACACGGTTTTACAGTGAAAACGGCAGGCACTTGAAACCGGCAATAGGAAACAGACTGAGAAACCAGAGTAAGGGTTTCTCCTGCAACCCGTTCCCTTTGTGCTGGATGAACGAACGTCTCTCCACATGCTCAGTTCTGAGAGATAAGTGTGTGTGAAAGCCGTCCTTCACCTAGCTTGAAGGGAACACAAAATTTCTTTTCAGTTGCCAACTCCACTCCATACATATATATGGGGAGGTACAAGCTCCAACTCGGTTTTACAGTGAAAACGGCAGGCACTTCAAACCGGCACTAGGAAACCGACTGAGAAACCAGAGTAAGGGTTTCTCCTGCAACCCGTTCCCTTTGTGCTGGATGAACGAACGTCTCTCCACATGCTCAGTTCTGAGAGATAAGTGTGTGTGAAAGCCGTCCTTCACCTAGCTTGAAGGGAACACAAAGTTTCTTTTCAGTTGCCAACTCCACTCCATACATATATATGGGGAGGTACAAGCTCCAACTCGGTTTTACAGTGAAAACGGCAGGCACTTCAAACCGGCACTAGGAAACAGACTGAGAAACCAGAGTAAGGGTTTCTCCTGCAACCCGTTCCCTTTGTGCTGGATGAACGAACGTCTCTCCACATGCTCAGTTCTGAGAGATAAGTGTGTGTGAAAGCCGTCCTTCACCTAGCTTGAAGGGAACACAAAGTTTCTTTTCAGTTGCCAACTCCACTCCATACATATATATGGGGAGGTACAAGCTCCAACTCGGTTTTACAGTGAAAACGGCAGGCACTTCAAACCGGCACTAGGAAACAGACTGAGAAACCAGAGTAAGGGTTTCTCCTGCAACCCGTTCCCTTTGTGCTGGATGAACGAACGTCTCTCCACATGCTCAGTTCTGAGAGATAAGTGTGTGTGAAAGCCGTCCTTCAACTAGCTTGAAGGGAACACAAAGTTTCTTTTCAGTTGCCAACTCCACTCCATACATATATATGGGGAGGTACCAGCTCCAACTCGGTTTTACAGTGAAAACGGCAGGCACTTGAAACCGGCAATAGGAAACAGACTGAGAAACCAGAGTAAGGGTTTCTCCTGCAACCCGTTCCCTTTGTGCTGGATGAACGAACGTCTTTCCACATGCTCAGTTCTGAGAGATAAGTGTGTGTGAAAGCCGTCCTTCACCTAGCTTGAAGGGAACACAAAATTTCTTTTCAGTTGCCAACTCCACTCCATACATATATATGGGGAGGTACAAGCTCCAACTCGGTTTTACAGTGAAAACGGCAGGCACTTCAAACCGGCACTAGGAAACCGACTGAGAAACCAGAGTAAGGGTTTCTCCTGCAACCCGTTCCCTTTGTGCTGGATGAACGAACGTCTCTCCACATGCTCAGTTCTGAGAGATAAGTGTGTGTGAAAGCCGTCCTTCACCTAGCTTGAAGGGAACACAAAGTTTCTTTTCAGTTGCCAACTCCACTCCATACATATATATGGGGAGGTACAAGCTCCAACTCGGTTTTACAGTGAAAACGACAGGCACTTCAAACCGGCACTAGGAAACAGACTGAGAAACCAGAGTAAGGGTTTCTCCTGCAACCCGTTCCCTTTGTGCTGGATGAACGAACGTCTCTCCACATGCTCAGTTCTGAGAGATAAGTGTGTGTGAAAGCCGTCCTTCACCTAGCTTGAAGGGAACACAAAGTTTCTTTTCAGTTGCCAACTCCACTCCATACATATATATGGGGAGGTACAAGCTCCAACTCGGTTTTACAGTGAAAACGGCAGGCACTTCAAACCGGCACTAGGAAACAGACTGAGAAACCAGAGTAAGGGTTTCTCCTGCAACCCGTTCCCTTTGTGCTGGATGAACGAACGTCTCTCCACATGCTCAGTTCTGAGAGATAAGTGTGTGTGAAAGCCGTCCTTCACCTAGCTTGAAGGGAACACAAAGTTTCTTTTCAGTTGCCAACTCCACTCCATACATATATATGGGGAGGTACAAGCTCCAACTCGGTTTTACAGTGAAAACGGCAGGCACTTCAAACCGGCACTAGGAAACAGACTGAGAAACCAGAGTAAGGGTTTCTCCTGCAACACGTTCCCTTTGTGCTGGATGAACGAACGTCTCTCCACATGCTCAGTTCTGAGAGATAAGTGTGTGTGAAAGCCGTCCTTCACCTAGCTTGAAGGGAACACAAAGTTTCTTTTCAGTTGCCAAATCCACTCCATACATATATATGGGGAGGTACAAGCTCCAACTCGGTTTTACAGTGAAAACGGCAGGCACTTCAAACCGGCACTAGGAAACAGACTGAGAAACCAGAGTAAGGGTTTCTCCTGCAACCCGTTCACTTTGTGCTGGATGAACGAACGTCTCTCCACATGCTCAGTTCTGAGAGATACGTGTGTGTGAAAGCCGTCCTTCACCTAGCTTGAAGGGAACACAAAGTTTCTTTTCAGTTGCCAACTCCACTCCATACATATATATGGGGAGATACAAGCTCCAACTCGGTTTTACAGTGAAAACAGCAGGCACTTCAAACCGGCACTAGGAAACAGACTGAGAAACCAGAGTAAGGGTTTCTCCTGCAACCCGTTCCCTTTGTGCTGGATGAACGAACGTCTCTCCACATGCTCAGTTCTGAGAGATAAGTGTGTGTGAAAGCCGTCCTTCACCTAGCTTGAAGGGAACACAAAGTTTCTTTTCAGTTGCCAACTCCACTCCATACATATATATGGGGAGGTACAAGCTCCAACTCGGTTTTACATTGAAAACGTCAGGCACTTCAAACCGGCACTAGGAAACCGACTGAGAAACCAGAGTAAGGGTTTCTCCTGCAACCCGTTCCCTTTGTGCTGGATGAACGAACGTCTCTCCACATGCTCAGTTCTGAGAGATAAGTGTGTGTGAAAGCCGTCCTTCACCTAGCTTGAAGGGAACACAAAGTTTCTTTTCAGTTGCCAACTCCACTCCATACATATATATGGGGAGGTACAAGCTCCAACTCGGTTTTACAGTGAAAACGGCAGGCACTTCAAACCGGCACTAGGAAACAGACTGAGAAACCAGAGTAAGGGTTTCTCCTGCAACCCGTTCCCTTTGTGCTGGATGAACGAACGTCTCTCCACATGCTCAGTTCTGAGAGATAAGTGTGTGTGAAAGCCGTTCTTCACCTAGCTTGAAGGGAACACAAAGTTTCTTTTCAGTTGCCAACTCCACTCCATACATATATATGGGGAGGTACAAGCTCCAACTCGGTTTTACAGTGAAAACGGCAGGCACTTCAAACCGGCACTAGGAAACAGACTGAGAAACCAGAGTAAGGGTTTCTCCTGCAACCCGTTCCCTTTGTGCTGGATGAACGAACGTCTCTCCACATGCTCAGTTCTGAGAGATAAGTGTGTGTGAAAGCCGTCCTTCACCTAGCTTGAAGGGAACACAAAGTTTCTTTTCAGTTGCCAACTCCACTCCATACATATATATGGGGAGGTACAAGCTCCAACTCGGTTTTACAGTGAAAACGGCAGGCACTTCAAACCGGCACTAGGAAACAGACTGAGAAACCAGAGTAAGGGTTTCTCCTGCAACCCGTTCCCTTTGTGCTGGATGAACGAACGTCTCTCCACATGCTCAGTTCTGAGAGATAAGTGTGTGTGAAAGCCGTCCTTCACCTAGCTTGAAGGGAACACAAAGTTTATTTTCAGTTGCCAACTCCACTCCATACATATATATGGGGAGGTACAAGCTCCAACTCGGTTTTACAGTGAAAACGGCAGGCACTTCAAACCGGCACTAGGAAACCGACTGAGAAACCAGAGTAAGGGTTTCTCCTGCAACCCGTTCCCTTTGTGCTGGATGAACGAACGTCTCTCCACATGCTCAGTTCTGAGAGATAAGTGTGTGTGAAAGCCGTCCTTCACCTAGCTTGAAGGGAACACAAAGTTTCTTTTCAGTTGCCAACTCCACTCCATACATATATATGGGGAGGTACAAGCTCCAACTCGGTTTTACAGTGAAAACGGCAGGCACTTCAAACCGGCACTAGGAAACAGACTGAGAAACCAGAGTAAGGGTTTCTCCTGCAACCCGTTCCCTTTGTGCTGGATGAACGAACGTCTCTCCACATGCTCAGTTCTGAGAGATAAGTGTGTGTGAAAGCCGTCCTTCACCTAGCTTGAAGGGAACACAAGGTTTCTTTTCAGTTGCCAACTCCACTCCATACATATATATGGGGAGGTACAAGCTCCAACTCGGTTTTACAGTGAAAACGGCAGGCACTTCAAACCGGCACTAGGAAACAGACTGAGAAACCAGAGTAAGGGTTTCTCCTGCAACCCGTTCCCTTTGTGCTGGATGAACGAACGTCTCTCCACATGCTCAGTTCTGAGAGATAAGTGTGTGTGAAAGCCGTCCTTCACCTAGCTTGAAGGGAACACAAAGTTTCTTTTCAGTTGCCAACTCCACTCCATACATATATATGGGGAGGTACAAGCTCCAACTCGGTTTTACAGTGAAAACGGCAGGCACTTCAAACCGGCACTAGGAAACAGACTGAGAAACCAGAGTAAGGGTTTCTCCTGCAACCCGTTCCCTTTGTGCTGGATGAACGAACGTCTCTCCACATGCTCAGTTCTGAGAGATAAGTGTGTGTGAAAGCCGTCCTTCACCTAGCTTGAAGGGAACACAAAGTTTCTTTTCAGTTGCCAACTCCACTCCATACATATATATGGGGAGGTACAAGCTCCAACTCGGTTTTACAGTGAAAACGGCAGGCACTTCAAACCGGCACTAGGAAACAGACTGAGAAACCAGAGTAAGGGTTTCTCCTGCAACCCGTTCCCTTTGTGCTGGATGAACGAACGTCTCGCCACATGCTCAGTTCTGAGAGATAAGTGTGTGTGAAAGCCGTCCTTCACCTAGCTTGAAGGG
Organism: Vicugna pacos; assembly: GCF_048564905.1. Classification (NCBI taxonomy): domain Eukaryota; kingdom Metazoa; phylum Chordata; class Mammalia; order Artiodactyla; family Camelidae; genus Vicugna; species Vicugna pacos. The sequence continues at coordinate 3,068,871 of NW_027328784.1, forward strand.
AACACAAAGTTTCTTTTCAGTTGCCAACTCCACTCCATACATATATATGGGTAGGTACAAGCTCCAACTCGGTTTTACAGTGAAAACGGCAGGCACTTCAAACCGGCACTAGGAAACCGACTGAGAAACCAGAGTAAGGGTTTCTCCTGCAACCCGTTCCCTTTGTGCTGGATGAACGAACGTCTCTCCACATGCTCAGTTCTGAGAGATAAGTGTGTGTGAAAGCCGTCCTTCACCTAGCTTGAAGGGAACACAAAGTTTCTTTTCAGTTGCCAACTCCACTCCATACATATATATGGGGAGGTACAAGCTCCAACTCGGTTTTACAGTGAAAACGGCAGGCACTTCAAACCGGCACTAGGAAACAGACTGAGAAACCAGAGTAAGGGTTTCTCCTGCAACCCGTTCCCTTTGGGCTGGATGAACGAACGTCTCTCCACATGCTCAGTTCTGAGAGATAAGTGTGTGTGAAAGCCGTCCTTCACCTAGCTTGAAGGGAACACAAAGTTTCTTTTCAGTTGCCAACTCCACTCCATACATATATATGGGGAGGTACAAGCTCCAACTCGGTTTTACAGTGAAAACGGCAGGCACTTCAAACCGGCACTAGGAAACAGACTGAGAAACCAGAGTAAGGGTTTCTCCTGCAACCCGTTCCCTTTGTGCTGGATGAACGAACGTCTCTCCACATGCTCAGTTCTGAGATATAAGTGTGTGTGAAAGCCGTCCTTCACCTAGCTTGAAGGGAACAAAAAGTTTCTTTTCAGTTGCCAACTCCACTCCATACATATATATGGGGAGGTACAAGCTCCAACTCAGTTTTACAGTGAAAACGGCAGGCACTTCAAACCGGCACTAGGAAACCGACTGAGAAACCAGAGTAAGGGTTTCTCCTGCAACCCGTTCCCTTTGTGCTGGATGAACGAACGTCTCTCCACATGCTCAGTTCTGATAGATAAGTGTGTGTGAAAGCCGTCCTTCACCTAGCTTGAAGGGAACACAAAGTTTCTTTTCAGTTGCCAACTCCACTCCATACATATATATGGGGAGGTACAAGCTACAACTCGGTTTTACAGTGAAAACGGCAGGCACTTCAAACCGGCACTAGGAAACAGACTGAGAAACCAGAGTAAGGGTTTCTCCTGCAACCCGTTCCCTTTGTGCTGGATGAACGAACGTCTCTCCACATGCTCAGTTCTGAGAGATAAGTGTGTGTGAAAGCCGTCCTTCACCTAGCTTGAAGGGAACACAAAGTTTCTTTTCAGTTGCCAACTCCATTCCATACATATATATGGGGAGGTACAAGCTCCAACTCGGTTTTACAGTGAAAACGGCAGGCACTTCAAACCGGCACTAGGAAACCGACTGAGAAACCAGAGTAAGGGTTTCTCCTGCAACCCGTTCCCTTTGTGCTGGATGAACGAACGTCTCTCCACATGCTCAGTTCTGATAGATAAGTGTGTGTGAAAGCCGTCCTTCACCTAGCTTGAAGGGAACACAAAGTTTCTTTTCAGTTGCCAACTCCACTCCATACATATATATGGGGAGGTACAAGCTCCAACTCGGTTTTACAGTGAAAACGGCAGGCACTTCCAACCGGCACTAGGAAACAGACTGAGAAACCAGAGTAAGGGTTTCTCCTGCAACCCGTTCCCTTTGTGCTGGATGAACGAACGTCTCTCCACATGCTCAGTTCTGAGAGATAAGTGTGTGTGAAAGCCGTCCTTCACCTAGCTTGAAGGGAACACAAAGTTTCTTTTCAGTTGCCAACTCCACTCCATACATATATATGGGGAGGTACAAGCTCCAACTCGGTTTTACAGTGAAAACGGCAGGCACTTCAAACCGGCACTAGGAAACCGACTGAGAAACCAGAGTAAGGGTTTCTCCTGCAACCCATTCCCTTTGTGCTGGATGAACGAACGTCTCTCCACATGCTCAGTTCTGAGAGATAAGTGTGTGTGAAAGCCGTCCTTCACCTAGCTTGAAGGGAACACAAGGTTTCTTTTCAGTTGCCAACTCCACTCCATACATATATATGGGGAGGTACAAGCTCCAACTCGGTTTTACAGTGAAAACGGCAGGCACTTCAAACCGGCACTAGGAAACCGACTGAGAAACCAGAGTAAGGGTTTCTCCTACAACCCGTTCCCATTGTGCTGGATGAACGAACGTCTCTCCACATGCTCAGTTCTGAGAGATAAGTGTGTGTGAAAGCCGTCCTTCACCTAGCTTGAAGGGAACACAAAGTTTCTTTTCAGTTGCCAACTCCACTCCATACATATATATGGGGAGGTACAAGCTCCAAATCGGTTTTACAGAGAAAACGGCAGGCACTTCAAACCGGCACTAGGAAACAGACTGAGAAACCAGAGTAAAGGTTTCTCCTGCAACCCGTTCCCTTTGTGCTGGATGAACGAACGTCTCTCCACATGCTCAGTTCTGAGAGATAAGTGTGTGTGAAAGCCGTCCTTCACCTAGCTTGAAGGGAAAACAAAGTTTCTTTTCAGTTGCCAACTCCACTCCATACATATATATGGGGAGGTACAAGCTCCAACTCGGTTTTACAGTGAAAACGGCAGGCACTTCAAACCGGCACTAGGAAACAGACTGAGAAACCAGAGTAAGGGTTTCTCCTGCAACCCGTTCCCTTTGTGCTGGATGAACGAACGTCTCTCCACATGCTCAGTTCTGAGAGATAAGTGTGTGTGAAAGCCGTCCTTCACCTAGCTTGAAGGGAACACAAAGTTTCTTTTCAGTTGCCAACTCCACTCCATACATATATATGGGGAGGTACAAGCTCCAACTCGGTTTTACAGTGAAAACGGCAGGCACTTCAAACCGGCACTAGGAAACAGACTGAGAAACCAGAGTAAGGGTTTCTCCTGCAACCCGTTCCCTTTGTGCTGGATGAACGAACGTCTCTCCACATGCTCAGTTCTGAGAGATAAGTGTGTGTGAAAGCCGTCCTTCACCTAGCTTGAAGGGAACACAAAGTTTCTTTTCAGTTGCCAACTCCACTCCATACATATATATGGGGAGGTACAAGCTCCAACTCGGTTTTACAGTGAAAACGGCAGGCACTTCAAACCGGCACTAGGAAACAGACTGAGAAACCAGAGTAAGGGTTTCTCCTGCAACCCGTTCCCTTTGTGCTGGATGAACGAACGTCTCTCCACATGCTCAGTTCTGAGAGATAAGTGTGTGTGAAAGCCGTCCTTCACCTAGCTTGAAGGGAACACAAAGTTTCTTTTCAGTTGCCAACTCCACTCCATACATATATATGGGGAGGTACAAGCTCCAACTCGGTTTTACAGTGAAAACGGCAGGCACTTCAAACCGGCACTAGGAAACAGACTGAGAAACCAGAGTAAGGGTTTCTCCTGCAACCCGTTCCCTTTGTGCTGGATGAACGAACGTCTCTCCACATGCTCAGTTCTGAGAGATAAGTGTGTGTGAAAGCCGTCCTTCACCTAGCTTGAAGGGAACACAAGGTTTCTTTTCAGTTGCCAACTCCACTCCATACATATATATGGGGAGGTACAAGCTCCAACTCGGTTTTACAGTGAAAACGGCAGGCACTTCAAACCGGCACTAGGAAACCGACTGAGAAACCAGAGTAAGGGTTTCTCCTGCAACCCGTTCCCTTTGTGCTGGATGAACGAACGTCTCTCCACATGCTCAGTTCTGAGAGATAAGTGTGTGTGAAAGCCGTCCTTCACCTAGCTTGAAGGGAACACAAAGTTTCTTTTCAGTTGCCAACTCCACTCCATACATATATATGGGGAGGTACCAGCTCCAACTCGGTTTTACAGTGAAAACGGCAGGCACTTCAAACCGGCACTAGGAAACAGACTGAGAAACCAGAGTAAGGGTTTCTCCTGCAACCCGTTCCCTTTGTGCTGGATGAACGAACGTCTCTCCACATGCTCAGTTCTGAGAGATAAGTGTGTGTGAAAGCCGTCCTTCACCTAGCTTGAAGGGAACACAAAGTTTCTTTTCAGTTGCCAACTCCACTCCATACATATATATGGGGAGGTACAAGCTCCAACTCGGTTTTACAGTGAAAACGGCAGGCACTTCAAACCGGCACTAGGAAACCGACTGAGAAACCAGAGTAAGGGTTTCTCCTGCAACCCGTTCCCTTTGTGCTGGATGAACGAACGTCTCTCCACATGCTCAGTTCTGAGAGATAAGTGTGTGTGAAAGCCGTCCTTCACCTAGCTTGAAGGGAACACAAGGTTTCTTTTCATTTGCCAACTCCACTCCATACATATATATGGGGAGGTACAAGCTCCAACTCGGTTTTACAGTGAAAACGGCAGGCACTTCAAACCGGCACTAGGAAACCGACTGAGAAACCAGAGTAAGGGTTTCTCCTGCAACCCGTTCCCTTTGTGCTGGATGAACGAACGTCTCTCCACATGCTCAGTTCTGAGAGATAAGTGTGTGTGAAAGCCGTCCTTCACCTAGCTTGAAGGGAACACAAAGTTTCTTTTCAGTTGCCAACTCCACTCCATACATATATATGGGGAGGTACAAGCTCCAACTCGGTTTTACAGTGAAAACGGCAGGCACTTCAAACCGGCACTAGGAAACAGACTGAGAAACCAGAGTAAGGGTTTCTCCTGCAACCCGTTCCCTTTGTGCTGGATGAACGAACGTCTCTCCACATGCTCAGTTCTGAGAGATAAGTGTGTGTGAAAGCCGTCCTTCACCTAGCTTGAAGGGAACACAAAGTTTCTTTTCAGTTGCCAACTCCACTCCATACATATATATGGGGAGGTACAAGCTCCAACTCGGTTTTACAGTGAAAACGGCAGGCACTTCAAACCGGCACTAGGAAACAGACTGAGAAACCAGAGTAAGGGTTTCTCCTGCAACCCGTTCCCTTTGTGCTGGATGAACGAACGTCTCTCCACATGCTCAGTTCTGAGAGATAAGTGTGTGTGAAAGCCGTCCTTCACCTAGCTTGAAGGGAACACAAAGTTTCTTTTCAGTTGCCAACTCCACTCCATACATATATATGGGGAGGTACAAGCTCCAACTCGGTTTTACAGTGAAAACGGCAGGCACTTCAAACCGGCACTAGGAAACAGACTGAGAAACCAGAGTAAGGGTTTCTCCTGCAACCCGTTCCCTTTGTGCTGGATGAACGAACGTCTCTCCACATGCTCAGTTCTGAGAGATAAGTGTGTGTGAAAGCCGTCCTTCACCTAGCTTGAAGGGAACACAAAGTTTCTTTTCAGTTGCCAACTCCACTCCATACATATATATGGGGAGGTACAAGCTCCAACTCGGTTTTACAGTGAAAACGGCAGGCACTTCAAACCGGCACTAGGAAACAGACTGAGAAACCAGAGTAAGGGTTTCTCCTGCAACCCGTTCCCTTTGTGCTGGATGAACGAACGTCTCTCCACATGCTCAGTTCTGAGAGATAAGTGTGTGTGAAAGCCGTCCTTCACCTAGCTTGAAGGGAACACAAAGTTTCTTTTCAGTTGCCAACTCCACTCCATACATATATATGGGGAGGTACAAGCTCCAACTCGGTTTTACAGTGAAAACGGCAGGCACTTCAAACCGGCACTAGGAAACAGACTGAGAAACCAGAGTAAGGGTTTCTCCTGCAACCCGTTCCCTTTGTGCTGGATGAACGAACGTCTCTCCACATGCTCAGTTCTGAGAGATAAGTGTGTGTGAAAGCCGTCCTTCACCTAGCTTGAAGGGAACACAAGGTTTCTTTTCAGTTGCCAACTCCACTCCATACATATATATGGGGAGGTACAAGCTCCAACTCGGTTTTACAGTGAAAACGGCAGGCACTTCAAACCGGCACTAGGAAACAGACTGAGAAACCAGAGTAAGGGTTTCTCCTGCAACCCGTTCCCTTTGTGCTGGATGAACGAACGTCTCTCCACATGCTCAGTTCTGAGAGATAAGTGTGTGTGAAAGCCGTCCTTCACCTAACTTGAAGGGAACACAAGGTTTCTTTTCAGTTGCCAACTCCACTCCATACATATATATGGGGAGGTACAAGCTCCAACTCGGTTTTACAGTGAAAACGGCAGGCACTTCAAACCGGCACTAGGAAACAGACTGAGAAACCAGAGTAAGGGTTTCTCCTGCAACCCGTTCCCTTTGTGCTGGATGAACGAACGTCTCTCCACATGCTCAGTTCTGAGAGATAAGTGTGTGTGAAAGCCGTCCTTCACCTAGCTTGAAGGGAACACAAAGTTTCTTTTCAGTTGCCAACTCCACTCCATACATATATATGGGGAGGTACAAGCTCCAACTCGGTTTTACAGTGAAAACGGCAGGCACTTCAAACCGGCACTAGGAAACAGACTGAGAAACCAGAGTAAGGGTTTCTCCTGCAACCCGTTCCCTTTGTGCTGGATGAACGAACGTCTCTCCACATGCTCAGTTCTGAGAGATAAGTGTGTGTGAAAGCCGTCCTTCACCTAGCTTGAAGGGAACACAAAGTTTCTTTTCAGTTGCCAACTCCACTCCATACATATATATGGGGAGGTACAAGCTCCAACTCGGTTTTACAGTGAAAACGGCAGGCACTTCAAACCGGCACTAGGAAACAGACTGAGAAACCAGAGTAAGGGTTTCTCCTGCAACCCGTTCCCTTTGTGCTGGATGAACGAACGTCTCTCCACATGCTCAGTTCTGAGAGATAAGTGTGTGTGAAAGCCGTCCTTCACCTAGCTTGAAGGGAACACAAAGTTTCTTTTCAGTTGCCAACTCCACTCCATACATATATATGGGGAGGTACAAGCTCCAACTCGGTTTTACAGTGAAAACGGCAGGCACTTCAAACCGGCACTAGGAAACAGACTGAGAAACCAGAGTAAGGGTTTCTCCTGCAACCCGTTCCCTTTGTGCTGGATGAACGAACGTCTCTCCACATGCTCAGTTCTGAGAGATAAGTGTGTGTGAAAGCCGTCCTTCACCTAGCTTGAAGGGAACACAAAGTTTCTTTTCAGTTGCCAACTCCACTCCATACATATATATGGGGAGGTACAAGCTCCAACTCGGTTTTACAGTGAAAACGGCAGGCACTTCAAACCGGCACTAGGAAACAGACTGAGAAACCAGAGTAAGGGTTTCTCCTGCAACCCTTTCCCTTTGTGCTGGATGAACGAACGTCTCTCCACATGCTCAGTTCTGAGAGATAAGTGTGTGTGAAAGCCGTCCTTCACCTAGCTTGAAGGGAACACAAAGTTTCTTTTCAGTTGCCAACTCCACTCCATACATATATATGGGGAGGTACAAGCTCCAACTCGGTTTTACAGTGAAAACGGCAGGCACTTCAAACCGGCACTAGGAAACAGACTGAGAAACCAGAGTAAGGGTTTCTCCTGCAAACCGTTCCCTTTGTGCTGGATGAACGAACGTCTCTCCACATGCTCAGTTCTGAGAGATAAGTGTGTGTGAAAGCCGTCCTTCACCTAGCTTGAAGGGAACACAAAGTTTCTTTTCAGTTGCCAACTCCACTCCATACATATATATGGGGAGGTACAAGCTCCAACTCGGTTTTACAGTGAAAACGGCAGGCACTTCAAACCGGCACTAGGAAACAGACTGAGAAACCAGAGTAAGGGTTTCTCCTGCAACCCGTTCCCTTTGTGCTGGATGAACGAACGTCTCTCCACATGCTCAGTTCTGAGAGATAAGTGTGTGTGAAAGCCGTCCTTCACCTAGCTTGAAGGGAACACAAAGTTTCTTTTCAGTTGCCAACTCCACTCCATACATATATATGGGGAGGTACAAGCTCCAACTCGGTTTTACAGTGAAAACGGCAGGCACTTCAAACCGGCACTAGGAAACCGACTGAGAAACCAGAGTAAGGGTTTCTCCTGCAACCCGTTCCCTTTGTGCTGGATGAACGAACGTCTCTCCACATGCTCAGTTCTGAGAGATAAGTGTGTGTGAAAGCCGTCCTTCACCTAGCTTGAAGGGAACACAAAGTTTCTTTTCAGTTGCCAACTCCACTCCATACATATATATGGGGAGGTACAAGCTCCAACTCGGTTTTACAGTGAAAACGGCAGGCACTTCAAACCGGCACTAGGAAACAGACTGAGAAACCAGAGTAAGGGTTTCTCCTGCAACCCGTTCCCTTTGTGCTGGATGAACGAACGTCTCTCCACATGCTCAGTTCTGAGAGATAAGTGTGTGTGAAAGCCGTCCTTCACCTAGCTTGAAGGGAACACAAAGTTTCTTTTCAGTTGCCAACTCCACTCCATACATATATATGGGGAGGTACAAGCTCCAACTCGGTTTTACAGTGAAAACGGCAGGCACTTCAAACCGGCACTAGGAAACCGACTGAGAAACCAGAGTAAGGGTTTCTCCTGCAACCCGTTCCCTTTGTGCTGGATGAACGAACGTCTCTCCACATGCTCAGTTCTGAGAGATAAGTGTGTGTGAAAGCCGTCCTTCACCTAGCTTGAAGGGAACACAAAGTTTCTTTTCAGTTGCCAACTCCACTCCATACATATATATGGGGAGGTACAAGCTCCAACTCGGTTTTACAGTGAAAACGGCAGGCACTTCAAACCGGCACTAGGAAACAGACTGAGAAACCAGAGTAAGGGTTTCTCCTGCAACCCGTTCCCTTTGTGCTGGATGAACGAACGTCTCTCCACATGCTCAGTTCTGAGAGATAAGTGTGTGTGAAAGCCGTCCTTCACCTAGCTTGAAGGGAACACAAAGTTTCTTTTCAGTTGCCAACTCCACTCCATACATATATATGGGGAGGTACAAGCTCCAACTCGGTTTTACAGTGAAAACGGCAGGCACTTCAAACCGGCACTAGGAAACAGACTGAGAAACCAGAGTAAGGGTTTCTCCTGCAACCCGTTCCCTTTGTGCTGGATGAACGAACGTCTCTCCACATGCTCAGTTCTGAGAGATAAGTGTGTGTGAAAGCCGTCCTTCACCTAGCTTGAAGGGAACACAAAGTTTCTTTTCAGTTGCCAACTCCACTCCATACATATATATGGGGAGGTACAAGCTCCAACTCGGTTTTACAGTGAAAACGGCAGGCACTTCAAACCGGCACTAGGAAACAGACTGAGAAACCAGAGTAAGGGTTTCTCCTGCAACCCGTTCCCTTTGTGCTGGATGAACGAACGTCTCTCCACATGCTCAGTTCTGAGAGATAAGTGTGTGTGAAAGCCGTCCTTCACCTAGCTTGAAGGGAACACAAAGTTTCTTTTCAGTTGCCAACTCCACTCCATACATATATATGGGGAGGTACAAGCTCCAACTCGGTTTTACAGTGAAAACGGCAGGCACTTCAAACCGGCACTAGGAAACAGACTGAGAAACCAGAGTAAGGGTTTCTCCTGCAACCCGTTCCCTTTGTGCTGGATGAACGAACGTCTCTCCACATGCTCAGTTCTGAGAGATAAGTGTGTGTGAAAGCCGTCCTTCACCTAGCTTGAAGGGAACACAAAGTTTCTTTTCAGTTGCCAACTCCACTCCATACATATATATGGGGAGGTACAAGCTCCAACTCGGTTTTACAGTGAAAACGGCAGGCACTTCAAACCGGCACTAGGAAACAGACTGAGAAACCAGAGTAAGGGTTTCTCCTGCAACCCGTTCCCTTTGTGCTGGATGAACGAACGTCTCTCCACATGCTCAGTTCTGAGAGATAAGTGTGTGTGAAAGCCGTCCTTCACCTAGCTTGAAGGGAACACAAAGTTTCTTTTCAGTTGCCAACTCCACTCCATACATATATATGGGGAGGTACAAGCTCCAACTCGGTTTTACAGTGAAAACGGCAGGCACTTCAAACCGGCACTAGGAAACCGACTGAGAAACCAGAGTAAGGGTTTCTCCTGCAACCCGTTCCCTTTGTGCTGGATGAACGAACGTCTCTCCACATGCTCAGTTCTGAGAGATAAGTGTGTGTGAAAGCCGTCCTTCACCTAGCTTGAAGGGAACACAAAGTTTCTTTTCAGTTGCCAACTCCACTCCATACATATATATGGGGAGGTACAAGCTCCAACTCGGTTTTACAGTGAAAACGGCAGGCACTTCAAACCGGCACTAGGAAACAGACTGAGAAACCAGAGTAAGGGTTTCTCCTGCAACCCGTTCCCTTTGTGCTGGATGAACGAACGTCTCTCCACATGCTCAGTTCTGAGAGATAAGTGTGTGTGAAAGCCGTCCTTCACCTAACTTGAAGGGAACACAAAGTTTCTTTTCAGTTGCCAACTCCACTCCATACATATATATGGCGAGGTACAAGCTCCAACTCGGTTTTACAGTGAAAACGGCAGGCACTTCAAACCGGCACTAGGAAACCGACTGAGAAACCAGAGTAAGGGTTTCTCCTGCAACCCGTTCCCTTTGTGCTGGATGAACGAACGTCTCTCCACATGCTCAGTTCTGAGAGATAAGTGTGTGTGAAAGCCGTCCTTCACCTAGCTTGAAGGGAACACAAAGTTTCTTTTCAGTTGCCAACTCCACTCCATACATATATATGGGGAGGTACAAGCTCCAACTCGGTTTTACAGTGAAAACGGCAGGCACTTCAAACCGGCACTAGGAAACAGACTGAGAAACCAGAGTAAGGGTTTCTCCTGCAACCCGTTCCCTTTGTGCTGGATGAACGAACGTCTCTCCACATGCTCAGTTCTGAGAGATAAGTGTGTGTGAAAGCCGTCCTTCACCTAGCTTGAAGGGAACACAAAGTTTCTTTTCAGTTGCCAACTCCACTCCATACATATATATGGGGAGGTACAAGCTCCAACTCGGTTTTACAGTGAAAACGGCAGGCACTTCAAACCGGCACTAGGAAACAGACTGAGAAACCAGAGTAAGGGTTTCTCCTGCAACCCGTTCCCTTTGTGCTGGATGAACGAACGTCTCTCCACATGCTCAGTTCTGAGAGATAAGTGTGTGTGAAAGCCGTCCTTCACCTAGCTTGAAGGGAACACAAAGTTTCTTTTCAGTTGCCAACTCCACTCCATACATATATATGGGGAGGTACAAGCTCCAACTCGGTTTTACAGTGAAAACGGCAGGCACTTCAAACCGGCACTAGGAAACAGACTGAGAAACCAGAGTAAGGGTTTCTCCTGCAACCCGTTCCCTTTGTGCTGGATGAACGAACGTCTCTCCACATGCTCAGTTCTGAGAGATAAGTGTGTGTGAAAGCCGTCCTTCACCTAGCTTGAAGGGAACACAAAGTTTCTTTTCAGTTGCCAACTCCACTCCATACATATATATGGGGAGGTACAAGCTCCAACTCGGTTTTACAGTGAAAACGGCAGGCACTTCAAACCGGCACTAGGAAACCGACTGAGAACCAGAGTAAGGGTTTCTCCTGCAACCCGTTCCCTTTGTGCTGGATGAACGAACGTCTCTCCACATGCTCAGTTCTGAGAGATAAGTGTGTGTGAAAGCCGTCCTTCACCTAGCTTGAAGGGAACACAAAGTTTCTTTTCAGTTGCCAACTCCACTCCATACATATATATGGGGAGGTACAAGCTCCAACTCGGTTTTACAGTGAAAACGGCAGGCACTTCAAACCGGCACTAGGAAACAGACTGAGAAACCAGAGTAAGGGTTTCTCCTGCAACCCGTTCCCTTTGTGCTGGATGAACGAACGTCTCTCCACATGCTCAGATCTGAGAGATAAGTGTGTGTGAAAGCCGTCCTTCACCTAGCTTGAAGAGAACACAAAGTTTCTTTTCAGTTGCCAACTCCACTCCATACATATATATGGGGAGGTACAAGCTCCAACTCGGTTTTACAGTGAAAACGGCAGGCACTTCAAACCGGCACTAGGAAACCGACTGAGAAACCAGAGTAAGGGTTTCTCCTGCAACCCGTTCCCTTTGTGCTGGATGAACGAACGTCTCTCCACATGCTCAGTTCTGAGAGATAAGTGTGTGTGAAAGCCGTCCTTCACCTAGCTTGAAGGGAACACAAAGTTTCTTTTCAGTTGCCAACTCCACTCCATACATATATATGGGGAGGTACAAGCTCCAACTCGGTTTTACAGTGAAAACGGCAGGCACTTCAAACCGGCACTAGGAAACAGACTGAGAAACCAGAGTAAGGGTTTCTCCTGCAACCCGTTCCCTTTGTGCTGGATGAACGAACGTCTCTCCACATGCTCAGTTCTGAGAGATAAGTGTGTGTGAAAGCCGTCCTTCACCTAGCTTGAAGGGAACACAAAGTTTCTTTTCACTTGCCAACTCCACTCCATACATATATATGGGGAGGTACAAGCTCCAACTCGGTTTTACAGTGAAAACGGCAGGCACTTCAAACCGGCACTAGGAAACAGACTGAGAAACCAGAGTAAGGGTTTCTCCTGCAACCCGTTCCCTTTGTGCTGGATGAACGAACGTCTCTCCACATGCTCAGTTCTGAGAGATAAGTGTGTGTGAAAGCCGTCCTTCACCTAGCTTGAAGGGAACACAAAGTTTCTTTTCAGTTGCCAACTCCACTCCATACATATATATGGGGAGGTACAAGCTCCAACTCGGTTTTACAGTGAAAACGGCAGGCACTTCAAACCGGCACTAGGAAACAGACTGAGAAACCAGAGTAAGGGTTTCTCCTGCAACCCTTTCCCTTTGTGCTGGATGAACGAACGTCTCTCCACATGCTCAGTTCTGAGAGATAAGTGTGTGTGAAAGCCGTCCTTCACCTAGCTTGAAGGGAACACAAAGTTTCTTTTCAGTTGCCAACTCCACTCCATACATATATATGGGGAGGTACAAGCTCCAACTCGGTTTTACAGTGAAAACGGCAGGCACTTCAAACCGGCACTAGGAAACAGACTGAGAAACCAGAGTAAGGGTTTCTCCTGCAACCCGTTCCCTTTGTGCTGGATGAACGAACGTCTCTCCACATGCTCAGTTCTGAGAGATAAGTGTGTGTGAAAGCCGTCCTTCACCTAGCTTGAAGGGAACACAAAGTTTCTTTTCAGTTGCCAACTCCACTCCATACATATATATGGGGAGGTACAAGCTCCAACTCGGTTTTACAGTGAAAACGGCAGGCACTTCAAACCGGCACTAGGAAACAGACTGAGAAACCAGAGTAAGGGTTTCTCCTGCAACCCGTTCCCTTTGTGCTGGATGAACGAACGTCTCTCCACATGCTCAGTTCTGAGAGATAAGTGTGTGTGAAAGCCGTCCTTCACCTAGCTTGAAGGGAACACAAAGTTTCTTTTCAGTTGCCAACTCCACTCCATACATATATATGGGGAGGTACAAGCTCCAACTCGGTTTTACAGTGAAAACGGCAGGCACTTCAAACCGGCACTAGGAAACAGACTGAGAAACCAGAGTAAGGGTTTCTCCTGCAACCCGTTCCCTTTGTGCTGGATGAACGAACGTCTCTCCACATGCTCAGTTCTGAGAGATAAGTGTGTGTGAAAGCCGTCCTTCACCTAGCTTGAAGGGAACACAAAGTTTCTTTTCAGTTGCCAACTCCACTCCATACATATATATGGGGAGGTACAAGCTCCAACTCGGTTTTACAGTGAAAACGGCAGGCACTTCAAACCGGCACTAGGAAACAGACTGAGAAACCAGAGTAAGGGTTTCTCCTGCAACCCGTTCCCTTTGTGCTGGATGAACGAACGTCTCTCCACATGCTCAGTTCTGAGAGATAAGTGTGTGTGAAAGCCGTCCTTCACCTAGCTTGAAGGGAACACAAAGTTTCTTTTCAGTTGCCAACTCCACTCCATACATATATATGGGGAGGTACAAGCTCCAACTCGGTTTTACAGTGAAAACGGCAGGCACTTCAAACCGGCACTAGGAAACAGACTGAGAAACCAGAGTAAGGGTTTCTCCTGCAACCCGTTCCCTTTGTGCTGGATGAACGAACGTCTCTCCACATGCTCAGTTCTGAGAGATAAGTGTGTGTGAAAGCCGTCCTTCACCTAACTTGAAGGGAACACAAAGTTTCTTTTCACTTGCCAACTCCACTCCATACATATATATGGCGAGGTACAAGCTCCAACTCGGTTTTACAGTGAAAACGGCAGGCACTTCAAACCGGCACTAGGAAACCGACTGAGAAACCAGAGTAAGGGTTTCTCCTGCAACCCGTTCCCTTTGTGCTGGATGAACGAACGTCTCTCCACATGCTCAGTTCTGAGAGATAAGTGTGTGTGAAAGCCGTCCTTCACCTAGCTTGAAGGGAACACAAAGTTTCTTTTCAGTTGCCAACTCCACTCCATACATATATATGGGGAGGTACAAGCTCCAACTCGGTTTTACAGTGAAAACGGCAGGCACTTCAAACCGGCACTAGGAAACAGACTGAGAAACCAGAGTAAGGGTTTCTCCTGCAACCCGTTCCCTTTGTGCTGGATGAACGAACGTCTCTCCACATGCTCAGTTCTGAGAGATAAGTGTGTGTGAAAGCCGTCCTTCACCTAGCTTGAAGGGAACACAAAGTTTCTTTTCAGTTGCCAACTCCACTCCATACATATATATGGGGAGGTACAAGCTCCAACTCGGTTTTACAGTGAAAACGGCAGGCACTTCAAACCGGCACTAGGAAACAGACTGAGAAACCAGAGTAAGGGTTTCTCCTGCAACCCGTTCCCTTTGTGCTGGATGAACGAACGTCTCTCCACATGCTCAGTTCTGAGAGATAAGTGTGTGTGAAAGCCGTCCTTCACCTAACTTGAAGGGAACACAAAGTTTCTTTTCACTTGCCAACTCCACTCCATACATATATATGGCGAGGTACAAGCTCCAACTCGGTTTTACAGTGAAAACGGCAGGCACTTCAAACCGGCACTAGGAAACCGACTGAGAAACCAGAGTAAGGGTTTCTCCTGCAACCCGTTCCCTTTGTGCTGGATGAACGAACGTCTCTCCACATGCTCAGTTCTGAGAGATAAGTGTGTGTGAAAGCCGTCCTTCACCTAGCTTGAAGGGAACACAAAGTTTCTTTTCAGTTGCCAACTCCACTCCATACATATATATGGGGAGGTACAAGCTCCAACTCGGTTTTACAGTGAAAACGGCAGGCACTTCAAACCGGCACTAGGAAACAGACTGAGAAACCAGAGTAAGGGTTTCTCCTGCAACCCGTTCCCTTTGTGCTGGATGAACGAACGTCTCTCCACATGCTCAGTTCTGAGAGATAAGTGTGTGTGAAAGCCGTCCTTCACCTAGCTTGAAGGGAACACAAAGTTTCTTTTCAGTTGCCAACTCCACTCCATACATATATATGGGGAGGTACAAGCTCCAACTCGGTTTTACAGTGAAAACGGCAGGCACTTCAAACCGGCACTAGGAAACAGACTGAGAAACCAGAGTAAGGGTTTCTCCTGCAACCCGTTCCCTTTGTGCTGGATGAACGAACGTCTCTCCACATGCTCAGTTCTGAGAGATAAGTGTGTGTGAAAGCCGTCCTTCACCTAGCTTGAAGGGAACACAAAGTTTCTTTTCAGTTGCCAACTCCACTCCATACATATATATGGGGAGGTACAAGCTCCAACTCGGTTTTACAGTGAAAACGGCAGGCACTTCAAACCGGCACTAGGAAACAGACTGAGAAACCAGAGTAAGGGTTTCTCCTGCAACCCGTTCCCTTTGTGCTGGATGAACGAACGTCTCTCCACATGCTCAGTTCTGAGAGATAAGTGTGTGTGAAAGCCGTCCTTCACCTAGCTTGAAGGGAACACAAAGTTTCTTTTCAGTTGCCAACTCCACTCCATACATATATATGGGGAGGTACAAGCTCCAACTCGGTTTTACAGTGAAAACGGCAGGCACTTCAAACCGGCACTAGGAAACCGACTGAGAACCAGAGTAAGGGTTTCTCCTGCAACCCGTTCCCTTTGTGCTGGATGAACGAACGTCTCTCCACATGCTCAGTTCTGAGAGATAAGTGTGTGTGAAAGCCGTCCTTCACCTAGCTTGAAGGGAACACAAAGTTTCTTTTCAGTTGCCAACTCCACTCCATACATATATATGGGGAGGTACAAGCTCCAACTCGGTTTTACAGTGAAAACGGCAGGCACTTCAAACCGGCACTAGGAAACCGACTGAGAAACCAGAGTAAGGGTTTCTCCTGCAACCCGTTCCCTTTGTGCTGGATGAACGAACGTCTCTCCACATGCTCAGATCTGAGAGATAAGTGTGTGTGAAAGCCGTCCTTCACCTAGCTTGAAGGGAACACAAAGTTTCTTTTCAGTTGCCAACTCCACTCCATACATATATATGGGGAGGTACAAGCTCCAACTCGGTTTTACAGTGAAAACGGCAGGCACTTCAAACCGGCACTAGGAAACCGACTGAGAAACCAGAGTAAGGGTTTCTCCTGCAACCCGTTCCCTTTGTGCTGGATGAACGAACGTCTCTCCACATGCTCAGTTCTGAGAGATAAGTGTGTGTGAAAGCCGTCCTTCACCTAGCTTGAAGGGAACACAAAGTTTCTTTTCAGTTGCCAACTCCACTCCATACATATATATGGGGAGGTACAAGCTCCAACTCGGTTTTACAGTGAAAACGGCAGGCACTTCAAACCGGCACTAGGAAACAGACTGAGAAACCAGAGTAAGGGTTTCTCCTGCAACCCGTTCCCTTTGTGCTGGATGAACGAACGTCTCTCCACATGCTCAGTTCTGAGAGATAAGTGTGTGTGAAAGCCGTCCTTCACCTAGCTTGAAGGGAACACAAAGTTTCTTTTCACTTGCCAACTCCACTCCATACATATATATGGGGAGGTACAAGCTCCAACTCGGTTTTACAGTGAAAACGGCAGGCACTTCAAACCGGCACTAGGAAACAGACTGAGAAACCAGAGTAAGGGTTTCTCCTGCAACCCGTTCCCTTTGTGCTGGATGAACGAACGTCTCTCCACATGCTCAGTTCTGAGAGATAAGTGTGTGTGAAAGCCGTCCTTCACCTAGCTTGAAGGGAACACAAAGTTTCTTTTCAGTTGCCAACTCCACTCCATACATATATATGGGGAGGTACAAGCTCCAACTCGGTTTTACAGTGAAAACGGCAGGCACTTCAAACCGGCACTAGGAAACAGACTGAGAAACCAGAGTAAGGGTTTCTCCTGCAACCCTTTCCCTTTGTGCTGGATGAACGAACGTCTCTCCACATGCTCAGTTCTGAGAGATAAGTGTGTGTGAAAGCCGTCCTTCACCTAGCTTGAAGGGAACACAAAGTTTCTTTTCAGTTGCCAACTCCACTCCATACATATATATGGGGAGGTACAAGCTCCAACTCGGTTTTACAGTGAAAACGGCAGGCACTTCAAACCGGCACTAGGAAACAGACTGAGAAACCAGAGTAAGGGTTTCTCCTGCAACCCGTTCCCTTTGTGCTGGATGAACGAACGTCTCTCCACATGCTCAGTTCTGAGAGATAAGTGTGTGTGAAAGCCGTCCTTCACCTAGCTTGAAGGGAACACAAAGTTTCTTTTCAGTTGCCAACTCCACTCCATACATATATATGGGGAGGTACAAGCTCCAACTCGGTTTTACAGTGAAAACGGCAGGCACTTCAAACCGGCACTAGGAAACAGACTGAGAAACCAGAGTAAGGGTTTCTCCTGCAACCCGTTCCCTTTGTGCTGGATGAACGAACGTCTCTCCACATGCTCAGTTCTGAGATATAAGTGTGTGTGAAAGCCGTCCTTCACCTAGCTTGAAGGGAACACAAAGTTTCTTTTCAGTTGCCAACTCCACTCCATACATATATATGGGGAGGTACAAGCTCCAACTCGGTTTTACAGTGAAAACGGCAGGCACTTCAAACCGGCACTAGGAAACAGACTGAGAAACCAGAGTAAGGGTTTCTCCTGCAACCCGTTCCCTTTGTGCTGGATGAACGAACGTCTCTCCACATGCTCAGTTCTGAGAGATAAGTGTGTGTGAAAGCCGTCCTTCACCTAGCTTGAAGGGAACACAAAGTTTCTTTTCAGTTGCCAACTCCACTCCATACATATATATGGGGAGGTACAAGCTCCAACTCGGTTTTACAGTGAAAACGGCAGGCACTTCAAACCGGCACTAGGAAACAGACTGAGAAACCAGAGTAAGGGTTTCTCCTGCAACCCGTTCCCTTTGTGCTGGATGAACGAACGTCTCTCCACATGCTCAGTTCTGAGAGATAAGTGTGTGTGAAAGCCGTCCTTCACCTAGCTTGAAGGGAACACAAAGTTTCTTTTCACTTGCCAACTCCACTCCATACATATATATGGGGAGGTACAAGCTCCAACTCGGTTTTACAGTGAAAACGGCAGGCACTTCAAACCGGCACTAGGAAACAGACTGAGAAACCAGAGTAAGGGTTTCTCCTGCAACCCGTTCCCTTTGTGCTGGATGAACGAACGTCTCTCCACATGCTCAGTTCTGAGAGATAAGTGTGTGTGAAAGCCGTCCTTCACCTAGCTTGAAGGGAACACAAAGTTTCTTTTCAGTTGCCAACTCCACTCCATACATATATATGGGGAGGTACAAGCTCCAACTCGGTTTTACAGTGAAAACGGCAGGCACTTCAAACCGGCACTAGGAAACAGACTGAGAAACCAGAGTAAGGGTTTCTCCTGCAACCCTTTCCCTTTGTGCTGGATGAACGAACGTCTCTCCACATGCTCAGTTCTGAGAGATAAGTGTGTGTGAAAGCCGTCCTTCACCTAGCTTGAAGGGAACACAAAGTTTCTTTTCAGTTGCCAACTCCACTCCATACATATATATGGGGAGGTACAAGCTCCAACTCGGTTTTACAGTGAAAACGGCAGGCACTTCAAACCGGCACTAGGAAACAGACTGAGAAACCAGAGTAAGGGTTTCTCCTGCAACCCGTTCCCTTTGTGCTGGATGAACGAACGTCTCTCCACATGCTCAGTTCTGAGAGATAAGTGTGTGTGAAAGCCGTCCTTCACCTAGCTTGAAGGGAACACAAAGTTTCTTTTCAGTTGCCAACTCCACTCCATACATATATATGGGGAGGTACAAGCTCCAACTCGGTTTTACAGTGAAAACGGCAGGCACTTCAAACCGGCACTAGGAAACAGACTGAGAAACCAGAGTAAGGGTTTCTCCTGCAACCCGTTCCCTTTGTGCTGGATGAACGAACGTCTCTCCACATGCTCAGTTCTGAGATATAAGTGTGTGTGAAAGCCGTCCTTCACCTAGCTTGAAGGGAACACAAAGTTTCTTTTCAGTTGCCAACTCCACTCCATACATATATATGGGGAGGTACAAGCTCCAACTCGGTTTTACAGTGAAAACGGCAGGCACTTCAAACCGGCACTAGGAAACAGACTGAGAAACCAGAGTAAGGGTTTCTCCTGCAACCCGTTCCCTTTGTGCTGGATGAACGAACGTCTCTCCACATGCTCAGTTCTGAGAGATAAGTGTGTGTGAAAGCCGTCCTTCACCTAGCTTGAAGGGAACACAAAGTTTCTTTTCAGTTGCCAACTCCACTCCATACATATATATGGGGAGGTACAAGCTCCAACTCGGTTTTACAGTGAAAACGGCAGGCACTTCAAACCGGCACTAGGAAACAGACTGAGAAACCAGAGTAAGGGTTTCTCCTGCAACCCGTTCCCTTTGTGCTGGATGAACGAACGTCTCTCCACATGCTCAGTTCTGAGAGATAAGTGTGTGTGAAAGCCGTCCTTCACCTAGCTTGAAGGGAACACAAAGTTTCTTTTCAGTTGCCAACTCCACTCCATACATATATATGGGGAGGTACAAGCTCCAACTCGGTTTTACAGTGAAAACGGCAGGCACTTCAAACCGGCACTAGGAAACAGACTGAGAAACCAGAGTAAGGGTTTCTCCTGCAACCCGTTCCCTTTGTGCTGGATGAACGAACGTCTCTCCACATGCTCAGTTCTGAGAGATAAGTGTGTGTGAAAGCCGTCCTTCACCTAGCTTGAAGGGAACACAAAGTTTCTTTTCAGTTGCCAACTCCACTCCATACATATATATGGGGAGGTACAAGCTCCAACTCGGTTTTACAGTGAAAACGGCAGGCACTTCAAACCGGCACTAGGAAACAGACTGAGAAACCAGAGTAAGGGTTTCTCCTGCAACCCGTTCCCTTTGTGCTGGATGAACGAACGTCTCTCCACATGCTCAGTTCTGAGAGATAAGTGTGTGTGAAAGCCGTCCTTCACCTAGCTTGAAGGGAACACAAAGTTTCTTTTCAGTTGCCAACTCCACTCCATACATATATATGGGGAGGTACAAGCTCCAACTCTGTTTTACAGTGAAAACGGCAGGCACTTCAAACCGGCACTAGGAAACAGACTGAGAAACCAGAGTAAGGGTTTCTCCTGCAACCCGTTCCCTTTGTGCTGGATGAACGAACGTCTCTCCACATGCTCAGTTCTGAGAGATAAGTGTGTGTGAAAGCCGTCCTTCACCTAGCTTGAAGGGAACACAAAGTTTCTTTTCAGTTGCCAACTCCACTCCATACATATATATGGGGAGGTACAAGCTCCAACTCGGTTTTACAGTGAAAACGGCAGGCACTTCAAACCGGCACTAGGAAACAGACTGAGAAACCAGAGTAAGGGTTTCTCCTGCAACCCGTTCCCTTTGTGCTGGATGAACGAACGTCTCTCCACATGCTCAGTTCTGAGAGATAAGTGTGTGTGAAAGCCGTCCTTCACCTAGCTTGAAGGGAACACAAAGTTTCTTTTCAGTTGCCAACTCCACTCCATACATATATATGGGGAGGTACAAGCTCCAACTCGGTTTTACAGTGAAAACGGCAGGCACTTCAAACCGGCACTAGGAAACAGACTGAGAAACCAGAGTAAGGGTTTCTCCTGCAACCCGTTCCCTTTGTGCTGGATGAACGAACGTCTCTCCACATGCTCAGTTCTGAGAGATAAGTGTGTGTGAAAGCCGTCCTTCACCTAGCTTGAAGGGAACACAAAGTTTCTTTTCAGTTGCCAACTCCACTCCATACATATATATGGGGAGGTACAAGCTCCAACTCGGTTTTACAGTGAAAACGGCAGGCACTTCAAACCGGCACTAGGAAACAGACTGAGAAACCAGAGTAAGGGTTTCTCCTGCAACCCGTTCCCTTTGTGCTGGATGAACGAACGTCTCTCCACATGCTCAGTTCTGAGAGATAAGTGTGTGTGAAAGCCGTCCTTCACCTAGCTTGAAGGGAACACAAAGTTTCTTTTCAGTTGCCAACTCCACTCCATACATATATATGGGGAGGTACAAGCTCCAACTCGGTTTTACAGTGAAAACGGCAGGCACTTCAAACCGGCACTAGGAAACAGACTGAGAAACCAGAGTAAGGGTTTCTCCTGCAACCCGTTCCCTTTGTGCTGGATGAACGAACGTCTCTCCACATGCTCAGTTCTGAGAGATAAGTGTGTGTGAAAGCCGTCCTTCACCTAGCTTGAAGGGAACACAAAGTTTCTTTTCAGTTGCCAACTCCACTCCATACATATATATGGGGAGGTACAAGCTCCAACTCGGTTTTACAGTGAAAACGGCAGGCACTTCAAACCGGCACTAGGAAACAGACTGAGAAACCAGAGTAAGGGTTTCTCCTGCAACCCGTTCCCTTTGTGCTGGATGAACGAACGTCTCTCCACATGCTCAGTTCTGAGAGATAAGTGTGTGTGAAAGCCGTCCTTCACCTAGCTTGAAGGGAACACAAAGTTTCTTTTCAGTTGCCAACTCCACTCCATACATATATATGGGGAGGTACCAGCTCCAACTCGGTTTTACAGTGAAAACGGCAGGCACTTCAAACCGGCACTAGGAAACAGACTGAGAAACCAGAGTAAGGGTTTCTCCTGCAACCCGTTCCCTTTGTGCTGGATGAACGAACGTCTCTCCACATGCTCAGTTCTGAGAGATAAGTGTGTGTGAAAGCCGTCCTTCACCTAGCTTGAAGGGAACACAAAGTTTCTTTTCAGTTGCCAACTCCACTCCATACATATATATGGGGAGGTACAAGCTCCAACTCGGTTTTACAGTGAAAACGGCAGGCACTTCAAACCGGCACTAGGAAACAGACTGAGAAACCAGAGTAAGGGTTTCTCCTGCAACCCGTTCCCTTTGTGCTGGATGAACGAACGTCTCTCCACATGCTCAGTTCTGAGAGATAAGTGTGTGTGAAAGCCGTCCTTCACCTAGCTTGAAGGGAACACAAAGTTTCTTTTCAGTTGCCAACTCCACTCCATACATATATATGGGGAGGTACCAGCTCCAACTCGGTTTTACAGTGAAAACGGCAGGCACTTCAAACCGGCTCTAGGAAACAGACTGAGAAACCAGAGTAAGGGTTTCTCCTGCAACCCGTTCCCTTTGTGCTGGATGAACGAACGTCTCTCCACATGCTCAGTTCTGAGAGATAAGTGTGTGTGAAAGCCGTCCTTCACCTAGCTTGAAGGGAACACAAAGTTTCTTTTCAGTTGCCAACTCCACTCCATACATATATATGGGGAGGTACAAGCTCCAACTCGGTTTTACAGTGAAAACGGCAGGCACTTCAAACCGGCACTAGGAAACAGACTGAGAAACCAGAGTAAGGGTTTCTCCTGCAACCCGTTCCCTTTGTGCTGGATGAACGAACGTCTCTCCACATGCTCAGTTCTGAGAGATAAGTGTGTGTGAAAGCCGTCCTTCACCTAGCTTGAAGGGAACACAAAGTTTCTTTTCAGTTGCCAACTCCACTCCATACATATATATGGGGAGGTACAAGCTCCAACTCGGTTTTACAGTGAAAACGGCAGGCACTTCAAACCGGCACTAGGAAACAGACTGAGAAACCAGAGTAAGGGTTTCTCCTGCAACCCGTTCCCTTTGTGCTGGATGAACGAACGTCTCTCCACATGCTCAGTTCTGAGAGATAAGTGTGTGTGAAAGCCGTCCTTCACCTAGCTTGAAGGGAACACAAAGTTTCTTTTCAGTTGCCAACTCCACTCCATACATATATATGGGGAGGTACAAGCTCCAACTCGGTTTTACAGTGAAAACGGCAGGCACTTCAAACCGGCACTAGGAAACAGACTGAGAAACCAGAGTAAGGGTTTCTCCTGCAAACCCTTTCCCTTTGTGCTGGATGAACGAACGTCTCTCCACATGCTCAGTTCTGAGAGATAAGTGTGTGTGAAAGCCGTCCTTCACCTAGCTTGAAGGGAACACAAAGTTTCTTTTCAGTTGCCAACTCCACTCCATACATATATATGGGGAGGTACAAGCTCCAACTCGGTTTTACAGTGAAAACGGCAGGCACTTCAAACCGGCACTAGGAAACAGACTGAGAAACCAGAGTAAGGGTTTCTCCTGCAACCCGTTCCCTTTGTGCTGGATGAACGAACGTCTCTCCACATGCTCAGTTCTGAGAGATAAGTGTGTGTGAAAGCCGTCCTTCACCTAGCTTGAAGGGAACACAAAGTTTCTTTTCAGTTGCCAACTCCACTCCATACATATATATGGGGAGGTACAAGCTCCAACTCGGTTTTACAGTGAAAACGGCAGGCACTTCAAACCGGCACTAGGAAACAGACTGAGAAACCAGAGTAAGGGTTTCTCCTGCAACCCGTTCCCTTTGTGCTGGATGAACGAACGTCTCTCCACATGCTCAGTTCTGAGAGATAAGTGTGTGTGAAAGCCGTCCTTCACCTAGCTTGAAGGGAACACAAAGTTTCTTTTCAGTTGCCAACTCCACTCCATACATATATATGGGGAGGTACAAGCTCCAACTCGGTTTTACAGTGAAAACGGCAGGCACTTCAAACCGGCACTAGGAAACAGACTGAGAAACCAGAGTAAGGGTTTCTCCTGCAACCCGTTCCCTTTGTGCTGGATGAACGAACGTCTCTCCACATGCTCAGTTCTGAGAGATAAGTGTGTGTGAAAGCCGTCCTTCACCTAGCTTGAAGGGAACACAAAGTTTCTTTTCAGTTGCCAACTCCACTCCATACATATATATGGGGAGGTACAAGCTCCAACTCGGTTTTACAGTGAAAACGGCAGGCACTTCAAACCGGCACTAGGAAACAGACTGAGAAACCAGAGTAAGGGTTTCTCCTGCAACCCGTTCCCTTTGTGCTGGATGAACGAACGTCTCTCCACATGCTCAGTTCTGAGAGATAAGTGTGTGTGAAAGCCGTCCTTCACCTAGCTTGAAGGGAACACAAAGTTTCTTTTCAGTTGCCAACTCCACTCCATACATATATATGGGGAGGTACAAGCTCCAACTCGGTTTTACAGTGAAAACGGCAGGCACTTCAAACCGGCACTAGGAAACAGACTGAGAAACCAGAGTAAGGGTTTCTCCTGCAACCCGTTCCCTTTGTGCTGGATGAACGAACGTCTCTCCACATGCTCAGTTCTGAGAGATAAGTGTGTGTGAAAGCCGTCCTTCACCTAGCTTGAAGGGAACACAAAGTTTCTTTTCAGTTGCCAACTCCACTCCATACATATATATGGGGAGGTACAAGCTCCAACTCGGTTTTACAGTGAAAACGGCAGGCACTTCAAACCGGCACTAGGAAACAGACTGAGAAACCAGAGTAAGGGTTTCTCCTGCAACCCGTTCCCTTTGTGCTGGATGAACGAACGTCTCTCCACATGCTCAGTTCTGAGAGATAAGTGTGTGTGAAAGCCGTCCTTCACCTAGCTTGAAGGGAACACAAAGTTTCTTTTCAGTTGCCAACTCCACTCCATACATATATATGGGGAGGTACAAGCTCCAACTCGGTTTTACAGTGAAAACGGCAGGCACTTCAAACCGGCACTAGGAAACAGACTGAGAAACCAGAGTAAGGGTTTCTCCTGCAACCCGTTTCCTTTGTGCTGGATGAAGGAACGTCTCTCCACATGCTCAGTTCTGAGAGATAAGTGTGTGTGAAAGCCGTCCTTCACCTAGCTTGAAGGGAACACAAAGTTTCTTTTCAGTTGCCAACTCCACTCCATACATATATATGGGGAGGTACAAGCTCCAACTCGGTTTTACAGTGAAAACGGCAGGCACTTCAAACCGGCACTAGGAAACAGACTGAGAAACCAGAGTAAGGGTTTCTCCTGCAACCCGTTCCCTTTGTGCTGGATGAACGAACGTCTCTCCACATGCTCAGTTCTGAGAGATAAGTGTGTGTGAAAGCCGTCCTTCACCTAGCTTGAAGGGAACACAAAGTTTCTTTTCAGTTGCCAACTCCACTCCATACATATATATGGGGAGGTACAAGCTCCAACTCGGTTTTACAGTGAAAACGGCAGGCACTTCAAACCGGCACTAGGAAACAGACTGAGAAACCAGAGTAAGGGTTTCTCCTGCAACCCGTTCCCTTTGTGCTGGATGAACGAACGTCTCTCCACATGCTCAGTTCTGAGAGATAAGTGTGTGTGAAAGCCGTCCTTCACCTAGCTTGAAGGGAACACAAAGTTTCTTTTCAGTTGCCAACTCCACTCCATACATATATATGGGGAGGTACAAGCTCCAACTCGGTTTTACAGTGAAAACGGCAGGCACTTCAAACCGGCACTAGGAAACAGACTGAGAAACCAGAGTAAGGGTTTCTCCTGCAACCCGTTCCCTTTGTGCTGGATGAACGAACGTCTCTCCACATGCTCAGTTCTGAGAGATAAGTGTGTGTGAAAGCCGTCCTTCACCTAGCTTGAAGGGAACACAAAGTTTCTTTTCAGTTGCCAACTCCACTCCATACATATATATGGGGAGGTACAAGCTCCAACTCGGTTTTACAGTGAAAACGGCAGGCACTTCAAACCGGCACTAGGAAACAGACTGAGAAACCAGAGTAAGGGTTTCTCCTGCAACCCGTTCCCTTTGTGCTGGATGAACGAACGTCTCTCCACATGCTCAGTTCTGAGAGATAAGTGTGTGTGAAAGCCGTCCTTCACCTAGCTTGAAGGGAACACAAAGTTTCTTTTCAGTTGCCAACTCCACTCCATACATATATATGGGGAGGTACAAGCTCCAACTCGGTTTTACAGTGAAAACGGCAGGCACTTCAAACCGGCACTAGGAAACAGACTGAGAAACCAGAGTAAGGGTTTCTCCTGCAACCCGTTCCCTTTGTGCTGGATGAACGAACGTCTCTCCACATGCTCAGTTCTGAGAGATAAGTGTGTGTGAAAGCCGTCCTTCACCTAGCTTGAAGGGAACACAAAGTTTCTTTTCAGTTGCCAACTCCACTCCATACATATATATGGGGAGGTACAAGCTCCAACTCGGTTTTACAGTGAAAACGGCAGGCACTTCAAACCGGCACTAGGAAACAGACTGAGAAACCAGAGTAAGGGTTTCTCCTGCAACCCGTTCCCTTTGTGCTGGATGAACGAACGTCTCTCCACATGCTCAGTTCTGAGAGATAAGTGTGTGTGAAAGCCGTCCTTCACCTAGCTTGAAGGGAACACAAAGTTTCTTTTCAGTTGCCAACTCCACTCCATACATATATATGGGGAGGTACAAGCTCCAACTCGGTTTTACAGTGAAAACGGCAGGCACTTCAAACCGGCACTAGGAAACAGACTGAGAAACCAGAGTAAGGGTTTCTCCTGCAACCCGTTCCCTTTGTGCTGGATGAACGAACGTCTCTCCACATGCTCAGTTCTGAGAGATAAGTGTGTGTGAAAGCCGTCCTTCACCTAGCTTGAAGGGAACACAAAGTTTCTTTTCAGTTGCCAACTCCACTCCATACATATATATGGGGAGGTACAAGCTCCAACTCGGTTTTACAGTGAAAACGGCAGGCACTTCAAACCGGCACTAGGAAACAGACTGAGAAACCAGAGTAAGGGTTTCTCCTGCAACCCTTTCCCTTTGTGCTGGATGAACGAACGTCTCTCCACATGCTCAGTTCTGAGAGATAAGTGTGTGTGAAAGCCGTCCTTCACATAGCTTGAAGGGAACACAAAGTTTCTTTTCAGTTGCCAACTCCACTCCATACATATATATGGGGAGGTACAAGCTCCAACTCGGTTTTACAGTGAAAACGGCAGGCACTTCAAACCGGCACTAGGAAACAGACTGAGAAACCAGAGTAAGGGTTTCTCCTGCAACCCGTTCCCTTTGTGCTGGATGAACGAACGTCTCTCCACATGCTCAGTTCTGAGAGATAAGTGTGTGTGAAAGCCGTCCTTCACCTAGCTTGAAGGGAACACAAAGTTTCTTTTCAGTTGCCAACTCCACTCCATACATATATATGGGGAGGTACAAGCTCCAACTCGGTTTTACAGTGAAAACGGCAGGCACTTCAAACCGGCACTAGGAAACCGACTGAGAAACCAGAGTAAGGGTTTCTCCTGCAACCCGTTCCCTTTGTGCTGGATGAACGAACGTCTCTCCACATGCTCAGTTCTGAGAGATAAGTGTGTGTGAAAGCCGTCCTTCACCTAGCTTGAAGGGAACACAAAGTTTCTTTTCAGTTGCCAACTCCACTCCATACATATATATGGGGAGGTACAAGCTCCAACTCGGTTTTACAGTGAAAACGGCAGGCACTTCAAACCGGCACTAGGAAACAGACTGAGAAACCAGAGTAAGGGTTTCTCCTGCAACCCGTTCCCTTTGTGCTGGATGAACGAACGTCTCTCCACATGCTCAGTTCTGAGAGATAAGTGTGTGTGAAAGCCGTCCTTCACCTAGCTTGAAGGGAACACAAAGTTTCTTTTCAGTTGCCAACTCCACTCCATACATATATATGGGGAGGTACAAGCTCCAACTCGGTTTTACAGTGAAAACGGCAGGCACTTCAAACCGGCACTAGGAAACAGACTGAGAAACCAGAGTAAGGGTTTCTCCTGCAACCCGTTCCCTTTGTGCTGGATGAACGAACGTCTCTCCACATGCTCAGTTCTGAGAGATAAGTGTGTGTGAAAGCCGTCCTTCACCTAGCTTGAAGGGAACACAAAGTTTCTTTTCAGTTGCCAACTCCACTCCATACATATATATGGGGAGGTACAAGCTCCAACTCGGTTTTACAGTGAAAACGGCAGGCACTTCAAACCGGCACTAGGAAACAGACTGAGAAACCAGAGTAAGGGTTTCTCCTGCAACCCGTTCCCTTTGTGCTGGATGAACGAACGTCTCTCCACATGCTCAGTTCTGAGAGATAAGTGTGTGTGAAAGCCGTCCTTCACCTAGCTTGAAGGGAACACAAAGTTTCTTTTCAGTTGCCAACTCCACTCCATACATATATATGGGGAGGTACAAGCTCCAACTCGGTTTTACAGTGAAAACGGCAGGCACTTCAAACCGGCACTAGGAAACAGACTGAGAAACCAGAGTAAGGGTTTCTCCTGCAAACCGTTCCCTTTGTGCTGGATGAACGAACGTCTCTCCACATGCTCAGTTCTGAGAGATAAGTGTGTGTGAAAGCCGTCCTTCACCTAGCTTGAAGGGAACACAAAGTTTCTTTTCAGTTGCCAACTCCACTCCATACATATATATGGGGAGGTACAAGCTCCAACTCGGTTTTACAGTGAAAACGGCAGGCACTTCAAACCGGCACTAGGAAACAGACTGAGAAACCAGAGTAAGGGTTTCTCCTGCAACCCTTTCCCTTTGTGCTGGATGAACGAACGTCTCTCCACATGCTCAGTTCTGAGAGATAAGTGTGTGTGAAAGCCGTCCTTCACCTAGCTTGAAGGGAACACAAAGTTTCTTTTCAGTTGCCAACTCCACTCCATACATATATATGGGGAGGTACAAGCTCCAACTCGGTTTTACAGTGAAAACGGCAGGCACTTCAAACCGGCACTAGGAAACAGACTGAGAAACCAGAGTAAGGGTTTCTCCTGCAACCCGTTCCCTTTGTGCTGGATGAACGAACGTCTCTCCACATGCTCAGTTCTGAGAGATAAGTGTGTGTGAAAGCCGTCCTTCACCTAGCTTGAAGGGAACACAAAGTTTCTTTTCAGTTGCCATCTCCACTCCATACATATATATGGGGAGGTACAAGCTCCAACTCGGTTTTACAGTGAAAACGGCAGGCACTTCAAACCGGCACTAGGAAACAGACTGAGAAACCAGAGTAAGGGTTTCTCCTGCAACCCGTTCCCTTTGTGCTGGATGAACGAACGTCTCTCCACATGCTCAGTTCTGAGAGATAAGTGTGTGTGAAAGCCGTCCTTCACCTAGCTTGAAGGGAACACAAAGTTTCTTTTCAGTTGCCAACTCCACTCCATACATATATATGGGGAGGTACAAGCTCCAACTCGGTTTTACAGTGAAAACGGCAGGCACTTCAAACCGGCACTAGGAAACAGACTGAGAAACCAGAGTAAGGGTTTCTCCTGCAACCCGTTCCCTTTGTGCTGGATGAACGAACGTCTCTCCACATGCTCAGTTCTGAGAGATAAGTGTGTGTGAAAGCCGTCCTTCACCTAGCTTGAAGGGAACACAAAGTTTCTTTTCAGTTGCCAACTCCACTCCATACATATATATGGGGAGGTACAAGCTCCAACTCGGTTTTACAGTGAAAACGGCAGGCACTTCAAACCGGCACTAGGAAACAGACTGAGAAACCAGAGTAAGGGTTTCTCCTGCAACCCGTTCCCTTTGTGCTGGATGAACGAACGTCTCTCCACATGCTCAGTTCTGAGAGATAAGTGTGTGTGAAAGCCGTCCTTCACCTAGCTTGAAGGGAACACAAAGTTTCTTTTCAGTTGCCAACTCCACTCCATACATATATATGGGGAGGTACAAGCTCCAACTCGGTTTTACAGTGAAAACGGCAGGCACTTCAAACCGGCACTAGGAAACAGACTGAGAAACCAGAGTAAGGGTTTCTCCTGCAACCCGTTCCCTTTGTGCTGGATGAACGAACGTCTCTCCACATGCTCAGTTCTGAGAGATAAGTGTGTGTGAAAGCCGTCCTTCACCTAGCTTGAAGGGAACACAAAGTTTCTTTTCAGTTGCCAACTCCACTCCATACATATATATGGGGAGGTACAAGCTCCAACTCGGTTTTACAGTGAAAACGGCAGGCACTTCAAACCGGCACTAGGAAACAGACTGAGAAACCAGAGTAAGGGTTTCTCCTGCAACCCGTTCCCTTTGTGCTGGATGAACGAACGTCTCTCCACATGCTCAGTTCTGAGAGATAAGTGTGTGTGAAAGCCGTCCTTCACCTAGCTTGAAGGGAACACAAAGTTTCTTTTCAGTTGCCAACTCCACTCCATACATATATATGGGGAGGTACAAGCTCCAACTCGGTTTTACAGTGAAAACGGCAGGCACTTCAAACCGGCACTAGGAAACAGACTGAGAAACCAGAGTAAGGGTTTCTCCTGCAACCCTTTCCCTTTGTGCTGGATGAACGAACGTCTCTCCACATGCTCAGTTCTGAGAGATAAGTGTGTGTGAAAGCCGTCCTTCACCTAGCTTGAAGGGAACACAAAGTTTCTTTTCAGTTGCCAACTCCACTCCATACATATATATGGGGAGGTACAAGCTCCAACTCGGTTTTACAGTGAAAACGGCAGGCACTTCAAACCGGCACTAGGAAACAGACTGAGAAACCAGAGTAAGGGTTTCTCCTGCAACCCGTTCCCTTTGTGCTGGATGAACGAACGTCTCTCCACATGCTCAGTTCTGAGAGATAAGTGTGTGTGAAAGCCGTCCTTCACCTAGCTTGAAGGGAACACAAAGTTTCTTTTCAGTTGCCATCTCCACTCCATACATATATATGGGGAGGTACAAGCTCCAACTCGGTTTTACAGTGAAAACGGCAGGCACTTCAAACCGGCACTAGGAAACAGACTGAGAAACCAGAGTAAGGGTTTCTCCTGCAACCCGTTCCCTTTGTGCTGGATGAACGAACGTCTCTCCACATGCTCAGTTCTGAGAGATAAGTGTGTGTGAAAGCCGTCCTTCACCTAGCTTGAAGGGAACACAAAGTTTCTTTTCAGTTGCCAACTCCACTCCATACATATATATGGGGAGGTACAAGCTCCAACTCGGTTTTACAGTGAAAACGGCAAGCACTTCAAACCGGCACTAGGAAACAGACTGAGAAACCAGAGTAAGGGTTTCTCCTGCAACCCGTTCCCTTTGTGCTGGATGAACGAACGTCTCTCCACATGCTCAGTTCTGAGAGATAAGTGTGTGTGAAAGCCGTCCTTCACCTAGCTTGAAGGGAACACAAAGTTTCTTTTCAGTTGCCAACTCCATATGGGGAGGTACAAGCTCCAACTCGGTTTTACAGTGAAAACGGCAGGCACTTCAAACCGGCACTAGGAAACAGACTGAGAAACCAGAGTAAGGGTTTCTCCTGCAACCCGTTCCCTTTGTGCTGGATGAACGAACGTCTCTCCACATGCTCAGTTCTGAGAGATAAGTGTGTGTGAAAGCCGTCCTTCACCTAGCTTGAAGGGAACACAAAGTTTCTTTTCAGTTGCCAACTCCACTCCATACATATATATGGGGAGGTACAAGCTCCAACTCGGTTTTACAGTGAAAACGGCAGGCACTTCAAACCGGCACTAGGAAACAGACTGAGAAACCAGAGTAAGGGTTTCTCCTGCAACCCGTTCCCTTTGTGCTGGATGAACGAACGTCTCTCCACATGCTCAGTTCTGAGAGATAAGTGTGTGTGAAAGCCGTCCTTCACCTAGCTTGAAGGGAACACAAAGTTTCTTTTCAGTTGCCAACTCCACTCCATACATATATATGGGGAGGTACAAGCTCCAACTCGGTTTTACAGTGAAAACGGCAGGCACTTCAAACCGGCACTAGGAAACCGACTGAGAAACCAGAGTAAGGGTTTCTCCTGCAACCCGTTCCCTTTGTGCTGGATGAACGAACGTCTCTCCACATGCTCAGTTCTGAGAGATAAGTGTGTGTGAAAGCCGTCCTTCACCTAGCTTGAAGGGAACACAAAGTTTCTTTTCAGTTGCCAACTCCACTCCATACATATATATGGGGAGGTACAAGCTCCAACTCGGTTTTACAGTGAAAACGGCAGGCACTTCAAACCGGCACTAGGAAACAGACTGAGAAACCAGAGTAAGGGTTTCTCCTGCAACCCTTTCCCTTTGTGCTGGATGAACGAACGTCTCTCCACATGCTCAGTTCTGAGAGATAAGTGTGTGTGAAAGCCGTCCTTCACCTAGCTTGAAGGGAACACAAAGTTTCTTTTCAGTTGCCAACTCCACTCCATACATATATATGGGGAGGTACAAGCTCCAACTCGGTTTTACAGTGAAAACGGCAGGCACTTCAAACCGGCACTAGGAAACAGACTGAGAAACCAGAGTAAGGGTTTCTCCTGCAACCCGTTCCCTTTGTGCTGGATGAACGAACGTCTCTCCACATACTCAGTTCTGAGAGATAAGTGTGTGTGAAAGCCGTCCTTCACCTAGCTTGAAGGGAACACAAAGTTTCTTTTCAGTTGCCAACTCCACTCCATACATATATATGGGGAGGTACAAGCTCCAACTCGGTTTTACAGTGAAAACGGCAGGCACTTCAAACCGGCACTAGGAAACCGACTGAGAAACCAGAGTAAGGGTTTCTCCTGCAACCCGTTCCCTTTGTGCTGGATGAACGAACGTCTCTCCACATGCTCAGTTCTGAGAGATAAGTGTGTGTGAAAGCCGTCCTTCACCTAGCTTGAAGGGAACACAAAGTTTCTTTTCAGTTGCCAACTCCACTCCATACATATATATGGGGAGGTACAAGCTCCAACTCGGTTTTACAGTGAAAACGGCAGGCACTTCAAACCGGCACTAGGAAACAGACTGAGAAACCAGAGTAAGGGTTTCTCCTGCAACCCGTTCCCTTTGTGCTGGATGAACGAACGTCTCTCCACATGCTCAGTTCTGAGAGATAAGTGTGTGTGAAAGCCGTCCTTCACCTAGCTTGAAGGGAACACAAAGTTTCTTTTCAGTTGCCAACTCCACTCCATACATATATATGGGGAGGTACAAGCTCCAACTCGGTTTTACAGTGAAAACGGCAGGCACTTCAAACCGGCACTAGGAAACAGACTGAGAAACCAGAGTAAGGGTTTCTCCTGCAACCCGTTCCCTTTGTGCTGGATGAACGAACGTCTCTCCACATGCTCAGTTCTGAGAGATAAGTGTGTGTGAAAGCCGTCCTTCACCTAGCTTGAAGGGAACACAAAGTTTCTTTTCAGTTGCCAACTCCACTCCATACATATATATGGGGAGGTACAAGCTCCAACTCGGTTTTACAGTGAAAACGGCAGGCACTTCAAACCGGCACTAGGAAACAGACTGAGAAACCAGAGTAAGGGTTTCTCCTGCAACCCGTTCCCTTTGTGCTGGATGAACGAACGTCTCTCCACATGCTCAGTTCTGAGAGATAAGTGTGTGTGAAAGCCGTCCTTCACCTAGCTTGAAGGGAACACAAAGTTTCTTTTCAGTTGCCAACTCCACTCCATACATATATATGGGGAGGTACAAGCTCCAACTCGGTTTTACAGTGAAAACGGCAGGCACTTCAAACCGGCACTAGGAAACAGACTGAGAAACCAGAGTAAGGGTTTCTCCTGCAACCCGTTCCCTTTGTGCTGGATGAACGAACGTCTCTCCACATGCTCAGTTCTGAGAGATAAGTGTGTGTGAAAGCCGTCCTTCACCTAGCTTGAAGGGAACACAAAGTTTCTTTTCAGTTGCCAACTCCACTCCATACATATATATGGGGAGGTACAAGCTCCAACTCGGTTTTACAGTGAAAACGGCAGGCACTTCAAACCGGCACTAGGAAACAGACTGAGAAACCAGAGTAAGGGTTTCTCCTGCAACCCGTTCCCTTTGTGCTGGATGAACGAACGTCTCTCCACATGCTCAGTTCTGAGAGATAAGTGTGTGTGAAAGCCGTCCTTCACCTAGCTTGAAGGGAACACAAAGTTTCTTTTCAGTTGCCAACTCCACTTCATACATATATATGGGGAGGTACAAGCTCCAACTCGGTTTTACAGTGAAAACGGCAGGCACTTCAAACCGGCACTAGGAAACCGACTGAGAAACCAGAGTAAGGGTTTCTCCTGCAACCCGTTCCCTTTGTGCTGGATGAACGAACGTCTCTCCACATGCTCAGTTCTGAGAGATAAGTGTGTGTGAAAGCCGTCCTTCACCTAGCTTGAAGGGAACACAAAGTTTCTTTTCAGTTGCCAACTCCACTCCATACATATATATGGGGAGGTACAAGCTCCAACTCGGTTTTACAGTGAAAACGGCAGGCACTTCAAACCGGCACTAGGAAACCGACTGAGAAACCAGAGTAAGGGTTTCTCCTGCAACCCGTTCCCTTTGTGCTGGATGAACGAACGTCTCTCCACATGCTCAGTTCTGAGAGATAAGTGTGTGTGAAAGCCGTCCTTCACCTAGCTTGAAGGGAACACAAAGTTTCTTTTCAGTTGCCAACTCCACTCCATACATATATATGGGGAGGTACAAGCTCCAACTCGGTTTTACAGTGAAAACGGCAGGCACTTCAAACCGGCACTAGGAAACAGACTGAGAAACCAGAGTAAGGGTTTCTCCTGCAACCCGTTCCCTTTGTGCTGGATGAACGAACGTCTCTCCACATGCTCAGTTCTGAGAGATAAGTGTGTGTGAAAGCCGTCCTTCACCTAGCTTGAAGGGAACACAAAGTTTCTTTTCAGTTGCCAACTCCACTCCATACATATATATGGGGAGGTACAAGCTCCAACTCGGTTTTACAGTGAAAACGGCAGGCACTTCAAACCGGCACTAGGAAACAGACTGAGAAACCAGAGTAAGGGTTTCTCCTGCAACCCGTTCCCTTTGTGCTGGATGAACGAACGTCTCCCCACATGCTCAGTTCTGAGAGATAAGTGTGTGTGAAAGCCGTCCTTCACCTAGCTTGAAGGGAACACAAAGTTTCTTTTCAGTTGCCAACTCCACTTCATACATATATATGGGGAGGTACAAGCTCCAACTCGGTTTTACAGTGAAAACGGCAGGCACTTCAAACCGGCACTAGGAAACCGACTGAGAAACCAGAGTAAGGGTTTCTCCTGCAACCCGTTCCCTTTGTGCTGGATGAACGAACGTCTCTCCACATGCTCAGTTCTGAGAGATAAGTGTGTGTGAAAGCCGTCCTTCACCTAGCTTGAAGGGAACACAAAGTTTCTTTTCAGTTGCCAACTCCACTCCATACATATATATGGGGAGGTACAAGCTCCAACTCGGTTTTACAGTGAAAACGGCAGGCACTTCAAACCGGCACTAGGAAACAGACTGAGAAACCAGAGTAAGGGTTTCTCCTGCAACCCGTTCCCTTTGTGCTGGATGAACGAACGTCTCTCCACATGCTCAGTTCTGAGAGATAAGTGTGTGTGAAAGCCGTCCTTCACCTAGCTTGAAGGGAACACAAAGTTTCTTTTCAGTTGCCAACTCCACTCCATACATATATATGGGGAGGTACAAGCTCCAACTCGGTTTTACAGTGAAAACGGCAGGCACTTCAAACCGGCACTAGGAAACAGACTGAGAAACCAGAGTAAGGGTTTCTCCTGCAACCCGTTCCCTTTGTGCTGGATGAACGAACGTCTCTCCACATGCTCAGTTCTGAGAGATAAGTGTGTGTGAAAGCCGTCCTTCACCTAGCTTGAAGGGAACACAAAGTTTCTTTTCAGTTGCCAACTCCACTCCATACATATATATGGGGAGGTACAAGCTCCAACTCGGTTTTACAGTGAAAACGGCAGGCACTTCAAACCGGCACTAGGAAACAGACTGAGAAACCAGAGTAAGGGTTTCTCCTGCAACCCGTTCCCTTTGTGCTGGATGAACGAACGTCTCTCCACATGCTCAGTTCTGAGAGATAAGTGTGTGTGAAAGCCGTCTTTCACCTAGCTTGAAGGGAACACAAAGTTTCTTTTCAGTTCCCAACTCCACTCCATACATATATATGGGGAGGTACAAGCTCCAACACGATTTTACAGTGAAAACGGCAGGCACTTCAAACCGGCACTAGGAAACAGACTGAGAAACCAGAGTAAGGGTTTCTCCTGCAACCCGTTCCCTTTGTGCTGGATGAACGAACGTCTCTCCACATGCTCAGTTCTGAGAGATAAGTGTGTGTGAAAGCCGTCCTTCACCTAGCTTGAAGGGAACACAAAGTTTCTTTTCAGTTGCCAACTCCACTCCATACATATATATGGGGAGGTACAAGCTCCAACTCGGTTTTACAGTGAAAACGGCAGGCACTTCAAACCGGCACTAGGAAACAGACTGAGAAACCAGAGTAAGGGTTTCTCCTGCAACCCGTTCCCTTTGTGCTGGATGAACGAACGTCTCTCCACATGCTCAGTTCTGAGAGATAAGTGTGTGTGAAAGCCGTCCTTCACCTAGCTTGAAGGGAACACAAAGTTTCTTTTCAGTTGCCAACTCCACTTCATACATATATATGGGGAGGTACAAGCTCCAACTCGGTTTTACAGTGAAAACGGCAGGCACTTCAAACCGGCACTAGGAAACCGACTGAGAAACCAGAGTAAGGGTTTCTCCTGCAACCCGTTCCCTTTGTGCTGGATGAACGAACGTCTCTCCACATGCTCAGTTCTGAGAGATAAGTGTGTGTGAAAGCCGTCCTTCACCTAGCTTGAAGGGAACACAAAGTTTCTTTTCAGTTGCCAACTCCACTCCATACATATATATGGGGAGGTACAAGCTCCAACTCGGTTTTACAGTGAAAACGGCAGGCACTTCAAACCGGCACTAGGAAACAGACTGAGAAACCAGAGTAAGGGTTTCTCCTGCAACCCGTTCCCTTTGTGCTGGATGAACGAACGTCTCTCCACATGCTCAGTTCTGAGAGATAAGTGTGTGTGAAAGCCGTCCTTCACCTAGCTTGAAGGGAACACAAAGTTTCTTTTCAGTTGCCAACTCCACTCCATACATATATATGGGGAGGTACAAGCTCCAACTCGGTTTTACAGTGAAAACGGCAGGCACTTCAAACCGGCACTAGGAAACAGACTGAGAAACCAGAGTA
Source organism: Vicugna pacos (assembly GCF_048564905.1). NCBI lineage: Eukaryota > Metazoa > Chordata > Mammalia > Artiodactyla > Camelidae > Vicugna > Vicugna pacos. The sequence continues at coordinate 3,105,845 of NW_027328784.1, forward strand.
AGGGTTTCTCCTGCAACCCGTTCCCTTTGTGCTGGATGAACGAACGTCTCTCCACATGCTCAGTTCTGAGAGATAAGTGTGTGTGAAAGCCGTCCTTCACCTAGCTTGAAGGGAACACAAAGTTTCTTTTCAGTTGCCAACTCCACTCCATACATATATATGGGGAGGTACAAGCTCCAACTCGGTTTTACAGTGAAAACGGCAGGCACTTCAAACCGGCACTAGGAAACAGACTGAGAAACCAGAGTAAGGGTTTCTCCTGCAACCCGTTCCCTTTGTGCTGGATGAACGAACGTCTCTCCACATGCTCAGTTCTGAGAGATAAGTGTGTGTGAAAGCCGTCCTTCACCTAGCTTGAAGGGAACACAAAGTTTCTTTTCAGTTGCCAACTCCACTCCATACATATATATGGGGAGGTACAAGCTCCAACTCGGTTTTACAGTGAAAACGGCAGGCACTTCAAACCGGCACTAGGAAACCGACTGAGAAACCAGAGTAAGGGTTTCTCCTGCAACCCGTTCCCTTTGTGCTGGATGAACGAACGTCTCTCCACATGCTCAGTTCTGAGAGATAAGTGTGTGTGAAAGCCGTCCTTCACCTAGCTTGAAGGGAACACAAAGTTTCTTTTCAGTTGCCAACTCCACTCCATACATATATATGGGGAGGTACAAGCTCCAACTCGGTTTTACAGTGAAAACGGCAGGCACTTCAAACCGGCACTAGGAAACAGACTGAGAAACCAGAGTAAGGGTTTCTCCTGCAACCCGTTCCCTTTGTGCTGGATGAACGAACGTCTCTCCACATGCTCAGTTCTGAGAGATAAGTGTGTGTGAAAGCCGTCCTTCACCTAGCTTGAAGGGAACACAAAGTTTCTTTTCAGTTGCCAACTCCACTCCATACATATATATGGGGAGGTACAAGCTCCAACTCGGTTTTACAGTGAAAACGGCAGGCACTTCAAACCGGCACTAGGAAACAGACTGAGAAACCAGAGTAAGGGTTTCTCCTGCAACCCGTTCCCTTTGTGCTGGATGAAAGAACGTCTCCCCACATGCTCAGTTCTGAGAGATAAGTGTGTGTGAAAGCCGTCCTTCACCTAGCTTGAAGGGAACACAAAGTTTCTTTTCAGTTGCCAACTCCACTTCATACATATATATGGGGAGGTACAAGCTCCAACTCGGTTTTACAGTGAAAACGGCAGGCACTTCAAACCGGCACTAGGAAACCGACTGAGAAACCAGAGTAAGGGTTTCTCCTGCAACCCGTTCCCTTTGTGCTGGATGAACGAACGTCTCTCCACATGCTCAGTTCTGAGAGATAAGTGTGTGTGAAAGCCGTCCTTCACCTAGCTTGAAGGGAACACAAAGTTTCTTTTCAGTTGCCAACTCCACTCCATACATATATATGGGGAGGTACAAGCTCCAACTCGGTTTTACAGTGAAAACGGCAGGCACTTCAAACCGGCACTAGGAAACAGACTGAGAAACCAGAGTAAGGGTTTCTCCTGCAACCCGTTCCCTTTGTGCTGGATGAACGAACGTCTCTCCACATGCTCAGTTCTGAGAGATAAGTGTGTGTGAAAGCCGTCCTTCACCTAGCTTGAAGGGAACACAAAGTTTCTTTTCAGTTGCCAACTCCACTCCATACATATATATGGGGAGGTACAAGCTCCAACTCGGTTTTACAGTGAAAACGGCAGGCACTTCAAACCGGCACTAGGAAACAGACTGAGAAACCAGAGTAAGGGTTTCTCCTGCAACCCGTTCCCTTTGTGCTGGATGAACGAACGTCTCTCCACATGCTCAGTTCTGAGAGATAAGTGTGTGTGAAAGCCGTCCTTCACCTAGCTTGAAGGGAACACAAAGTTTCTTTTCAGTTGCCAACTCCACTCCATACATATATATGGGGAGGTACAAGCTCCAACTCGGTTTTACAGTGAAAACGGCAGGCACTTCAAACCGGCACTAGGAAACAGACTGAGAAACCAGAGTAAGGGTTTCTCCTGCAACCCGTTCCCTTTGTGCTGGATGAACGAACGTCTCTCCACATGCTCAGTTCTGAGAGATAAGTGTGTGTGAAAGCCGTCTTTCACCTAGCTTGAAGGGAACACAAAGTTTCTTTTCAGTTCCCAACTCCACTCCATACATATATATGGGGAGGTACAAGCTCCAACACGATTTTACAGTGAAAACGGCAGGCACTTCAAACCGGCACTAGGAAACAGACTGAGAAACCAGAGTAAGGGTTTCTCCTGCAACCCGTTCCCTTTGTGCTGGATGAACGAACGTCTCTCCACATGCTCAGTTCTGAGAGATAAGTGTGTGTGAAAGCCGTCCTTCACCTAGCTTGAAGGGAACACAAAGTTTCTTTTCAGTTGCCAACTCCACTCCATACATATATATGGGGAGGTACAAGCTCCAACTCGGTTTTACAGTGAAAACGGCAGGCACTTCAAACCGGCACTAGGAAACAGACTGAGAAACCAGAGTAAGGGTTTCTCCTGCAACCCGTTCCCTTTGTGCTGGATGAACGAACGTCTCTCCACATGCTCAGTTCTGAGAGATAAGTGTGTGTGAAAGCCGTCCTTCACCTAGCTTGAAGGGAACACAAAGTTTCTTTTCAGTTGCCAACTCCACTTCATACATATATATGGGGAGGTACAAGCTCCAACTCGGTTTTACAGTGAAAACGGCAGGCACTTCAAACCGGCACTAGGAAACCGACTGAGAAACCAGAGTAAGGGTTTCTCCTGCAACCCGTTCCCTTTGTGCTGGATGAACGAACGTCTCTCCACATGCTCAGTTCTGAGAGATAAGTGTGTGTGAAAGCCGTCCTTCACCTAGCTTGAAGGGAACACAAAGTTTCTTTTCAGTTGCCAACTCCACTCCATACATATATATGGGGAGGTACAAGCTCCAACTCGGTTTTACAGTGAAAACGGCAGGCACTTCAAACCGGCACTAGGAAACAGACTGAGAAACCAGAGTAAGGGTTTCTCCTGCAACCCGTTCCCTTTGTGCTGGATGAACGAACGTCTCTCCACATGCTCAGTTCTGAGAGATAAGTGTGTGTGAAAGCCGTCCTTCACCTAGCTTGAAGGGAACACAAAGTTTCTTTTCAGTTGCCAACTCCACTCCATACATATATATGGGGAGGTACAAGCTCCAACTCGGTTTTACAGTGAAAACGGCAGGCACTTCAAACCGGCACTAGGAAACAGACTGAGAAACCAGAGTAAGGGTTTCTCCTGCAACCCGTTCCCTTTGTGCTGGATGAACGAACGTCTCTCCACATGCTCAGTTCTGAGAGATAAGTGTGTGTGAAAGCCGTCCTTCACCTAGCTTGAAGGGAACACAAAGTTTCTTTTCAGTTGCCAACTCCACTCCATACATATATATGGGGAGGTACAAGCTCCAACTCGGTTTTACAGTGAAAACGGCAGGCACTTCAAACCGGCACTAGGAAACAGACTGAGAAACCAGAGTAAGGGTTTCTCCTGCAACCCGTTCCCTTTGTGCTGGATGAACGAACGTCTCTCCACATGCTCAGTTCTGAGAGATAAGTGTGTGTGAAAGCCGTCCTTCACCTAGCTTGAAGGGAACACAAAGTTTCTTTTCAGTTGCCAACTCCACTCCATACATATATATGGGGAGGTACAAGCTCCAACTCGGTTTTACAGTGAAAACGGCAGGCACTTCAAACCGGCACTAGGAAACAGACTGAGAAACCAGAGTAAGGGTTTCTCCTGCAACCCGTTCCCTTTGTGCTGGATGAACGAACGTCTCTCCACATGCTCAGTTCTGAGAGATAAGTGTGTGTGAAAGCCGTCCTTCACCTAGCTTGAAGGGAACACAAAGTTTCTTTTCAGTTGCCAACTCCACTCCATACATATATATGGGGAGGTACAAGCTCCAACTCGGTTTTACAGTGAAAACGGCAGGCACTTCAAACCGGCACTAGGAAACAGACTGAGAAACCAGAGTAAGGGTTTCTCCTGCAACCCGTTCCCTTTGTGCTGGATGAACGAACGTCTCTCCACATGCTCAGTTCTGAGAGATAAGTGTGTGTGAAAGCCGTCCTTCACCTAGCTTGAAGGGAACACAAAGTTTCTTTTCAGTTGCCAACTCCACTCCATACATATATATGGGGAGGTACAAGCTCCAACTCGGTTTTACAGTGAAAACGGCAGGCACTTCAAACCGGCACTAGGAAACAGACTGAGAAACCAGAGTAAGGGTTTCTCCTGCAACCCGTTCCCTTTGTGCTGGATGAACGAACGTCTCTCCACATGCTCAGTTCTGAGAGATAAGTGTGTGTGAAAGCCGTCCTTCACCTAGCTTGAAGGGAACACAAAGTTTCTTTTCAGTTGCCAACTCCACTCCATACATATATATGGGGAGGTACAAGCTCCAACTCGGTTTTACAGTGAAAACGGCAGGCACTTCAAACCGGCACTAGGAAACAGACTGAGAAACCAGAGTAAGGGTTTCTCCTGCAACCCGTTCCCTTTGTGCTGGATGAACGAACGTCTCTCCACATGCTCAGTTCTGAGAGATAAGTGTGTGTGAAAGCCGTCCTTCACCTAGCTTGAAGGGAACACAAAGTTTCTTTTCAGTTGCCAACTCCACTCCATACATATATATGGGGAGGTACAAGCTCCAACTCGGTTTTACAGTGAAAACGGCAGGCACTTCAAACCGGCACTAGGAAACAGACTGAGAAACCAGAGTAAGGGTTTCTCCTGCAACCCGTTCCCTTTGTGCTGGATGAACGAACGTCTCTCCACATGCTCAGTTCTGAGAGATAAGTGTGTGTGAAAGCCGTCCTTCACCTAGCTTGAAGGGAACACAAAGTTTCTTTTCAGTTGCCAACTCCACTCCATAAATATATATGGGGAGGTACAAGCTCCAACTCGGTTTTACAGTGAAAACGGCAGGCACTTCAAACCGGCACTAGGAAACAGACTGAGAAACCAGAGTAAGGGTTTCTCCTGCAACCCGTTCCCTTTGTGCTGGATGAACGAACGTCTCTCCACATGCTCAGTTCTGAGAGATAAGTGTGTGTGAAAGCCGTCCTTCACCTAGCTTGAAGGGAACACAAAGTTTCTTTTCAGTTGCCAACTCCACTCCATACATATATATGGGGAGGTACAAGCTCCAACTCGGTTTTACAGTGAAAACGGCAGGCACTTCAAACCGGCACTAGGAAACAGACTGAGAAACCAGAGTAAGGGTTTCTCCTGCAACCCGTTCCCTTTGTGCTGGATGAACGAACGTCTCTCCACATGCTCAGTTCTGAGAGATAAGTGTGTGTGAAAGCCGTCCTTCACCTAGCTTGAAGGGAACACAAAGTTTCTTTTCAGTTGCCAACTCCACTCCATACATATATATGGGGAGGTACAAGCTCCAACTCGGTTTTACAGTGAAAACGGCAGGCACTTCAAACCGGCACTAGGAAACAGACTGAGAAACCAGAGTAAGGGTTTCTCCTGCAACCCTTTCCCTTTGTGCTGGATGAACGAACGTCTCTCCACATGCTCAGTTCTGAGAGATAAGTGTGTGTGAAAGCCGTCCTTCACCTAGCTTGAAGGGAACACAAAGTTTCTTTTCAGTTGCCAACTCCACTCCATACATATATATGGGGAGGTACAAGCTCCAACTCGGTTTTACAGTGAAAACGGCAGGCACTTCAAACCGGCACTAGGAAACAGACTGAGAAACCAGAGTAAGGGTTTCTCCTGCAACCCGTTCCCTTTGTGCTGGATGAACGAACGTCTCTCCACATGCTCAGTTCTGAGAGATAAGTGTGTGTGAAAGCCGTCCTTCACCTAGCTTGAAGGGAACACAAAGTTTCTTTTCAGTTGCCAACTCCACTCCATACATATATATGGGGAGGTACAAGCTCCAACTCGGTTTTACAGTGAAAACGGCAGGCACTTCAAACCGGCACTAGGAAACAGACTGAGAAACCAGAGTAAGGGTTTCTCCTGCAACCCGTTCCCTTTGTGCTGGATGAACGAACGTCTCTCCACATGCTCAGTTCTGAGAGATAAGTGTGTGTGAAAGCCGTCCTTCACCTAGCTTGAAGGGAACACAAAGTTTCTTTTCAGTTGCCAACTCCACTCCATACATATATATGGGGAGGTACAAGCTCCAACTCGGTTTTACAGTGAAAACGGCAGGCACTTCAAACCGGCACTAGGAAACAGACTGAGAAACCAGAGTAAGGGTTTCTCCTGCAACCCGTTCCCTTTGTGCTGGATGAACGAACGTCTCTCCACATGCTCAGTTCTGAGAGATAAGTGTGTGTGAAAGCCGTCCTTCACCTAGCTTGAAGGGAACACAAAGTTTCTTTTCAGTTGCCAACTCCACTCCATACATATATATGGGGAGGTACAAGCTCCAACTCGGTTTTACAGTGAAAACGGCAGGCACTTCAAACCGGCACTAGGAAACAGACTGAGAAACCAGAGTAAGGGTTTCTCCTGCAACCCGTTCCCTTTGTGCTGGATGAACGAACGTCTCTCCACATGCTCAGTTCTGAGAGATAAGTGTGTGTGAAAGCCGTCCTTCACCTAGCTTGAAGGGAACACAAAGTTTCTTTTCAGTTGCCAACTCCACTCCATACATATATATGGGGAGGTACAAGCTCCAACTCGGTTTTACAGTGAAAACGGCAGGCACTTCAAACCGGCACTAGGAAACAGACTGAGAAACCAGAGTAAGGGTTTCTCCTGCAACCCGTTCCCTTTGTGCTGGATGAACGAACGTCTCTCCACATGCTCAGTTCTGAGAGATAAGTGTGTGTGAAAGCCGTCCTTCACCTAGCTTGAAGGGAACACAAAGTTTCTTTTCAGTTGCCAACTCCACTCCATACATATATATGGGGAGGTACAAGCTCCAACTCGGTTTTACAGTGAAAACGGCAGGCACTTCAAACCGGCACTAGGAAACAGACTGAGAAACCAGAGTAAGGGTTTCTCCTGCAACCCGTTCCCTTTGTGCTGGATGAACGAACGTCTCTCCACATGCTCAGTTCTGAGAGATAAGTGTGTGTGAAAGCCGTCCTTCACCTAGCTTGAAGGGAACACAAAGTTTCTTTTCAGTTGCCAACTCCACTCCATACATATATATGGGGAGGTACAAGCTCCAACTCGGTTTTACAGTGAAAACGGCAGGCACTTCAAACCGGCACTAGGAAACAGACTGAGAAACCAGAGTAAGGGTTTCTCCTGCAACCCTTTCCCTTTGTGCTGGATGAACGAACGTCTCTCCACATGCTCAGTTCTGAGAGATAAGTGTGTGTGAAAGCCGTCCTTCACCTAGCTTGAAGGGAACACAAAGTTTCTTTTCAGTTGCCAACTCCACTCCATACATATATATGGGGAGGTACAAGCTCCAACTCGGTTTTACAGTGAAAACGGCAGGCACTTCAAACCGGCACTAGGAAACAGACTGAGAAACCAGAGTAAGGGTTTCTCCTGCAACCCGTTCCCTTTGTGCTGGATGAACGAACGTCTCTCCACATGCTCAGTTCTGAGAGATAAGTGTGTGTGAAAGCCGTCCTTCACCTAGCTTGAAGGGAACACAAAGTTTCTTTTCAGTTGCCAACTCCACTCCATACATATATATGGGGAGGTACAAGCTCCAACTCGGTTTTACAGTGAAAACGGCAGGCACTTCAAACCGGCACTAGGAAACAGACTGAGAAACCAGAGTAAGGGTTTCTCCTGCAACCCGTTCCCTTTGTGCTGGATGAACGAACGTCTCTCCACATGCTCAGTTCTGAGAGATAAGTGTGTGTGAAAGCCGTCCTTCACCTAGCTTGAAGGGAACACAAAGTTTCTTTTCAGTTGCCAACTCCACTCCATACATATATATGGGGAGGTACAAGCTCCAACTCGGTTTTACAGTGAAAACGGCAGGCACTTCAAACCGGCACTAGGAAACAGACTGAGAAACCAGAGTAAGGGTTTCTCCTGCAACCCGTTCCCTTTGTGCTGGATGAACGAACGTCTCTCCACATGCTCAGTTCTGAGAGATAAGTGTGTGTGAAAGCCGTCCTTCACCTAGCTTGAAGGGAACACAAAGTTTCTTTTCAGTTGCCAACTCCACTCCATACATATATATGGGGAGGTACAAGCTCCAACTCGGTTTTACAGTGAAAACGGCAGGCACTTCAAACCGGCACTAGGAAACAGACTGAGAAACCAGAGTAAGGGTTTCTCCTGCAACCCGTTCCCTTTGTGCTGGATGAACGAACGTCTCTCCACATGCTCAGTTCTGAGAGATAAGTGTGTGTGAAAGCCGTCCTTCACCTAGCTTGAAGGGAACACAAAGTTTCTTTTCAGTTGCCAACTCCACTCCATACATATATATGGGGAGGTACAAGCTCCAACTCGGTTTTACAGTGAAAACGGCAGGCACTTCAAACCGGCACTAGGAAACAGACTGAGAAACCAGAGTAAGGGTTTCTCCTGCAACCCGTTCCCTTTGTGCTGGATGAACGAACGTCTCTCCACATGCTCAGTTCTGAGAGATAAGTGTGTGTGAAAGCCGTCCTTCACCTAGCTTGAAGGGAACACAAAGTTTCTTTTCAGTTGCCAACTCCACTCCATACATATATATGGGGAGGTACAAGCTCCAACTCGGTTTTACAGTGAAAACGGCAGGCACTTCAAACCGGCACTAGGAAACAGACTGAGAAACCAGAGTAAGGGTTTCTACTGCAACCCGTTCCCTTTGTGCTGGATGAACGAACGTCTCTCCACATGCTCAGTTCTGAGAGATAAGTGTGTGTGAAAGCCGTCCTTCACCTAGCTTGAAGGGAACACAAAGTTTCTTTTCAGTTGCCAACTCCACTCCATACATATATATGGGGAGGTACAAGCTCCAACTCGGTTTTACAGTGAAAACGGCAGGCACTTTAAACCGGCACTAGGAAACAGACTGAGAAACCAGAGTAAGGGTTTCTCCTGCAACCCGTTCCCTTTGTGCTGGATGAACGAACGTCTCTCCACATGCTCAGTTCTGAGAGATAAGTGTGTGTGAAAGCCGTCCTTCACCTGGCTTGAAGGGAACACAAAGTTTCTTTTCAGTTGCCAACTCCACTCCATACATATATATGGGGAGGTACAAGCTCCAACTCGGTTTTACAGTGAAAACGGCAGGCACTTCAAACCGGCACTAGGAAACAGACTGAGAAACCAGAGTAAGGGTTTCTCCTGCAACCCGTTCCCTTTGTGCTGGATGAACGAACGTCTCTCCACATGCTCAGTTCTGAGAGATAAGTGTGTGTGAAAGCCGTCCTTCACCTAGCTTGAAGGGAACACAAAGTTTCTTTTCAGTTGCCAACTCCACTCCATACATATATATGGGGAGGTACAAGCTCCAACTCGGTTTTACAGTGAAAACGGCAGGCACTTCAAACCGGCACTAGGAAACAGACTGAGAAACCAGAGTAAGGGTTTCTCCTGCAACCCGTTCCCTTTGTGCTGGATGAACGAACGTCTCTCCACATGCTCAGTTCTGAGAGATAAGTGTGTGTGAAAGCCGTCCTTCACCTAGCTTGAAGGGAACACAAAGTTTCTTTTCAGTTGCCAACTCCACTCCATACATATATATGGGGAGGTACAAGCTCCAACTCGGTTTTACAGTGAAAACGGCAGGCACTTCAAACCGGCACTAGGAAACAGACTGAGAAACCAGAGTAAGGGTTTCTCCTGCAACCCGTTCCCTTTGTGCTGGATGAACGAACGTCTCTCCACATGCTCAGTTCTGAGAGATAAGTGTGTGTGAAAGCCGTCCTTCACCTAGCTTGAAGGGAACACAAAGTTTCTTTTCAGTTGCCAACTCCACTCCATACATATATATGGGGAGGTACAAGCTCCAACTCGGTTTTACAGTGAAAACGGCAGGCACTTCAAACCGGCACTAGGAAACAGACTGAGAAACCAGAGTAAGGGTTTCTCCTGCAACCCGTTCCCTTTGTGCTGGATGAACGAACGTCTCTCCACATGCTCAGTTCTGAGAGATAAGTGTGTGTGAAAGCCGTCCTTCACCTAGCTTGAAGGGAACACAAAGTTTCTTTTCAGTTGCCAACTCCACTCCATACATATATATGGGGAGGTACAAGCTCCAACTCGGTTTTACAGTGAAAACGGCAGGCACTTCAAACCGGCACTAGGAAACAGACTGAGAAACCAGAGTAAGGGTTTCTCCTGCAACCCGTTCCCTTTGTGCTGGATGAACGAACGTCTCTCCACATGCTCAGTTCTGAGAGATAAGTGTGTGTGAAAGCCGTCCTTCACCTAGCTTGAAGGGAACACAAAGTTTCTTTTCAGTTGCCAACTCCACTCCATACATATATATGGGGAGGTACAAGCTCCAACTCGGTTTTACAGTGAAAACGGCAGGCACTTCAAACCGGCACTAGGAAACAGACTGAGAAACCAGAGTAAGGGTTTCTACTGCAACCCGTTCCCTTTGTGCTGGATGAACGAACGTCTCTCCACATGCTCAGTTCTGAGAGATAAGTGTGTGTGAAAGCCGTCCTTCACCTAGCTTGAAGGGAACACAAAGTTTCTTTTCAGTTGCCAACTCCACTCCATACATATATATGGGGAGGTACAAGCTCCAACTCGGTTTTACCGTGAAAACGGCAGGCACTTTAAACCGGCACTAGGAAACAGACTGAGAAACCAGAGTAAGGGTTTCTCCTGCAACCCGTTCCCTTTGTGCTGGATGAACGAACGTCTCTCCACATGCTCAGTTCTGAGAGATAAGTGTGTGTGAAAGCCGTCCTTCACCTGGCTTGAAGGGAACACAAAGTTTCTTTTCAGTTGCCAACTCCACTCCATACATATATATGGGGAGGTACAAGCTCCAACTCGGTTTTACAGTGAAAACGGCAGGCACTTCAAACCGGCACTAGGAAACAGACTGAGAAACCAGAGTAAGGGTTTCTCCTGCAACCCGTTCCCTTTGTGCTGGATGAACGAACGTCTCTCCACATGCTCAGTTCTGAGAGATAAGTGTGTGTGAAAGCCGTCCTTCACCTAGCTTGAAGGGAACACAAAGTTTCTTTTCAGTTGCCAACTCCACTCCATACATATATATGGGGAGGTACAAGCTCCAACTCGGTTTTACAGTGAAAACGGCAGGCACTTCAAACCGGCACTAGGAAACAGACTGAGAAACCAGAGTAAGGGTTTCTCCTGCAACCCGTTCCCTTTGTGCTGGATGAACGAACGTCTCTCCACATGCTCAGTTCTGAGAGATAAGTGTGTGTGAAAGCCGTCCTTCACCTAGCTTGAAGGGAACACAAAGTTTCTTTTCAGTTGCCAACTCCACTCCATACATATATATGGGGAGGTACAAGCTCCAACTCGGTTTTACAGTGAAAACGGCAGGCACTTCAAACCGGCACTAGGAAACAGACTGAGAAACCAGAGTAAGGGTTTCTCCTGCAACCCGTTCCCTTTGTGCTGGATGAACGAACGTCTCTCCACATGCTCAGTTCTGAGAGATAAGTGTGTGTGAAAGCCGTCCTTCACCTAGCTTGAAGGGAACACAAAGTTTCTTTTCAGTTGCCAACTCCACTCCATACATATATATGGGGAGGTACAAGCTCCAACTCGGTTTTACAGTGAAAACGGCAGGCACTTCAAACCGGCACTAGGAAACAGACTGAGAAACCAGAGTAAGGGTTTCTCCTGCAACCCGTTCCCTTTGTGCTGGATGAACGAACGTCTCTCCACATGCTCAGTTCTGAGAGATAAGTGTGTGTGAAAGCCGTCCTTCACCTAGCTTGAAGGGAACACAAAGTTTCTTTTCAGTTGCCAACTCCACTCCATACATATATATGGGGAGGTACAAGCTCCAACTCGGTTTTACAGTGAAAACGGCAGGCACTTCAAACCGGCACTAGGAAACAGACTGAGAAACCAGAGTAAGGGTTTCTCCTGCAACCCGTTCCCTTTGTGCTGGATGAACGAACGTCTCTCCACATGCTCAGTTCTGAGAGATAAGTGTGTGTGAAAGCCGTCCTTCACCTAGCTTGAAGGGAACACAAAGTTTCTTTTCAGTTGCCAACTCCACTCCATACATATATATGGGGAGGTACAAGCTCCAACTCGGTTTTACAGTGAAAACGGCAGGCACTTCAAACCGGCACTAGGAAACCGACTGAGAAACCAGAGTAAGGGTTTCTCCTGCAACCCGTTCCCTTTGTGCTGGATGAACGAACGTCTCTCCACATGCTCAGTTCTGAGAGATAAGTGTGTGTGAAAGCCGTCCTTCACCTAGCTTGAAGGGAACACAAAGTTTCTTTTCAGTGGCCAACTCCACTCCATACATATATATGGGGAGGTACAAGCTCCAACTCGGCTTTACAGTGAAAACGGCAGGCACTTCAAACCGGCACTAGGAAACCGACTGAGAAACCAGAGTAAGGGTTTCTCCTGCAACCCGTTCCCTTTGTGCTGGATGAACGAACGTCTCTCCACATGCTCAGTTCTGAGAGATAAGTGTGTGTGAAAGCCGTCCTTCACCTAGCTTGAAGGGAACACAAAGTTTCTTTTCAGTGGCCAACTCCACTCCATACATATATATGGGGAGGTACAAGCTCCAACTCGGCTTTACAGTGAAAACGGCAGGCACTTCAAACCGGCACTAGGAAACCGACTGAGAAACCAGAGTAAGGGTTTTTCCTGCAACCCGTTCCCTTTGTGCTGGATGAACGAACGTCTCTCCACATGCTCAGTTCTGAGAGATAAGTGTGTGTGAAAGCCGTCCTTCACCTAGCTTGAAGGGAACACAAAGTTTCTTTTCAGTGGCCAACTCCACTCCATACATATATATGGGGAGGTACAAGCTCCAACTCGGTTTTACAGTGAAAACGGCAGGCACTTCAAACCGGCACTAGGAAACAGACTGAGAAACCAGAGTAAGGGTTCCTCCTGCAACCCTTTCCCTTTGTGCTGGATGAACGAACGTCTCTCCACATGCTCAGTTCTCAGAGATAAGTGTGTGTGAAAGCCGTCCTTCACCTAGCTTGAAGGGAACACAAAGTTTCTTTTCAGTTGCCAACTCCACTCCATACATATATATGGGGAGGTACAAGCTCCAACTCGGTTTTACAGTGAAAACGGCAGGCACTTCAAACCGGCACTAGGAAACAGACTGAGAAACCAGAGTAAGGGTTTCTCCTGCAACCCGTTCCCTTTGTGCTGGATGAACGAACGTCTCTCCACATGCTCAGTTCTGAGAGATAAGTGTGTGTGAAAGCCGTCCTTCACCTAGCTTGAAGGGAACACAAAGTTTCTTTTCAGTTGCCAACTCCACTCCATACATATATATGGGGAGGTACAAGCTCCAACTCGGTTTTACAGTGAAAACGGCAGGCACTTCAAACCGGCACTAGGAAACAGACTGAGAAACCAGAGTAAGGGTTTCTCCTGCAACCCGTTCCCTTTGTGCTGGATGAACGAACGTCTCTCCACATGCTCAGTTCTGAGAGATAAGTGTGTGTGAAAGCCGTCCTTCACCTAGCTTGAAGGGAACACAAAGTTTCTTTTCAGTTGCCAACTCCACTCCATACATATATATGGGGAGGTACAAGCTCCAACTCGGTTTTACAGTGAAAACGGCAGGCACTTCAAACCGGCACTAGGAAACAGACTGAGAAACCAGAGTAAGGGTTTCTCCTGCAACCCGTTCCCTTTGTGCTGGATGAACGAACGTCTCTCCACATGCTCAGTTCTGAGAGATAAGTGTGTGTGAAAGCCGTCCTTCACCTAGCTTGAAGGGAACACAAAGTTTCTTTTCAGTTGCCAACTCCACTCCATACATATATATGGGGAGGTACAAGCTCCAACTCGGTTTTACAGTGAAAACGGCAGGCACTTCAAACCGGCACTAGGAAACAGACTGAGAAACCAGAGTAAGGGTTTCTCCTGCAACCCGTTCCCTTTGTGCTGGATGAACGAACGTCTCTCCACATGCTCAGTTCTGAGAGATAAGTGTGTGTGAAAGCCGTCCTTCACCTAGCTTGAAGGGAACACAAAGTTTCTTTTCAGTTGCCAACTCCACTCCATACATATATATGGGGAGGTACAAGCTCCAACTCGGTTTTACAGTGAAAACGGCAGGCACTTCAAACCGGCACTAGGAAACCGACTGAGAAACCAGAGTAAGGGTTTCTCCTGCAACCCGTTCCCTTTGTGCTGGATGAACGAACGTCTCTCCACATGCTCAGTTCTGAGAGATAAGTGTGTGTGAAAGCCGTCCTTCACCTAGCTTGAAGGGAACACAAAGTTTCTTTTCAGTTGCCAACTCCACTCCATACATATATATGGGGAGGTACAAGCTCCAACTCGGCTTTACAGTGAAAACGGCAGGCACTTCAAACCGGCACTAGGAAACCGACTGAGAAACCAGAGTAAGGGTTTCTCCTGCAACCCGTTCCCTTTGGGCTGGATGAACGAACGTCTCTCCACATGCTCAGTTCTGAGAGATAAGTGTGTGTGAAAGCCGTCCTTCACCTAGCTTGAAGGGAACACAAAGTTTCTTTTCAGTGGCCAACTCCACTCCATACATATATATGGGGAGGTACAAGCTCCAACTCGGCTTTACAGTGAAAACGGCAGGCACTTCAAACCGGCACTAGGAAACCGACTGAGAAACCAGAGTAAGGGTTTTTCCTGCAACCCGTTCCCTTTGTGCTGGATGAACGAACGTCTCTCCACATGCTCAGTTCTGAGAGATAAGTGTGTGTGAAAGCCGTCCTTCACCTAGCTTGAAGGGAACACAAAGTTTCTTTTCAGTGGCCAACTCCACTCCATACATATATATGGGGAGGTACAAGCTCCAACTCGGTTTTACAGTGAAAACGGCAGGCACTTCAAACCGGCACTAGGAAACAGACTGAGAAACCAGAGTAAGGGTTCCTCCTGCAACCCTTTCCCTTTGTGCTGGATGAACGAACGTCTCTCCACATGCTCAGTTCTGAGAGATAAGTGTGTGTGAAAGCCGTCCTTCACCTAGCTTGAAGGGAACACAAAGTTTCTTTTCAGTTGCCAACTCCACTCCATACATATATATGGGGAGGTACAAGCTCCAACTCGGTTTTACAGTGAAAACGGCAGGCACTTCAAACCGGCACTAGGAAACAGACTGAGAAACCAGAGTAAGGGTTTCTCCTGCAACCCGTTCCCTTTGTGCTGGATGAACGAACGTCTCTCCACATGCTCAGTTCTGAGAGATAAGTGTGTGTGAAAGCCGTCCTTCACCTAGCTTGAAGGGAACACAAAGTTTCTTTTCAGTTGCCAACTCCACTCCATACATATATATGGGGAGGTACAAGCTCCAACTCGGTTTTACAGTGAAAACGGCAGGCACTTCAAACCGGCACTAGGAAACAGACTGAGAAACCAGAGTAAGGGTTTCTCCTGCAACCCGTTCCCTTTGTGCTGGATGAACGAACGTCTCTCCACATGCTCAGTTCTGAGAGATAAGTGTGTGTGAAAGCCGTCCTTCACCTAGCTTGAAGGGAACACAAAGTTTCTTTTCAGTTGCCAACTCCACTCCATACATATATATGGGGAGGTACAAGCTCCAACTCGGTTTTACAGTGAAAACGGCAGGCACTTCAAACCGGCACTAGGAAACAGACTGAGAAACCAGAGTAAGGGTTTCTCCTGCAACCCGTTCCCTTTGTGCTGGATGAACGAACGTCTCTCCACATGCTCAGTTCTGAGAGATAAGTGTGTGTGAAAGCCGTCCTTCACCTAGCTTGAAGGGAACACAAAGTTTCTTTTCAGTTGCCAACTCCACTCCATACATATATATGGGGAGGTACAAGCTCCAACTCGGTTTTACAGTGAAAACGGCAGGCACTTCAAACCGGCACTAGGAAACCGACTGAGAAACCAGAGTAAGGGTTTCTCCTGCAACCCGTTCCCTTTGTGCTGGATGAACGAACGTCTCTCCACATGCTCAGTTCTGAGAGATAAGTGTGTGTGAAAGCCGTCCTTCACCTAGCTTGAAGGGAACACAAAGTTTCTTTTCAGTTGCCAACTCCACTCCATACATATATATGGGGAGGTACAAGCTCCAACTCGGTTTTACAGTGAAAACGGCAGGCACTTCAAACCGGCACTAGGAAACCGACTGAGAAACCAGAGTAAGGGTTTCTCCTGCAACCCGTTCCCTTTGTGCTGGATGAACGAACGTCTCTCCACATGCTCAGTTCTGAGAGATAAGTGTGTGTGAAAGCCGTCCTTCACCTAGCTTGAAGGGAACACAAAGTTTCTTTTCAGTTGCCAACTCCACTCCATACATATATACGGGGAGGTACAAGCTCCAACACGGTTTTACAGTGAAAACGGCAGGCACTTCAAACCGGCACTAGGAAACAGACTGAGAAACCAGAGTAAGGGTTTCTCCTGCAACCCTTTCCCTTTGTGCTGGATGAACGAACGTCTCTCCACATGCTCAGTTCTGAGAGATAAGTGTGTGTGAAAGCCGTCCTTCACCTAGCTTGAAGGGAACACAAAGTTTCTTTTCAGTTGCCAACTCCACTCCATACATATATATGGGGAGGTACAAGCTCCAACTCGGTTTTACAGTGAAAACGGCAGGCACTTCAAACCGGCACTAGGAAACAGACTGAGAAACCAGAGTAAGGGTTTCTCCTGCAACCCGTTCCCTTTGTGCTGGATGAACGAACGTCTCTCCACATGCTCAGTTCTGAGAGATAAGTGTGTGTGAAAGCCGTCCTTCACCTAGCTTGAAGGGAACACAAAGTTTCTTTTCAGTTGCCAACTCCACTCCATACATATATATGGGGA
Organism: Vicugna pacos; assembly: GCF_048564905.1. Classification (NCBI taxonomy): domain Eukaryota; kingdom Metazoa; phylum Chordata; class Mammalia; order Artiodactyla; family Camelidae; genus Vicugna; species Vicugna pacos. The sequence continues at coordinate 3,122,694 of NW_027328784.1, forward strand.
GGTACAAGCTCCAACTCGGTTTTACAGTGAAAACGGCAGGCACTTCAAACCGGCACTAGGAAACAGACTGAGAAACCAGAGTAAGGGTTTCTCCTGCAACCCGTTCCCTTTGTGCTGGATGAACGAACGTCTCTCCACATGCTCAGTTCTGAGAGATAAGTGTGTGTGAAAGCCGTCCTTCACCTAGCTTGAAGGGAACACAAAGTTTCTTTTCAGTTGCCAACTCCACTCCATACATATATATGGGGAGGTACAAGCTCCAACTCGGTTTTACAGTGAAAACGGCAGGCACTTCAAACCGGCACTAGGAAACAGACTGAGAAACCAGAGTAAGGGTTTCTCCTGCAACCCGTTCCCTTTGTGCTGGATGAACGAACGTCTCTCCACATGCTCAGTTCTGAGAGATAAGTGTGTGTGAAAGCCGTCCTTCACCTAGCTTGAAGGGAACACAAGGTTTCTTTTCAGTTGCCAACTCCACTCCATACATATATATGGGGAGGTACAAGCTCCAACTCGGTTTTACAGTGAAAACGGCAGGCACTTCAAACCGGCACTAGGAAACAGACTGAGAAACCAGAGTAAGGGTTTCTCCTGCAACCCGTTCCCTTTGTGCTGGATGAACGAACGTCTCTCCACATGCTCAGTTCTGAGAGATAAGTGTGTGTGAAAGCCGTCCTTCACCTAGCTTGAAGGGAACACAAAGTTTCTTTTCAGTTGCCAACTCCACTCCATACATATATATGGGGAGGTACAAGCTCCAACTCGGTTTTACAGTGAAAACGGCAGGCACTTCAAACCGGCACTAGGAAACAGACTGAGAAACCAGAGTAAGGGTTTCTCCTGCAACCCGTTCCCTTTGTGCTGGATGAACGAACGTCTCTCCACATGCTCAGTTCTGAGAGATAAGTGTGTGTGAAAGCCGTCCTTCACCTAGCTTGAAGGGAACACAAAGTTTCTTTTCAGTTGCCAACTCCACTCCATACATATATATGGGGAGGTACAAGCTCCAACTCGGTTTTACAGTGAAAACGGCAGGCACTTCAAACCGGCACTAGGAAACAGACTGAGAAACCAGAGTAAGGGTTTCTCCTGCAACCCGTTCCCTTTGTGCTGGATGAACGAACGTCTCTCCACATGCTCAGTTCTGAGAGATAAGTGTGTGTGAAAGCCGTCCTTCACCTAGCTTGAAGGGAAAACAAAGTTTCTTTTCAGTTGCCAACTCCACTCCATACATATATATGGGGAGGTACAAGCTCCAACTCGGTTTTACAGTGAAAACGGCAGGCACTTCAAACCGGCACTAGGAAACAGACTGAGAAACCAGAGTAAGGGTTTCTCCTGCAACCCTTTCCCTTTGTGCTGGATGAACGAACGTCTCTCCACATGCTCAGTTCTGAGAGATAAGTGTGTGTGAAAGCCGTCCTTCACCTAGCTTGAAGGGAACACAAAGTTTCTTTTCAGTTGCCAACTCCACTCCATACATATATATGGGGAGGTACAAGCTCCAACTCGGTTTTACAGTGAAAACGGCAGGCACTTCAAACCGGCACTAGGAAACAGACTGAGAAACCAGAGTAAGGGTTTCTCCTGCAAACCGTTCCCTTTGTGCTGGATGAACGAACGTCTCTCCACATGCTCAGTTCTGAGAGATAAGTGTGTGTGAAAGCCGTCCTTCACCTAGCTTGAAGGGAACACAAAGTTTCTTTTCAGTTGCCAACTCCACTCCATACATATATATGGGGAGGTACAAGCTCCAACTCGGTTTTACAGTGAAAACGGCAGGCACTTCAAACCGGCACTAGGAAACAGACTGAGAAACCAGAGTAAGGGTTTCTCCTGCAACCCGTTCCCTTTGTGCTGGATGAACGAACGTCTCTCCACATGCTCAGTTCTGAGAGATAAGTGTGTGTGAAAGCCGTCCTTCACCTAGCTTGAAGGGAACACAAAGTTTCTTTTCAGTTGCCAACTCCACTCCATACATATATATGGGGAGGTACAAGCTCCAACTCGGTTTTACAGTGAAAACGGCAGGCACTTCAAACCGGCACTAGGAAACAGACTGAGAAACCAGAGTAAGGGTTTCTCCTGCAACCCGTTCCCTTTGTGCTGGATGAACGAACGTCTCTCCACATGCTCAGTTCTGAGAGATAAGTGTGTGTGAAAGCCGTCCTTCACCTAGCTTGAAGGGAACACAAAGTTTCTTTTCAGTTGCCAACTCCACTCCATACATATATATGGGGAGGTACAAGCTCCAACTCGGTTTTACAGTGAAAACGGCAGGCACTTCAAACCGGCACTAGGAAACAGACTGAGAAACCAGAGTAAGGGTTTCTCCTGCAACCCGTTCCCTTTGTGCTGGATGAACGAACGTCTCTCCACATGCTCAGTTCTGAGAGATAAGTGTGTGTGAAAGCCGTCCTTCACCTAGCTTGAAGGGAACACAAAGTTTCTTTTCAGTTGCCAACTCCACTCCATACATATATATGGGGAGGTACAAGCTCCAACTCGGTTTTACAGTGAAAACGGCAGGCACTTCAAACCGGCACTAGGAAACAGACTGAGAAACCAGAGTAAGGGTTTCTCCTGCAACCCGTTCCCTTTGTGCTGGATGAACGAACGTCTCTCCACATGCTCAGTTCTGAGAGATAAGTGTGTGTGAAAGCCGTCCTTCACCTAGCTTGAAGGGAACACAAAGTTTCTTTTCAGTTGCCAACTCCACTCCATACATATATATGGGGAGGTACAAGCTCCAACTCGGTTTTACAGTGAAAACGGCAGGCACTTCAAACCGGCACTAGGAAACAGACTGAGAAACCAGAGTAAGGGTTTCTCCTGCAACCCGTTCCCTTTGTGCTGGATGAACGAACGTCTCTCCACATGCTCAGTTCTGAGAGATAAGTGTGTGTGAAAGCCGTCCTTCACCTAGCTTGAAGGGAACACAAAGTTTCTTTTCAGTTGCCAACTCCACTCCATACATATATATGGGGAGGTACAAGCTCCAACTCGGTTTTACAGTGAAAACGGCAGGCACTTCAAACCGGCACTAGGAAACAGACTGAGAAACCAGAGTAAGGGTTTCTCCTGCAACCCGTTCCCTTTGTGCTGGATGAACGAACGTCTCTCCACATGCTCAGTTCTGAGAGATAAGTGTGTGTGAAAGCCGTCCTTCACCTAGCTTGAAGGGAACACAAAGTTTCTTTTCAGTTGCCAACTCCACTCCATACATATATATGGGGAGGTACAAGCTCCAACTCGGTTTTACAGTGAAAACGGCAGGCACTTCAAACCGGCACTAGGAAACAGACTGAGAAACCAGAGTAAGGGTTTCTCCTGCAACCCGTTCCCTTTGTGCTGGATGAACGAACGTCTCTCCACATGCTCAGTTCTGAGAGATAAGTGTGTGTGAAAGCCGTCCTTCACCTAGCTTGAAGGGAACACAAAGTTTCTTTTCAGTTGCCAACTCCACTCCATACATATATATGGGGAGGTACAAGCTCCAACTCGGTTTTACAGTGAAAACGGCAGGCACTTCAAACCGGCACTAGGAAACAGACTGAGAAACCAGAGTAAGGGTTTCTCCTGCAACCCGTTCCCTTTGTGCTGGATGAACGAACGTCTCTCCACATGCTCAGTTCTGAGAGATAAGTGTGTGTGAAAGCCGTCCTTCACCTAGCTTGAAGGGAACACAAAGTTTCTTTTCAGTTGCCAACTCCACTCCATACATATATATGGGGAGGTACAAGCTCCAACTCGGTTTTACAGTGAAAACGGCAGGCACTTCAAACCGGCACTAGGAAACCGACTGAGAAACCAGAGTAAGGGTTTCTCCTGCAACCCGTTCCCTTTGTGCTGGATGAACGAACGTCTCTCCACATGCTCAGTTCTGAGAGATAAGTGTGTGTGAAAGCCGTCCTTCACCTAGCTTGAAGGGAACACAAAGTTTCTTTTCAGTTGCCAACTCCACTCCATACATATATATGGGGAGGTACAAGCTCCAACTCGGTTTTACAGTGAAAACGGCAGGCACTTCAAACCGGCACTAGGAAACAGACTGAGAAACCAGAGTAAGGGTTTCTCCTGCAACCCGTTCCCTTTGTGCTGGATGAACGAACGTCTCTCCACATGCTCAGTTCTGAGAGATAAGTGTGTGTGAAAGCCGTCCTTCACCTAGCTTGAAGAGAACACAAAGTTTCTTTTCAGTTGCCAACTCCACTCCATACATATATATGGGGAGGTACAAGCTCCAACTCGGTTTTACAGTGAAAACGGCAGGCACTTCAAACCGGCACTAGGAAACAGACTGAGAAACCAGAGTAAGGGTTTCTCCTGCAACCCGTTCCCTTTGTGCTGGATGAACGAACGTCTCTCCACATGCTCAGTTCTGAGAGATAAGTGTGTGTGAAAGCCGCCCTTCACCTAGCTTGAAGGGAACACAAAGTTTCTTTTCAGTTGCCAACTCCACTCCATACATATATATGGGGAGGTACAAGCTCCAACTCGGTTTTACAGTGAAAACGGCAGGCACTTCAAACCGGCACTAGGAAACAGACTGAGAAACCAGAGTAAGGGTTTCTCCTGCAACCCGTTCCCTTTGTGCTGGATGAACGAACGTCTCTCCACATGCTCAGTTCTGAGAGATAAGTGTGTGTGAAAGCCGTCCTTCACCTAGCTTGAAGGGAACACAAAGTTTCTTTTCAGTTGCCAACTCCACTCCATACATATATATGGGGAGGTACAAGCTCCAACTCGGTTTTACAGTGAAAACGGCAGGCACTTCAAACCGGCACTAGGAAACAGACTGAGAAACCAGAGTAAGGGTTTCTCCTGCAACCCGTTCCCTTTGTGCTGGATGAACGAACGTCTCTCCACATGCTCAGTTCTGAGAGATAAGTGTGTGTGAAAGCCGTCCTTCACCTAGCTTGAAGGGAACACAAAGTTTCTTTTCAGTTGCCAACTCCACTCCATACATATATATGGGGAGGTACAAGCTCCAACTCGGTTTTACAGTGAAAACGGCAGGCACTTCAAACCGGCACTAGGAAACAGACTGAGAAACCAGAGTATGGGTTTCTCCTGCAACCCGTTCCCTTTGTGCTGGATGAACGAACGTCTCTCCACATGCTCAGTTCTGAGAGATAAGTGTGTGTGAAAGCCGTCCTTCACCTAGCTTGAAGGGAACACAAAGTTTCTTTTCAGTTGCCAACTCCACTCCATACATATATATGGGGAGGTACAAGCTCCAACTCGGTTTTACAGTGAAAACGGCAGGCACTTCAAACCGGCACTAGGAAACAGACTGAGAAACCAGAGTAAGGGTTTCTCCTGCAACCCGTTCCCTTTGTGCTGGATGAACGAACGTCTCTCCACATGCTCAGTTCTGAGAGATAAGTGTGTGTGAAAGCCGTCCTTCACCTAGCTTGAAGGGAACACAAAGTTTCTTTTCAGTTGCCAACTCCAATCCATACATATATATGGGGAGGTACAAGCCCAACTCGGTTTTACAGTGAAAACTGCAGGCACTTCAAACCGGCACTAGGAAACAGACTGAGAAACCAGAGTAAGGGTTTCTCCTGCAACCCGTTCCCTTTGTGCTGGATGAACGAACGTCTCTCCACATGCTCAGTTCTGAGAGATAAGTGTGTGTGAAAGCCGTCCTTCACCTAGCTTGAAGGGAACACAAAGTTTCTTTTCAGTTGCCAACTCCACTCCATACATATATATGGGGAGGTACAAGCTCCAACTCGGTTTTACAGTGAAAACGGCAGGCACTTCAAACCGGCACTAGGAAACAGACTGAGAAACCAGAGTAAGGGTTTCTCCTGCAACCCGTTCCCTTTGTGCTGGATGAACGAACGTCTCTCCACATGCTCAGTTCTGAGAGATAAGTGTGTGTGAAAGCCGTCCTTCACCTAGCTTGAAGGGAACACAAAGTTTCTTTTCAGTTGCCAACTCCACTCCATACATATATATGGGGAGGTACAAGCTCCAACTCGGTTTTACAGTGAAAACGGCAGGCACTTCAAACCGGCACTAGGAAACAGACTGAGAAACCAGAGTAAGGGTTTCTCCTGCAACCCGTTCCCTTTGTGCTGGATGAACGAACGTCTCTCCACATGCTCAGTTCTGAGAGATAAGTGTGTGTGAAAGCCGTCCTTCACCTAGCTTGAAGGGAACACAAAGTTTCTTTTCAGTTGCCAACTCCACTCCATACATATATATGGGGAGGTACAAGCTCCAACTCGGTTTTACAGTGAAAACGGCAGGCACTTCAAACCGGCACTAGGAAACAGACTGAGAAACCAGAGTAAGGGTTTCTCCTGCAACCCGTTCCCTTTGTGCTGGATGAACGAACGTCTCTCCACATGCTCAGTTCTGAGAGATAAGTGTGTGTGAAAGCCGTCCTTCACCTAGCTTGAAGGGAACACAAAGTTTCTTTTCAGTTGCCAACTCCACTCCATACATATATATGGGGAGGTACAAGCTCCAACTCGGTTTTACAGTGAAAACGGCAGGCACTTCAAACCGGCACTAGGAAACCGACTGAGAAAGCAGAGTAAGGGTTTCTCCTGCAACCCGTTCCCTTTGTGCTGGATGAACGAACGTCTCTCCACATGCTCAGTTCTGAGAGATAAGTGTGTGTGAAAGCCGTCCTTCACCTAGCTTGAAGGGAACACAAAGTTTCTTTTCAGTTGCCAACTCCACTCCATACATATATATGGGGAGGTACAAGCTCCAACTCGGTTTTACAGTGAAAACGGCAGGCACTTCAAACCGGCACTAGGAAACAGACTGAGAAACCAGAGTAAGGGTTTCTCCTGCAACCCGTTCCCTTTGTGCTGGATGAACGAACGTCTCTCCACATGCTCAGTTCTGAGAGATAAGTGTGTGTGAAAGCCGTCCTTCACCTAGCTTGAAGAGAACACAAAGTTTCTTTTCAGTTGCCAACTCCACTCCATACATATATATGGGGAGGTACAAGCTCCAACTCGGTTTTACAGTGAAAACGGCAGGCACTTCAAACCGGCACTAGGAAACAGACTGAGAAACCAGAGTAAGGGTTTCTCCTGCAACCCGTTCCCTTTGTGCTGGATGAACGAACGTCTCTCCACATGCTCAGTTCTGAGAGATAAGTGTGTGTGAAAGCCGCCCTTCACCTAGCTTGAAGGGAACACAAAGTTTCTTTTCAGTTGCCAACTCCACTCCATACATATATATGGGGAGGTACAAGCTCCAACTCGGTTTTACAGTGAAAACGGCAGGCACTTCAAACCGGCACTAGGAAACAGACTGAGAAACCAGAGTAAGGGTTTCTCCTGCAACCCGTTCCCTTTGTGCTGGATGAACGAACGTCTCTCCACATGCTCAGTTCTGAGAGATAAGTGTGTGTGAAAGCCGTCCTTCACCTAGCTTGAAGGGAACACAAAGTTTCTTTTCATTTGCCAACTCCACTCCATACATATATATGGGGAGGTACAAGCTCCAACTCGGTTTTACAGTGAAAACGGCAGGCACTTCAAACCGGCACTAGGAAACAGACTGAGAAACCAGAGTAAGGGTTTCTCCTGCAACCCGTTCCCTTTGTGCTGGATGAACGAACGTCTCTCCACATGCTCAGTTCTGAGAGATAAGTGTGTGTGAAAGCCGTCCTTCACCTAGCTTGAAGGGAACACAAAGTTTCTTTTCAGTTGCCAACTCCACTCCATACATATATATGGGGAGGTACAAGCTCCAACTCGGTTTTACAGTGAAAACGGCAGGCACTTCAAACCGGCACTAGGAAACAGACTGAGAAACCAGAGTAAGGGTTTCTCCTGCAACCCGTTCCCTTTGTGCTGGATGAACGAACGTCTCTCCACATGCTCAGTTCTGAGAGATAAGTGTGTGTGAAAGCCGTCCTTCACCTAGCTTGAAGGGAACACAAAGTTTCTTTTCAGTTGCCAACTCCACTCCATACATATATATGGGGAGGTACAAGCTCCAACTCGGTTTTACAGTGAAAACGGCAGGCACTTCAAACCGGCACTAGGAAACAGACTGAGAAACCAGAGTATGGGTTTCTCCTGCAACCCGTTCCCTTTGTGCTGGATGAACGAACGTCTCTCCACATGCTCAGTTCTGAGAGATAAGTGTGTGTGAAAGCCGTCCTTCACCTAGCTTGAAGGGAACACAAAGTTTCTTTTCAGTTGCCAACTCCACTCCATACATATATATGGGGAGGTACAAGCTCCAACTCGGTTTTACAGTGAAAACGGCAGGCACTTCAAACCGGCACTAGGAAACAGACTGAGAAACCAGAGTAAGGGTTTCTCCTGCAACCCGTTCCCTTTGTGCTGGATGAACGAACGTCTCTCCACATGCTCAGTTCTGAGAGATAAGTGTGTGTGAAAGCCGTCCTTCACCTAGCTTGAAGGGAACACAAAGTTTCTTTTCAGTTGCCAACTCCAATCCATACATATATATGGGGAGGTACAAGCCCAACTCGGTTTTACAGTGAAAACTGCAGGCACTTCAAACCGGCACTAGGAAACAGACTGAGAAACCAGAGTAAGGGTTTCTCCTGCAACCCGTTCCCTTTGTGCTGGATGAACGAACGTCTCTCCACATGCTCAGTTCTGAGAGATAAGTGTGTGTGAAAGCCGTCCTTCACCTAGCTTGAAGGGAACACAAAGTTTCTTTTCAGTTGCCAACTCCACTCCATACATATATATGGGGAGGTACAAGCTCCAACTCGGTTTTACAGTGAAAACGGCAGGCACTTCAAACCGGCACTAGGAAACAGACTGAGAAACCAGAGTAAGGGTTTCTCCTGCAACCCGTTCCCTTTGTGCTGGATGAACGAACGTCTCTCCACATGCTCAGTTCTGAGAGATAAGTGTGTGTGAAAGCCGTCCTTCACCTAGCTTGAAGGGAACACAAAGTTTCTTTTCAGTTGCCAACTCCACTCCATACATATATATGGGGAGGTACAAGCTCCAACTCGGTTTTACAGTGAAAACGGCAGGCACTTCAAACCGGCACTAGGAAACAGACTGAGAAACCAGAGTAAGGGTTTCTCCTGCAACCCTTTCCCTTTGTGCTGGATGAACGAACGTCTCTCCACATGCTCAGTTCTGAGAGATAAGTGTGTGTGAAAGCCGTCCTTCACCTAGCTTGAAGGGAACACAAAGTTTCTTTTCAGTTGCCAACTCCACTCCATACATATATATGGGGAGGTACAAGCTCCAACTCGGTTTTACAGTGAAAACGGCAGGCACTTCAAACCGGCACTAGGAAACAGACTGAGAAACCAGAGTAAGGGTTTCTCCTGCAACCCGTTCCCTTTGTGCTGGATGAACGAACGTCTCTCCACATGCTCAGTTCTGAGAGATAAGTGTGTGTGAAAGCCGTCCTTCACCTAGCTTGAAGGGAACACAAAGTTTCTTTTCAGTTGCCAACTCCACTCCATACATATATATGGGGAGGTACAAGCTCCAACTCGGTTTTACAGTGAAAACGTCAGGCACTTCAAACCGGCACTAGGAAACAGACTGAGAAACCAGAGTAAGGGTTTCTCCTGCAACCCGTTCCCTTTGTGCTGGATGAACGAACGTCTCTCCACATGCTCAGTTCTGAGAGATAAGTGTGTGTGAAAGCCGTCCTTCACCTAGCTTGAAGGGAACACAAAGTTTCTTTTCAGTTGCCAACTCCACTCCATACATATATATGGGGAGGTACAAGCTCCAACTCGGTTTTACAGTGAAAACGGCAGGCACTTCAAACCGGCACTAGGAAACCGACTGAGAAACCAGAGTAAGGGTTTCTCCTGCAACCCGTTCCCTTTGTGCTGGATGAACGAACGTCTCTCCACATGCTCAGTTCTGAGAGATAAGTGTGTGTGAAAGCCGTCCTTCACCTAGCTTGAAGGGAACACAAAGTTTCTTTTCAGTTGCCAACTCCACTCCATACATATATATGGGGAGGTACAAGCTCCAACTCGGTTTTACAGTGAAAACGGCAGGCACTTCAAACCGGCACTAGGAAACCGACTGAGAAACCAGAGTAAGGGTTTCCCTGCAACCCGTTCCCTTTGTGCTGGATGAACGAACGTCTCTCCACATGCTCAGTTCTGAGAGATAAGTGTGTGTGAAAGCCGTCCTTCACCTAGCTTGAAGGGAACACAAAGTTTCTTTTCAGTTGCCAACTCCACTCCATACATATATATGGGGAGGTACCAGCTCCAACTCGGTTTTACAGTGAAAACGGCAGGCACTTCAAACCGGCACTAGGAAACCGACTGAGAAACCAGAGTAAGGGTTTCTCCTGCAACCCGTTCCCTTTGTGCTGGATGAACGAACGTCTCTCCACATGCTCAGTTCTGAGAGATAAGTGTGTGTGAAAGCCGTCCTTCACCTAGCTTGAAGGGAACACAAAGTTTCTTTTCAGTTGCCAACTCCACTCCATACATATATATGGGGAGGTACAAGCTCCAACTCGGTTTTACAGTGAAAACGGCAGGCACTTCAAACCGGCACTAGGAAACCGACTGAGAAACCAGAGTAAGGGTTTCTCCTGCAACCCGTTCCCTTTGTGCTGGATGAACGAACGTCTCTCCACATGCTCAGTTCTGAGAGATAAGTGTGTGTGAAAGCCGTCCTTCACCTAGCTTGAAGGGAACACAAAGTTTCTTTTCAGTTGCCAACTCCACTCCATACATATATATGGGGAGGTACAAGCTCCAACTCGGTTTTACAGTGAAAACGGCAGGCACTTCAAACCGGCACTAGGAAACAGACTGAGAAACCAGAGTAAGGGTTTCTCCTGCAACCCGTTCCCTTTGTGCTGGATGAACGAACGTCTCTCCACATGCTCAGTTCTGAGAGATAAGTGTGTGTGAAAGCCGTCCTTCACCTAGCTTGAAGAGAACACAAAGTTTCTTTTCAGTTGCCAACTCCACTCCATACATATATATGGGGAGGTACAAGCTCCAACTCGGTTTTACAGTGAAAACGGCAGGCACTTCAAACCGGCACTAGGAAACAGACTGAGAAACCAGAGTAAGGGTTTCTCCTGCAACCCGTTCCCTTTGTGCTGGATGAACGAACGTCTCTCCACATGCTCAGTTCTGAGAGATAAGTGTGTGTGAAAGCCGTCCTTCACCTAGCTTGAAGGGAACACAAAGTTTCTTTTCAGTTGCCAACTCCACTCCATACATATATATGGGGAGGTACAAGCTCCAACTCGGTTTTACAGTGAAAACGGCAGGCACTTCAAACCGGCACTAGGAAACAGACTGAGAAACCAGAGTAAGGGTTTCTCCTGCAACCCGTTCCCTTTGTGCTGGATGAACGAACGTCTCTCCACATGCTCAGTTCTGAGAGATAAGTGTGTGTGAAAGCCGTCCTTCACCTAGCTTGAAGGGAACACAAAGTTTCTTTTCAGTTGCCAACTCCACTCCATACATATATATGGGGAGGTACAAGCTCCAACTCGGTTTTACAGTGAAAACGGCAGGCACTTCAAACCGGCACTAGGAAACAGACTGAGAAACCAGAGTAAGGGTTTCTCCTGCAACCCGTTCCCTTTGTGCTGGATGAACGAACGTCTCTCCACATGCTCAGTTCTGAGAGATAAGTGTGTGTGAAAGCCGTCCTTCACCTAGCTTGAAGGGAACACAAAGTTTCTTTTCAGTTGCCAACTCCACTCCATACATATATATGGGGAGGTACAAGCTCCAACTCGGTTTTACAGTGAAAACGGCAGGCACTTCAAACCGGCACTAGGAAACAGACTGAGAAACCAGAGTAAGGGTTTCTCCTGCAACCCGTTCCCTTTGTGCTGGATGAACGAACGTCTCTCCACATGCTCAGTTCTGAGAGATAAGTGTGTGTGAAAGACGTCCTTCACCTAGCTTGAAGGGAACACAAAGTTTCTTTTCAGTTGCCAACTCCACTCCATACATATATATGGGGAGGTACAAGCTCCAACTCGGTTTTACAGTGAAAACGGCAGGCACTTCAAACCGGCACTAGGAAACAGACTGAGAAACCAGAGTAAGGGTTTCTCCTGCAACCCGTTCCCTTTGTGCTGGATGAACGAACGTCTCTCCACATGCTCAGTTCTGAGAGATAAGTGTGTGTGAAAGCCGTCCTTCACCTAGCTTGAAGGGAACACAAAGTTTCTTTTCAGTTGCCAACTCCACTCCATACATATATATGGGGAGGTACAAGCTCCAACTCGGTTTTACAGTGAAAACGGCAGGCACTTCAAACCGGCACTAGGAAACAGACTGAGAAACCAGAGTAAGGGTTTCTCCTGCAACCCGTTCCCTTTGTGCTGGATGAACGAACGTCTCTCCACATGCTCAGTTCTGAGAGATAAGTGTGTGTGAAAGCCGTCCTTCACCTAGCTTGAAGGGAACACAAAGTTTCTTTTCAGTTGCCAACTCCAATCCATACATATATATGGGGAGGTACAAGCTCCAACTCGGTTTTACAGTGAAAACGGCAGGCACTTCAAACCGGCACTAGGAAACAGACTGAGAAACCAGAGTAAGGGTTTCTCCTGCAACCCGTTCCCTTTGTGCTGGATGAACGAACGTCTCTCCACATGCTCAGTTCTGAGAGATAAGTGTGTGTGAAAGCCGTCCTTCACCTAGCTTGAAGGGAACACAAAGTTTCTTTTCAGTTGCCAACTCCACTCCATACATATATATGGGGAGGTACAAGCTCCAACTCGGTTTTACAGTGAAAACGGCAGGCACTTCAAACCGGCACTAGGAAACAGACTGAGAAACCAGAGTAAGGGTTTCTCCTGCAACCCGTTCCCTTTGTGCTGGATGAACGAACGTCTCTCCACATGCTCAGTTCTGAGAGATAAGTGTGTGTGAAAGCCGTCCTTCACCTAGCTTGAAGGGAACACAAAGTTTCTTTTCAGTTGCCAACTCCACTCCATACATATATATGGGGAGGTACAAGCTCCAACTCGGTTTTACAGTGAAAACGGCAGGCACTTCAAACCGGCACTAGGAAACAGACTGAGAAACCAGAGTAAGGGTTTCTCCTGCAACCCTTTCCCTTTGTGCTGGATGAACGAACGTCTCTCCACATGCTCAGTTCTGAGAGATAAGTGTGTGTGAAAGCCGTCCTTCACCTAGCTTGAAGGGAACACAAAGTTTCTTTTCAGTTGCCAACTCCACTCCATACATATATATGGGGAGGTACAAGCTCCAACTCGGTTTTACAGTGAAAACGGCAGGCACTTCAAACCGGCACTAGGAAACCGACTGAGAAACCAGAGTAAGGGTTTCTCCTGCAACCCGTTCCCTTTGTGCTGGATGAACGAACGTCTCTCCACATGCTCAGTTCTGAGAGATAAGTGTGTGTGAAAGCCGTCCTTCACCTAGCTTGAAGGGAACACAAAGTTTCTTTTCAGTTGCCAACTCCACTCCATACATATATATGGGGAGGTACAAGCTCCAACTCGGTTTTACAGTGAAAACGGCAGGCACTTCAAACCGGCACTAGGAAACAGACTGAGAAACCAGAGTAAGGGTTTCTCCTGCAACCCGTTCCCTTTGTGCTGGATGAACGAACGTCTCTCCACATGCTCAGTTCTGAGAGATAAGTGTGTGTGAAAGCCGTCCTTCACCTAGCTTGAAGGGAACACAAAGTTTCTTTTCAGTTGCCAACTCCACTCCATACATATATATGGGGAGGTACAAGCTCCAACTCGGTTTTACAGTGAAAACGGCAGGCACTTCAAACCGGCACTAGGAAACAGACTGAGAAACCAGAGTAAGGGTTTCTCCTGCAACCCGTTCCCTTTGTGCTGGATGAACGAACGTCTCTCCACATGCTCAGTTCTGAGAGATAAGTGTGTGTGAAAGCCGTCCTTCACCTAGCTTGAAGGGAACACAAAGTTTCTTTTCAGTTGCCAACTCCACTCCATACATATATATGGGGAGGTACAAGCTCCAACTCGGTTTTACAGTGAAAACGGCAGGCACTTCAAACCGGCACTAGGAAACCGACTGAGAAACCAGTGTAAGGGTTTCTCCTGCAACCCGTTCCCTTTGTGCTGGATGAACGAACGTCTCTCCACATGCTCAGTTCTGAGAGATAAGTGTGTGTGAAAGCCGTCCTTCACCTAGCTTGAAGGGAACACAAAGTTTCTTTTCAGTTGCCAACTCCACTCCATACATATATATGGGGAGGTACAAGCTCCAACTCGGTTTTACAGTGAAAACGGCAGGCACTTCAAACCGGCACTAGGAAACAGACTGAGAAACCAGAGTAAGGGTTTCTCCTGCAACCCGTTCCCTTTGTGCTGGATGAACGAACGTCTCTCCACATGCTCAGTTCTGAGATATAAGTGTGTGTGAAAGCCGTCCTTCACCTAGCTTGAAGGGAACACAAAGTTTCTTTTCAGTTGCCAACTCCACTCCATACATATATATGGGGAGGTACAAGCTCCAACTCGGTTTTACAGTGAAAACGGCAGGCACTTCAAACCGGCACTAGGAAACAGACTGAGAAACCAGAGTAAGGGTTTCTCCTGCAACCCGTTCCCTTTGTGCTGGATGAACGAACGTCTCTCCACATGCTCAGTTCTGAGAGATAAGTGTGTGTGAAAGCCGTCCTTCACCTAGCTTGAAGGGAACACAAAGTTTCTTTTCAGTTGCCAACTCCACTCCATACATATATATGGGGAGGTACAAGCTCCAACTCGGTTTTACAGTGAAAACGGCAGGCACTTCAAACCGGCACTAGGAAACAGACTGAGAAACCAGAGTAAGGGTTTCTCCTGCAACCCGTTCCCTTTGTGCTGGATGAACGAACGTCTCTCCACATGCTCAGTTCTGAGAGATAAGTGTGTGTGAAAGCCGTCCTTCACCTAGCTTGAAGGGAACACAAAGTTTCTTTTCAGTTGCCAACTCCAATCCATACATATATATGGGGAGGTACAAGCTCCAACTCGGTTTTACAGTGAAAACGGCAGGCACTTCAAACCGGCACTAGGAAACAGACTGAGAAACCAGAGTAAGGGTTTCTCCTGCAACCCGTTCCCTTTGTGCTGGATGAACGAACGTCTCTCCACATGCTCAGTTCTGAGAGATAAGTGTGTGTGAAAGCCGTCCTTCACCTAGCTTGAAGGGAACACAAAGTTTCTTTTCAGTTGCCAACTCCACTCCATACATATATATGGGGAGGTACAAGCTCCAACTCGGTTTTACAGTGAAAACGGCAGGCACTTCAAACCGGCACTAGGAAACAGACTGAGAAACCAGAGTAAGGGTTTCTCCTGCAACCCGTTCCCTTTGTGCTGGATGAACGAACGTCTCTCCACATGCTCAGTTCTGAGAGATAAGTGTGTGTGAAAGCCGTCCTTCACCTAGCTTGAAGGGAACACAAAGTTTCTTTTCAGTTGCCAACTCCACTCCATACATATATATGGGGAGGTACAAGCTCCAACTCGGTTTTACAGTGAAAACGGCAGGCACTTCAAACCGGCACTAGGAAACAGACTGAGAAACCAGAGTAAGGGTTTCTCCTGCAACCCGTTCCCTTTGTGCTGGATGAACGAACGTCTCTCCACATGCTCAGTTCTGAGAGATAAGTGTGTGTGAAAGCCGTCCTTCACCTAGCTTGAAGGGAACACAAAGTTTCTTTTCAGTTGCCAACTCCACTCCATACATATATATGGGGAGGTACAAGCTCCAACTCGGTTTTACAGTGAAAACGGCAGGCACTTCAAACCGGCACTAGGAAACAGACTGAGAAACCAGAGTAAGGGTTTCTCCTGCAACCCGTTCCCTTTGTGCTGGATGAACGAACGTCTCTCCACATGCTCAGTTCTGAGAGATAAGTGTGTGTGAAAGCCGTCCTTCACCTAGCTTGAAGGGAACACAAAGTTTCTTTTCAGTTGCCAACTCCACTCCATACATATATATGGGGAGGTACAAGCTCCAACTCGGTTTTACAGTGAAAACGGCAGGCACTTCAAACCGGCACTAGGAAACCGACTGAGAAACCAGAGTAAGGGTTTCTCCTGCAACCCGTTCCCTTTGTGCTGGATGAACGAACGTCTCTCCACATGCTCAGTTCTGAGAGATAAGTGTGTGTGAAAGCCGTCCTTCACCTAGCTTGAAGGGAACACAAAGTTTCTTTTCAGTTGCCAACTCCACTCCATACATATATATGGGGAGGTACAAGCTCCAACTCGGTTTTACAGTGAAAACGGCAGGCACTTCAAACCGGCACTAGGAAACAGACTGAGAAACCAGAGTAAGGGTTTCTCCTGCAACCCGTTCCCTTTGTGCTGGATGAACGAACGTCTCTCCACATGCTCAGTTCTGAGAGATAAGTGTGTGTGAAAGCCGTCCTTCACCTAGCTTGAAGGGAACACAAAGTTTCTTTTCAGTTGCCAACTCCACTCCATACATATATATGGGGAGGTACAAGCTCCAACTCGGTTTTACAGTGAAAACGGCAGGCACTTCAAACCGGCACTAGGAAACCGACTGAGAAACCAGAGTAAGGGTTTCTCCTGCAACCCGTTCCCTTTGTGCTGGATGAACGAACGTCTCTCCACATGCTCAGTTCTGAGAGATAAGTGTGTGTGAAAGCCGTCCTTCACCTAGCTTGAAGGGAACACAAAGTTTCTTTTCAGTTGCCAACTCCACTCCATACATATATATGGGGAGGTACAAGCTCCAACTCGGTTTTACAGTGAAAACGGCAGGCACTTCAAACCGGCACTAGGAAACAGACTGAGAAACCAGAGTAAGGGTTTCTCCTGCAACCCGTTCCCTTTGTGCTGGATGAACGAACGTCTCTCCACATGCTCAGTTCTGAGAGATAAGTGTGTGTGAAAGCCGTCCTTCACCTAGCTTGAAGGGAACACAAAGTTTCTTTTCAGTTGCCAACTCCACTCCATACATATATATGGGGAGGTACAAGCTCCAACTCGGTTTTACAGTGAAAACGGCAGGCACTTCAAACCGGCAGTAGGAAACAGACTGAGAAACCAGAGTAAGGGTTTCTCCTGCAACCCGTTCCCTTTGTGCTGGATGAACGAACGTCTCTCCACATGCTCAGTTCTGAGAGATAAGTGTGTGTGAAAGCCGTCCTTCACCTAGCTTGAAGGGAACACAAAGTTTCTTTTCAGTTGCCAACTCCACTCCATACATATATATGGGGAGGTACAAGCTCCAACTCGGTTTTACAGTGAAAACGGCAGGCACTTCAAACCGGCACTAGGAAACAGACTGAGAAACCAGAGTAAGGGTTTCTCCTGCAACCCGTTCCCTTTGTGCTGGATGAACGAACGTCTCTCCACATGCTCAGTTCTGAGATATAAGTGTGTGTGAAAGCCGTCCTTCACCTAGCTTGAAGGGAACACAAAGTTTCTTTTCAGTTGCCAACTCCACTCCATACATATATATGGGGAGGTACAAGCTCCAACTCGGTTTTACAGTGAAAACGGCAGGCACTTCAAACCGGCACTAGGAAACAGACTGAGAAACCAGAGTAAGGGTTTCTCCTGCAACCCGTTCCCTTTGTGCTGGATGAACGAACGTCTCTCCACATGCTCAGTTCTGAGAGATAAGTGTGTGTGAAAGCCGTCCTTCACCTAGCTTGAAGGGAACACAAAGTTTCTTTTCAGTTGCCAACTCCACTCCATACATATATATGGGGAGGTACAAGCTCCAACTCGGTTTTACAGTGAAAACGGCAGGCACTTCAAACCGGCACTAGGAAACAGACTGAGAAACCAGAGTAAGGGTTTCTCCTGCAACCCGTTCCCTTTGTGCTGGATGAACGAACGTCTCTCCACATGCTCAGTTCTGAGAGATAAGTGTGTGTGAAAGCCGTCCTTCACCTAGCTTGAAGGGAACACAAAGTTTCTTTTCAGTTGCCAACTCCACTCCATACATATATATGGGGAGGTACAAGCTCCAACTCGGTTTTACAGTGAAAACGGCAGGCACTTCAAACCGGCACTAGGAAACCGACTGAGAAACCAGAGTAAGGGTTTCTCCTGCAACCCGTTCCCTTTGTGCTGGATGAACGAACGTCTCTCCACATGCTCAGTTCTGAGAGATAAGTGTGTGTGAAAGCCGTCCTTCACCTAGCTTGAAGGGAACACAAAGTTTCTTTTCAGTTGCCAACTCCACTCCATACATATATATGGGGAGGTACAAGCTCCAACTCGGTTTTACAGTGAAAACGGCAGGCACTTCAAACCGGCACTAGGAAACAGACTGAGAAACCAGAGTAAGGGTTTCTCCTGCAACCCGTTCCCTTTGTGCTGGATGAACGAACGTCTCTCCACATGCTCAGTTCTGAGAGATAAGTGTGTGTGAAAGCCGTCCTTCACCTAGCTTGAAGGGAACACAAAGTTTCTTTTCAGTTGCCAACTCCACTCCATACATATATATGGGGAGGTACAAGCTCCAACTCGGTTTTACAGTGAAAACGGCAGGCACTTCAAACCGGCACTAGGAAACAGACTGAGAAACCAGAGT
Organism: Vicugna pacos; assembly: GCF_048564905.1. Lineage (NCBI taxonomy): Eukaryota > Metazoa > Chordata > Mammalia > Artiodactyla > Camelidae > Vicugna > Vicugna pacos. Next base: position 3,141,199 of record NW_027328784.1, read on the forward strand.
AAGGGTTTCTCCTGCAACCCGTTCCCTTTGTGCTGGATGAACGAACGTCTCTCCACATGCTCAGTTCTGAGAGATAAGTGTGTGTGAAAGCCGTCCTTCACCTAGCTTGAAGGGAACACAAAGTTTCTTTTCAGTTGCCAACTCCACTCCATACATATATATGGGGAGGTACAAGCTCCAACTCGGTTTTACAGTGAAAACGGCAGGCACTTCAAACCGGCACTAGGAAACCGACTGAGAAACCAGAGTAAGGGTTTCTCCTGCAACCCGTTCCCTTTGTGCTGGATGAACGAACGTCTCTCCACATGCTCAGTTCTGAGAGATAAGTGTGTGTGAAAGCCGTCCTTCACCTAGCTTGAAGGGAACACAAAGTTTCTTTTCAGTTGCCAACTCCACTCCATACATATATATGGGGAGGTACAAGCTCCAACTCGGTTTTACAGTGAAAACGGCAGGCACTTCAAACCGGCACTAGGAAACAGACTGAGAAACCAGAGTAAGGGTTTCTCCTGCAACCCGTTCCCTTTGTGCTGGATGAACGAACGTCTCTCCACATGCTCAGTTCTGAGAGATAAGTGTGTGTGAAAGCCGTCCTTCACCTAGCTTGAAGGGAACACAAAGTTTCTTTTCAGTTGCCAACTCCACTCCATACATATATATGGGGAGGTACAAGCTCCAACTCGGTTTTACAGTGAAAACGGCAGGCACTTCAAACCGGCACTAGGAAACCGACTGAGAAACCAGAGTAAGGGTTTCTCCTGCAACCCGTTCCCTTTGTGCTGGATGAACGAACGTCTCTCCACATGCTCAGTTCTGAGAGATAAGTGTGTGTGAAAGCCGTCCTTCACCTAGCTTGAAGGGAACACAAAGTTTCTTTTCAGTTGCCAACTCCACTCCATACATATATATGGGGAGGTACAAGCTCCAACTCGGTTTTACAGTGAAAACGGCAGGCACTTCAAACCGGCACTAGGAAACAGACTGAGAAACCAGAGTAAGGGTTTCTCCTGCAACCCGTTCCCTTTGTGCTGGATGAACGAACGTCTCTCCACATGCTCAGTTCTGAGAGATAAGTGTGTGTGAAAGCCGTCCTTCACCTAGCTTGAAGGGAACACAAAGTTTCTTTTCAGTTGCCAACTCCACTCCATACATATATATGGGGAGGTACAAGCTCCAACTCGGTTTTACAGTGAAAACGGCAGGCACTTCAAACCGGCACTAGGAAACAGACTGAGAAACCAGAGTAAGGGTTTCTCCTGCAACCCGTTCCCTTTGTGCTGGATGAACGAACGTCTCTCCACATGCTCAGTTCTGAGAGATAAGTGTGTGTGAAAGCCGTCCTTCACCTAGCTTGAAGGGAACACAAAGTTTCTTTTCAGTTGCCAACTCCACTCCATACATATATATGGGGAGGTACAAGCTCCAACTCGGTTTTACAGTGAAAACGGCAGGCACTTCAAACCGGCACTAGGAAACAGACTGAGAAACCAGAGTAAGGGTTTCTCCTGCAACCCGTTCCCTTTGTGCTGGATGAACGAACGTCTCTCCACATGCTCAGTTCTGAGATATAAGTGTGTGTGAAAGCCGTCCTTCACCTAGCTTGAAGGGAACACAAAGTTTCTTTTCAGTTGCCAACTCCACTCCATACATATATATGGGGAGGTACAAGCTCCAACTCGGTTTTACAGTGAAAACGGCAGGCACTTCAAACCGGCACTAGGAAACAGACTGAGAAACCAGAGTAAGGGTTTCTCCTGCAACCCGTTCCCTTTGTGCTGGATGAACGAACGTCTCTCCACATGCTCAGTTCTGAGAGATAAGTGTGTGTGAAAGCCGTCCTTCACCTAGCTTGAAGGGAACACAAAGTTTCTTTTCAGTTGCCAACTCCACTCCATACATATATATGGGGAGGTACAAGCTCCAACTCGGTTTTACAGTGAAAACGGCAGGCACTTCAAACCGGCACTAGGAAACCGACTGAGAAACCAGAGTAAGGGTTTCTCCTGCAACCCGTTCCCTTTGTGCTGGATGAACGAACGTCTCTCCACATGCTCAGTTCTGAGAGATAAGTGTGTGTGAAAGCCGTCCTTCACCTAGCTTGAAGGGAACACAAAGTTTCTTTTCAGTTGCCAACTCCACTCCATACATATATATGGGGAGGTACAAGCTCCAACTCGGTTTTACAGTGAAAACGGCAGGCACTTCAAACCGGCACTAGGAAACAGACTGAGAAACCAGAGTAAGGGTTTCTCCTGCAACCCGTTCCCTTTGTGCTGGATGAACGAACGTCTCTCCACATGCTCAGTTCTGAGAGATAAGTGTGTGTGAAAGCCGTCCTTCACCTAGCTTGAAGGGAACACAAAGTTTCTTTTCAGTTGCCAACTCCACTCCATACATATATATGGGGAGGTACAAGCTCCAACTCGGTTTTACAGTGAAAACGGCAGGCACTTCAAACCGGCACTAGGAAACCGACTGAGAAACCAGAGTAAGGGTTTCTCCTGCAACCCGTTCCCTTTGTGCTGGATGAACGAACGTCTCTCCACATGCTCAGTTCTGAGAGATAAGTGTGTGTGAAAGCCGTCCTTCACCTAGCTTGAAGGGAACACAAAGTTTCTTTTCAGTTGCCAACTCCACTCCATACATATATATGGGGAGGTACAAGCTCCAACTCGGTTTTACAGTGAAAACGGCAGGCACTTCAAACCGGCACTAGGAAACAGACTGAGAAACCAGAGTAAGGGTTTCTCCTGCAACCCGTTCCCTTTGTGCTGGATGAACGAACGTCTCTCCACATGCTCAGTTCTGAGATATAAGTGTGTGTGAAAGCCGTCCTTCACCTAGCTTGAAGGGAACACAAAGTTTCTTTTCAGTTGCCAACTCCACTCCATACATATATATGGGGAGGTACAAGCTCCAACTCGGTTTTACAGTGAAAACGGCAGGCACTTCAAACCGGCACTAGGAAACAGACTGAGAAACCAGAGTAAGGGTTTCTCCTGCAACCCGTTCCCTTTGTGCTGGATGAACGAACGTCTCTCCACATGCTCAGTTCTGAGAGATAAGTGTGTGTGAAAGCCGTCCTTCACCTAGCTTGAAGGGAACACAAAGTTTCTTTTCAGTTGCCAACTCCACTCCATACATATATATGGGGAGGTACAAGCTCCAACTCGGTTTTACAGTGAAAACGGCAGGCACTTCAAACCGGCACTAGGAAACAGACTGAGAAACCAGAGTAAGGGTTTCTCCTGCAACCCGTTCCCTTTGTGCTGGATGAACGAACGTCTCTCCACATGCTCAGTTCTGAGAGATAAGTGTGTGTGAAAGCCGTCCTTCACCTAGCTTGAAGGGAACACAAAGTTTCTTTTCAGTTGCCAACTCCACTCCATACATATATATGGGGAGGTACAAGCTCCAACTCGGTTTTACAGTGAAAACGGCAGGCACTTCAAACCGGCACTAGGAAACAGACTGAGAAACCAGAGTAAGGGTTTCTCCTGCAACCCGTTCCCTTTGTGCTGGATGAACGAACGTCTCTCCACATGCTCAGTTCTGAGAGATAAGTGTGTGTGAAAGCCGTCCTTCACCTAGCTTGAAGGGAACACAAAGTTTCTTTTCAGTTGCCAACTCCACTCCATACATATATATGGGGAGGTACAAGCTCCAACTCGGTTTTACAGTGAAAACGGCAGGCACTTCAAACCGGCACTAGGAAACAGACTGAGAAACCAGAGTAAGGGTTTCTCCTGCAACCCGTTCCCTTTGTGCTGGATGAACGAACGTCTCTCCACATGCTCAGTTCTGAGAGATAAGTGTGTGTGAAAGCCGTCCTTCACCTAGCTTGAAGGGAACACAAAGTTTCTTTTCAGTTGCCAACTCCACTCCATACATATATATGGGGAGGTACAAGCTCCAACTCGGTTTTACAGTGAAAACGGCAGGCACTTCAAACCGGCACTAGGAAACAGACTGAGAAACCAGAGTAAGGGTTTCTCCTGCAACCCGTTCCCTTTGTGCTGGATGAACGAACGTCTCTCCACATGCTCAGTTCTGAGAGATAAGTGTGTGTGAAAGCCGTCCTTCACCTAGCTTGAAGGGAACACAAAGTTTCTTTTCAGTTGCCAACTCCACTCCATACATATATATGGGGAGGTACCAGCTCCAACTCGGTTTTACAGTGAAAACGGCAGGCACTTCAAACCGGCTCTAGGAAACAGACTGAGAAACCAGAGTAAGGGTTTCTCCTGCAACCCGTTCCCTTTGTGCTGGATGAACGAACGTCTCTCCACATGCTCAGTTCTGAGAGATAAGTGTGTGTGAAAGCCGTCCTTCACCTAGCTTGAAGGGAACACAAAGTTTCTTTTCAGTTGCCAACTCCACTCCATACATATATATGGGGAGGTACAAGCTCCAACTCGGTTTTACAGTGAAAACGGCAGGCACTTCAAACCGGCACTAGGAAACAGACTGAGAAACCAGAGTAAGGGTTTCTCCTGCAAACCTTTCCCTTTGTGCTGGATGAACGAACGTCTCTCCACATGCTCAGTTCTGAGAGATAAGTGTGTGTGAAAGCCGTCCTTCACCTAGCTTGAAGGGAACACAAAGTTTCTTTTCAGTTGCCAACTCCACTCCATACATATATATGGGGAGGTACAAGCTCCAACTCGGTTTTACAGTGAAAACGGCAGGCACTTCAAACCGGCACTAGGAAACAGACTGAGAAACCAGAGTAAGGGTTTCTCCTGCAACCCGTTCCCTTTGTGCTGGATGAACGAACGTCTCTCCACATGCTCAGTTCTGAGAGATAAGTGTGTGTGAAAGCCGTCCTTCACCTAGCTTGAAGGGAACACAAAGTTTCTTTTCAGTTGCCAACTCCACTCCATACATATATATGGGGAGGTACAAGCTCCAACTCGGTTTTACAGTGAAAACGGCAGGCACTTCAAACCGGCACTAGGAAACAGACTGAGAAACCAGAGTAAGGGTTTCTCCTGCAACCCGTTCCCTTTGTGCTGGATGAACGAACGTCTCTCCACATGCTCAGTTCTGAGAGATAAGTGTGTGTGAAAGCCGTCCTTCACCTAGCTTGAAGGGAACACAAAGTTTCTTTTCAGTTGCCAACTCCACTCCATACATATATATGGGGAGGTACAAGCTCCAACTCGGTTTTACAGTGAAAACGGCAGGCACTTCAAACCGGCACTAGGAAACAGACTGAGAAACCAGAGTAAGGGTTTCTCCTGCAACCCGTTCCCTTTGTGCTGGATGAACGAACGTCTCTCCACATGCTCAGTTCTGAGAGATAAGTGTGTGTGAAAGCCGTCCTTCACCTAGCTTGAAGGGAACACAAAGTTTCTTTTCAGTTGCCAACTCCACTCCATACATATATATGGGGAGGTACAAGCTCCAACTCGGTTTTACAGTGAAAACGGCAGGCACTTCAAACCGGCACTAGGAAACAGACTGAGAAACCAGAGTAAGGGTTTCTCCTGCAACCCGTTCCCTTTGTGCTGGATGAACGAACGTCTCTCCACATGCTCAGTTCTGAGAGATAAGTGTGTGTGAAAGCCGTCCTTCACCTAGCTTGAAGGGAACACAAAGTTTCTTTTCAGTTGCCAACTCCACTCCATACATATATATGGGGAGGTACAAGCTCCAACTCGGTTTTACAGTGAAAACGGCAGGCACTTCAAACCGGCACTAGGAAACAGACTGAGAAACCAGAGTAAGGGTTTCTCCTGCAACCCGTTCCCTTTGTGCTGGATGAACGAACGTCTCTCCACATGCTCAGTTCTGAGAGATAAGTGTGTGTGAAAGCCGTCCTTCACCTAGCTTGAAGGGAACACAAAGTTTCTTTTCAGTTGCCAACTCCACTCCATACATATATATGGGGAGGTACAAGCTCCAACTCGGTTTTACAGTGAAAACGGCAGGCACTTCAAACCGGCACTAGGAAACAGACTGAGAAACCAGAGTAAGGGTTTCTCCTGCAACCCGTTCCCTTTGTGCTGGATGAACGAACGTCTCTCCACATGCTCAGTTCTGAGAGATAAGTGTGTGTGAAAGACGTCCTTCACCTAGCTTGAAGGGAACACAAAGTTTCTTTTCAGTTGCCAACTCCACTCCATACATATATATGGGGAGGTACAAGCTCCAACTCGGTTTTACAGTGAAAACGGCAGGCACTTCAAACCGGCACTAGGAAACAGACTGAGAAACCAGAGTAAGGGTTTCTCCTGCAACCCGTTCCCTTTGTGCTGGATGAACGAACGTCTCTCCACATGCTCAGTTCTGAGAGATAAGTGTGTGTGAAAGCCGTCCTTCACCTAGCTTGAAGGGAACACAAAGTTTCTTTTCAGTTGCCAACTCCACTCCATACATATATATGGGGAGGTACAAGCTCCAACTCGGTTTTACAGTGAAAACGGCAGGCACTTCAAACCGGCACTAGGAAACAGACTGAGAAACCAGAGTAAGGGTTTCTCCTGCAACCCGTTCCCTTTGTGCTGGATGAACGAACGTCTCTCCACATGCTCAGTTCTGAGAGATAAGTGTGTGTGAAAGACGTCCTTCACCTAGCTTGAAGGGAACACAAAGTTTCTTTTCAGTTGCCAACTCCAATCCATACATATATATGGGGAGGTACAAGCTCCAACTCGGTTTTACAGTGAAAACGGCAGGCACTTCAAACCGGCACTAGGAAACAGACTGAGAAACCAGAGTAAGGGTTTCTCCTGCAACCCGTTCCCTTTGTGCTGGATGAACGAACGTCTCTCCACATGCTCAGTTCTGAGAGATAAGTGTGTGTGAAAGCCGTCCTTCACCTAGCTTGAAGGGAACACAAAGTTTCTTTTCAGTTGCCAACTCCACTCCATACATATATATGGGGAGGTACAAGCTCCAACTCGGTTTTACAGTGAAAACGGCAGGCACTTCAAACCGGCACTAGGAAACAGACTGAGAAACCAGAGTAAGGGTTTCTCCTGCAACCCGTTCCCTTTGTGCTGGATGAACGAACGTCTCTCCACATGCTCAGTTCTGAGAGATAAGTGTGTGTGAAAGCCGTCCTTCACCTAGCTTGAAGGGAACACAAAGTTTCTTTTCAGTTGCCAACTCCACTCCATACATATATATGGGGAGGTACAAGCTCCAACTCGGTTTTACAGTGAAAACGGCAGGCACTTCAAACCGGCACTAGGAAACAGACTGAGAAACCAGAGTAAGGGTTTCTCCTGCAACCCTTTCCCTTTGTGCTGGATGAACGAACGTCTCTCCACATGCTCAGTTCTGAGAGATAAGTGTGTGTGAAAGCCGTCCTTCACCTAGCTTGAAGGGAACACAAAGTTTCTTTTCAGTTGCCAACTCCACTCCATACATATATATGGGGAGGTACAAGCTCCAACTCGGTTTTACAGTGAAAACGGCAGGCACTTCAAACCGGCACTAGGAAACCGACTGAGAAACCAGAGTAAGGGTTTCTCCTGCAACCCGTTCCCTTTGTGCTGGATGAACGAACGTCTCTCCACATGCTCAGTTCTGAGAGATAAGTGTGTGTGAAAGCCGTCCTTCACCTAGCTTGAAGGGAACACAAAGTTTCTTTTCAGTTGCCAACTCCACTCCATACATATATATGGGGAGGTACAAGCTCCAACTCGGTTTTACAGTGAAAACGGCAGGCACTTCAAACCGGCACTAGGAAACAGACTGAGAAACCAGAGTAAGGGTTTCTCCTGCAACCCGTTCCCTTTGTGCTGGATGAACGAACGTCTCTCCACATGCTCAGTTCTGAGAGATAAGTGTGTGTGAAAGCCGTCCTTCACCTAGCTTGAAGGGAACACAAAGTTTCTTTTCAGTTGCCAACTCCACTCCATACATATATATGGGGAGGTACAAGCTCCAACTCGGTTTTACAGTGAAAACGGCAGGCACTTCAAACCGGCACTAGGAAACAGACTGAGAAACCAGAGTAAGGGTTTCTCCTGCAACCCGTTCCCTTTGTGCTGGATGAACGAACGTCTCTCCACATGCTCAGTTCTGAGAGATAAGTGTGTGTGAAAGCCGTCCTTCACCTAGCTTGAAGGGAACACAAAGTTTCTTTTCAGTTGCCAACTCCACTCCATACATATATATGGGGAGGTACAAGCTCCAACTCGGTTTTACAGTGAAAACGGCAGGCACTTCAAACCGGCACTAGGAAACCGACTGAGAAACCAGTGTAAGGGTTTCTCCTGCAACCCGTTCCCTTTGTGCTGGATGAACGAACGTCTCTCCACATGCTCAGTTCTGAGAGATAAGTGTGTGTGAAAGCCGTCCTTCACCTAGCTTGAAGGGAACACAAAGTTTCTTTTCAGTTGCCAACTCCACTCCATACATATATATGGGGAGGTACAAGCTCCAACTCGGTTTTACAGTGAAAACGGCAGGCACTTCAAACCGGCACTAGGAAACAGACTGAGAAACCAGAGTAAGGGTTTCTCCTGCAACCCGTTCCCTTTGTGCTGGATGAACGAACGTCTCTCCACATGCTCAGTTCTGAGAGATAAGTGTGTGTGAAAGCCGTCCTTCACCTAGCTTGAAGGGAACACAAAGTTTCTTTTCAGTTGCCAACTCCACTCCATACATATATATGGGGAGGTACAAGCTCCAACTCGGTTTTACAGTGAAAACGGCAGGCACTTCAAACCGGCACTAGGAAACAGACTGAGAAACCAGAGTAAGGGTTTCTCCTGCAACCCGTTCCCTTTGTGCTGGATGAACGAACGTCTCTCCACATGCTCAGTTCTGAGAGATAAGTGTGTGTGAAAGCCGTCCTTCACCTAGCTTGAAGGGAACACAAAGTTTCTTTTCAGTTGCCAACTCCACTCCATACATATATATGGGGAGGTACAAGCTCCAACTCGGTTTTACAGTGAAAACGGCAGGCACTTCAAACTGGCACTAGGAAACAGACTGAGAAACCAGAGTAAGGGTTTCTCCTGCAACCCGTTCCCTTTGTGCTGGATGAACGAACGTCTCTCCACATGCTCAGTTCTGAGAGATAAGTGTGTGTGAAAGCCGTCCTTCACCTAGCTTGAAGGGAACACAAAGTTTCTTTTCAGTTGCCAACTCCACTCCATACATATATATGGGGAGGTACAAGCTCCAACTCGGTTTTACAGTGAAAACGGCAGGCACTTCAAACCGGCACTAGGAAACAGACTGAGAAACCAGAGTAAGGGTTTCTCCTGCAACCCGTTCCCTTTGTGCTGGATGAACGAACGTCTCTCCACATGCTCAGTTCTGAGAGATAAGTGTGTGTGAAAGCCGTCCTTCACCTAGCTTGAAGGGAACACAAAGTTTCTTTTCAGTTGCCAACTCCACTCCATACATATATATGGGGAGGTACAAGCTCCAACTCGGTTTTACAGTGAAAACGGCAGGCACTTCAAACCGGCACTAGGAAACAGACTGAGAAACCAGAGTAAGGGTTTCTCCTGCAACCCGTTCCCTTTGTGCTGGATGAACGAACGTCTCTCCACATGCTCAGTTCTGAGAGATAAGTGTGTGTGAAAGCCGTCCTTCACCTAGCTTGAAGGGAACACAAAGTTTCTTTTCAGTTGCCAACTCCACTCCATACATATATATGGGGAGGTACAAGCTCCAACTCGGTTTTACAGTGAAAACGGCAGGCACTTCAAACCGGCACTAGGAAACAGACTGAGAAACCAGAGTAAGGGTTTCTCCTGCAACCCGTTCCCTTTGTGCTGGATGAACGAACGTCTCTCCACATGCTCAGTTCTGAGAGATAAGTGTGTGTGAAAGCCGTCCTTCACCTAGCTTGAAGGGAACACAAAGTTTCTTTTCAGTTGCCAACTCCACTCCATACATATATATGGGGAGGTACCAGCTCCAACTCGGTTTTACAGTGAAAACGGCAGGCACTTCAAACCGGCTCTAGGAAACAGACTGAGAAACCAGAGTAAGGGTTTCTCCTGCAACCCGTTCCCTTTGTGCTGGATGAACGAACGTCTCTCCACATGCTCAGTTCTGAGAGATAAGTGTGTGTGAAAGCCGTCCTTCACCTAGCTTGAAGGGAACACAAAGTTTCTTTTCAGTTGCCAACTCCACTCCATACATATATATGGGGAGGTACAAGCTCCAACTCGGTTTTACAGTGAAAACGGCAGGCACTTCAAACCGGCACTAGGAAACAGACTGAGAAACCAGAGTAAGGGTTTCTCCTGCAAACCTTTCCCTTTGTGCTGGATGAACGAACGTCTCTCCACATGCTCAGTTCTGAGAGATAAGTGTGTGTGAAAGCCGTCCTTCACCTAGCTTGAAGGGAACACAAAGTTTCTTTTCAGTTGCCAACTCCACTCCATACATATATATGGGGAGGTACAAGCTCCAACTCGGTTTTACAGTGAAAACGGCAGGCACTTCAAACCGGCACTAGGAAACAGACTGAGAAACCAGAGTAAGGGTTTCTCCTGCAACCCGTTCCCTTTGTGCTGGATGAACGAACGTCTCTCCACATGCTCAGTTCTGAGAGATAAGTGTGTGTGAAAGCCGTCCTTCACCTAGCTTGAAGGGAACACAAAGTTTCTTTTCAGTTGCCAACTCCACTCCATACATATATATGGGGAGGTACAAGCTCCAACTCGGTTTTACAGTGAAAACGGCAGGCACTTCAAACCGGCACTAGGAAACCGACTGAGAAACCAGAGTAAGGGTTTCTCCTGCAACCCGTTCCCTTTGTGCTGGATGAACGAACGTCTCTCCACATGCTCAGTTCTGAGAGATAAGTGTGTGTGAAAGCCGTCCTTCACCTAGCTTGAAGGGAACACAAAGTTTCTTTTCAGTTGCCAACTCCACTCCATACATATATATGGGGAGGTACAAGCTCCAACTCGGTTTTACAGTGAAAACGGCAGGCACTTCAACCGGCACTAGGAAACAGACTGAGAAACCAGAGTAAGGGTTTCTCCTGCAACCCGTTCCCTTTGTGCTGGATGAACGAACGTCTCTCCACATGCTCAGTTCTGAGAGATAAGTGTGTGTGAAAGCCGTCCTTCACCTAGCTTGAAGGGAACACAAAGTTTCTTTTCAGTTGCCAACTCCACTCCATACATATATATGGGGAGGTACAAGCTCCAACTCGGTTTTACAGTGAAAACGGCAGGCACTTCAAACCGGCACTAGGAAACAGACTGAGAAACCAGAGTAAGGGTTTCTCCTGCAACCCGTTCCCCTTGTGCTGGATGAACGAACGTCTCTCCACATGCTCAGTTCTGAGAGATAAGTGTGTGTGAAAGCCGTCCTTCACCTAGCTTGAAGGGAACACAAAGTTTCTTTTCAGTTGCCAACTCCACTCCATACATATATATGGGGAGGTACAAGCTCCAACTCGGCTTTACAGTGAAAACGGCAGGCACTTCAAACCGGCACTAGGAAACCGACTGAGAAACCAGAGTAAGGGTTTCTCCTGCAACCCGTTCCCTTTGTGCTGGATGAACGAACGTCTCTCCACATGCTCAGTTCTGAGAGATAAGTGTGTGTGAAAGCCGTCCTTCACCTAGCTTGAAGGGATCACAAAGTTTCTTTTCAGTTGCCAACTCCACTCCATACATATATATGGGGAGGTACAAGCTCCAACTCGGTTTTACAGTCAAAACGGCAGGCACTTCAAACCGGCACTAGGAAACAGACTGAGAAACCAGAGTAAGGGTTTCTCCTGCAACCCTTTCCCTTTGTGCTGGATGAACGAACGTCTCTCCACATGCTCAGTTCTGAGAGATAAGTGTGTGTGAAAGCCGTCCTTCACCTAGCTTGAAGGGAACACAAAGTTTCTTTTCAGTTGCCAACTCCACTCCATACATATATATGGGGAGGTACAAGCTCCAACTCGGTTTTACAGTGAAAACGGCAGGCACTTCAAACCGGCACTAGGAAACAGACTGAGAAACCAGAGTAAGGGTTTCTCCTGCAACCCGTTCCCTTTGTGCTGGATGAACGAACGTCTCTCCACATGCTCAGTTCTGAGAGATAAGTGTGTGTGAAAGCCGTCCTTCACCTAGCTTGAAGGGAACACAAAGTTTCTTTTCAGTTGCCAACTCCACTCCATACATATATATGGGGAGGTACAAGCTCCAACTCGGTTTTACAGTGAAAACGGCAGGCACTTCAAACCGGCACTAGGAAACAGACTGAGAAACCAGAGTAAGGGTTTCTCCTGCAACCCGTTCCCTTTGTGCTGGATGAACGAACGTCTCTCCACATGCTCAGTTCTGAGAGATAAGTGTGTGTGAAAGCCGTCCTTCACCTAGCTTGAAGGGAACACAAAGTTTCTTTTCAGTTGCCAACTCCACTCCATACATATATATGGGGAGGTACAAGCTCCAACTCGGTTTTACAGTGAAAACGGCAGGCACTTCAAACCGGCACTAGGAAACCGACTGAGAAACCAGAGTAAGGGTTTCTCCTGCAACCCGTTCCCTTTGTGCTGGATGAACGAACGTCTCTCCACATGCTCAGTTCTGAGAGATAAGTGTGTGTGAAAGCCGTCCTTCACCTAGCTTGAAGGGAACACAAAGTTTCTTTTCAGTTGCCAACTCCACTCCATACATATATATGGGGAGGTACAAGCTCCAACTCGGTTTTACAGTGAAAACGGCAGGCACTTCAACCGGCACTAGGAAACAGACTGAGAAACCAGAGTAAGGGTTTCTCCTGCAACCCGTTCCCTTTGTGCTGGATGAACGAACGTCTCTCCACATGCTCAGTTCTGAGAGATAAGTGTGTGTGAAAGCCGTCCTTCACCTAGCTTGAAGGGAACACAAAGTTTCTTTTCAGTTGCCAACTCCACTCCATACATATATATGGGGAGGTACAAGCTCCAACTCGGTTTTACAGTGAAAATGGCAGGCACTTCAAACCGGCACTAGGAAACAGACTGAGAAACCAGAGTAAGGGTTTCTCCTGCAACCCGTTCCCCTTGTGCTGGATGAACGAACGTCTCTCCACATGCTCAGTTCTGAGAGATAAGTGTGTGTGAAAGCCGTCCTTCACCTAGCTTGAAGGGAACACAAAGTTTCTTTTCAGTTGCCAACTCCACTCCATACATATATATGGGGAGGTACAAGCTCCAACTCGGCTTTACAGTGAAAACGGCAGGCACTTCAAACCGGCACTAGGAAACCGACTGAGAAACCAGAGTAAGGGTTTCTCCTGCAACCCGTTCCCTTTGTGCTGGATGAACGAACGTCTCTCCACATGCTCAGTTCTGAGAGATAAGTGTGTGTGAAAGCCGTCCTTCACCTAGCTTGAAGGGATCACAAAGTTTCTTTTCAGTTGCCAACTCCACTCCATACATATATATGGGGAGGTACAAGCTCCAACTCGGTTTTACAGTGAAAACGGCAGGCACTTCAAACCGGCACTAGGAAACAGACTGAGAAACCAGAGTAAGGGTTTCTCCTGCAACCCTTTCCCTTTGTGCTGGATGAACGAACGTCTCTCCACATGCTCAGTTCTGAGAGATAAGTGTGTGTGAAAGCCGTCCTTCACCTAGCTTGAAGGGAACACAAAGTTTCTTTTCAGTTGCCAACTCCACTCCATACATATATATGGGGAGGTACAAGCTCCAACTCGGTTTTACAGTGAAAACGGCAGGCACTTCAAACCGGCACTAGGAAACAGACTGAGAAACCAGAGTAAGGGTTTCTCCTGCAACCCGTTCCCTTTGTGCTGGATGAACGAACGTCTCTCCACATGCTCAGTTCTGAGAGATAAGTGTGTGTGAAAGCCGTCCTTCACCTAGCTTGAAGGGAACACAAAGTTTCTTTTCAGTTGCCAACTCCACTCCATACATATATATGGGGAGGTACAAGCTCCAACTCGGTTTTACAGTGAAAACGGCAGGCACTTCAAACCGGCACTAGGAAACAGACTGAGAAACCAGAGTAAGGGTTTCTCCTGCAACCCGTTCCCTTTGTGCTGGATGAACGAACGTCTCTCCACATGCTCAGTTCTGAGAGATAAGTGTGTGTGAAAGCCGTCCTTCACCTAGCTTGAAGGGAACACAAAGTTTCTTTTCAGTTGCCAACTCCACTCCATACATATATATGGGGAGGTACAAGCTCCAACTCGGTTTTACAGTGAAAACGGCAGGCACTTCAAACCGGCACTAGGAAACAGACTGAGAAACCAGAGTAAGGGTTTCTCCTGCAACCCGTTCCCTTTGTGCTGGATGAACGAACGTCTCTCCACATGCTCAGTTCTGAGAGATAAGTGTGTGTGAAAGCCGTCCTTCACCTAGCTTGAAGGGAACACAAAGTTTCTTTTCAGTTGCCATCTCCACTCCATACATATATATGGGGAGGTACAAGCTCCAACTCGGTTTTACAGTGAAAACGGCAGGCACTTCAAACCGGCACTAGGAAACAGACTGAGAAACCAGAGTAAGGGTTTCTCCTGCAACCCGTTCCCTTTGTGCTGGATGAACGAACGTCTCTCCACATGCTCAGTTCTGAGAGATAAGTGTGTGTGAAAGACGTCCTTCACCTAGCTTGAAGGGAACACAAAGATTCTTTTCAGTTGCCAACTCCACTCCATACATATATATGGGGAGGTACAAGCTCCAACTCGGTTTTACATTGAAAACGGCAGGCACTTCAAACCGGCACTAGGAAACAGACTGAGAAACCAGAGTAAGGGTTTCTCCTGCAACCCGTTCCCTTTGTGCTGGATGAACGAACGTCTCTCCACATGCTCAGTTCTGAGAGATAAGTGTGTGTGAAAGCCGTCCTTCACGTAGCTTGAAGGGAACACAAAGTTTCTTTTCAGTTGCCAACTCCACTCCATACATATATATGGGGAGGTACAAGCTCCAACTCGGTTTTACAGTGAAAACGGCAGGCACTTCAAACCGGCACTAGGAAACAGACTGAGAAACCAGAGTAAGGGTTTCTCCTGCAACCCGTTCCCTTTGTGCTGGATGAACGAACGTCTCTCCACATGCTCAGTTCTGAGAGATAAGTGTGTGTGAAAGCCGTCCTTCACCTAGCTTGAAGGGAACACAAAGTTTCTTTTCAGTTGCCAACTCCACTCCATACATATATATGGGGAGGTACAAGCTCCAACTCGGTTTTACAGTGAAAACGGCAGGCACTTCAAACCGGCACTAGGAAACAGACTGAGAAACCAGAGTAAGGGTTTCTCCTGCAACCCGTTCCCTTTGTGCTGGATGAACGAACGTCTCTCCACATGCTCAGTTCTGAGAGATAAGTGTGTGTGAAAGCCGTCCTTCACCTAGCTTGAAGGGAACACAAAGTTTCTTTTCAGTTGCCAACTCCACTCCATACATATATATGGGGAGGTACAAGCTCCAACTCGGTTTTACAGTGAAAACGGCAGGCACTTCAAACCGGCACTAGGAAACAGACTGAGAAACCAGAGTAAGGGTTTCTCCTGCAACCCGTTCCCTTTGTGCTGGATGAACGAACGTCTCTCCACATGCTCAGTTCTGAGAGATAAGTGTGTGTGAAAGCCGTCCTTCACCTAGCTTGAAGGGAACACAAAGTTTCTTTTCAGTTGCCAACTCCACTCCATACATATATATGGGGAGGTACAAGCTCCAACTCGGTTTTACAGTGAAAACGGCAGGCACTTCAAACCGGCACTAGGAAACAGACTGAGAAACCAGAGTAAGGGTTTCTCCTGCAACCCGTTCCCTTTGTGCTGGATGAACGAACGTCTCTCCACATGCTCAGTTCTGAGAGATAAGTGTGTGTGAAAGCCGTCCTTCACCTAGCTTGAAGGGAACACAAAGTTTCTTTTCAGTTGCCAACTCCACTCCATACATATATATGGGGAGGTACAAGCTCCAACTCGGTTTTACAGTGAAAACGGCAGGCACTTCAAACCGGCACTAGGAAACAGACTGAGAAACCAGAGTAAGGGTTTCTCCTGCAACCCGTTCCCTTTGTGCTGGATGAACGAACGTCTCTCCACATGCTCAGTTCTGAGAGATAAGTGTGTGTGAAAGCCGTCCTTCACCTAGCTTGAAGGGAACACAAAGTTTCTTTTCAGTTGCCAACTCCACTCCATACATATATATGGGGAGGTACAAGCTCCAACTCGGTTTTACAGTGAAAACGGCAGGCACTTCAAACCGGCACTAGGAAACCGACTGAGAAACCAGAGTAAGGGTTTCTCCTGCAACCCGTTCCCTTTGTGCTGGATGAACGAACGTCTCTCCACATGCTCAGTTCTGAGAGATAAGTGTGTGTGAAAGCCGTCCTTCACCTAGCTTGAAGGGAACACAAAGTTTCTTTTCAGTTGCCAACTCCACTCCATACATATATATGGGGAGGTACAAGCTCCAACTCGGTTTTACAGTGAAAACGGCAGGCACTTCAAACCGGCACTAGGAAACAGACTGAGAAACCAGAGTAAGGGTTTCTCCTGCAACCCGTTCCCTTTGTGCTGGATGAACGAACGTCTCTCCACATGCTCAGTTCTGAGAGATAAGTGTGTGTGAAAGCCGACCTTCACCTAGCTTGAAGGGAACACAAAGTTTCTTTTCAGTTGCCAACTCCACTTCATACATATATATGGGGAGGTACAAGCTCCAACTCGGTTTTACAGTGAAAACGGCAGGCACTTCAAACCGGCACTAGGAAACAGACTGAGAAACCAGAGTAAGGGTTTCTCCTGCAACCCGTTCCCTTTGTGCTGGATGAACGAACGTCTCTCCACATGCTCAGTTCTGAGAGATAAGTGTGTGTGAAAGCCGTCCTTCACCTAGCTTGAAGGGAACACAAAGTTTCTTTTCAGTTGCCAACTCCACTCCATACATATATATGGGGAGGTACAAGCTCCAACTCGGTTTTACAGTGAAAACGGCAGGCACTTCAAACCGGCACTAGGAAACAGACTGAGAAACCAGAGTAAGGGTTTCTCCTGCAACCCGTTCCCTTTGTGCTGGATGAACGAACGTCTCTCCACATGCTCAGTTCTGAGAGATAAGTGTGTGTGAAAGCCGTCCTTCACCTAGCTTGAAGGGAACACAAAGTTTCTTTTCAGTTGCCAACTCCACTCCATACATATATATGGGGAGGTACAAGCTCCAACTCGGTTTTACAGTGAAAACGGCAGGCACTTCAAACCGGCACTAGGAAACAGACTGAGAAACCAGAGTAAGGGTTTCTCCTGCAACCCGTTCCCTTTGTGCTGGATGAACGAACGTCTCTCCACATGCTCAGTTCTGAGAGATAAGTGTGTGTGAAAGCCGTCCTTCACCTAGCTTGAAGGGAACACAAAGTTTCTTTTCAGTTGCCAACTCCACTTCATACATATATATGGGGAGGTACAAGCTCCAACTCGGTTTTACAGTGAAAACGGCAGGCACTTCAAACCGGCACTAGGAAACAGACTGAGAAACCAGAGTAAGGGTTTCTCCTGCAACCCGTTCCCTTTGTGCTGGATGAACGAACGTCTCTCCACATGCTCAGTTCTGAGAGATAAGTGTGTGTGAAAGCCGTCCTTCACCTAGCTTGAAGGGAACACAAAGTTTCTTTTCAGTTGCCAACTCCACTCCATACATATATATGGGGAGGTACAAGCTCCAACTCGGTTTTACAGTGAAAACGGCAGGCACTTCAAACCGGCACTAGGAAACAGACTGAGAAACCAGAGTAAGGGTTTCTCCTGCAACCCGTTCCCTTTGTGCTGGATGAACGAACGTCTCTCCACATGCTCAGTTCTGAGAGATAAGTGTGTGTGAAAGCCGTCCTTCACCTAGCTTGAAGGGAACACAAAGTTTCTTTTCAGTTGCCAACTCCACTCCATACATATATATGGGGAGGTACAAGCTCCAACTCGGTTTTACAGTGAAAACGGCAGGCACTTCAAACCGGCACTAGGAAACAGACTGAGAAACCAGAGTAAGGGTTTCTCCTGCAACCCGTTCCCTTTGTGCTGGATGAACGAACGTCTCTCCACATGCTCAGTTCTGAGAGATAAGTGTGTGTGAAAGCCGTCCTTCACCTAGCTTGAAGGGAACACAAAGTTTCTTTTCAGTTGCCAACTCCACTCCATACATATATATGGGGAGGTACAAGCTCCAACTCGGTTTTACAGTGAAAACGGCAGGCACTTCAAACCGGCACTAGGAAACAGACTGAGAAACCAGAGTAAGGGTTTCTCCTGCAACCCGTTCCCTTTGTGCTGGATGAACGAACGTCTCTCCACATGCTCAGTTCTGAGAGATAAGTGTGTGTGAAAGCCGTCCTTCACCTAGCTTGAAGGGAACACAAAGTTTCTTTTCAGTTGCCAACTCCACTCCATACATATATATGGGGAGGTACAAGCTCCAACTCGGTTTTACAGTGAAAACGGCAGGCACTTCAAACCGGCACTAGGAAACAGACTGAGAAACCAGAGTAAGGGTTTCTCCTGCAACCCGTTCCCTTTGTGCTGGATGAACGAACGTCTCTCCACATGCTCAGTTCTGAGAGATAAGTGTGTGTGAAAGCCGTCCTTCACCTAGCTTGAAGGGAACACAAAGTTTCTTTTCAGTTGCCAACTCCACTCCATACATATATATGGGGAGGTACAAGCTCCAACTCGGTTTTACAGTGAAAACGGCAGGCACTTCAAACCGGCACTAGGAAACAGACTGAGAAACCAGAGTAAGGGTTTCTCCTGCAACCCGTTCCCTTTGTGCTGGATGAACGAACGTCTCTCCACATGCTCAGTTCTGAGAGATAAGTGTGTGTGAAAGCCGTCCTTCACCTAGCTTGAAGGGAACACAAAGTTTCTTTTCAGTTGCCAACTCCACTCCATACATATATATGGGGAGGTACAAGCTCCAACTCGGTTTTACAGTGAAAACGGCAGGCACTTCAAACCGGCACTAGGAAACAGACTGAGAAACCAGAGTAAGGGTTTCTCCTGCAACCCGTTCCCTTTGTGCTGGATGAACGAACGTCTCTCCACATGCTCAGTTCTGAGAGATAAGTGTGTGTGAAAGCCGTCCTTCACCTAGCTTGAAGGGAACACAAAGTTTCTTTTCAGTTGCCAACTCCACTCCATACATATATATGGGGAGGTACAAGCTCCAACTCGGTTTTACAGTGAAAACGGCAGGCACTTCAAACCGGCACTAGGAAACAGACTGAGAAACCAGAGTAAGGGTTTCTCCTGCAACCCGTTCCCTTTGTGCTGGATGAACGAACGTCTCTCCACATGCTCAGTTCTGAGAGATAAGTGTGTGTGAAAGCCGTCCTTCACCTAGCTTGAAGGGAACACAAAGTTTCTTTTCAGTTGCCAACTCCACTCCATACATATATATGGGGAGGTACCAGCTCCAACTCGGTTTTACAGTGAAAACGGCAGGCACTTCAAACCGGCTCTAGGAAACAGACTGAGAAACCAGAGTAAGGGTTTCTCCTGCAACCCGTTCCCTTTGTGCTGGATGAACGAACGTCTCTCCACATGCTCAGTTCTGAGAGATAAGTGTGTGTGAAAGCCGTCCTTCACCTAGCTTGAAGGGAACACAAAGTTTCTTTTCAGTTGCCAACTCCACTCCATACATATATATGGGGAGGTACAAGCTCCAACTCGGTTTTACAGTGAAAACGGCAGGCACTTCAAACCGGCACTAGGAAACAGACTGAGAAACCAGAGTAAGGGTTTCTCCTGCAACCCGTTCCCTTTGTGCTGGATGAACGAACGTCTCTCCACATGCTCAGTTCTGAGAGATAAGTGTGTGTGAAAGCCGTCCTTCACCTAGCTTGAAGGGAACACAAAGTTTCTTTTCAGTTGCCAACTCCACTCCATACATATATATGGGGAGGTACAAGCTCCAACTCGGTTTTACAGTGAAAACGGCAGGCACTTCAAACCGGCACTAGGAAACAGACTGAGAAACCAGAGTAAGGGTTTCTCCTGCAACCCGTTCCCTTTGTGCTGGATGAACGAACGTCTCTCCACATGCTCAGTTCTGAGAGATAAGTGTGTGTGAAAGCCGTCCTTCACCTAGCTTGAAGGGAACACAAAGTTTCTTTTCAGTTGCCAACTCCACTCCATACATATATATGGGGAGGTACAAGCTCCAACTCGGTTTTACAGTGAAAACGGCAGGCACTTCAAACCGGCACTAGGAAACAGACTGAGAAACCAGAGTAAGGGTTTCTCCTGCAACCCGTTCCCTTTGTGCTGGATGAACGAACGTCTCTCCACATGCTCAGTTCTGAGAGATAAGTGTGTGTGAAAGCCGTCCTTCACCTAGCTTGAAGGGAACACAAAGTTTCTTTTCAGTTGCCAACTCCACTCCATACATATATATGGGGAGGTACAAGCTCCAACTCGGTTTTACAGTGAAAACGGCAGGCACTTCAAACCGGCACTATGAAACAGACTGAGAAACCAGAGTAAGGGTTTCTCCTGCAACCCGTTCCCTTTGTGCTGGATGAACGAACGTCTCTCCACATGCTCAGTTCTGAGAGATAAGTGTGTGTGAAAGCCGTCCTTCACCTAGCTTGAAGGGAACACAAAGTTTCTTTTCAGTTGCCAACTCCACTCCATACATATATATGGGGAGGTACAAGCTCCAACTCGGTTTTACAGTGAAAACGGCAGGCACTTCAAACCGGCACTAGGAAACAGACTGAGAAACCAGAGTAAGGGTTTCTCCTGCAACCCGTTCCCTTTGTGCTGGATGAACGAACGTCTCTCCACATGCTCAGTTCTGAGAGATAAGTGTGTGTGAAAGCCGTCCTTCACCTAGCTTGAAGGGAACACAAAGTTTCTTTTCAGTTGCCAACTCCACTCCATACATATATATGGGGAGGTACCAGCTCCAACTCGGTTTTACAGTGAAAACGGCAGGCACTTCAAACCGGCTCTAGGAAACAGACTGAGAAACCAGAGTAAGGGTTTCTCCTGCAACCCGTTCCCTTTGTGCTGGATGAACGAACGTCTCTCCACATGCTCAGTTCTGAGAGATAAGTGTGTGTGAAAGCCGTCCTTCACCTAGCTTGAAGGGAACACAAAGTTTCTTTTCAGTTGCCAACTCCACTCCATACATATATATGGGGAGGTACAAGCTCCAACTCGGTTTTACAGTGAAAACGGCAGGCACTTCAAACCGGCACTAGGAAACAGACTGAGAAACCAGAGTAAGGGTTTCTCCTGCAACCCGTTCCCTTTGTGCTGGATGAACGAACGTCTCTCCACATGCTCAGTTCTGAGAGATAAGTGTGTGTGAAAGCCGTCCTTCACCTAGCTTGAAGGGAACACAAAGTTTCTTTTCAGTTGCCAACTCCACTCCATACATATATATGGGGAGGTACAAGCTCCAACTCGGTTTTACAGTGAAAACGGCAGGCACTTCAAACCGGCACTAGGAAACAGACTGAGAAACCAGAGTAAGGGTTTCTCCTGCAACCCGTTCCCTTTGTGCTGGATGAACGAACGTCTCTCCACATGCTCAGTTCTGAGAGATAAGTGTGTGTGAAAGCCGTCCTTCACCTAGCTTGAAGGGAACACAAAGTTTCTTTTCAGTTGCCAACTCCACTCCATACATATATATGGGGAGGTACAAGCTCCAACTCGGTTTTACAGTGAAAACGGCAGGCACTTCAAACCGGCACTAGGAAACAGACTGAGAAACCAGAGTAAGGGTTTCTCCTGCAACCCGTTCCCTTTGTGCTGGATGAACGAACGTCTCTCCACATGCTCAGTTCTGAGAGATAAGTGTGTGTGAAAGCCGTCCTTCACCTAGCTTGAAGGGAACACAAAGTTTCTTTTCAGTTGCCAACTCCACTCCATACATATATATGGGGAGGTACAAGCTCCAACTCGGTTTTACAGTGAAAACGGCAGGCACTTCAAACCAGCACTAGGAAACAGACTGAGAAACCAGAGTAAGGGTTTCTCCTGCAACCCGTTCCCTTTGTGCTGGATGAACGAACGTCTCTCCACATGCTCAGTTCTGAGAGATAAGTGTGTGTGAAAGCCGTCCTTCACCTAGCTTGAAGGGAACACAAAGTTTCTTTTCAGTTGCCAACTCCACTCCATACATATATATGGGGAGGTACAAGCTCCAACTCGGTTTTACAGTGAAAACGGCAGGCACTTCAAACCGGCACTAGGAAACAGACTGAGAAACCAGAGTAAGGGTTTCTCCTGCAACCCTTTCCATTTGTGCTGGATGAACGAATGTCTCTCCACATGCTCAGATCTGAGAGATAAGTGTGTGTGAAAGCCGTCCTTCACCTAGCTTGAAGGGAACACAAAGTTTCTTTTCAGTTGCCAACTCCACTCCATACATATATATGGGGAGGTACAAGCTCCAACTCGGTTTTACAGTGAAAACGGCAGGCACTTCAAACCGGCACTAGGAAACAGACTGAGAAACCAGAGTAAGGGTTTCTCCTGCAACCCGTTCCCTTTGTGCTGGATGAACGAACGTCTCTCCACATGCTCAGTTCTGAGAGATAAGTGTGTGTGAAAGCCGTCCTTCACCTAGCTTGAAGGGAACACAAAGTTTCTTTTCAGTTGCCAACTCCACTCCATACATATATATGGGGAGGTACAAGCTCCAACTCGGTTTTACAGTGAAAACGGCAGGCACTTCAAACCGGCACTAGGAAACAGACTGAGAAACCAGAGTAAGGGTTTCTCCTGCAACCCGTTCCCTTTGGGCTGGATGAACGAACGTCTCTCCACATGCTCAGTTCTGAGAGATAAGTGTGTGTGAAAGCCGTCCTTCACCTAGCTTGAAGGGAACACAAAGTTTCTTTTCAGTTGCCAACTCCACTCCATACATATATATGGGGAGGTACAAGCTCCAACTCGGTTTTACAGTGAAAACGGCAGGCACTTCAAACCGGCACTAGGAAACAGACTGAGAAACCAGAGTAAGGGTTTCTCCTGCAACCCGTTCCCTTTGTGCTGGATGAACGAACGTCTCTCCACATGCTCAGTTCTGAGAGATAAGTGTGTGTGAAAGCCGTCCTTCACCTAGCTTGAAGGGAACACAAAGTTTCTTTTCAGTTGCCAACTCCACTCCATACATATATATGGGGAGGTACAAGCTCCAACTCGGTTTTACAGTGAAAACGGCAGGCACTTCAAACCGGCACTAGGAAACAGACTGAGAAACCAGAGTAAGGGTTTCTGCTGCAACCCTTTCCCTTTGTGCTGGATGAACGAACGTCTCTCCACATGCTCAGTTCTGAGAGATAAGTGTGTGTGAAAGCCGTCCTTCACCTAGCTTGAAGGGAACACAAAGTTTCTTTTCAGTTGCCAACTCCACTCCATACATATATATGGGGAGGTACAAGCTCCAACTCGGTTTTACAGTGAAAACGGCAGGCAGTTCAAACCAGCACTAGGAAACAGACTGAGAAACCAGAGTAAGGGTTTCTCCTGCAACCCGTTCCCTTTGTGCTGGATGAACGAACGTCTCTCCACATGCTCAGTTCTGAGAGATAAGTGTGTGTGAAAGCCGTCCTTCACCTAGCTTGAAGGGAACACAAAGTTTCTTTTCAGTTGCCAACTCCACTCCATACATATATATGGGGAGGTACAAGCTCCAACTCGGTTTTACAGTGAAAACGGCAGGCACTTCAAACCGGCACTAGGAAACAGACTGAGAAACCAGAGTAAGGGTTTCTCCTGCAACCCGTTCCCTTTGTGCTGGATGAACGAACGTCTCTCCACATGCTCAGTTCTGAGAGATAAGTGTGTGTGAAAGCCGTCCTTCACCTAGCTTGAAGGGAACACAAAGTTTCTTTTCAGTTGCCAACTCCACTCCATACATATATATGGGGAGGTACAAGCTCCAACTCGGTTTTACAGTGAAAACGGCAGGCACTTCAAACCGGCACTAGGAAACAGACTGAGAAACCAGAGTAAGGGTTTCTCCTGCAACCCGTTCCCTTTGTGCTGGATGAACGAACGTCTCTCCACATGCTCAGTTCTGAGAGATAAGTGTGTGTGAAAGCCGTCCTTCACCTAGCTTGAAGGGAACACAAAGTTTCTTTTCAGTTGCCAACTCCACTCCATACATATATATGGGGAGGTACAAGCTCCAACTCGGTTTTACAGTGAAAACGGCAGGCACTTCAAACCGGCACTAGGAAACCGACTGAGAAACCAGAGTAAGGGTTTCTCCTGCAACCCGTTCCCTTTGTGCTGGATGAACGAACGTCTCTCCACATGCTCAGTTCTGAGATATAAGTGTGTGTGAAAGCCGTCCTTCACCTAGCTTGAAGGGAACACAAAGTTTCTTTTCAGTTGCCAACTCCACTCCATACATATATATGGGGAGGTACAAGCTCCAACTCGGTTTTACAGTGAAAACGGCAGGCACTTCAAACCGGCACTAGGAAACAGACTGAGAAACCAGAGTAAGGGTTTCTCCTGCAACCCGTTCCCTTTGTGCTGGATGAACGAACGTCTCTCCACATGCTCAGTTCTGAGAGATAAGTGTGTGTGAAAGCCGTCCTTCACCTAGCTTGAAGGGAACACAAAGTTTCTTTTCAGTTGCCAACTCCACTCCATACATATATATGGGGAGGTACAAGCTCCAACTCGGTTTTACAGTGAAAACGGCAGGCACTTCAAACCGGCACTAGGAAACAGACTGAGAAACCAGAGTAAGGGTTTCTCCTGCAACCCGTTCCCTTTGTGCTGGATGAACGAACGTCTCTCCACATGCTCAGTTCTGAGAGATAAGTGTGTGTGAAAGCCGTCCTTCACCTAGCTTGAAGGGAACACAAAGTTTCTTTTCAGTTGCCAACTCCACTCCATACATATATATGGGGAGGTACAAGCTCCAACTCGGTTTTACAGTGAAAACGGCAGGCACTTCAAACCGGCACTAGGAAACAGACTGAGAAACCAGAGTAAGGGTTTCTCCTGCAACCCGTTCCCTTTGTGCTGGATGAACGAACGTCTCTCCACATGCTCAGTTCTGAGAGATAAGTGTGTGTGAAAGCCGTCCTTCACCTAGCTTGAAGGGAACACAAAGTTTCTTTTCAGTTGCCAACTCCACTCCATACATATATATGGGGAGGTACAAGCTCCAACTCGGTTTTACAGTGAAAACGGCAGGCACTTCAAACCGGCACTAGGAAACAGACTGAGAAACCAGAGTAAGGGTTTCTCCTGCAACCCGTTCCCTTTGTGCTGGATGAACGAACGTCTCTCCACATGCTCAGTTCTGAGAGATAAGTGTGTGTGAAAGCCGTCCTTCACCTAGCTTGAAGGGAACACAAAGTTTCTTTTCAGTTGCCAACTCCACTCCATACATATATATGGGGAGGTACAAGCTCCAACTCGGTTTTACAGTGAAAACGGCAGGCACTTCAAACCGGCACTAGGAAACAGACTGAGAAACCAGAGTAAGGGTTTCTCCTGCAACCCGTTCCCTTTGTGCTGGATGAACGAACGTCTCTCCACATGCTCAGTTCTGAGAGATAAGTGTGTGTGAAAGCCGTCCTTCACCTAGCTTGAAGGGAACACAAAGTTTCTTTTCAGTTGCCAACTCCACTCCATACATATATATGGGGAGGTACAAGCTCCAACTCGGTTTTACAGTGAAAACGGCAGGCACTTCAAACCGGCACTAGGAAACAGACTGAGAAACCAGAGTAAGGGTTTCTCCTGCAACCCGTTCCCTTTGTGCTGGATGAACGAACGTCTCTCCACATGCTCAGTTCTGAGAGATAAGTGTGTGTGAAAGCCGTCCTTCACCTAGCTTGAAGGGAACACAAAGTTTCTTTTCAGTTGCCAACTCCACTCCATACATATATATGGGGAGGTACAAGCTCCAACTCGGTTTTACAGTGAAAACGGCAGGCACTTCAAACCGGCACTAGGAAACAGACTGAGAAACCAGAGTAAGGGTTTCTCCTGCAACCCGTTCCCTTTGTGCTGGATGAACGAACGTCTCTCCACATGCTCAGTTCTGAGAGATAAGTGTGTGTGAAAGCCGTCCTTCACCTAGCTTGAAGGGAACACAAAGTTTCTTTTCAGTTGCCAACTCCACTCCATACATATATATGGGGAGGTACAAGCTCCAACTCGGTTTTACAGTGAAAACGGCAGGCACTTCAAACCGGCACTAGGAAACAGACTGAGAAACCAGAGTAAGGGTTTCTCCTGCAACCCGTTCCCTTTGTGCTGGATGAACGAACGTCTCTCCACATGCTCAGTTCTGAGAGATAAGTGTGTGTGAAAGCCGTCCTTCACCTAGCTTGAAGGGAACACAAAGTTTCTTTTCAGTTGCCAACTCCACTTCATACATATATATGGGGAGGTACAAGCTCCAACTCGGTTTTACAGTGAAAACGGCAGGCACTTCAAACCGGCACTAGGAAACAGACTGAGAAACCAGAGTAAGGGTTTCTCCTGCAACCCGTTCCCTTTGTGCTGGATGAACGAACGTCTCTCCACATGCTCAGTTCTGAGAGATAAGTGTGTGTGAAAGCCGTCCTTCACCTAGCTTGAAGGGAACACAAAGTTTCTTTTCAGTTGCCAACTCCACTCCATACATATATATGGGGAGGTACAAGCTCCAACTCGGTTTTACAGTGAAAACGGCAGGCACTTCAAACCGGCACTAGGAAACAGACTGAGAAACCAGAGTAAGGGTTTCTCCTGCAACCCGTTCCCTTTGTGCTGGATGAACGAACGTCTCTCCACATGCTCAGTTCTGAGAGATAAGTGTGTGTGAAAGCCGTCCTTCACCTAGCTTGAAGGGAACACAAAGTTTCTTTTCAGTTGCCAACTCCACTCCATACATATATATGGGGAGGTACAAGCTCCAACTCGGTTTTACAGTGAAAACGGCAGGCACTTCAAACCGGCACTAGGAAACAGAATGAGAAACCAGAGTAAGGGTTTCTCCTGCAACCCGTTCCCTTTGTGCTGGATGAACGAACGTCTCTCCACATGCTCAGTTCTGAGAGATAAGTGTGTGTGAAAGCCGTCCTTCACCTAGCTTGAAGGGAACACAAAGTTTCTTTTCAGTTGCCAACTCCACTCCATACATATATATGGGGAGGTACAAGCTCCAACTCGGTTTTACAGTGAAAACGGCAGGCACTTCAAACCGGCACTAGGAAACAGACTGAGAAACCAGAGTAAGGGTTTCTCCTGCAACCCGTTCCCTTTGTGCTGGATGAACGAACGTCTCTCCACATGCTCAGTTCTGAGAGATAAGTGTGTGTGAAAGCCGTCCTTCACCTAGCTTGAAGGGAACACAAAGTTTCTTTTCAGTTGCCAACTCCACTTCATACATATATATGGGGAGGTACAAGCTCCAACTCGGTTTTACAGTGAAAACGGCAGGCACTTCAAACCGGCACTAGGAAACAGACTGAGAAACCAGAGTAAGGGTTTCTCCTGCAACCCGTTCCCTTTGTGCTGGATGAACGAACGTCTCTCCACATGCTCAGTTCTGAGAGATAAGTGTGTGTGAAAGCCGTCCTTCACCTAGCTTGAAGGGAACACAAAGTTTCTTTTCAGTTGCCAACTCCACTCCATACATATATATGGGGAGGTACAAGCTCCAACTCGGTTTTACAGTGAAAACGGCAGGCACTTCAAACCGGCACTAGGAAACAGACTGAGAAACCAGAGTAAGGGTTTCTCCTGCAACCCGTTCCCTTTGTGCTGGATGAACGAACGTCTCTCCACATGCTCAGTTCTGAGAGATAAGTGTGTGTGAAAGCCGTCCTTCACCTAGCTTGAAGGGAACACAAAGTTTCTTTTCAGTTGCCAACTCCACTCCATACATATATATGGGGAGGTACAAGCTCCAACTCGGTTTTACAGTGAAAACGGCAGGCACTTCAAACCGGCACTAGGAAACAGACTGAGAAACCAGAGTAAGGGTTTCTCCTGCAACCCGTTCCCTTTGTGCTGGATGAACGAACGTCTCTCCACATGCTCAGTTCTGAGAGATAAGTGTGTGTGAAAGCCGTCCTTCACCTAGCTTGAAGGGAACACAAAGTTTCTTTTCAGTTGCCAACTCCACTCCATACATATATATGGGGAGGTACAAGCTCCAACTCGGTTTTACAGTGAAAACGGCAGGCACTTCAAACCGGCACTAGGAAACAGACTGAGAAACCAGAGTAAGGGTTTCTCCTGCAACCCGTTCCCTTTGTGCTGGATGAACGAACGTCTCTCCACATGCTCAGTTCTGAGAGATAAGTGTGTGTGAAAGCCGTCCTTCACCTAGCTTGAAGGGAACACAAAGTTTCTTTTCAGTTGCCAACTCCACTCCATACATATATATGGGGAGGTACCAGCTCCAACTCGGTTTTACAGTGAAAACGGCAGGCACTTCAAACCGGCTCTAGGAAACAGACTGAGAAACCAGAGTAAGGGTTTCTCCTGCAACCCGTTCCCTTTGTGCTGGATGAACGAACGTCTCTCCACATGCTCAGTTCTGAGAGATAAGTGTGTGTGAAAGCCGTCCTTCACCTAGCTTGAAGGGAACACAAAGTTTCTTTTCAGTTGCCAACTCCACTCCATACATATATATGGGGAGGTACAAGCTCCAACTCGGTTTTACAGTGAAAACGGCAGGCACTTCAAACCGGCACTAGGAAACAGACTGAGAAACCAGAGTAAGGGTTTCTCCTGCAACCCGTTCCCTTTGTGCTGGATGAACGAACGTCTCTCCACATGCTCAGTTCTGAGAGATAAGTGTGTGTGAAAGCCGTCCTTCACCTAGCTTGAAGGGAACACAAAGTTTCTTTTCAGTTGCCAACTCCACTCCATAAAATATATGGGGAGGTACAAGCTCCAACTCGGTTTTACAGTGAAAACGGCAGGCACTTCAAACCGGCACTAGGAAACAGACTGAGAAACCAGAGTAAGGGTTTCTCCTGCAACCCGTTCCCTTTGTGCTGGATGAACGAACGTCTCTCCACATGCTCAGTTCTGAGAGATAAGTGTGTGTGAAAGCCGTCCTTCACCTAGCTTGAAGGGAACACAAAGTTTCTTTTCAGTTGCCAACTCCAATCCATACATATATATGGGGAGGTACAAGCTCCAACTCGGTTTTACAGTGAAAACGGCAGGCACTTCAAACCAGCACTAGGAAACAGACTGAGAAACCAGAGTAAGGGTTTCTCCTGCAACCCGTTCCCTTTGTGCTGGATGAACGAACGTCTCTCCACATGCTCAGTTCTCAGAGATAAGTGTGTGTGAAAGCCGTCCTTCACCTAGCTTGAAGGGAACACAAAGTTTCTTTTCAGTTGCCAACTCCACTCCATACATATATATGGGGAGGTACAAGCTCCAACTCGGTTTTACAGTGAAAACGGCAGGCACTTCAAACCGGCACTAGGAAACACACTGAGAAACCAGAGTAAGGGTTTCTCCTGCAACCCGTTCCCTTTGTGCTGGATGAACGAACGTCTCTCCACATGCTCAGTTCTGAGAGATAAGTGTGTGTGAAAGCCGTCCTTCACCTAGCTTGAAGGGAACACAAAGTTTCTTTTCAGTTGCCAACTCCACTCCATACATATATATGGGGAGGTACAAGCTCCAACTCGGTTTTACAGTGAAAACGGCAGGCACTTCAAACCGGCACTAGGAAACCGACTGAGAAACCAGAGTAAGGGTTTCTCCTGCAACCCGTTCCCTTTGTGCTGGATGAACGAACGTCTCTCCACATGCTCAGTTCTGAGAGATAAGTGTGTGTGAAAGCCGTCCTTCACCTAGCTTGAAGGGAACACAAAGTTTCTTTTCAGTTGCCAACTCCACTCCATACATATATATGGGGAGGTACAAGCTCCAACTCGGCTTTACAGTGAAAACGGCAGGCACTTCAAACCGGCACTAGGAAACCGACTGAGAAACCAGAGTAAGGGTTTCTCCTGCAACGCGTTCCCTTTGGGCTGGATGAACGAACGTCTCTCCACATGCTCAGTTCTGAGATATAAGTGTGTGTGAAAGCCGTCCTTCACCTAGCTTGAAGGGAACACAAAGTTTCTTTTCAGTTGCCAACTCCACTCCATACATATATATGGGGAGGTACAAGCTCCAACTCGGCTTTACAGTGAAAACGGCAGGCACTTCAAACCGGCACTAGGAAACCGACTGAGAAACCAGAGTAAGGGTTTTTCCTGCAACCCGTTCCCTTTGTGCTGGATGAACGAACGTCTCTCCACATGCTCAGTTCTGAGAGATAAGTGTGTGTGAAAGCCGTCCTTCACCTAGCTTGAAGGGAACACAAAGTTTCTTTTCAGTGGCCAACTCCACTCCATACATATATATGGGGAGGTACAAGCTCCAACTCGGTTTTACAGTGAAAACGGCAGGCACTTCAAACCGGCACTAGGAAACAGACTGAGAAACCAGAGTAAGGGTTTCTCCTGCAACCCTTTCCCTTTGTGCTGGATGAACGAACGTCTCTCCACATGCTCAGTTCTGAGAGATAAGTGTGTGTGAAAGCCGTCCTTCACCTAGCTTGAAGGGAACACAAAGTTTCTTTTCAGTTGCCAACTCCACTCCATACATATATATGGGGAGGTACAAGCTCCAACTCGGTTTTACAGTGAAAACGGCAGGCACTTCAAACCGGCACTAGGAAACAGACTGAGAAACCAGAGTAAGGGTTTCTCCTGCAACCCGTTCCCTTTGTGCTGGATGAACGAACGTCTCTCCACATGCTCAGTTCTGAGAGATAAGTGTGTGTGAAAGCCGTCCTTCACCTAGCTTGAAGGGAACACAAAGTTTCTTTTCAGTTGCCAACTCCACTCCATACATATATATGGGGAGGAACAAGCTCCAACTCGGTTTTACAGTGAAAACGGCAGGCACTTCAAACCGGCACTAGGAAACAGACTGAGAAACCAGAGTAAGGGTTTCTCCTGCAACCCGTTCCCTTTGTGCTGGATGAACGAACGTCTCTCCACATGCTCAGTTCTGAGAGATAAGTGTGTGTGAAAGCCGTCCTTCACCTAGCTTGAAGGGAACACAAAGTTTCTTTTCAGTTGCCAACTCCACTCCATACATATATATGGGGAGGTACAAGCTCCAACTCGGTTTTACAGTGAAAACGGCAGGCACTTCAAACCGGCACTAGGAAACAGACTGAGAAACCAGAGTAAGGGTTTCTCCTGCAACCCGTTCCCTTTGTGCTGGATGAACGAACGTCTCTCCACATGCTCAGTTCTGAGAGATAAGTGTGTGTGAAAGCCGTCCTTCACCTAGCTTGAAGGGAACACAAAGTTTCTTTTCAGTTGCCAACTCCACTCCATACATATATATGGGGAGGTACAAGCTCCAACTCGGTTTTACAGTGAAAACGGCAGGCACTTCAAACCGGCACTAGGAAACCGACTGAGAAACCAGAGTAAGGGTTTCTCCTGCAACCCGTTCCCTTTGTGCTGAATGAACGAACGTCTCTCCACATGCTCAGTTCTGAGAGATAAGTGTGTGTGAAAGCCGTCCTTCACCTAGCTTGAAGGGAACACAAAGTTTCTTTTCAGTTGCCAACTCCAATCCATAAATATATATGGGGAGGTACAAGCTCCAACTCGGTTTTACAGTGAAAACGGCAGGCACTTCAAACCAGCACTAGGAAACAGACTGAGAAACCAGAGTAAGGGTTTCTCCTGCAACCCGTTCCCTTTGTGCTGGATGAACGAACG
This sequence comes from Vicugna pacos, assembly GCF_048564905.1. Taxonomy (NCBI): domain Eukaryota; kingdom Metazoa; phylum Chordata; class Mammalia; order Artiodactyla; family Camelidae; genus Vicugna; species Vicugna pacos. The sequence continues at coordinate 3,172,866 of NW_027328784.1, forward strand.
TCTCTCCACATGCTCAGTTCTGAGAGATAAGTGTGTGTGAAAGCCGTCCTTCACCTAGCTTGAAGGGAACACAAAGTTTCTTTTCAGTTGCCAACTCCACTCCATACATATATATGGGGAGGTACAAGCTCCAACTCGGTTTTACAGTGAAAACGGCAGGCACTTCAAACCGGCACTAGGAAACACACTGAGAAACCAGAGTAAGGGTTTCTCCTGCAACCCGTTCCCTTTGTGCTGGATGAACGAACGTCTCTCCACATGCTCAGTTCTGAGAGATAAGTGTGTGTGAAAGCCGTCCTTCACCTAGCTTGAAGGGAACACAAAGTTTCTTTTCAGTTGCCAACTCCACTCCATACATATATATGGGGAGGTACAAGCTCCAACTCGGTTTTACAGTGAAAACGGCAGGCACTTCAAACCGGCACTAGGAAACAGACTGAGAAACCAGAGTAAGGGTTTCTCCTGCAACCCGTTCCCTTTGTGCTGGATGAACGAACGTCTCTCCACATGCTCAGTTCTGAGAGATAAGTGTGTGTGAAAGCCGTCCTTCACCTAGCTTGAAGGGAACACAAAGTTTCTTTTCAGTTGCCAACTCCACTCCATACATATATATGGGGAGTTACAAGCTCCAACTCGGCTTTACAGTGAAAACGGCAGGCACTTCAAACCGGCACTAGGAAACCGACTGAGAAACCAGAGTAAGGGTTTCTCCTGCAACGCGTTCCCTTTGGGCTGGATGAACGAACGTCTCTCCACATGCTCAGTTCTGAGATATAAGTGTGTGTGAAAGCCGTCCTTCACCTAGCTTGAAGGGAACACAAAGTTTCTTTTCAGTTGCCAACTCCACTCCATACATATATATGGGGAGGTACAAGCTCCAACTCGGCTTTACAGTGAAAACGGCAGGCACTTCAAACCGGCACTAGGAAACCGACTGAGAAACCAGAGTAAGGGTTTTTCCTGCAACCCGTTTCCTTTGTGCTGGATGAACGAACGTCTCTCCACATGCTCAGTTCTGAGAGATAAGTGTGTGTGAAAGCCGTCCTTCACCTAGCTTGAAGGGAACACAATGTTTCTTTTCAGTGGCCAACTCCACTCCATACATATATATGGGGAGGTACAAGCTCCAACTCGGTTTTACAGTGAAAACGGCAGGCACTTCAAACCGGCACTAGGAAACAGACTGAGAAACCAGAGTAAGGGTTTCTCCTGCAACCCTTTCCCTTTGTGCTGGATGAACGAACGTCTCTCCACATGCTCAGTTCTGAGAGATAAGTGTGTGTGAAAGCCGTCCTTCACCTAGCTTGAAGGGAACACAAAGTTTCTTTTCAGTTGCCAACTCCACTCCATACATATATATGGGGAGGTACAAGCTCCAACTCGGTTTTACAGTGAAAACGGCAGGCACTTCAAACCGGCACTAGGAAACAGACTGAGAAACCAGAGTAAGGGTTTCTCCTGCAACCCGTTCCCTTTGTGCTGGATGAACGAACGTCTCTCCACATGCTCAGTTCTGAGAGATAAGTGTGTGTGAAAGCCGTCCTTCACCTAGCTTGAAGGGAACACAAAGTTTCTTTTCAGTTGCCAACTCCACTCCATACATATATATGGGGAAGTACAAGCTCCAACTCGGTTTTACAGTGAAAACGGCAGGCACTTCAAACCGGCACTAGGAAACCGACTGAGAAACCAGAGTAAGGGTTTCTCCTGCAACCCGTTCCCTTTGTGCTGGATGAACGAACGTCTCTCCACATGCTCAGTTCTGAGAGATAAGTGTGTGTGAAAGCCGTACTTCACCTAGCTTGAAGGGAACACAAAGTTTCTTTTCAGTTGCCAACTCCACTCCATACATATATATGGGGAGGTACAAGCTCCAACTCGGTTTTACAGTGAAAACGGCAGGCACTTCAAACCGGCACTAGGAAACAGACTGAGAAACCAGAGTAAGGGTTTCTCCTGCAACCCGTTCCCTTTGTGCTGGATGAACGAACGTCTCTCCACATGCTCAGTTCTGAGAGATAAGTGTGTGTGAAAGCCGTCCTTCACCTAGCTTGAAGGGAACAGAAAGTTTCTTTTCAGTTGCCAACTCCACTCCATACATATATATGGGGAGGTACAAGCTCCAACTCGGTTTTACAGTGAAAACGGCAGGCACTTCAAACCGGCACTAGGAAACCGACTGAGAAACCAGAGTAAGGGTTTCTCCTGCAACCCGTTCCCTTTGTGCTGGATGAACGAACGTCTCTCCACATGCTCAGTTCTGAGAGATAAGTGTGTATGAAAGCCGTCCTTCACCTAGCTTGAAGGGAACACAAAGTTTCTTTTCAGTTGCCAACTCCACTCCATACATATATATGGGGAGGTACAAGCTCCAACTCGGTTTTACAGTGAAAACGGCAGGCACTTCAAACCGGCACTAGGAAACCGACTGAGAAACCAGAGTAAGGGTTTCTCCTGCAACCCGTTCCCTTTGTGCTGGATGAACGAACGTCTCTCCACATGCTCAGTTCTGAGAGATAAGTGTGTGTGAAAGCCGTCCTTCACCTAGCTTGAAGGGAACACAAAGTTTCTTTTCAGTTGCCAACTCCACTCCATACATATATATGGGGAGGTACAAGCTCCAACACGGTTTTACAGTGAAAACGGCAGGCACTTCAAACCGGCACTAGGAAACAGACTGAGAAACCAGAGTAAGGGTTTCTCCTGCAACCCTTTCCCTTTGTGCTGGATGAACGAACGTCTCTCCACATGCTCAGTTCTGAGAGATAAGTGTGTGTGAAAGCCGTCCTTCACCTAGCTTGAAGGGAACACAAAGTTTCTTTTCAGTTGCCAACTCCACTCCATACATATATATGGGGAGGTACAAGCTCCAACTCGGTTTTACAGTGAAAACGGCAGGCACTTCAAACCGGCACTAGGAAACAGACTGAGAAACCAGAGTAAGGGTTTCTCCTGCAACCCGTTCCCTTTGTGCTGGATGAACGAACGTCTCTCCACATGCTCAGTTCTGAGAGATAAGTGTGTGTGAAAGCCGTCCTTCACCTAGCTTGAAGGGAACACAAAGTTTCTTTTCAGTTGCCAACTCCACTCCATACATATATATGGGGAGGTACAAGCTCCAACTCGGTTTTACAGTGAAAACGGCAGGCACTTCAAACCGGCACTAGGAAACAGACTGAGAAACCAGAGTAAGGGTTTCTCCTGCAACCCGTTCCCTTTGTGCTGGATGAACGAACGTCTCTCCACATGCTCAGTTCTGAGAGATAAGTGTGTGTGAAAGCCGTCCTTCACCTAGCTTGAAGGGAACACAAAGTTTCTTTTCAGTTGCCAACTCCACTCCATACATATATATGGGGAGGTACAAGCTCCAACTCGGTTTTACAGTGAAAACGGCAGGCACTTCAACCGGCACTAGGAAACAGACTGAGAAACCAGAGTAAGGGTTTCTCCTGCAACCCGTTCCCTTTGTGCTGGATGAACGAACGTCTCTCCACATGCTCAGTTCTGAGAGATAAGTGTGTGTGAAAGCCGTCCTTCACCTAGCTTGAAGGGAACACAAAGTTTCTTTTCAGTTGCCAACTCCACTCCATACATATATATGGGGAGGTACAAGCTCCAACTCGGTTTTACAGTGAAAATGGCAGGCACTTCAAACCGGCACTAGGAAACAGACTGAGAAACCAGAGTAAGGGTTTCTCCTGCAACCCGTTCCCCTTGTGCTGGATGAACGAACGTCTCTCCACATGCTCAGTTCTGAGAGATAAGTGTGTGTGAAAGCCGTCCTTCACCTAGCTTGAAGGGAACACAAAGTTTCTTTTCAGTTGCCAACTCCACTCCATACATATATATGGGGAGGTACAAGCTCCAACTCGGCTTTACAGTGAAAACGGCAGGCACTTCAAACCGGCACTAGGAAACCGACTGAGAAACCAGAGTAAGGGTTTCTCCTGCAACCCGTTCCCTTTGTGCTGGATGAACGAACGTCTCTCCACATGCTCAGTTCTGAGAGATAAGTGTGTGTGAAAGCCGTCCTTCACCTAGCTTGAAGGGAACACAAAGTTTCTTTTCAGTTGCCAACTCCACTCCATACATATATATGGGGAGGTACAAGCTCCAACTCGGTTTTACAGTCAAAACGGCAGGCACTTCAAACCGGCACTAGGAAACCGACTGAGAAACCAGAGTAAGGGTTTCTCCTGCAACCCGTTCCCTTTGTGCTGGATGAACGAACGTCTCTCCACATGCTCAGTTCTGAGAGATAAGTGTGTGTGAAAGCCGTCCTTCACCTAGCTTGAAGGGAACACAAAGTTTCTTTTCAGTTGCCAACTCCACTCCATACATATATATGGGGAGGTACAAGCTCCAACTCGGTTTTACAGTGAAAACGGCAGGCACTTCAAACCGGCACTAGGAAACCGACTGAGAAACCAGAGTAAGGGTTTCTCCTGCAACCCGTTCCCTTTGTGCTGGATGAACGAACGTCTTTCCACATGCTCAGTTCTGAGAGATAAGTGTGTGTGAAAGCCGTCCTTCACCTAGCTTGAAGGGAACACAAAGTTTCTTTTCAGTTGCCAACTCCACTCCATACATATATATGGGGAGGTACAAGCTCCAACACGGTTTTACAGTGAAAACGGCAGGCACTTCAAACCGGCACTAGGAAACAGACTGAGAAACCAGAGTAAGGGTTTCTCCTGCAACCCTTTCCCTTTGTGCTGGATGAACGAACGTCTCTCCACATGCTCAGTTCTGAGAGATAAGTGTGTGTGAAAGCCGTCCTTCACCTAGCTTGAAGGGAACACAAAGTTTCTTTTCAGTTGCCAACTCCACTCCATACATATATATGGGGAGGTACAAGCTCCAACTCGGTTTTACAGTGAAAACGGCAGGCACTTCAAACCGGCACTAGGAAACAGACTGAGAAACCAGAGTAAGGGTTTCTCCTGCAACCCGTTCCCTTTGTGCTGGATGAACGAACGTCTCTCCACATGCTCAGTTCTGAGAGATAAGTGTGTGTGAAAGCCGTCCTTCACCTAGCTTGAAGGGAACACAAAGTTTCTTTTCAGTTGCCAACTCCACTCCATACATATATATGGGGAGGTACAAGCTCCAACTCGGTTTTACAGTGAAAACGGCAGGCACTTCAAACCGGCACTAGGAAACCGACTGAGAAACCAGAGTAAGGGTTTCTCCTGCAACCCGTTCCCTTTGTGCTGGATGAACGAACGTCTCTCCACATGCTCAGTTCTGAGAGATAAGTGTGTGTGAAAGCCGTCCTTCACCTAGCTTGAAGGGAACACAAAGTTTCTTTTCAGTTGCCAACTCCACTCCATACATATATATGGGGAGGTACAAGCTCCAACTCGGCTTTACAGTGAAAACGGCAGGCACTTCAAACCGGCACTAGGAAACCGACTGAGAAACCAGAGTAAGGGTTTCTCCTGCAACCCGTTCCCTTTGGGCTGGATGAACGAACGTCTCTCCACATGCTCAGTTCTGAGAGATAAGTGTGTGTGAAAGCCGTCCTTCACCTAGCTTGAAGGGAACACAAAGTTTCTTTTCAGTTGCCAACTCCACTCCATACATATATATGGGGAGGTACAAGCTCCAACTCGGCTTTACAGTGAAAACGGCAGGCACTTCAAACCGGCACTAGGAAACCGACTGTGAAACCAGAGTAAGGGTTTTTCCTGCAACCCGTTCCCTTTGTGCTGGATGAACGAACGTCTCTCCACATGCTCCGTTCTGAGAGATAAGTGTGTGTGAAAGCCGTCCTTCACCTAGCTTGAAGGGAACACAAAGTTTCTTTTCAGTGGCCAACTCCACTCCATACATATATATGGGGAGGTACAAGCTCCAACTCGGTTTTACAGTGAAAACGGCAGGCACTTCAAACCGGCACTAGGAAACAGACTGAGAAACCAGAGTAAGGGTTTCTCCTGCAACCCTTTCCCTTTGTGCTGGATGAACGAACGTCTCTCCACATGCTCAGTTCTGAGAGATAAGTGTGTGTGAAAGCCGTCCTTCACCTAGCTTGAAGGGAACACAAAGTTTCTTTTCAGTTGCCAACTCCACTCCATACATATATATGGGGAGGTACAAGCTCCAACTCGGTTTTACAGTGAAAACGGCAGGCACTTCAAACCGGCACTAGGAAACAGACTGAGAAACCAGAGTAAGGGTTTCTCCTGCAACCCGTTCCCTTTGTGCTGGATGAACGAACGTCTCTCCACATGCTCAGTTCTGAGAGATAAGTGTGTGTGAAAGCCGTCCTTCACCTAGCTTGAAGGGAACACAAAGTTTCTTTTCAGTTGCCAACTCCACTCCATACATATATATGGGGAGGTACAAGCTCCAACTCGGTTTTACAGTGAAAACGGCAGGCACTTCAAACCGGCACTAGGAAACAGACTGAGAAACCAGAGTAAGGGTTTCTCCTGCAACCCGTTCCCTTTGTGCTGGATGAACGAACGTCTCTCCACATGCTCAGTTCTGAGAGATAAGTGTGTGTGAAAGCCGTCCTTCACCTAGCTTGAAGGGAACACAAAGTTTCTTTTCAGTTGCCAACTCCACTCCATACATATATATGGGGAGGTACAAGCTCCAACTCGGTTTTACAGTGAAAACGGCAGGCACTTCAAACCGGCACTAGGAAACAGACTGAGAAACCAGAGTAAGGGTTTCTCCTGCAACCCGTTCCCTTTGTGCTGGATGAACGAACGTCTCTCCACATGCTCAGTTCTGAGAGATAAGTGTGTGTGAAAGCCGTCCTTCACCTAGCTTGAAGGGAACACAAAGTTTCTTTTCAGTTGCCAACTCCACTCCATACATATATATGGGGAGGTACAAGCTCCAACTCGGTTTTACAGTGAAAACGGCAGGCACTTCAAACCGGCACTAGGAAACCGACTGAGAAACCAGAGTAAGGGTTTCTCCTGCAACCCGTTCCCTTTGTGCTGGATGAACGAACGTCTCTCCACATGCTCAGTTCTGAGAGATAAGTGTGTGTGAAAGCCGTCCTTCACCTAGCTTGAAGGGAACACAAAGTTTCTTTTCAGTTGCCAACTCCACTCCATACATATATATGGGGAGGTACAAGCTCCAACTCGGTTTTACAGTGAAAACGGCAGGCACTTCAAACCGGCACTAGGAAACCGACTGAGAAACCAGAGTAAGGGTTTTTCCTGCAACCCGTTCCCTTTGTGCTGGATGAACGAACGTCTCTCCACATGCTCCGTTCTGAGAGATAAGTGTGTGTGAAAGCCGTCCTTCACCTAGCTTGAAGGGAACACAAAGTTTCTTTTCAGTGGCCAACTCCACTCCATACATATATATGGGGAGGTACAAGCTCCAACTCGGTTTTACAGTGAAAACGGCAGGCACTTCAAACCGGCACTAGGAAACAGACTGAGAAACCAGAGTAAGGGTTTCTCCTGCAACCCTTTCCCTTTGTGCTGGATGAACGAACGTCTCTCCACATGCTCAGTTCTGAGAGATAAGTGTGTGTGAAAGCCGTCCTTCACCTAGCTTGAAGGGAACACAAAGTTTCTTTTCAGTTGCCAACTCCACTCCATACATATATATGGGGAGGTACAAGCTCCAACTCGGTTTTACAGTGAAAACGGCAGGCACTTCAAACCGGCACTAGGAAACAGACTGAGAAACCAGAGTAAGGGTTTCTCCTGCAACCCGTTCCCTTTGTGCTGGATGAACGAACGTCTCTCCACATGCTCAGTTCTGAGAGATAAGTGTGTGTGAAAGCCGTCCTTCACCTAGCTTGAAGGGAACACAAAGTTTCTTTTCAGTTGCCAACTCCACTCCATACATATATATGGGGAGGTACAAGCTCCAACTCGGTTTTACAGTGAAAACGGCAGGCACTTCAAACCGGCACTAGGAAACAGACTGAGAAACCAGAGTAAGGGTTTCTCCTGCAACCCGTTCCCTTTGTGCTGGATGAACGAACGTCTCTCCACATGCTCAGTTCTGAGAGATAAGTGTGTGTGAAAGCCGTCCTTCACCTAGCTTGAAGGGAACACAAAGTTTCTTTTCAGTTGCCAACTCCACTCCATACATATATATGGGGAGGTACAAGCTCCAACTCGGTTTTACAGTGAAAACGGCAGGCACTTCAAACCGGCACTAGGAAACAGACTGAGAAACCAGAGTAAGGGTTTCTCCTGCAACCCGTTCCCTTTGTGCTGGATGAACGAACGTCTCTCCACATGCTCAGTTCTGAGAGATAAGTGTGTGTGAAAGCCGTCCTTCACCTAGCTTGAAGGGAACACAAAGTTTCTTTTCAGTTGCCAACTCCACTCCATACATATATATGGGGAGGTACAAGCTCCAACTCGGTTTTACAGTGAAAACGGCAGGCACTTCAAACCGGCACTAGGAAACCGACTGAGAAACCAGAGTAAGGGTTTCTCCTGCAACCCGTTCCCTTTGTGCTGGATGAACGAACGTCTCTCCACATGCTCAGTTCTGAGAGATAAGTGTGTGTGAAAGCCGTCCTTCACCTAGCTTGAAGGGAACACAAAGTTTCTTTTCAGTTGCCAACTCCACTCCATACATATATATGGGGAGGTACAAGCTCCAACTCGGTTTTACAGTGAAAACGGCAGGCACTTCAAACCGGCACTAGGAAACCGACTGAGAAACCAGAGTAAGGGTTTCTCCTGCAACCCGTTCCCTTTGTGCTGGATGAACGAACGTCTCTCCACATGCTCAGTTCTGAGAGATAAGTGTGTGTGAAAGCCGTCCTTCACCTAGCTTGAAGGGAACACAAAGTTTCTTTTCAGTTGCCAACTCCACTCCATACATATATATGGGGAGGTACAAGCTCCAACTCGGTTTTACAGTGAAAACGGCAGGCACTTCAAACCGGCACTAGGAAACCGACTGAGAAACCAGAGTAAGGGTTTCTCCTGCAACCCGTTCCCTTTGTGCTGGATGAACGAACGTCTCTCCACATGCTCAGTTCTGAGAGATAAGTGTGTGTGAAAGCCGTCCTTCACCTAGCTTGAAGGGAACACAAAGTTTCTTTTCAGTTGCCAACTCCACTCCATACATATATATGGGGAGGTACAAGCTCCAACACGGTTTTACAGTGAAAACGGCAGGCACTTCAAACCGGCACTAGGAAACAGACTGAGAAACCAGAGTAAGGGTTTCTCCTGCAACCCTTTCCCTTTGTGCTGGATGAACGAACGTCTCTCCACATGCTCAGTTCTGAGAGATAAGTGTGTGTGAAAGCCGTCCTTCACCTAGCTTGAAGGGAACACAAAGTTTCTTTTCAGTTGCCAACTCCACTCCATACATATATATGGGGAGGTACAAGCTCCAACTCGGTTTTACAGTGAAAACGGCAGGCACTTCAAACCGGCACTAGGAAACCGACTGAGAAACCAGAGTAAGGGTTTCTCCTGCAACCCGTTCCCTTTGTGCTGGATGAACGAACGTCTCTCCACATGCTCAGTTCTGAGAGATAAGTGTGTGTGAAAGCCGTCCTTCACCTAGCTTGAAGGGAACACAAAGTTTCTTTTCAGTTGCCAACTCCACTCCATACATATATATGGGGAGGTACAAGCTCCAACTCGGTTTTACAGTGAAAACGGCAGGCACTTCAACCGGCACTAGGAAACAGACTGAGAAACCAGAGTAAGGGTTTCTCCTGCAACCCGTTCCCTTTGTGCTGGATGAACGAACGTCTCTCCACATGCTCAGTTCTGAGAGATAAGTGTGTGTGAAAGCCGTCCTTCACCTAGCTTGAAGGGAACACAAAGTTTCTTTTCAGTTGCCAACTCCACTCCATACATATATATGGGGAGGTACAAGCTCCAACTCGGTTTTACAGTGAAAATGGCAGGCACTTCAAACCGGCACTAGGAAACAGACTGAGAAACCAGAGTAAGGGTTTCTCCTGCAACCCGTTCCCCTTGTGCTGGATGAACGAACGTCTCTCCACATGCTCAGTTCTGAGAGATAAGTGTGTGTGAAAGCCGTCCTTCACCTAGCTTGAAGGGAACACAAAGTTTCTTTTCAGTTGCCAACTCCACTCCATACATATATATGGGGAGGTACAAGCTCCAACTCGGCTTTACAGTGAAAACGGCAGGCACTTCAAACCGGCACTAGGAAACCGACTGAGAAACCAGAGTAAGGGTTTCTCCTGCAACCCGTTCCCTTTGTGCTGGATGAACGAACGTCTCTCCACATGCTCAGTTCTGAGAGATAAGTGTGTGTGAAAGCCGTCCTTCACCTAGCTTGAAGGGATCACAAAGTTTCTTTTCAGTTGCCAACTCCACTCCATACATATATATGGGGAGGTACAAGCTCCAACTCGGTTTTACAGTCAAAACGGCAGGCACTTCAAACCGGCACTAGGAAACCGACTGAGAAACCAGAGTAAGGGTTTCTCCTGCAACCCGTTCCCTTTGTGCTGGATGAACGAACGTCTCTCCACATGCTCAGTTCTGAGAGATAAGTGTGTGTGAAAGCCGTCCTTCACCTAGCTTGAAGGGAACACAAAGTTTCTTTTCAGTTGCCAACTCCACTCCATACATATATATGGGGAGGTACAAGCTCCAACTCGGTTTTACAGTGAAAACGGCAGGCACTTCAAACCGGCACTAGGAAACCGACTGAGAAACCAGAGTAAGGGTTTCTCCTGCAACCCGTTCCCTTTGTGCTGGATGAACGAACGTCTTTCCACATGCTCAGTTCTGAGAGATAAGTGTGTGTGAAAGCCGTCCTTCACCTAGCTTGAAGGGAACACAAAGTTTCTTTTCAGTTGCCAACTCCACTCCATACATATATATGGGGAGGTACAAGCTCCAACACGGTTTTACAGTGAAAACGGCAGGCACTTCAAACCGGCACTAGGAAACAGACTGAGAAACCAGAGTAAGGGTTTCTCCTGCAACCGTTTCCCTTTGTGCTGGATGAACGAACGTCTCTCCACATGCTCAGTTCTGAGAGATAAGTGTGTGTGAAAGCCGTCCTTCACCTAGCTTGAAGGGAACACAAAGTTTCTTTTCAGTTGCCAACTCCACTCCATACATATATATGGGGAGGTACAAGCTCCAACTCGGTTTTACAGTGAAAACGGCAGGCACTTCAAACCGGCACTAGGAAACAGACTGAGAAACCAGAGTAAGGGTTTCTCCTGCAACCCGTTCCCTTTGTGCTGGATGAACGAACGTCTCTCCACATGCTCAGTTCTGAGAGATAAGTGTGTGTGAAAGCCGTCCTTCACCTAGCTTGAAGGGAACACAAAGTTTCTTTTCAGTTGCCAACTACACTCCATACATATATATGGGGAGGTACAAGCTCCAACTCGGTTTTACAGTGAAAACGGCAGGCACTTCAAACCGGCACTAGGAAACCGACTGAGAAACCAGAGTAAGGGTTTCTCCTGCAACCCGTTCCCTTTGTGCTGGATGAACGAACGTCTCTCCACATGCTCAGTTCTGAGAGATAAGTGTGTGTGAAAGCCGTCCTTCACCTAGCTTGAAGGGAACACAAAGTTTCTTTTCAGTTGCCAACTCCACTCCATACATATATATGGGGAGGTACAAGCTCCAACTCGGCTTTACAGTGAAAACGGCAGGCACTTCAAACCGGCACTAGGAAACCGACTGAGAAACCAGAGTAAGGGTTTCTCCTGCAACCCGTTCCCTTTGGGCTGGATGAACGAACGTCTCTCCACATGCTCAGTTCTGAGAGATAAGTGTGTGTGAAAGCCGTCCTTCACCTAGCTTGAAGGGAACACAAAGTTTCTTTTCAGTTGCCAACTCCACTCCATACATATATATGGGGAGGTACAAGCTCCAACTCGGCTTTACAGTGAAAACGGCAGGCACTTCAAACCGGCACTAGGAAACCGACTGAGAAACCAGAGTAAGGGTTTTTCCTGCAACCCGTTCCCTTTGTGCTGGATGAACGAACGTCTCTCCACATGCTCCGTTCTGAGAGATAAGTGTGTGTGAAAGCCGTCCTTCACCTAGCTTGAAGGGAACACAAAGTTTCTTTTCAGTGGCCAACTCCACTCCATACATATATATGGGGAGGTACAAGCTCCAACTCGGTTTTACAGTGAAAACGGCAGGCACTTCAAACCGGCACTAGGAAACAGACTGAGAAACCAGAGTAAGGGTTTCTCCTGCAACCCTTTCCCTTTGTGCTGGATGAACGAACGTCTCTCCACATGCTCAGTTCTGAGAGATAAGTGTGTGTGAAAGCCGTCCTTCACCTAGCTTGAAGGGAACACAAAGTTTCTTTTCAGTTGCCAACTCCACTCCATACATATATATGGGGAGGTACAAGCTCCAACTCGGTTTTACAGTGAAAACGGCAGGCACTTCAAACCGGCACTAGGAAACAGACTGAGAAACCAGAGTAAGGGTTTCTCCTGCAACCCGTTCCCTTTGTGCTGGATGAACGAACGTCTCTCCACATGCTCAGTTCTGAGAGATAAGTGTGTGTGAAAGCCGTCCTTCACCTAGCTTGAAGGGAACACAAAGTTTCTTTTCAGTTGCCAACTCCACTCCATACATATATATGGGGAGGTACAAGCTCCAACTCGGTTTTACAGTGAAAACGGCAGGCACTTCAAACCGGCACTAGGAAACAGACTGAGAAACCAGAGTAAGGGTTTCTCCTGCAACCCGTTCCCTTTGTGCTGGATGAACGAACGTCTCTCCACATGCTCAGTTCTGAGAGATAAGTGTGTGTGAAAGCCGTCCTTCACCTAGCTTGAAGGGAACACAAAGTTTCTTTTCAGTTGCCAACTCCACTCCATACATATATATGGGGAGGTACAAGCTCCAACTCGGTTTTACAGTGAAAACGGCAGGCACTTCAAACCGGCACTAGGAAACAGACTGAGAAACCAGAGTAAGGGTTTCTCCTGCAACCCGTTCCCTTTGTGCTGGATGAACGAACGTCTCTCCACATGCTCAGTTCTGAGAGATAAGTGTGTGTGAAAGCCGTCCTTCACCTAGCTTGAAGGGAACACAAAGTTTCTTTTCAGTTGCCAACTCCACTCCATACATATATATGGGGAGGTACAAGCTCCAACTCGGTTTTACAGTGAAAACGGCAGGCACTTCAAACCGGCACTAGGAAACCGACTGAGAAACCAGAGTAAGGGTTTTTCCTGCAACCCGTTCCCTTTGTGCTGGATGAACGAACGTCTCTCCACATGCTCCGTTCTGAGAGATAAGTGTGTGTGAAAGCCGTCCTTCACCTAGCTTGAAGGGAACACAAAGTTTCTTTTCAGTGGCCAACTCCACTCCATACATATATATGGGGAGGTACAAGCTCCAACTCGGTTTTACAGTGAAAACGGCAGGCACTTCAAACCGGCACTAGGAAACAGACTGAGAAACCAGAGTAAGGGTTTCTCCTGCAACCCTTTCCCTTTGTGCTGGATGAACGAACGTCTCTCCACATGCTCAGTTCTGAGAGATAAGTGTGTGTGAAAGCCGTCCTTCACCTAGCTTGAAGGGAACACAAAGTTTCTTTTCAGTTGCCAACTCCACTCCATACATATATATGGGGAGGTACAAGCTCCAACTCGGTTTTACAGTGAAAACGGCAGGCACTTCAAACCGGCACTAGGAAACAGACTGAGAAACCAGAGTAAGGGTTTCTCCTGCAACCCGTTCCCTTTGTGCTGGATGAACGAACGTCTCTCCACATGCTCAGTTCTGAGAGATAAGTGTGTGTGAAAGCCGTCCTTCACCTAGCTTGAAGGGAACACAAAGTTTCTTTTCAGTTGCCAACTCCACTCCATACATATATATGGGGAGGTACAAGCTCCAACTCGGTTTTACAGTGAAAACGGCAGGCACTTCAAACCGGCACTAGGAAACAGACTGAGAAACCAGAGTAAGGGTTTCTCCTGCAACCCGTTCCCTTTGTGCTGGATGAACGAACGTCTCTCCACATGCTCAGTTCTGAGAGATAAGTGTGTGTGAAAGCCGTCCTTCACCTAGCTTGAAGGGAACACAAAGTTTCTTTTCAGTTGCCAACTCCACTCCATACATATATATGGGGAGGTACAAGCTCCAACTCGGTTTTACAGTGAAAACGGCAGGCACTTCAAACCGGCACTAGGAAACAGACTGAGAAACCAGAGTAAGGGTTTCTCCTGCAACCCGTTCCCTTTGTGCTGGATGAACGAACGTCTCTCCACATGCTCAGTTCTGAGAGATAAGTGTGTGTGAAAGCCGTCCTTCACCTAGCTTGAAGGGAACACAAAGTTTCTTTTCAGTTGCCAACTCCACTCCATACATATATATGGGGAGGTACAAGCTCCAACTCGGTTTTACAGTGAAAACGGCAGGCACTTCAAACCGGCACTAGGAAACAGACTGAGAAACCAGAGTAAGGGTTTCTCCTGCAACCCGTTCCCTTTGTGCTGGATGAACGAACGTCTCTCCACATGCTCAGTTCTGAGAGATAAGTGTGTGTGAAAGCCGTCCTTCACCTAGCTTGAAGGGAACACAAAGTTTCTTTTCAGTTGCCAACTCCACTCCATACATATATATGGGGAGGTACAAGCTCCAACTCGGTTTTACAGTGAAAACGGCAGGCACTTCAAACCGGCACTAGGAAACAGACTGAGAAACCAGAGTAAGGGTTTCTCCTGCAACCCGTTCCCTTTGTGCTGGATGAACGAACGTCTCTCCACATGCTCAGTTCTGAGAGATAAGTGTGTGTGAAAGCCGTCCTTCACCTAGCTTGAAGGGAACACAAAGTTTCTTTTCAGTTGCCAACTCCACTCCATACATATATATGGGGAGGTACAAGCTCCAACACGGTTTTACAGTGAAAACGGCAGGCACTTCAAACCGGCACTAGGAAACAGACTGAGAAACCAGAGTAAGGGTTTCTCCTGCAACCCTTTCCCTTTGTGCTGGATGAACGAACGTCTCTCCACATGCTCAGTTCTGAGAGATAAGTGTGTGTGAAAGCCGTCCTTCACCTAGCTTGAAGGGAACACAAAGTTTCTTTTCAGTTGCCAACTCCACTCCATACATATATATGGGGAGGTACAAGCTCCAACTCGGTTTTACAGTGAAAACGGCAGGCACTTCAAACCGGCACTAGGAAACAGACTGAGAAACCAGAGTAAGGGTTTCTCCTGCAACCCGTTCCCTTTGTGCTGGATGAACGAACGTCTCTCCACATGCTCAGTTCTGAGAGATAAGTGTGTGTGAAAGCCGTCCTTCACCTAGCTTGAAGGGAACACAAAGTTTCTTTTCAGTTGCCAACTCCACTCCATACATATATATGGGGAGGTACAAGCTCCAACTCGGTTTTACAGTGAAAACGGCAGGCACTTCAAACCGGCACTAGGAAACCGACTGAGAAACCAGAGTAAGGGTTTCTCCTGCAACCCGTTCCCTTTGTGCTGGATGAACGAACGTCTCTCCACATGCTCAGTTCTGAGAGATAAGTGTGTGTGAAAGCCGTCCTTCACCTAGCTTGAAGGGAACACAAAGTTTCTTTTCAGTTGCCAACTCCACTCCATACATATATATGGGGAGGTACAAGCTCCAACTCGGTTTTACAGTGAAAACGGCAGGCACTTCAACCGGCACTAGGAAACAGACTGAGAAACCAGAGTAAGGGTTTCTCCTGCAACCCGTTCCCTTTGTGCTGGATGAACGAACGTCTCTCCACATGCTCAGTTCTGAGAGATAAGTGTGTGTGAAAGCCGTCCTTCACCTAGCTTGAAGGGAACACAAAGTTTCTTTTCAGTTGCCAACTCCACTCCATACATATATATGGGGAGGTACAAGCTCCAACTCGGTTTTACAGTGAAAATGGCAGGCACTTCAAACCGGCACTAGGAAACAGACTGAGAAACCAGAGTAAGGGTTTCTCCTGCAACCCGTTCCCCTTGTGCTGGATGAACGAACGTCTCTCCACATGCTCAGTTCTGAGAGATAAGTGTGTGTGAAAGCCGTCCTTCACCTAGCTTGAAGGGAACACAAAGTTTCTTTTCAGTTGCCAACTCCACTCCATACATATATATGGGGAGGTACAAGCTCCAACTCGGCTTTACAGTGAAAACGGCAGGCACTTCAAACCGGCACTAGGAAACCGACTGAGAAACCAGAGTAAGGGTTTCTCCTGCAACCCGTTCCCTTTGTGCTGGATGAACGAACGTCTCTCCACATGCTCAGTTCTGAGAGATAAGTGTGTGTGAAAGCCGTCCTTCACCTAGCTTGAAGGGAACACAAAGTTTCTTTTCAGTTGCCAACTCCACTCCATACATATATATGGGGAGGTACAAGCTCCAACTCGGTTTTACAGTGAAAACGGCAGGCACTTCAAACCGGCACTAGGAAACAGACTGAGAAACCAGAGTAAGGGTTTCTCCTGCAACCCGTTCCCTTTGTGCTGGATGAACGAACGTCTCTCCACATGCTCAGTTCTGAGAGATAAGTGTGTGTGAAAGCCGTCCTTCACCTAGCTTGAAGGGAACACAAAGTTTCTTTTCAGTTGCCAACTCCACTCCATACATATATATGGGGAGGTACAAGCTCCAACTCGGTTTTACAGTGAAAACGGCAGGCACTTCAAACCGGCACTAGGAAACAGACTGAGAAACCAGAGTAAGGGTTTCTCCTGCAACCCGTTCCCTTTGTGCTGGATGAACGAACGTCTCTCCACATGCTCAGTTCTGAGAGATAAGTGTGTGTGAAAGCCGTCCTTCACCTAGCTTGAAGGGAACACAAAGTTTCTTTTCAGTTGCCAACTCCACTCCATACATATATATGGGGAGGTACAAGCTCCAACTCGGTTTTACAGTGAAAACGGCAGGCACTTCAAACCGGCACTAGGAAACAGACTGAGAAACCAGAGTAAGGGTTTCTCCTGCAACCCGTTCCCTTTGTGCTGGATGAACGAACGTCTCTCCACATGCTCAGTTCTGAGAGATAAGTGTGTGTGAAAGCCGTCCTTCACCTAGCTTGAAGGGAACACAAAGTTTCTTTTCAGTTGCCAACTCCACTCCATACATATATATGGGGAGGTACAAGCTCCAACTCGGTTTTACAGTGAAAACGGCAGGCACTTCAAACCGGCACTAGGAAACAGACTGAGAAACCAGAGTAAGGGTTTCTCCTGCAACCCGTTCCCTTTGTGCTGGATGAACGAACGTATCTCCACATGCTCAGTTCTGAGAGATAAGTGTGTGTGAAAGCCGTCCTTCACCTAGCTTGAAGGGAACACAAAGTTTCTTTTCAGTTGCCAACTCCACTCCATACATATATATGGGGAGGTACAAGCTCCAACTCGGCTTTACAGTGAAAACGGCAGGCACTTCAAACCGGCACTAGGAAACCGACTGAGAAACCAGAGTAAGGGTTTCTCCTGCAACCCGTTCCCTTTGTGCTGGATGAACGAACGTCTCTCCACATGCTCAGTTCTGAGAGATAAGTGTGTGTGAAAGCCGTCCTTCACCTAGCTTGAAGGGAACACAAAGTTTCTTTTCAGTTGCCAACTCCACTCCATACATATATATGGGGAGGTACAAGCTCCAACTCGGTTTTACAGTGAAAACGGCAGGCACTTCAAACCGGCACTAGGAAACAGACTGAGAAACCAGAGTAAGGGTTTCTCCTGCAACCCGTTCCCTTTGTGCTGGATGAACGAACGTCTCTCCACATGCTCAGTTCTGAGAGATAAGTGTGTGTGAAAGCCGTCCTTCACCTAGCTTGAAGGGAACACAAAGTTTCTTTTCAGTTGCCAACTCCACTCCATACATATATATGGGGAGGTACAAGCTCCAACTCGGTTTTACAGTGAAAACGGCAGGCACTTCAAACCGGCACTAGGAAACAGACTGAGAAACCAGAGTAAGGGTTTCTCCTGCAACCCGTTCCCTTTGTGCTGGATGAACGAACGTCTCTCCACATGCTCAGTTCTGAGAGATAAGTGTGTGTGAAAGCCGTCCTTCACCTAGCTTGAAGGGAACACAAAGTTTCTTTTCAGTTGCCAACTCCACTCCATACATATATATGGGGAGGTACAAGCTCCAACTCGGTTTTACAGTGAAAACGGCAGGCACTTCAAACCGGCACTAGGAAACAGACTGAGAAACCAGAGTAAGGGTTTCTCCTGCAACCCGTTCCCTTTGTGCTGGATGAACGAACGTCTCTCCACATGCTCAGTTCTGAGAGATAAGTGTGTGTGAAAGCCGTCCTTCACCTAGCTTGAAGGGAACACAAAGTTTCTTTTCAGTTGCCAACTCCACTCCATACATATATATGGGGAGGTACAAGCTCCAACTCGGCTTTACAGTGAAAACGGCAGGCACTTCAAACCGGCACTAGGAAACCGACTGAGAAACCAGAGTAAGGGTTTCTCCTGCAACCCGTTCCCTTTGTGCTGGATGAACGAACGTCTCTCCACATGCTCAGTTCTGAGAGATAAGTGTGTGTGAAAGCCGTCCTTCACCTAGCTTGAAGGGAACACAAAGTTTCTTTTCAGTTGCCAACTCCACTCCATACATATATATGGGGAGGTACAAGCTCCAACTCGGTTTTACAGTGAAAACGGCAGGCACTTCAAACCGGCACTAGGAAACAGACTGAGAAACCAGAGTAAGGGTTTCTCCTGCAACCCGTTCCCTTTGTGCTGGATGAACGAACGTCTCTCCACATGCTCAGTTCTGAGAGATAAGTGTGTGTGAAAGCCGTCCTTCACCTAGCTTGAAGGGAACACAAAGTTTCTTTTCAGTTGCCAACTCCACTCCATACATATATATGGGGAGGTACAAGCTCCAACTCGGTTTTACAGTGAAAACGGCAGGCACTTCAAACCGGCACTAGGAAACAGACTGAGAAACCTGAGTAAGGGTTTCTCCTGCAACCCGTTCCCTTTGTGCTGGATGAACGAACGTCTCTCCACATGCTCAGTTCTGAGAGATAAGTGTGTGTGAAAGCCGTCCTTCACCTAGCTTGAAGGGAACACAAAGTTTCTTTTCAGTTGCCAACTCCACTCCATACATATATATGGGGAGGTACAAGCTCCAACTCGGTTTTACAGTGAAAACGGCAGGCACTTCAAACCGGCACTAGGAAACCGACTGAGAAACCAGAGTAAGGGTTTCTCCTGCAACCCGTTCCCTTTGTGCTGGATGAACGAACGTCTCTCCACATGCTCAGTTCTGAGAGATAAGTGTGTGTGAAAGCCGTCCTTCACCTAGCTTGAAGGGAACACAAAGTTTCTTTTCAGTTGCCAACTCCACTCCATACATATATATGGGGAGGTACAAGCTCCAACTCGGTTTTACAGTGAAAACGGCAGGCACTTCAAACCGGCACTAGGAAACCGACTGAGAAACCAGAGTAAGGGTTTTTCCTGCAACCCGTTCCCTTTGTGCTGGATGAACGAACGTCTCTCCACATGCTCCGTTCTGAGAGATAAGTGTGTGTGAAAGCCGTCCTTCACCTAGCTTGAAGGGAACACAAAGTTTCTTTTCAGTTGCCAACTCCACTCCATACATATATATGGGGAGGTACAAGCTCCAACTCGGTTTTACAGTGAAAACGGCAGGCACTTCAAACCGGCACTAGGAAACCGACTGAGAAACCAGAGTAAGGGTTTCTCCTGCAACCCTTTCCCTTTGTGCTGGATGAACGAACGTCTCTCCACATGCTCAGTTCTGAGAGATAAGTGTGTGTGAAAGCCGTCCTTCACCTAGCTTGAAGGGAACACAAAGTTTCTTTTCAGTTGCCAACTCCACTCCATACATATATATGGGGAGGTACAAGCTCCAACTCGGTTTTACAGTGAAAACGGCAGGCACTTCAAACCGGCACTAGGAAACAGACTGAGAAACCAGAGTAAGGGTTTCTCCTGCAACCCGTTCCCTTTGTGCTGGATGAACGAACGTCTCTCCACATGCTCAGTTCTGAGAGATAAGTGTGTGTGAAAGCCGTCCTTCACCTAGCTTGAAGGGAACACAAAGTTTCTTTTCAGTTGCCAACTCCACTCCATACATATATATGGGGAGGTACAAGCTCCAACTCGGTTTTACAGTGAAAACGGCAGGCACTTCAAACCGGCACTAGGAAACAGACTGAGAAACCAGAGTAAGGGTTTCTCCTGCAACCCGTTCCCTTTGTGCTGGATGAACGAACGTCTCTCCACATGCTCAGTTCTGAGAGATAAGTGTGTGTGAAAGCCGTCCTTCACCTAGCTTGAAGGGAACACAAAGTTTCTTTTCAGTTGCCAACTCCACTCCATACATATATATGGGGAGGTACAAGCTCCAACTCGGTTTTACAGTGAAAACGGCAGGCACTTCAAACCGGCACTAGGAAACAGACTGAGAAACCAGAGTAAGGGTTTCTCCTGCAACCCGTTCCCTTTGTGCTGGATGAACGAACGTCTCTCCACATGCTCAGTTCTGAGAGATAAGTGTGTGTGAAAGCCGTCCTTCACCTAGCTTGAAGGGAACACAAAGTTTCTTTTCAGTTGCCAACTCCACTCCATACATATATATGGGGAGGTACAAGCTCCAACTCGGTTTTACAGTGAAAACGGCAGGCACTTCAAACCGGCACTAGGAAACCGACTGAGAAACCAGAGTAAGGGTTTCTCCTGCAACCCGTTCCCTTTGTGCTGGATGAACGAACGTCTCTCCACATGCTCAGTTCTGAGAGATAAGTGTGTGTGAAAGCCGTCCTTCACCTAGCTTGAAGGGAACACAAAGTTTCTTTTCAGTTGCCAACTCCACTCCATACATATATATGGGGAGGTACAAGCTCCAACTCGGTTTTACAGTGAAAACGGCAGGCACTTCAAACCGGCACTAGGAAACCGACTGAGAAACCAGAGTAAGGGTTTCTCCTGCAACCCGTTCCCTTTGTGCTGGATGAACGAACGTCTATCCACATGCTCAGTTCTGAGAGATAAGTGTGTGTGAAAGCCGTCCTTCACCTAGCTTGAAGGGAACACAAAGTTTCTTTTCAGTTGCCAACTCCACTCCATACATATATATGGGGAGGTACAAGCTCCAACACGGTTTTACAGTGAAAACGGCAGGCACTTCAAACCGGCACTAGGAAACAGACTGAGAAACCAGAGTAAGGGTTTCTCCTGCAACCCTTTCCCTTTGTGCTGGATGAACGAACGTCTCTCCACATGCTCAGTTCTGAGAGATAAGTGTGTGTGAAAGCCGTCCTTCACCTAGCTTGAAGGGAACACAAAGTTTCTTTTCAGTTGCCAACTCCACTCCATACATATATATGGGGAGGTACAAGCTCCAACTCGGTTTTACAGTGAAAACGGCAGGCACTTCAAACCGGCACTAGGAAACAGACTGAGAAACCAGAGTAAGGGTTTCTCCTGCAACCCGTTCCCTTTGTGCTGGATGAACGAACGTCTCTCCACATGCTCAGTTCTGAGAGATAAGTGTGTGTGAAAGCCGTCCTTCACCTAGCTTGAAGGGAACACAAAGTTTCTTTTCAGTTGCCAACTCCACTCCATACATATATATGGGGAGGTACAAGCTCCAACTCGGTTTTACAGTGAAAACGGCAGGCACTTCAAACCGGCACTAGGAAACCGACTGAGAAACCAGAGTAAGGGTTTCTCCTGCAACCCGTTCCCTTTGTGCTGGATGAACGAACGTCTCTCCACATGCTCAGTTCTGAGAGATAAGTGTGTGTGAAAGCCGTCCTTCACCTAGCTTGAAGGGAACACAAAGTTTCTTTTCAGTTGCCAACTCCACTCCATACATATATATGGGGAGGTACAAGCTCCAACTCGGTTTTACAGTGAAAACGGCAGGCACTTCAACCGGCACTAGGAAACAGACTGAGAAACCAGAGTAAGGGTTTCTCCTGCAACCCGTTCCCTTTGTGCTGGATGAACGAACGTCTCTCCACATGCTCAGTTCTGAGAGATAAGTGTGTGTGAAAGCCGTCCTTCACCTAGCTTGAAGGGAACACAAAGTTTCTTTTCAGTTGCCAACTCCACTCCATACATATATATGGGGAGGTACAAGCTCCAACTCGGTTTTACAGTGAAAATGGCAGGCACTACAAACCGGCACTAGGAAACAGACTGAGAAACCAGAGTAAGGGTTTCTCCTGCAACCCGTTCCCCTTGTGCTGGATGAACGAACGTCTCTCCACATGCTCAGTTCTGAGAGATAAGTGTGTGTGAAAGCCGTCCTTCACCTAGCTTGAAGGGAACACAAAGTTTCTTTTCAGTTGCCAACTCCACTCCATACATATATATGGGGAGGTACAAGCTCCAACTCGGCTTTACAGTGAAAACGGCAGGCACTTCAAACCGGCACTAGGAAACCGACTGAGAAACCAGAGTAAGGGTTTCTCCTGCAACCCGTTCCCTTTGTGCTGGATGAACGAACGTCTCTCCACATGCTCAGTTCTGAGAGATAAGTGTGTGTGAAAGCCGTCCTTCACCTAGCTTGAAGGGAACACAAAGTTTCTTTTCAGTTGCCAACTCCACTCCATACATATATATGGGGAGGTACAAGCTCCAACTCGGTTTTACAGTGAAAACGGCAGGCACTTCAAACCGGCACTAGGAAACCGACTGAGAAACCAGAGTAAGGGTTTCTCCTGCAACCCGTTCCCTTTGTGCTGGATGAACGAACGTCTCTCCACATGCTCAGTTCTGAGAGATAAGTGTGTGTGAAAGCCGTCCTTCACCTAGCTTGAAGGGAACACAAAGTTTCTTTTCAGTTGCCAACTCCACTCCATACATATATATGGGGAGGTACAAGCTCCAACTCGGTTTTACAGTGAAAACGGCAGGCACTTCAAACCGGCACTAGGAAACAGACTGAGAAACCAGAGTAAGGGTTTCTCCTGCAACCCGTTCCCTTTGTGCTGGATGAACGAACGTCTCTCCACATGCTCAGTTCTGAGAGATAAGTGTGTGTGAAAGCCGTCCTTCACCTAGCTTGAAGGGAACACAAAGTTTCTTTTCAGTTGCCAACTCCACTCCATACATATATATGGGGAGGTACAAGCTCCAACTCGGTTTTACAGTGAAAACGGCAGGCACTTCAAACCGGCACTAGGAAACAGACTGAGAAACCAGAGTAAGGGTTTCTCCTGCAACCCGTTCCCTTTGTGCTGGATGAACGAACGTCTCTCCACATGCTCAGTTCTGAGAGATAAGTGTGTGTGAAAGCCGTCCTTCACCTAGCTTGAAGGGAACACAAAGTTTCTTTTCAGTTGCCAACTCCACTCCATACATATATATGGGGAGGTACAAGCTCCAACTCGGTTTTACAGTGAAAACGGCAGGCACTTCAAACCGGCACTAGGAAACAGACTGAGAAACCAGAGTAAGGGTTTCTCCTGCAACCCGTTCCCTTTGTGCTGGATGAACGAACGTCTCTCCACATGCTCAGTTCTGAGAGATAAGTGTGTGTGAAAGCCGTCCTTCACCTAGCTTGAAGGGAACACAAAGTTTCTTTTCAGTTGCCAACTCCACTCCATACATATATATGGGGAGGTACAAGCTCCAACTCGGCTTTACAGTGAAAACGGCAGGCACTTCAAACCGGCACTAGGAAACCGACTGAGAAACCAGAGTAAGGGTTTCTCCTGCAACCCGTTCCCTTTGTGCTGGATGAACGAACGTCTCTCCACATGCTCAGTTCTGAGAGATAAGTGTGTGTGAAAGCCGTCCTTCACCTAGCTTGAAGGGAACACAAAGTTTCTTTTCAGTTGCCAACTCCACTCCATACATATATATGGGGAGGTACAAGCTCCAACTCGGCTTTACAGTGAAAACGGCAGGCACTTCAAACCGGCACTAGGAAACCGACTGAGAAACCAGAGTAAGGGTTTTTCCTGCAACCCGTTCCCTTTGTGCTGGATGAACGAACGTCTCTCCACATGCTCAGTTCTGAGAGATAAGTGTGTGTGAAAGCCGTCCTTCACCTAGCTTGAAGGGAACACAAAGTTTCTTTTCAGTGGCCAACTCCACTCCATACATATATATGGGGAGGTACAAGCTCCAACTCGGTTTTACAGTGAAAACGGCAGGCACTTCAAACCGGCACTAGGAAACAGACTGAGAAACCAGAGTAAGGGTTTCTCCTGCAACCCTTTCCCTTTGTGCTGGATGAACGAACGTCTCTCCACATGCTCAGTTCTGAGAGATAAGTGTGTGTGAAAGCCGTCCTTCACCTAGCTTGAAGGGAACACAAAGTTTCTTTTCAGTTGCCAACTCCACTCCATACATATATATGGGGAGGTACAAGCTCCAACTCGGTTTTACAGTGAAAACGGCAGGCACTTCAAACCGGCACTATCAAACAGACTGAGAAACCAGAGTAAGGGTTTCTCCTGCAACCCGTTCCCTTTGTGCTGGATGAACGAACGTCTCTCCACATGCTCAGTTCTGAGAGATAAGTGTGTGTGAAAGCCGTCCTTCACCTAGCTTGAAGGGAACACAAAGTTTCTTTTCAGTTGCCAACTCCACTCCATACATATATATGGGGAGGTACAAGCTCCAACTCGGTTTTACAGTGAAAACGGCAGGCACTTCAAACCGGCACTAGGAAACAGACTGAGAAACCAGAGTAAGGGTTTCTCCTGCAACCCGTTCCCTTTGTGCTGGATGAACGAACGTCTCTCCACATGCTCAGTTCTGAGAGATAAGTGTGTGTGAAAGCCGTCCTTCACCTAGCTTGAAGGGAACACAAAGTTTCTTTTCAGTTGCCAACTCCACTCCATACATATATATGGGGAGGTACAAGCTCCAACTCGGTTTTACAGTGAAAACGGCAGGCACTTCAAACCGGCACTAGGAAACAGACTGAGAAACCAGAGTAAGGGTTTCTCCTGCAACCCGTTCCCTTTGTGCTGGATGAACGAACGTCTCTCCACATGCTCAGTTCTGAGACATAAGTGTGTGTGAAAGCCGTCCTTCACCTAGCTTGAAGGGAACACAAAGTTTCTTTTCAGTTGCCAACTCCACTCCATACATATATATGGGGAGGTACAAGCTCCAACTCGGTTTTACAGTGAAAACGGCAGGCACTTCAAACCGGCACTAGGAAACCGACTGAGAAACCAGAGTAAGGGTTTCTCCTGCAACCCGTTCCCTTTGTGCTGGATGAACGAACGTCTCTCCACATGCTCAGTTCTGAGAGATAAGTGTGTGTGAAAGCCGTCCTTCACCTAGCTTGAAGGGAACACAAAGTTTCTTTTCAGTTGCCAACTCCACTCCATACATATATATGGGGAGGTACAAGCTCCAACTCGGTTTTACAGTGAAAACGGCAGGCACTTCAAACCGGCACTAGGAAACAGACTGAGAAACCAGAGTAAGGGTTTCTCCTGCAACCCGTTCCCTTTGTGCTGGATGAACGAACGTCTCTCCACATGCTCAGTTCTGAGAGATAAGTGTGTGTGAAAGCCGTCCTTCACCTAGCTTGAAGGGAACACAAAGTTTCTTTTCAGTTGCCAACTCCACTCCATACATATATATGGGGAGGTACAAGCTCCAACTCGGCTTTACAGTGAAAACGGCAGGCACTTCAAACCGGCACTAGGAAACAGACTGAGAAACCAGAGTAAGGGTTTCTCCTGCAACCCTTTCCCTTTGTGCTGGATGAACGAACGTCTCTCCACATGCTCAGTTCTGAGAGATAAGTGTGTGTGAAAGCCGTCCTTCACCTAGCTTGAAGGGAACACAAAGTTTCTTTTCAGTGGCCAACTCCACTCCATACATATATATGGGGAGGTACAAGCTCCAACTCGGTTTTACAGTGAAAACGGCAGGCACTTCAAACCGGCACTAGGAAACAGACTGAGAAACCAGAGTAAGGGTTTCTCCTGCAACCCGTTCCCTTTGTGCTGGATGAACGAACGTCTCTCCACATGCTCAGTTCTGAGAGATAAGTGTGTGTGAAAGCCGTCCTTCACCTAGCTTGAAGGGAACACAAAGTTTCTTTTCAGTTGCCAACTCCACTCCATACATATATATGGGGAGGTACAAGCTCCAACTCGGTTTTACAGTGAAAACGGCAGGCACTTCAAACCGGCACTAGGAAACCGACTGAGAAACCAGAGTAAGGGTTTCTCCTGCAACCCGTTCCCTTTGTGCTGGATGAACGAACGTCTCTCCACATGCTCAGTTCTGAGAGATAAGTGTGTGTGAAAGCCGTCCTTCACCTAGCTTGAAGGGAACACAAAGTTTCTTTTCAGTTGCCAACTCCACTCCATACATATATATGGGGAGGTACAAGCTCCAACTCGGCTTTACAGTGAAAACGGCAGGCACTTCAAACCGGCACTAGGAAACAGACTGAGAAACCAGAGTAAGGGTTTCTCCTGCAACCCGTTCCCTTTGTGCTGGATGAACGAACGTCTCTCCACATGCTCAGTTCTGAGAGATAAGTGTGTGTGAAAGCCGTCCTTCACCTAGCTTGAAGGGAACACAAAGTTTCTTTTCAGTTGCCAACTCCACTCCATACATATATATGGGGAGGTACAAGCTCCAACTCGGTTTTACAGTGAAAACGGCAGGCACTTCAAACCGGCACTAGGAAACCGACTGAGAAACCAGAGTAAGGGTTTCTCCTGCAACCCGTTCCCTTTGTGCTGGATGAACGAACGTCTCTCCACATGATCAGTTCTGAGAGATAAGTGTGTGTGAAAGCCGTCCTTCACCTAGCTTGAAGGGAACACAAAGTTTCTTTTCAGTTGCCAACTCCACTCCATACATATATATGGGGAGGTACAAGCTCCAACACGGTTTTACAGTGAAAACGGCAGGCACTTCAAACCGGCACTAGGAAACAGACTGAGAAACCAGAGTAAGGGTTTCTCCTGCAACCCTTTCCCTTTGTGCTGGATGAACGAACGTCTCTCCACATGCTCAGTTCTGAGAGATAAGTGTGTGTGAAAGCCGTCCTTCACCTAGCTTGAAGGGAACACAAAGTTTCTTTTCAGTTGCCAACTCCACTCCATACATATATATGGGGAGGTACAAGCTCCAACTCGGCTTTACAGTGAAAACGGCAGGCACTTCAAACCGGCACTAGGAAACAGACTGAGAAACCAGAGTAAGGGTTTCTCCTGCAACCCGTTCCCTTTGTGCTGGATGAACGAACGTCTCTCCACATGCTCAGTTCTGAGAGATAAGTGTGTGTGAAAGCCGTCCTTCACCTAGCTTGAAGGGAACACAAAGTTTCTTTTCAGTTGCCAACTCCACTCCATACATATATATGGGGAGGTACAAGCTCCAACTCGGTTTTACAGTGAAAACGGCAGGCACTTCAAACCGGCACTAGGAAACAGACTGAGAAACCAGAGTAAGGGTTTCTCCTGCAACCCGTTCCCTTTGTGCTGGATGAACGAACGTCTCTCCACATGCTCAGTTCTGAGAGATAAGTGTGTGTGAAAGCCGTCCTTCACCTAGCTTGAAGGGAACACAAAGTTTCTTTTCAGATGCCAACTCCACTCCATACATATATATGGGGAGGTACAAGCTCCAACTCGGTTTTACAGTGAAAACGGCAGGCACTTCAAACCGGCACTAGGAAACAGACGGAGAAACCAGAGTAAGGGTTTCTCCTGCAACCCGTTCCCTTTGTGCTGGATGAACGAACGTCTCTCCACATGCTCAGTTCTGAGAGATAAGTGTGTGTGAAAGCCGTCCTTCACCTAGCTTGAAGGGAACACAAAGTTTCTTTTCAGTTGCCAACTCCACTCCATACATATATATGGGGAGGTACAAGCTCCAACTCTGCTTTACAGTGAAAACGGCAGGCACTTCAAACCGGCACTAGGAAACCGACTGAGAAACCAGAGTAAGGGTTTCTCCTGCAACCCGTTCCCTTTGTGCTGGATGAACGAACGTCTCTCCACATGCTCAGTTCTGAGAGATAAGTGTGTGTGAAAGCCGTCCTTCACCTAGCTTGAAGGGAACACAAAGTTTCTTTTCAGTTGCCAACTCCACTCCATACATATATATGGGGAGGTACAAGCTCCAACTCGGTTTTACAGTCAAAACGGCAGGCACTTCAAACCGGCACTAGGAAACAGACTGAGAAACCAGAGTAAGGGTTTCTCCTGCAACCCGTTCCCTTTGTGCTGGATGAACGAACGTCTCTCCACATGCTCAGTTCTGAGAGATAAGTGTGTGTGAAAGCCGTCCTTCACCTAGCTTGAAGGGAACACAAAGTTTCTTTTCAGTTGCCAACTCCAATCCATACATATATATGGGGAGGTACAAGCTCCAACTCGGTTTTACAGTGAAAACGGCAGGCACTTCAAACCGGCACTAGGAAACAGACTGAGAAACCAGAGTAAGGGTTTCTCCTGCAACCCGTTCCCTTTGTGCTGGATGAACGAACGTCTCTCCACATGCTCAGTTCTGAGAGATAAGTGTGTGTGAAAGCCGTCCTTCACCTAGCTTGAAGGGAACACAAAGTTTCTTTTCAGTTGCCAACTCCACTCCATACATATATATGGGGAGGTACAAGCTCCAACTCGGTTTTACAGTGAAAACGGCAGGCACTTCAAACCGGCTCTAGGAAACCGACTGAGAAACCAGAGTAAGGGTTTCTCCTGCAACCCGTTCCCTTTGTGCTGGATGAACGAACGTCTCTCCACATGCTCAGTTCTGAGAGATAAGTGTGTGTGAAAGCCGTCCTTCACCTAGCTTGAAGGGAACACAAAGTTTCTTTTCAGTTGCCAACTCCACTCCATACATATATATGGGGAGGTACAAGCTCCAACTCGGCTTTACAGTGAAAACGGCAGGCACTTCAAACCGGCACTAGGAAACCGACTGAGAAACCAGAGTAAGGGTTTTTCCTGCAACCCGTTCCCTTTGTGCTGGATGAACGAACGTCTCTCCACATGCTCAGTTCTGAGAGATAAGTGTGTGTGAAAGCCGTCCTTCACCTAGCTTGAAGGGAACACAAAGTTTCTTTTCAGTGGCCAACTCCACTCCATACATATATATGGGGAGGTACAAGCTCCAACTCGGTTTTACAGTGAAAACGGCAGGCACTTCAAACCGGCACTAGGAAACAGACTGAGAAACCAGAGTAAGGGTTTCTCCTGCAACCCTTTCCCTTTGTGCTGGATGAACGAACGTCTCTCCACATGCTCAGTTCTGAGAGATAAGTGTGTGTGAAAGCCGTCCTTCACCTAGCTTGAAGGGAACACAAAGTTTCTTTTCAGTGGCCAACTCCACTCCATACATATATATGGGGAGGTACAAGCTCCAACTCGGTTTTACAGTGAAAACGGCAGGCACTTCAAACCGGCACTAGGAAACAGACTGAGAAACCAGAGTAAGGGTTTCTCCTGCAACCCGTTCCCTTTGTGCTGGATGAACGAACGTCTCTCCACTTGCTCAGTTCTGAGAGATAAGTGTGTGTGAAAGCCGTCCTTCACCTAGCTTGAAGGGAACACAAAGTTTCTTTTCAGTTGCCAACTCCACTCCATACATATATATGGGGAGGTACAAGCTCCAACTCGGTTTTACAGTGAAAACGGCAGGCACTTCAAACCGGCACTAGGAAACAGACTGAGAAACCAGAGTAAGGGTTTCTCCTGCAACCCGTTCCCTTTGTGCTGGATGAACGAACGTCTCTCCACATGCTCAGTTCTGAGAGATAAGTGTGTGTGAAAGCCGTCCTTCACCTAGCTTGAAGGGAACACAAAGTTTCTTTTCAGTTGCCAACTCCACTCCATACATATATATGGGGAGGTACAAGCTCCAACTCGGTTTTACAGTGAAAACGGCAGGCACTTCAAACCGGCACTAGGAAACAGACTGAGAAACCAGAGTAAGGGTTTCTCCTGCAACCCGTTCCCTTTGTGCTGGATGAACGAACGTCTCTCCACATGCTCAGTTCTGAGAGATAAGTGTGTGTGAAAGCCGTCCTTCACCTAGCTTGAAGGGAACACAAAGTTTCTTTTCAGTTGCCAACTCCACTCCATACATATATATGGGGAGGTACAAGCTCCAACTCGGTTTTACAGTGAAAACGGCAGGCACTTCAAACCGGCACTAGGAAACAGACTGAGAAACCTGAGTAAGGGTTTCTCCTGCAACCCGTTCCCTTTGTGCTGGATGAACGAACGTCTCTCCACATGCTCAGTTCTGAGAGATAAGTGTGTGTGAAAGCCGTCCTTCACCTAGCTTGAAGGGAACACAAAGTTTCTTTTCAGTTGCCAACTCCACTCCATACATATATATGGGGAGGTACAAGCTCCAACTCGGTTTTACAGTGAAAACGGCAGGCACTTCAAACCGGCACTAGGAAACAGACGGAGAAACCAGAGTAAGGGTTTCTCCTGCAACCCGTTCCCTTTGTGCTGGATGAACGAACGTCTCTCCACATGCTCAGTTCTGAGAGATAAGTGTGTGTGAAAGCCGTCCTTCACCTAGCTTGAAGGGAACACAAAGTTTCTTTTCAGTTGCCAACTCCACTCCATACATATATATGGGGAGGTACAAGCTCCAACTCGGTTTTACAGTGAAAACGGCAGGCACTTCAAACCGGCACTAGGAAACCGACTGAGAAACCAGAGTAAGGGTTTCTCCTGCAACCCTTTCCCTTTGTGCTGGATGAACGAACGTCTCTCCACATGCTCAGTTCTGAGAGATAAGTGTGTGTGAAAGCCGTCCTTCACCTAGCTTGAAGGGAACACAAAGTTTCTTTTCAGTTGCCAACTCCACTCCATACATATATATGGGGAGGTACAAGCTCCAACTCGGTTTTACAGTGAAAACGGCAGGCACTTCAAACCGGCACTAGGAAACCGACTGAGAAACCAGAGTAAGGGTTTCTCCTGCAACCCGTTCCCTTTGTGCTGGATGAACGAACGTCTCTCCACATGCTCAGTTCTGAGAGATAAGTGTGTGTGAAAGCCGTCCTTCACCTAGCTTGAAGGGAACACAAAGTTTCTTTTCAGTTGCCAACTCCACTCCATACATATATATGGGGAGGTACAAGCTCCAACACGGTTTTACAGTGAAAACGGCAGGCACTTCAAACCGGCACTAGGAAACAGACTGAGAAACCAGAGTAAGGGTTTCTCCTGCAACCCGTTCCCTTTGTGCTGGATGAACGAACGTCTCTCCACATGCTCAGTTCTGAGAGATAAGTGTGTGTGAAAGCCGTCCTTCACCTAGCTTGAAGGGAACACAAAGTTTCTTTTCAGTTGCCAACTCCACTCCATACATATATATGGGGAGGTACAAGCTCCAACTCGGTTTTACAGTGAAAACGGCAGGCACTTCAAACGGGCACTAGGAAACCGACTGAGAAACCAGAGTAAGGGTTTCTCCTGCAACCCTTTCCCTTTGTGCTGGATGAACGAACGTCTCTCCACATGCTCAGTTCTGAGAGATAAGTGTGTGTGAAAGCCGTCCTTCACCTAGCTTGAAGGGAACACAAAGTTTCTTTTCAGTTGCCAACTCCACTCCATACATATATATGGGGAGGTACAAGCTCCAACTCGGTTTTACAGTGAAAACGGCAGGCACTTCAAACCGGCACTAGGAAACAGACTGAGAAACCAGAGTAAGGGTTTCTCCTGCAACCCGTTCCCTTTGTGCTGGATGAACGAACGTCTCTCCACATGCTCAGTTCTGAGAGATAAGTGTGTGTGAAAGCCGTCCTTCACCTAGCTTGAAGGGAACACAAAGTTTCTTTTCAGTTGCCAACTCCACTCCATACATATATATGGGGAGGTACAAGCTCCAACACGGTTTTACAGTGAAAACGGCAGGCACTTCAAACCGGCACTAGGAAACAGACTGAGAAACCAGAGTAAGGGTTTCTCCTGCAACCCGTTCCCTTTGTGCTGGATGAACGAACGTCTCTCCACATGCTCAGTTCTGAGAGATAAGTGTGTGTGAAAGCCGTCCTTCACCTAGCTTGAAGGGAACACAAAGTTTCTTTTCAGTTGCCAACTCCACTCCATACATATATATGGGGAGGTACAAGCTCCAACACGGTTTTACAGTCAAAACGGCAGGCACTTCAAACCGGCACTAGGAAACAGACTGAGAAACCAGAGTAAGGGTTTCTCCTGCAACCCGTTCCCTTTGTGCTGGATGAACGAACGTCTCTCCACATGCTCAGTTCTGAGAGATAAGTGTGTGTGAAAGCCGTCCTTCACCTAGCTTGAAGGGAACACAAAGTTTCTTTTCAGTTGCCAACTCCAATCCATACATATATATGGGGAGGTACAAGCTCCAACTCGGTTTTACAGTGAAAACGGCAGGCACTTCAAACCGGCACTAGGAAACAGACTGAGAAACCAGAGTAAGGGTTTCTCCTGCAACCCGTTCCCTTTGTGCTGGATGAACGAACGTCTCTCCACATGCTCAGTTCTGAGAGATAAGTGTGTGTGAAAGCCGTCCTTCACCTAGCTTGAAGGGAACACAAAGTTTCTTTTCAGTTGCCAACTCCACTCCATACATATATATGGGGAGGTACAAGCTCCAACTCGGTTTTACAGTGAAAACGGCAGGCACTTCAAACCGGCACTAGGAAACCGACTGAGAAACCAGAGTAAGGGTTTCTCCTGCAACCCGTTCCCTTTGTGCTGGATGAACGAACGTCTCTCCACATGCTCAGTTCTGAGAGATAAGTGTGTGTGAAAGCCGTCCTTCACCTAGCTTGAAGGGAACACAAAGTTTCTTTTCAGTTGCCAACTCCACTCCATACATATATATGGGGAGGTACAAGCTCCAACTCGGCTTTATAGTGAAAACGGCAGGCACTTCAAACCGGCACTAGGAAACCGACTGAGAAACCAGAGTAAGGGTTTTTCCTGCAACCCGTTCCCTTTGTGCTGGATGAACGAACGTCTCTCCACATGCTCAGTTCTGAGAGATAAGTGTGTGTGAAAGCCGTCCTTCACCTAGCTTGAAGGGAACACAAAGTTTCTTTTCAGTGGCCAACTCCACTCCATACATATATATGGGGAGGTACAAGCTCCAACTCGGTTTTACAGTGAAAACGGCAGGCACTTCAAACCGGCACTAGGAAACAGACTGAGAAACCAGAGTAAGGGTTTCTCCTGCAACCCTTTCCCTTTGTGCTGGATGAACGAACGTCTCTCCACATGCTCAGTTCTGAGAGATAAGTGTGTGTGAAAGCCGTCCTTCACCTAGCTTGAAGGGAACACAAAGTTTCTTTTCAGTTGCCAACTCCACTCCATACATATATATGGGGAGGTACAAGCTCCAACTCGGTTTTACAGTGAAAACGGCAGGCACTTCAAACCGGCACTAGGAAACAGACTGAGAAACCAGAGTAAGGGTTTCTCCTGCAACCCGTTCCCTTTGTGCTGGATGAACGAACGTCTCTCCACATGCTCAGTTCTGAGAGATAAGTGTGTGTGAAAGCCGTCCTTCACCTAGCTTGAAGGGAACACAAAGTTTCTTTTCAGTTGCCAACTCCACTCCATACATATATATGTGGAGGTACAAGCTCCAACACGGTTTTACAGTCAAAACGGCAGGCACTTCAAACCGGCACTAGGAAACAGACTGAGAAACCAGAGTAAGGGTTTCTCCTGCAACCCGTTCCCTTTGTGCTGGATGAACGAACGTCTCTCCACATGCTCAGTTCTGAGAGATAAGTGTGTGTGAAAGCCGTCCTTCACCTAGCTTGAAGGGAACACAAAGTTTCTTTTCAGTTGCCAACTCCACTCCATACATATATATGGGGAGGTACAAGCTCCAACTCGGTTTTACAGTGAAAACGGCAGGCACTTCAAACCGGCACTAGGAAACCGACTGAGAAACCAGAGTAAGGGTTTCTCCTGCAACCCGTTCCCTTTGTGCTGGATGAACGAACGTCTCTCCACATGCTCAGTTCTGAGAGATAAGTGTGTGTGAAAGCCGTCCTTCACCTAGCTTGAAGGGAACACAAAGTTTCTTTTCAGTTGCCAACTCCACTCCATACATATATATGGGGAGGTACAAGCTCCAACTCGGCTTTACAGTGAAAACGGCAGGCACTTCAAACCGGCACTAGGAAACCGACTGAGAAACCAGAGTAAGGGTTTTTCCTGCAACCCGTTCCCTTTGTGCTGGATGAACGAACGTCTCTCCACATGCTCAGTTCTGAGAGATAAGTGTGTGTGAAAGCCGTCCTTCACCTAGCTTGAAGGGAACACAAAGTTTCTTTTCAGTGGCCAACTCCACTCCATACATATATATGGGGAGGTACAAGCTCCAACTCGGTTTTACAGTGAAAACGGCAGGCACTTCAAACCGGCACTAGGAAACAGACTGAGAAACCAGAGTAAGGGTTTCTCCTGCAACCCTTTCCCTTTGTGCTGGATGAACGAACGTCTCTCCACATGCTCAGTTCTGAGAGATAAGTGTGTGTGAAAGCCGTCCTTCACCTAGCTTGAAGGGAACACAAAGTTTCTTTTCAGTTGCCAACTCCACTCCATACATATATATGGGGAGGTACAAGCTCCAACTCGGTTTTACAGTGAAAACGGCAGGCACTTCAAACCGGCACTAGGAAACAGACTGAGAAACCAGAGTAAGGGTTTCTCCTGCAACCCGTTCCCTTTGTGCTGGATGAACGAACGTCTCTCCACATGCTCAGTTCTGAGAGATAAGTGTGTGTGAAAGCCGTCCTTCACCTAGCTTGAAGGGAACACAAAGTTTCTTTTCAGTTGCCAACTCCACTCCATACATATATATGGGGAGGTACAAGCTCCAACTCGGTTTTACAGTGAAAACGGCAGGCACTTCAAACCGGCACTAGGAAACAGACTGAGAAACCAGAGAAAGGGTTTCTACTGCCAGCCGTTCCCTTTGTGCTGGATGAACGAACGTCTCTCCACATGCTCAGTTCTGAGAGATAAGTGTGTGTGAAAGCCGTCCTTCACCTAGCTTGAAGGGAACACAAAGTTTCTTTTCAGTTGCCAACTCCACTCCATACATATATATGGGGAGGTACAAGCTCCAACTCGGTTTTACAGTGAAAACGGCAGGCACTTCAAACCGGCACTAGGAAACAGACTGAGAAACCAGAGTAAGGGTTTCTCCTGCAACCCGTTCCCTTTGTGCTGGATGAACGAACGTCTCTCCACATGCTCAGTTCTGAGAGATAAGTGTGTGTGAAAGCCGTCCTTCACCTAGCTTGAAGGGAACACAAAGTTTCTTTTCAGTTGCCAACTCCACTCCATACATATATATGGGGAGGTACAAGTTCCAACTCGGTTTTACAGTGAAAACGGCAGGCACTTCAAACCGGCACTAGGAAACAGACTGAGAAACCAGAGTAAGGGTTTCTCCTGCAACCCGTTCCCTTTGTGCTGGATGAACGAACGTCTCTCCACATGCTCAGTTCTGAGAGATAAGTGTGTGTGAAAGCCGTCCTTCACCTAGCTTGAAGGGAACACAAAGTTTCTTTTCAGTTGCCAACTCCACTCCATACATATATATGGGGAGGTACAAGCTCCAACTCGGTTTTACAGTGAAAACGGCAGGCACTTCAAACCGGCACTAGGAAACAGACTGAGAAACCAGAGTAAGGGTTTCTCCTGCAACCCGTTCCCTTTGTGCTGGATGAACGAACGTCTCTCCACATGCTCAGTTCTGAGAGATAAGTGTGTGTGAAAGCCGTCCTTCACCTAGCTTGAAGGGAACACAAAGTTTCTTTTCAGTTGCCAACTCCACTCCATACATATATATGGGGAGGTACAAGCTCCAACTCGGTTTTACAGTGAAAACGGCAGGCACTTCAAACCGGCACTAGGAAACAGACTGAGAAACCAGAGTAAGGGTTTCTCCTGCAACCCGTTCCCTTTGTGCTGGATGAACGAACGTCTCTCCACATGCTCAGTTCTGAGAGATAAGTGTGTGTGAAAGCCGTCCTTCACCTAGCTTGAAGGGAACACAAAGTTTCTTTTCAGTTGCCAACTCCACTCCATACATATATATGGGGAGGTACAAGCTCCAACTCGGTTTTACAGTGAAAACGGCAGGCACTTCAAACCGGCACTAGGAAACAGACTGAGAAACCAGAGTAAGGGTTTCTCCTGCAACCCGTTCCCTTTGTGCTGGATGAACGAACGTCTCTCCACATGCTCAGTTCTGAGAGATAAGTGCGTGTGAAAGCCGTCCTTCACCTAGCTTGAAGGGAACACAAAGTTTCTTTTCAGTTGCCAACTCCACTCCATACATATATATGGGGAGGTACAAGCTCCAACTCGGTTTTACAGTGAAAACGGCAGGCACTTCAAACCGGCACTAGGAAACCGACTGAGAAACCAGAGTAAGGGTTTCTCCTGCAACCCGTTCCCTTTGTGCTGGATGAACGAACGTCTCTCCACATGCTCAGTTCTGAGAGATAAGTGTGTGTGAAAGCCGTCCTTCACCTAGCTTGAAGGGAACACAAAGTTTCTTTTCAGTTGCCAACTCCACTCCATACATATATATGGGGAGGTACAAGCTCCAACTCGGCTTTACAGTGAAAACGGCAGGCACTTCAAACCGGCACTAGGAAACCGACTGAGAAACCAGAGTAAGGGTTTTTCCTGCAACCCGTTCCCTTTGTGCTGGATGAACGAACGTCTCTCCACATGCTCAGTTCTGAGAGATAAGTGTGTGTGAAAGCCGTCCTTCACCTAGCTTGAAGGGAACACAAAGTTTCTTTTCAGTGGCCAACTCCACTCCATACATATATATGGGGAGGTACAAGCTCCAACTCGGTTTTACAGTGAAAACGGCAGGCACTTCAAACCGGCACTAGGAAACAGACTGAGAAACCAGAGTAAGGGTTTCTCCTGCAACCCGTTCCCTTTGTGCTGGATGAACGAACGTCTCTCCACATGCTCAGTTCTGAGAGATAAGTGTGTGTGAAAGCCGTCCTTCACCTAGCTTGAAGGGAACACAAAGTTTCTTTTCAGTTGCCAACTCCACTCCATACATATATATGGGGAGGTACAAGCTCCAACTCGGTTTTACAGTGAAAACGGCAGGCACTTCAAACCGGCACTAGGAAACAGACTGAGAAACCAGAGTAAGGGTTTCTCCTGCAACCCGTTCCCTTTGTGCTGGATGAACGAACGTCTCTCCACATGCTCAGTTCTGAGAGATAAGTGTGTGTGAAAGCCGTCCTTCACCTAGCTTGAAGGGAACACAAAGTTTCTTTTCAGTTGCCAACTCCACTCCATACATATATATGGGGAGGTACAAGCTCCAACTCGGTTTTACAGTGAAAACGGCAGGCACTTCAAACCGGCACTAGGAAACAGACTGAGAAACCAGAGTAAGGGTTTCTCCTGCAACCCGTTCCCTTTGTGCTGGATGAACGAACGTCTCTCCACATGCTCAGTTCTGAGACATAAGTGTGTGTGAAAGCCGTCCTTCACCTAGCTTGAAGGGAACACAAAGTTTCTTTTCAGTTGCCAACTCCACTCCATACATATATATGGGGAGGTACAAGCTCCAACTCGGTTTTACAGTGAAAACGGCAGGCACTTCAAACCGGCACTAGGAAACCGACTGAGAAACCAGAGTAAGGGTTTCTCCTGCAACCCGTTCCCTTTGTGCTGGATGAACGAACGTCTCTCCACATGCTCAGTTCTGAGAGATAAGTGTGTGTGAAAGCCGTCCTTCACCTAGCTTGAAGGGAACACAAAGTTTCTTTTCAGTTGCCAACTCCACTCCATACATATATATGGGGAGGTACAAGCTCCAACTCGGTTTTACAGTGAAAACGGCAGGCACTTCAAACCGGCACTAGGAAACAGACTGAGAAACCAGAGTAAGGGTTTCTCCTGCAACCCGTTCCCTTTGTGCTGGATGAACGAACGTCTCTCCACATGCTCAGTTCTGAGAGATAAGTGTGTGTGAAAGCCGTCCTTCACCTAGCTTGAAGGGAACACAAAGTTTCTTTTCAGTTGCCAACTCCACTCCATACATATATATGGGGAGGTACAAGCTCCAACTCGGTTTTACAGTGAAAACGGCAGGCACTTCAAACCGGCACTAGGAAACAGACTGAGAAACCAGAGTAAGGGTTTCTCCTGCAACCAGTTCCCTTTGTGCTGGATGAACGAACGTCTCTCCACATGCTCAGTTCTGAGAGATAAGTGTGTGTGAAAGCCGTCCTTCACCTAGCTTGAAGGGAACACAAAGTTTCTTTTCAGTTGCCAACTCCACTCCATACATATATATGGGGAGGTACAAGCTCCAACTCGGCTTTACAGTGAAAACGGCAGGCACTTCAAACCGGCACTAGGAAACAGACTGAGAAACCAGAGTAAGGGTTTCTCCTGCAACCCGTTCCCTTTGTGCTGGATGAACGAACGTCTCTCCACATGCTCAGTTCTGAGAGATAAGTGTGTGTGAAAGCCGTCCTTCACCTAGCTTGAAGGGAACACAAAGTTTCTTTTCAGTTGCCAACTCCACTCCATACATATATATGGGGAGGTACAAGCTCCAACTCGGTTTTACAGTGAAAACGGCAGGCACTTCAAACCGGCACTAGGAAACAGACTGAGAAACCAGAGTAAGGGTTTCCCCTGCAACCCTTTCCCTTTGTGCTGGATGAACGAACGTCTCTCCACATGCTCAGTTCTGAGAGATAAGTGTGTGTGAAAGCCGTCCTTCACCTAGCTTGAAGGGAACACAAAGTTTCTTTTCAGTTGCCAACTCCACTCCATACATATATATGGGGAGGTACAAGCTCCAACTCGGTTTTACAGTGAAAACGGCAGGCACTTCAAACCGGCACTAGGAAACAGACTGAGAAACCAGAGTAAGGGTTTCTCCTGCAACCCGTTCCCTTTGTGCTGGATGAACGAACGTCTCTCCACATGCTCAGTTCTGAGAGATAAGTGTGTGTGAAAGCCGTCCTTCACCTAGCTTGAAGGGAACACAAAGTTTCTTTTCAGTTGCCAACTCCACTCCATACATATATATGGGGAGGTACAAGCTCCAACTCGGTTTTACAGTGAAAACGGCAGGCACTTCAAACCGGCACTAGGAAACAGACTGAGAAACCAGAGTAAGGGTTTCTCCTGCAACCCGTTCCCTTTGTGCTGGATGAACGAACGTCTCTCCACATGCTCAGTTCTGAGAGATAAGTGTGTGTGAAAGCCGTCCTTCACCTAGCTTGAAGGGAACACAAAGTTTCTTTTCAGTTGCCAACTCCACTCCATACATATATATGGGGAGGTACAAGCTCCAACTCGGTTTTACAGTGAAAACGGCAGGCACTTCAAACCGGCACTAGGAAACAGACTGAGAAACCAGAGTAAGGGTTTCTCCTGCAACCCGTTCCCTTTGTGCTGGATGAACGAACGTCTCTCCACATGCTCAGTTCTGAGAGATAAGTGTGTGTGAAAGCCGTCCTTCACCTAGCTTGAAGGGAACACAAAGTTTCTTTTCAGTTGCCAACTCCACTCCATACATATATATGGGGAGGTACAAGCTCCAACTCGGTTTTACAGTGAAAACGGCAGGCACTTCAAACCGGCACTAGGAAACCGACTGAGAAACCAGAGTAAGGGTTTCTCCTGCAACCCGTTCCCTTTGTGCTGGATGAACGAACGTCTCTCCACATGCTCAGTTCTGAGAGATAAGTGTGTGTGAAAGCCGTTCTTCACCTAGCTTGAAGGGAACACAAAGTTTCTTTTCAGTTGCCAACTCCACTCCATACATATATATGGGGAGGTACAAGCTCCAACTCGGTTTTACAGTGAAAACGGCAGGCACTTCAAACCGGCACTAGGAAACAGACTGAGAAACCAGAGTAAGGGTTTCTCCTGCAAACCGTTCCCTTTGTGCTGGATGAACGAACGTCTCTCCACATGCTCAGTTCTGAGAGATAAGTGTGTGTGAAAGCCGTCCTTCACCTAGCTTGAAGGGAACACAAAGTTTCTTTTCAGTTGCCAACTCCACTCCATACATATATATGGGGAGGTACAAGCTCCAACTCGGTTTTACAGAGAAAACGGCAGGCACTTCAAACCGGCACTAGGAAACAGACTGAGAAACCAGAGTAAGGGTTTCTCCTGCAACCCGTTCCCTTTGTGCTGGATGAACGAACGTCTCTCCACATGCTCAGTTCTGAGAGATAAGTGTGTGTGAAAGCCGTCCTTCACCTAGCTTGAAGGGAACACAAAGTTTCTTTTCAGTTGCCAACTCCACTCCATACATATATATGGGGAGGTACAAGCTCCAACTCGGTTTTACAGTGAAAACGGCAGGCACTTCAAACCGGCACTAGGAAACAGACTGAGAAACCAGAGTAAGGGTTTCTCCTGCAACCCGTTCCCTTTGTGCTGGATGAACGAACGTCTCTCCACATGCTCAGTTCTGAGAGATAAGTGTGTGTGAAAGCCGTCCTTCACCTAGCTTGAAGGGAACACAAAGTTTCTTTTCAGTTGCCAACTCCACTCCATACATATATATGGGGAGGTACAAGCTCCAACTCGGTTTTACAGTGAAAACGGCAGGCACTTCAAACCGGCACTAGGAAACAGACTGAGAAACCAGAGTAAGGGTTTCTCCTGCAACCCGTTCCCTTTGTGCTGGATGAACGAACGTCTCTCCACATGCTCAGTTCTGAGAGATAAGTGTGTGTGAAAGCCGTCCTTCACCTAGCTTGAAGGGAACACAAAGTTTTTTTTCAGTGGCCAACTCCACTCCATACATATATATGGGGAGGTACAAGCTCCAACTCGGTTTTACAGTGAAAACGGCAGGCACTTCAAACCGGCACTAGGAAACAGACTGAGAAACCAGAGTAAGGGTTTCTCCTGCAAACCGTTCCCTTTGTGCTGGATGAACGAACGTCTCTCCACATGCTCAGTTCTGAGAGATAAGTGTGTGTGAAAGCCGTCCTTCACCTAGCTTGAAGGGAACACAAAGTTTCTTTTCAGTTGCCAACTCCACTCCATACATATATATGGGGAGGTACAAGCTCCAACTCGGTTTTACAGAGAAAACGGCAGGCACTTCAAACCGGCACTAGGAAACAGACTGAGAAACCAGAGTAAGGGTTTCTCCTGCAACCCGTTCCCTTTGTGCTGGATGAACGAACGTCTCTCCACATGCTCAGTTCTGAGAGATAAGTGTGTGTGAAAGCCGTCCTTCACCTAGCTTGAAGGGAACACAAAGTTTCTTTTCAGTTGCCAACTCCACTCCATACATATATATGGGGAGGTACAAGCTCCAACTCGGCTTTACAGTGAAAACGGCAGGCACTTCAAACCGGCACTAGGAAACAGACTGAGAAACCAGAGTAAGGGTTTCTCCTGCAACCCGTTCCCTTTGTGCTGGATGAACGAACGTCTCTCCACATGCTCAGTTCTGAGAGATAAGTGTGTGTGAAAGCCGTCCTTCACCTAGCTTGAAGGGAACACAAAGTTTCTTTTCAGTTGCCAACTCCACTCCATACATATATATGGGGAGGTACAAGCTCCAACTCGGTTTTACAGTGAAAACGGCAGGCACTTCAAACCGGCACTAGGAAACAGACTGAGAAACCAGAG
Source organism: Vicugna pacos (assembly GCF_048564905.1). NCBI lineage: Eukaryota > Metazoa > Chordata > Mammalia > Artiodactyla > Camelidae > Vicugna > Vicugna pacos. The sequence goes on from NW_027328784.1 coordinate 3,214,397, forward strand.
TAAGGGTTTCCCCTGCAACCCTTTCCCTTTGTGCTGGATGAACGAACGTCTCTCCACATGCTCAGTTCTGAGAGATAAGTGTGTGTGAAAGCCGTCCTTCACCTAGCTTGAAGGGAACACAAAGTTTCTTTTCAGTTGCCAACTCCAAACCATACATATATATGGGGAGGTACAAGCTCCAACTCGGTTTTACAGTGAAAACGGCAGGCACTTCAAACCGGCACTAGGAAACAGACTGAGAAACCAGAGTAAGGGTTTCTCCTGCAACCCGTTCCCTTTGTGCTGGATGAACGAACGTCTCTCCACATGCTCAGTTCTGAGAGATAAGTGTGTGTGAAAGCCGTCCTTCACCTAGCTTGAAGGGAACACAAAGTTTCTTTTCAGTTGCCAACTCCACTCCATACATATATATGGGGAGGTACAAGCTCCAACTCGGTTTTACAGTGAAAACGGCAGGCACTTCAAACCGGCACTAGGAAACAGACTGAGAAACCAGAGAAAGGGTTTCTCCTGCAACCCGTTCCCTTTGTGCTGGATGAACGAACGTCTCTCCACATGCTCAGTTCTGAGAGATAAGTGTGTGTGAAAGCCGTCCTTCACCTAGCTTGAAGGGAACACAAAGTTTCTTTTCAGTTGCCAACTCCACTCCATACATATATATGGGGAGGTACAAGCTCCAACTCGGTTTTACAGTGAAAACGGCAGGCACTTCAAACCGGCACTAGGAAACAGACTGAGAAACCAGAGTAAGGGTTTCTCCTGCAAACCGTTCCCTTTGTGCTGGATGAACGAACGTCTCTCCACATGCTCAGTTCTGAGAGAAAAGTGTGTGTGAAAGCCGTCCTTCACCTAGCTTGAAGGGAACACAAAGTTTCTTTTCAGTTGCCAACTCCACTCCATACATATATATGGGGAGGTACAAGCTCCAACTCGGTTTTACAGAGAAAACGGCAGGCACTTCAAACCGGCACTAGGAAACAGACTGAGAAACCAGAGTAAGGGTTTCTCCTGCAACCCGTTCCCTTTGTGCTGGATGAACGAACGTCTCTCCACATGCTCAGTTCTGAGAGATAAGTGTGTGTGAAAGCCGTCCTTCACCTAGCTTGAAGGGAACACAAAGTTTCTTTTCAGTTGTCAACTCCACTCCATACATATATATGGGGAGGTACAAGCTCCAACTCGGTTTTACAGTGAAAACGGCAGGCACTTCAAACCGGCACTAGGAAACCGACTGAGAAACCAGAGTAAGGGTTTCTCCTGCAACCCGTTCCCTTTGTGCTGGATGAACGAACGTCTCTCCACATGCTCAGTTCTGAGAGATAAGTGTGTGTGAAAGCCGTCCTTCACCTAGCTTGAAGGGAACACAAAGTTTCTTTTCAGTTGCCAACTCCAATCCATACATATATATGGGGAGGTACAAGCTCCAACTCGGTTTTACAGTGAAAACGGCAGGCACTTCAAACCGGCACTAGGAAACAGACTGAGAAACCAGAGTAAGGGTTTCTCCTGCAACCCGTTCCCTTTGTGCTGGATGAACGAACGTCTCTCCACATGCTCAGTTCTGAGAGATAAGTGTGTGTGAAAGCCGTCCTTCACCTAGCTTGAAGGGAACACAAAGTTTCTTTTCAGTTGCCAACTCCACTCCATACATATATATGGGGAGGTACAAGCTCCAACTCGGTTTTACAGTGAAAACGGCAGGCACTTCAAACCGGCACTAGGAAACAGACTGAGAAACCAGAGTAAGGGTTTCTCCTGCAACCCGTTCCCTTTGTGCTGGATGAACGAACGTCTCTCCACATGCTCAGTTCTGAGAGATAAGTGTGTGTGAAAGCCGTCCTTCACCTAGCTTGAAGGGAACACAAAGTTTCTTTTCAGTTGCCAACTCCACTCCATACATATATATGGGGAGGTACAAGCTCCAACTCGGTTTTACAGTGAAAACGGCAGGCACTTCAAACCGGCACTAGGAAACAGACTGAGAAACCAGAGTAAGGGTTTCTCCTGCAACCCGTTCCCTTTGTGCTGGATGAACGAACGTCTCTCCACATGCTCAGTTCTGAGAGATAAGTGTGTGTGAAAGCCGTCCTTCACCTAGCTTGAAGGGAACACAAAGTTTCTTTTCAGTTGCCAACTCCACTCCATACATATATATGGGGAGGTACAAGCTCCAACTCGGTTTTACAGTGAAAACGGCAGGCACTTCAAACCGGCACTAGGAAACAGACTGAGAAACCAGATTAAGGGTTTCTCCTGCAACCCGTTCCCTTTGTGCTGGATGAACGAACGTCTCTCCACATGCTCAGTTCTGAGAGATAAGTGTGTGTGAAAGCCGTCCTTCACCTAGCTTGAAGGGAACACAAAGTTTCTTTTCAGTTGCCAACTCCACTCCATACATATATATGGGGAGGTACAAGCTCCAACTCGGCTTTACAGTGAAAACGGCAGGCACTTCAAACCGGCACTAGGAAACCGACTGAGAAACCAGAGTAAGGGTTTTTCCTGCAACCCGTTCCCTTTGTGCTGGATGAACGAACGTCTCTCCACATGCTCAGTTCTGAGAGATAAGTGTGTGTGAAAGCCGTCCTTCACCTAGCTTGAAGGGAACACAAAGTTTCTTTTCAGTGGCCAACTCCACTCCATACATATATATGGGGAGGTACAAGCTCCAACTCGGTTTTACAGTGAAAACGGCAGGCACTTCAAACCGGCACTAGGAAACAGACTGAGAAACCAGAGTAAGGGTTTCTCCTGCAACCCTTTCCCTTTGTGCTGGATGAACGAACGTCTCTCCACATGCTCAGTTCTGAGAGATAAGTGTGTGTGAAAGCCGTCCTTCACCTAGCTTGAAGGGAACACAAAGTTTCTTTTCAGTTGCCAACTCCACTCCATACATATATATGGGGAGGTACAAGCTCCAACTCGGTTTTACAGAGAAAACGGCAGGCACTTCAAACCGGCACTAGGAAACAGACTGAGAAACCAGAGTAAGGGTTTCTCCTGCAACCCGTTCCCTTTGTGCTGGATGAACGAACGTCTCTCCACATGCTCAGTTCTGAGAGATAAGTGTGTGTGAAAGCCGTCCTTCACCTAGCTTGAAGGGAACACAAAGTTTCTTTTCAGTTGCCAACTCCACTCCATACATATATATGGGGAGGTACAAGCTCCAACTCGGTTTTACAGTGAAAACGGCAGGCACTTCAAACCGGCACTAGGAAACCGACTGAGAAACCAGAGTAAGGGTTTCTCCTGCAACCCGTTCCCTTTGTGCTGGATGAACGAACGTCTCTCCACATGCTCAGTTCTGAGAGATAAGTGTGTGTGAAAGCCGTCCTTCACCTAGCTTGAAGGGAACACAAAGTTTCTTTTCAGTTGCCAACTCCACTCCATACATATATATGGGGAGGTACAAGCTCCAACTCGGTTTTACAGTGAAAACGGCAGGCACTTCAAACCGGCACTAGGAAACAGACTGAGAAACCAGAGTAAGGGTTTCTCCTGCAACCCGTTCCCTTTGTGCTGGATGAACGAACGTCTCTCCACATGCTCAGTTCTGAGAGATAAGTGTGTGTGAAAGCCGTCCTTCACCTAGCTTGAAGGGAACACAAAGTTTCTTTTCAGTTGCCAACTCCACTCCATACATATATATGGGGAGGTACAAGCTCCAACTCGGTTTTACAGTGAAAACGGCAGGCACTTCAAACCGGCACTAGGAAACAGACTGAGAAACCAGAGTAAGGGTTTCTCCTGCAACCCGTTCCCTTTGTGCTGGATGAACGAACGTCTCTCCACATGCTCAGTTCTGAGAGATAAGTGTGTGTGAAAGCCGTCCTTCACCTAGCTTGAAGGGAACACAAAGTTTCTTTTCAGTTGCCAACTCCACTCCATACATATATATGGGGAGGTACAAGCTCCAACTCGGTTTTACAGTGAAAACGGCAGGCACTTCAAACCGGCACTAGGAAACAGACTGAGAAACCAGAGTAAGGGTTTCTCCTGCAACCCGTTCCCTTTGTGCTGGATGAACGAACGTCTCTCCACATGCTCAGTTCTGAGAGATAAGTGTGTGTGAAAGCCGTCCTTCACCTAGCTTGAAGGGAACACAAAGTTTCTTTTCAGTTGCCAACTCCACTCCATACATATATATGGGGAGGTACAAGCTCCAACTCGGTTTTACAGTGAAAACGGCAGGCACTTCAAACCGGCACTAGGAAACAGACTGAGAAACCAGAGTAAGGGTTTCTCCTGCAACCCGTTCCCTTTGTGCTGGATGAACGAACGTCTCTCCACATGCTCAGTTCTGAGAGATAAGTGTGTGTGAAAGCCGTCCTTCACCTAGCTTGAAGGGAACACAAAGTTTCTTTTCAGTTGCCAACTCCACTCCATACATATATATGGGGAGGTACAAGCTCCAACTCGGCTTTACAGTGAAAACGGCAGGCACTTCAAACCGGCACTAGGAAACCGACTGAGAAACCAGAGTAAGGGTTTTTCCTGCAACCCGTTCCCTTTGTGCTGGATGAACGAACGTCTCTCCACATGCTCAGTTCTGAGAGATAAGTGTGTGTGAAAGCCGTCCTTCACCTAGCTTGAAGGGAACACAAAGTTTCTTTTCAGTGGCCAACTCCACTCCATACATATATATGGGGAGGTACAAGCTCCAACTCGGTTTTACAGTGAAAACGGCAGGCACTTCAAACCGGCACTAGGAAACAGACTGAGAAACCAGAGTAAGGGTTTCTCCTGCAACCCTTTCCCTTTGTGCTGGATGAACGAACGTCTCTCCACATGCTCAGTTCTGAGAGATAAGTGTGTGTGAAAGCCGTCCTTCACCTAGCTTGAAGGGAACACAAAGTTTCTTTTCAGTTGCCAACTCCACTCCATACATATATATGGGGAGGTACAAGCTCCAACTCGGTTTTACAGTGAAAACGGCAGGCACTTCAAACCGGCACTAGGAAACAGACTGAGAAACTAGAGTAAGGGTTTCTCCTGCAACCCGTTCCCTTTGTGCTGGATGAACGAACGTCTCTCCACATGCTCAGTTCTGAGAGATAAGTGTGTGTGAAAGCCGTCCTTCACCAAGCTTGAAGGGAACACAAAGTTTCTTTTCAGTTGCCAACTCCACTCCATACATATATATGGGGAGGTACAAGCTCCAACTCGGTTTTACAGTGAAAACGGCAGGCACTTCAAACCGGCACTAGGAAACAGACTGAGAAACCAGAGTAAGGGTTTCTCCTGCAACCCGTTCCCTTTGTGCTGGATGAACGAACGTCTCTCCACATGCTCAGTTCTGAGAGATAAGTGTGTGTGAAAGCCGTCCTTCACCTAGCTTGAAGGGAACACAAAGTTTCTTTTCAGTTGCCAACTCCAATCCATACATATATATGGGGAGGTACAAGCTCCAACTCGGTTTTACAGTGAAAACGGCAGGCACTTCAAACCGGCACTAGGAAACAGACTGAGAAACCAGAGTAAGGGTTTCTCCTGCAACCCGTTCCCTTTGTGCTGGATGAACGAACGTCTCTCCACATGCTCAGTTCTGAGAGATAAGTGTGTGTGAAAGCCGTCCTTCACCTAGCTTGAAGGGAACACAAAGTTTCTTTTCAGTTGCCAACTCCACTCCATACATATATATGGGGAGGTACAAGCTCCAACTCGGTTTTACAGTGAAAACGGCAGGCACTTCAAACCGGCACTAGGAAACAGACTGAGAAACCAGAGTAAGGGTTTCTCCTGCAACCCGTTCCCTTTGTGCTGGATGAACGAACGTCTCTCCACATGCTCAGTTCTGAGAGATAAGTGTGTGTGAAAGCCGTCCTTCACCTAGCTTGAAGGGAACACAAAGTTTCTTTTCAGTTGCCAACTCCACTCCATACATATATATGGGGAGGTACAAGCTCCAACTCGGTTTTACAGTGAAAACGGCAGGCACTTCAAACCGGCACTAGGAAACCGACTGAGAAACCAGAGTAAGGGTTTCTCCTGCAACCCGTTCCCTTTGTGCTGGATGAACGAACGTCTCTCCACATGCTCAGTTCTGAGAGATAAGTGTGTGTGAAAGCCGTCCTTCACCTAGCTTGAAGGGAACACAAAGTTTCTTTTCAGTTGCCAACTCCACTCCATATATATATATGGGGAGGTACAAGCTCCAACACGGTTTTACAGTGAAAACGGCAGGCACTTCAAACCGGCACTAGGAAACAGACTGAGAAACCAGAGTAAGGGTTTCTCCTGCAACCCTTTCCCTTTGTGCTGGATGAACGAACGTCTCTCCACATGCTCAGTTCTGAGAGATAAGTGTGTGTGAAAGCCGTCCTTCACCTAGCTTGAAGGGAACACAAAGTTTCTTTTCAGTGGCCAACTCCACTCCATACATATATATGGGGAGGTACAAGCTCCAACTCGGTTTTACAGTGAAAACGGCAGGCACTTCAAACCGGCACTAGGAAACAGACTGAGAAACCAGAGTAAGGGTTTCTCCTGCAACCCTTTCCCTTTGTGCTGGATGAACGAACGTCTCTCCACATGCTCAGTTCTGAGAGATAAGTGTGTGTGAAAGCCGTCCTTCACCTAGCTTGAAGGGAACACAAAGTTTCTTTTCAGTTGCCATCTCCACTCCATACATATATATGGGGAGGTACAAGCTCCAACTCGGTTTTACAGTGAAAACGGCAGGCACTTCAAACCGGCACTAGGAAACAGACTGAGAAACCAGAGTAAGGGTTTCTCCTGCAACCCGTTCCCTTTGTGCTGGATGAACGAACGTCTCTCCACATGCTCAGTTCTGAGAGATAAGTGTGTGTGAAAGCCGTCCTTCACCTAGCTTGAAGGGAACACAAAGTTTCTTTTCAGTTGCCAACTCCACTCCATACATATATATGGGGAGGTACAAGCTCCAACTCGGTTTTACAGTGAAAACGGCAGGCACTTCAAACCGGCACTAGGAAACCGACTGAGAAACCAGAGTAAGGGTTTCTCCTGCAACCCGTTCCCTTTGTGCTGGATGAACGAACGTCTCTCCACATGCTCAGTTCTGAGAGATAAGTGTGTGTGAAAGCCGTCCTTCACCTAGCTTGAAGGGAACACAAAGTTTCTTTTCAGTTGCCAACTCCACTCCATACATATATATGGGGAGGTACAAGCTCCAACTCGGTTTTACAGTGAAAACGGCAGGCACTTCAAACCGGCACTAGGAAACAGACTGAGAAACCAGAGTAAGGGTTTCTCCTGCAACCCTTTCCCTTTGTGCTGGATGAACGAACGTCTCTCCACATGCTCAGTTCTGAGAGATAAGTGTGTGTGAAAGCCGTCCTTCACCTAGCTTGAAGGGAACACAAAGTTTCTTTTCAGTGGCCAACTCCACTCCATACATATATATGGGGAGGTACAAGCTCCAACTCGGTTTTACAGTGAAAACGGCAGGCACTTCAAACCGGCACTAGGAAACAGACTGAGAAACCAGAGTAAGGGTTTCTCCTGCAACCCTTTCCCTTTGTGCTGGATGAACGAACGTCTCTCCACATGCTCAGTTCTGAGAGATAAGTGTGTGTGAAAGCCGTCCTTCACCTAGCTTGAAGGGAACACAAAGTTTCTTTTCAGTTGCCAACTCCACTCCATACATATATATGGGGAGGTACAAGCTTCAACTCGGTTTTACAGTGAAAACGGCAGGCACTTCAAACCGGCACTAGGAAACAGACTGAGAAACCAGAGTAAGGGTTTCTCCTGCAACCCGTTCCCTTTGTGCTGGATGAACGAACGTCTCTCCACATGCTCAGTTCTGAGAGATAAGTGTGTGTGAAAGCCGTCCTTCACCTAGCTTGAAGGGAACACAAAGTTTCTTTTCAGTTGCCAACTCCACTCCATACATATATATGGGGAGGTACAAGCTCCAACTCGGTTTTACAGTGAAAACGGCAGGCACTTCAAACCGGCACTAGGAAACAGACTGAGAAACCAGAGTAAGCGTTTCTCCTGCAACCCGTTCCCTTTGTGCTGGATGAACGAACGTCTCTCCACATGCTCAGTTCTGAGAGATAAGTGTGTGTGAAAGCCGTCCTTCACCTAGCTTGAAGGGAACACAAAGTTTCTTTTCAGTTGCCAACTCCACTCCATACATATATATGGGGAGGTACAAGCTCCAACTCTGTTTTACAGTGAAAACGGCAGGCACTTCAAACCGGCACTAGGAAACCGACTGAGAAACCAGAGTAAGGGTTTCTCCTGCAACCCGTTCCCTTTGTGCTGGATGAACGAACGTCTCTCCACATGCTCAGTTCTGAGAGATAAGTGTGTGTGAAAGCCGTCCTTCACCTAGCTTGAAGGGAACACAAAGTTTCTTTTCAGTTGCCAACTCCACTCCATACATATATATGGGGAGGTACAAGCTCCAACTCGGTTTTACAGTGAAAACGGCAGGCACTTCAAACCGGCACTAGGAAACCGACTGAGAAACCAGAGTAAGGGTTTCTCCTGCAACCCGTTCCCTTTGTGCTGGATGAACGAACGTCTCTCCACATGCTCAGTTCTGAGAGATAAGTGTGTGTGAAAGCCGTCCTTCCCCTAGCTTGAAGGGAACACAAAGTTTCTTTTCAGTTGCCAACTCCACTCCATACATATATATGGGGAGGTACAAGCTCCAACTCGGCTTTACAGTGAAAACGGCAGGCACTTCAAACCGGCACTAGGAAACAGACTGAGAAACCAGAGTAAGGGTTTCTCCTGCAACCCGTTCCCTTTGTGCTGGATGAACGAACGTCTCTCCACATGCTCAGTTCTGAGAGATAAGTGTGTGTGAAAGCCGTCCTTCACCTAGCTTGAAGGGAACACAAAGTTTCTTTTCAGTTGCCAACTCCACTCCATACATATATATGGGGAGGTACAAGCTCCAACTCGGTTTTACAGTGAAAACGGCAGGCACTTCAAACCGGCACTAGGAAACAGACTGAGAAACCAGAGTAAGGGTTTCTCCTGCAACCCGTTCCCTTTGTGCTGGATGAACGAACGTCTCTCCACATGCTCAGTTCTGAGAGATAAGTGTGTGTGAAAGCCGTCCTTCACCTAGCTTGAAGGGAACACAAAGTTTCTTTTCAGTTGCCAACTCCACTCCATACATATATATGGGGAGGTACAAGCTCCAACTCGGTTTTACAGTGAAAACGGCAGGCACTTCAAACCGGCACTAGGAAACCGACTGAGAAACCAGAGTAAGGGTTTCTCCTGCAACCCGTTCCCTTTGTGCTGGATGAACGAACGTCTCTCCACATGCTCAGTTCTGAGAGATAAGTGTGTGTGAAAGCCGTCCTTCACCTAGCTTGAAGGGAACACAAAGTTTCTTTTCAGTTGCCAACTCCACTCCATACATATATATGGGGAGGTACAAGCTCCAACTCGGTTTTACAGTGAAAACGGCAGGCACTTCAAACCGGCACTAGGAAACCGACTGAGAAACCAGAGTAAGGGTTTCTCCTGCAACCCGTTCCCTTTGTGCTGGATGAACGAACGTCTCTCCACATGCTCAGTTCTGAGAGATAAGTGTGTGTGAAAGCCGTCCTTCCCCTAGCTTGAAGGGAACACAAAGTTTCTTTTCAGTTGCCAACTCCACTCCATACATATATATGGGGAGGTACAAGCTCCAACTCGGCTTTACAGTGAAAACGGCAGGCACTTCAAACCGGCACTAGGAAACAGACTGAGAAACCAGAGTAAGGGTTTCTCCTGCAACCCGTTCCCTTTGTGCTGGATGAAAGAACGTCTCTCCACATGCTCAGTTCTGAGAGATAAGTGTGTGTGAAAGCCGTCCTTCACCTAGCTTGAAGGGAACACAAAGTTTCTTTTCAGTTGCCAACTCCACTCCATACATATATATGGGGAGGTACAAGCTCCAACTCGGTTTTACAGTGAAAACGGTAGGCACTTCAAACCGGCACTAGGAAACAGACTGAGAAACCAGAGTAAGGGTTTCTCCTGCAACCCTTTCCCTTTGTGCTGGATGAACGAACGTCTCTCCACATGCTCAGTTCTGAGAGATAAGTGTGTGTGAAAGTCGTCCTTCACCTAGCTTGAAGGGAACACAAAGTTTCTTTTCAGTTGCCAACTCCACTCCATACATATATATGGGGAGGTACAAGCTCCAACTCGGTTTTACAGTGAAAACGGCAGGCTCTTCAAACCGGCACTAGGAAACAGACTGAGAAACCAGAGTAAGGGTTTCTCCTGCAACCCGTTCCCTTTGTGCTGGATGAACGAACGTCTCTCCACATGCTCAGTTCTGAGAGATAAGTGTGTGTGAAAGCCGTCCTTCACCTAGCTTGAAGGGAACACAAAGTTTCTTTTCAGTTGCCAACTCCACTCCATACATATATATGGGGAGGTACAAGCTCCAACTCGGTTTTACAGTGAAAACGGCAGGCACTTCAAACCGGCACTAGGAAACAGACTGAGAAACCAGAGTAAGGGTTTCTCCTGCAAACCTTTCCCTTTGTGCTGGATGAACGAACGTCTCTCCACATGCTCAGTTCTGAGAGATAAGTGTGTGTGAAAGCCGTCCTTCACCTAGCTTGAAGGGAACACAAAGTTTCTTTTCAGTTGCCAACTCCACTCCATACATATATATGGGGAGGTACAAGCTCCAACTCGGTTTTACAGTGAACACGGCAGGCACTTCAAACCGGCACTAGGAAACAGACTGAGAAACCAGAGTAAGGGTTTCTCCTGCAACCCGTTCCCTTTGTGCTGGATGAACGAACGTCTCTCCACATGCTCAGTTCTGAGAGATAAGTGTGTGTGAAAGCCGTCCTTCACCTAGCTTGAAGGGAACACAAAGTTTCTTTTCAGTTGCCAACTCCACTCCATACATATATATGGGGAGGTACAAGCTCCAACTCGGTTTTACAGTGAAAACGGCAGGCACTTCAAACCGGCACTAGGAAACAGACTGAGAAACCAGAGTAAGGGTTTCTCCTGCAACCCGTTCCCTTTGTGCTGGATGAACGAACGTCTCTCCACATGCTCAGTTCTGAGAGATAAGTGTGTGTGAAAGCCGTCCTTCACCTAGCTTGAAGGGAACACAAAGTTTCTTTTCAGTTGCCAACTCCACTCCATACATATATATGGGGAGGTACAAGCTCCAACTCGGTTTTACAGTGAAAACGGCAGGCACTTCAAACCGGCACTAGGAAACAGACTGAGAAACCAGAGTAAGGGTTTCTCCTGCAACCCGTTCCCTTTGTGCTGGATGAACGAACGTCTCTCCACATGCTCAGTTCTGAGAGATAAGTGTGTGTGAAAGCCGTCCTTCACCTAGCTTGAAGGGAACACAAAGTTTCTTTTCAGTTGCCAACTCCACTCCATACATATATATGGGGAGGTACAAGCTCCAACTCGGTTTTACAGTGAAAACGGCAGGCACTTCAAACCGGCACTAGGAAACAGACTGAGAAACCAGAGTAAGGGTTTCTCCTGCAAACCGTTCCCTTTGTGCTGGATGAACGAACGTCTCTCCACATGCTCAGTTCTGAGAGATAAGTGTGTGTGAAAGCCGTCCTTCACCTAGCTTGAAGGGAACACAAAGTTTCTTTTCAGTTGCCAACTCCACTCCATACATATATATGGGGAGGTACAAGCTCCAACTCGGTTTTACAGTGAAAACGGCAGGCACTTCAAACCGGCACTAGGAAACAGACTGAGAAACCAGAGTAAGGGTTTCTCCTGCAACCCTTTCCCTTTGTGCTGGATGAACGAACGTCTCTCCACATGCTCAGTTCTGAGAGATAAGTGTGTGTGAAAGCCGTCCTTCACCTAGCTTGAAGGGAACACAAAGTTTCTTTTCAGTTGCCAACTCCACTCCATACATATATATGGGGAGGTACAAGCTCCAACTCGGTTTTACAGTGAAAACGGCAGGCACTTCAAACCGGCACTAGGAAACAGACTGAGAAACCAGAGTAAGGGTTTCTCCTGCAACCCGTTCCCTTTGTGCTGGATGAACGAACGTCTCTCCACATGCTCAGTTCTGAGAGATAAGTGTGTGTGAAAGCCGTCCTTCACCTAGCTTGAAGGGAACACAAAGTTTCTTTTCAGTTGCCAACTCCACTCCATACATATATATGGGGAGGTACAAGCTCCAACTCGGTTTTACAGTGAAAACGGCAGGCACTTCAAACCGGCACTAGGAAACAGACTGAGAAACCAGAGTAAGGGTTTCTCCTGCAACCCGTTCCCTTTGTGCTGGATGAACGAACGTCTCTCCACATGCTCAGTTCTGAGATATAAGTGTGTGTGAAAGCCGTCCTTCACCTAGCTTGAAGGGAACACAAAGTTTCTTTTCAGTTGCCAACTCCACTCCATACATATATATGGGGAGGTACAAGCTCCAACTCGGTTTTACAGTGAAAACGGCAGGCACTTCAAACCGGCACTAGGAAACAGACTGAGAAACCAGAGTAAGGGTTTCTCCTGCAACCCGTTCCCTTTGTGCTGGATGAACGAACGTCTCTCCACATGCTCAGTTCTGAGAGATAAGTGTGTGTGAAAGCCGTTCTTCACCTAGCTTGAAGGGAACACAAAGTTTCTTTTCAGTTGCCAACTCCACTCCATACATATATATGGGGAGGTACAAGCTCCAACTCGGTTTTACAGTGAAAACGGCAGGCACTTCAAACCGGCTCTAGGAAACAGACTGAGAAACCAGAGTAAGGGTTTCTCCTGCAAACCGTTCCCATTGTGCTGGATGAACGAACGTCTCTCCACATGCTCAGTTCTGAGAGATAAGTGTGTGTGAAAGCCGTCCTTCACCTAGCTTGAAGGGAACACAAAGTTTCTTTTCAGTTGCCAACTCCACTCCATACATATATATGGGGAGGTACAAGCTCCAACTCGGTTTTACAGTGAAAACGGCAGGCACTTCAAACCGGCACTAGGAAACAGACTGAGAAACCAGAGTAAGGGTTTCTCCTGCAACCCGTTCCCTTTGTGCTGGATGAACGAACGTCTCTCCACATGCTCAGTTCTGAGAGATAAGTGTGTGTGAAAGCCGTCCTTCACCTAGCTTGAAGGGAACACAAAGTTTCTTTTCAGTTGCCATCTCCACTCCATACATATATATGGGGAGGTACAAGCTCCAACTCGGTTTTACAGTGAAAACGGCAGGCACTTCAAACCGGCACTAGGAAACAGACTGAGAAACCAGAGTAAGGGTTTCTCCTGCAACCCGTTCCCTTTGTGCTGGATGAACGAACGTCTCTCCACATGCTCAGTTCTGAGAGATAAGTGTGTGTGAAAGCCGTCCTTCACCTAGCTTGAAGGGAACACAAAGTTTCTTTTCAGTTGCCAACTCCAATCCATACATATATATGGGGAGGTACAAGCTCCAACTCGGTTTTACAGTGAAAACGGCAGGCACTTCAAACCGGCACTAGGAAACAGACTGAGAAACCAGAGTAAGGGTTTCTCCTGCAACCCGTTCCCTTTGTGCTGGATGAACGAACGTCTCTCCACATGCTCAGTTCTGAGAGATAAGTGTGTGTGAAAGCCGTCCTTCACCTAGCTTGAAGGGAACACAAAGTTTCTTTTCAGTTGCCAACTCCACTCCATACATATATATGGGGAGGTACAAGCTCCAACTCGGTTTTACAGTGAAAACGGCAGGCACTTCAAACCGGCACTAGGAAACAGACTGAGAAACCAGAGTAAGGGTTTCTCCTGCAACCCGTTCCCTTTGTGCTGGATGAACGAACGTCTCTCCACATGCTCAGTTCTGAGAGATAAGTGTGTGTGAAAGCCGTCCTTCACCTAGCTTGAAGGGAACACAAAGTTTCTTTTCAGTTGCCAACTCCACTCCATACATATATATGGGGAGGTACAAGCTCCAACTCGGTTTTACAGTGAAAACGGCAGGCACTTCAAACCGGCACTAGGAAACAGACTGAGAAACCAGAGTAAGGGTTTCTCCTGCAACCCGTTCCCTTTGTGCTGGATGAACGAACGTCTCTCCACATGCTCAGTTCTGAGAGATAAGTGTGTGTGAAAGCCGTCCTTCACCTAGCTTGAAGGGAACACAAAGTTTCTTTTCAGTTGCCAACTCCACTCCATACATATATATGGGGAGGTACAAGCTCCAACTCGGTTTTACAGTGAAAACGGCAGGCACTTCAAACCGGCACTAGGAAACAGACTGAGAAACCAGAGTAAGGGTTTCTCCTGCAACCCGTTCCCTTTGTGCTGGATGAACGAACGTCTCTCCACATGCTCAGTTCTGAGAGATAAGTGTGTGTGAAAGCCGTCCTTCACCTAGCTTGAAGGGAACACAAAGTTTCTTTTCAGTTGCCAACTCCACTCCATACATATATATGGGGAGGTACAAGCTCCAACTCGGTTTTACAGTGAAAACGGCAGGCACTTCAAACCGGCACTAGGAAACAGACTGAGAAACCAGAGTAAGGGTTTCTCCTGCAACCCGTTCCCTTTGTGCTGGATGAACGAACGTCTCTCCACATGCTCAGTTCTGAGAGATAAGTGTGTGTGAAAGCCGTCCTTCACCTAGCTTGAAGGGAACACAAAGTTTCTTTTCAGTTGCCAACTCCACTCCATACATATATATGGGGAGGTACAAGCTCCAACTCGGTTTTACAGTGAAAACGGCAGGCACTTCAAACCGGCACTAGGAAACAGACTGAGAAACCAGAGTAAGGGTTTCTCCTGCAACCCGTTCCCTTTGTGCTGGATGAACGAACGTCTCTCCACATGCTCAGTTCTGAGAGATAAGTGTGTGTGAAAGCCGTCCTTCACCTAGCTTGAAGGGAACACAAAGTTTCTTTTCAGTTGCCAACTCCACTCCATACATATATATGGGGAGGTACAAGCTCCAACTCGGTTTTACAGTGAAAACGGCAGGCACTTCAAACCGGCACTAGGAAACCGACTGAGAAACCAGAGTAAGGGTTTCTCCTGCAACCCGTTCCCTTTGTGCTGGATGAACGAACGTCTCTCCACATGCTCAGTTCTGAGAGATAAGTGTGTGTGAAAGCCGTCCTTCACCTAGCTTGAAGGGAACACAAAGTTTCTTTTCAGTTGCCAACTCCACTCCATACATATATATGGGGAGGTACAAGCTCCAACTCGGTTTTACAGTGAAAACGGCAGGCACTTCAAACCGGCACTAGGAAACAGACTGAGAAACCAGAGTAAGGGTTTCTCCTGCAACCCGTTCCCTTTGTGCTGGATGAACGAACGTCTCTCCACATGCTCAGTTCTGAGAGATAAGTGTGTGTGAAAGCCGTCCTTCACCTAGCTTGAAGGGAACACAAAGTTTCTTTTCAGTTGCCAACTCCACTTCATACATATATATGGGGAGGTACAAGCTCCAACTCGGTTTTACAGTGAAAACGGCAGGCACTTCAAACCGGCACTAGGAAACAGACTGAGAAACCAGAGTAAGGGTTTCTCCTGCAACCCGTTCCCTTTGTGCTGGATGAACGAACGTCTCTCCACATGCTCAGTTCTGAGAGATAAGTGTGTGTGAAAGCCGTCCTTCACCTAGCTTGAAGGGAACACAAAGTTTCTTTTCAGTTGCCAACTCCACTCCATACATATATATGGGGAGGTACAAGCTCCAACTCGGTTTTACAGTGAAAACGGCAGGCACTTCAAACCGGCACTAGGAAACAGACTGAGAAACCAGAGTAAGGGTTTCTCCTGCAACCCGTTCCCTTTGTGCTGGATGAACGAACGTCTCTCCACATGCTCAGTTCTGAGAGATAAGTGTGTGTGAAAGCCGTCCTTCACCTAGCTTGAAGGGAACACAAAGTTTCTTTTCAGTTGCCAACTCCACTCCATACATATATATGGGGAGGTACAAGCTCCAACTCGGTTTTACAGTGAAAACGGCAGGCACTTCAAACCGGCACTAGGAAACAGACTGAGAAACCAGAGTAAGGGTTTCTCCTGCAACCCGTTCCCTTTGTGCTGGATGAACGAACGTCTCTCCACATGCTCAGTTCTGAGAGATAAGTGTGTGTGAAAGCCGTCCTTCACCTAGCTTGAAGGGAACACAAAGTTTCTTTTCAGTTGCCAACTCCACTCCATACATATATATGGGGAGGTACAAGCTCCAACTCGGTTTTACAGTGAAAACGGCAGGCACTTCAAACCGGCACTAGGAAACAGACTGAGAAACCAGAGTAAGGGTTTCTCCTGCAACCCGTTCCCTTTGTGCTGGATGAACGAACGTCTCTCCACATGCTCAGTTCTGAGAGATAAGTGTGTGTGAAAGCCGTCCTTCACCTAGCTTGAAGGGAACACAAAGTTTCTTTTCAGTTGCCAACTCCACTCCATACATATATATGGGGAGGTACCAGCTCCAACTCGGTTTTACAGTGAAAACGGCAGGCACTTCAAACCGGCTCTAGGAAACAGACTGAGAAACCAGAGTAAGGGTTTCTCCTGCAACCCTTTCCCTTTGTGCTGGATGAACGAACGTCTCTCCACATGCTCAGTTCTGAGAGATAAGTGTGTGTGAAAGCCGTCCTTCACCTAGCTTGAAGGGAACACAAAGTTTCTTTTCAGTTGCCAACTCCACTTCATACATATATATGGGGAGGTACAAGCTCCAACTCGGTTTTACAGTGAAAACGGCAGGCACTTCAAACCGGCACTAGGAAACAGACTGAGAAACCAGAGTAAGGGTTTCTCCTGCAACCCGTTCCCTTTGTGCTGGATGAACGAACGTCTCTCCACATGCTCAGTTCTGAGAGATAAGTGTGTGTGAAAGCCGTCCTTCACCTAGCTTGAAGGGAACACAAAGTTTCTTTTCAGTTGCCAACTCCACTCCATACATATATATGGGGAGGTACAAGCTCCAACTCGGTTTTACAGTGAAAACGGCAGGCACTTCAAACCGGCACTAGGAAACAGACTGAGAAACCAGAGTAAGGGTTTCTCCTGCAACCCGTTCCCTTTGTGCTGGATGAACGAACGTCTCTCCACATGCTCAGTTCTGAGAGATAAGTGTGTGTGAAAGCCGTCCTTCACCTAGCTTGAAGGGAACACAAAGTTTCTTTTCAGTTGCCAACTCCACTCCATACATATATATGGGGAGGTACAAGCTCCAACTCGGTTTTACAGTGAAAACGGCAGGCACTTCAAACCGGCACTAGGAAACAGACTGAGAAACCAGAGTAAGGGTTTCTCCTGCAACCCGTTCCCTTTGTGCTGGATGAACGAACGTCTCTCCACATGCTCAGTTCTGAGAGATAAGTGTGTGTGAAAGCCGTCCTTCACCTAGCTTGAAGGGAACACAAAGTTTCTTTTCAGTTGCCAACTCCACTCCATACATATATATGGGGAGGTACAAGCTCCAACTCGGTTTTACAGTGAAAACGGCAGGCACTTCAAACCGGCACTAGGAAACAGACTGAGAAACCAGAGTAAGGGTTTCTCCTGCAACCCGTTCCCTTTGTGCTGGATGAACGAACGTCTCTCCACATGCTCAGTTCTGAGAGATAAGTGTGTGTGAAAGCCGTCCTTCACCTAGCTTGAAGGGAACACAAAGTTTCTTTTCAGTTGCCAACTCCACTCCATACATATATATGGGGAGGTACCAGCTCCAACTCGGTTTTACAGTGAAAACGGCAGGCACTTCAAACCGGCTCTAGGAAACAGACTGAGAAACCAGAGTAAGGGTTTCTCCTGCAACCCGTTCCCTTTGTGCTGGATGAACGAACGTCTCTCCACATGCTCAGTTCTGAGAGATAAGTGTGTGTGAAAGCCGTCCTTCACCTAGCTTGAAGGGAACACAAAGTTTCTTTTCAGTTGCCAACTCCACTCCATACATATATATGGGGAGGTACAAGCTCCAACTCGGTTTTACAGTGAAAACGGCAGGCACTTCAAACCGGCACTAGGAAACAGACTGAGAAACCAGAGTAAGGGTTTCTCCTGCAACCCGTTCCCTTTGTGCTGGATGAACGAACGTCTCTCCACATGCTCAGTTCTGAGAGATAAGTGTGTGTGAAAGCCGTCCTTCACCTAGCTTGAAGGGAACACAAAGTTTCTTTTCAGTTGCCAACTCCACTCCATACATATATATGGGGAGGTACCAGCTCCAACTCGGTTTTACAGTGAAAACGGCAGGCACTTCAAACCGGCTCTAGGAAACAGACTGAGAAACCAGAGTAAGGGTTTCTCCTGCAACCCGTTCCCTTTGTGCTGGATGAACGAACGTCTCTCCACATGCTCAGTTCTGAGAGATAAGTGTGTGTGAAAGCCGTCCTTCACCTAGCTTGAAGGGAACACAAAGTTTCTTTTCAGTTGCCAACTCCACTCCATACATATATATGGGGAGGTACAAGCTCCAACTCGGTTTTACAGTGAAAACGGCAGGCACTTCAAACCGGCACTAGGAAACAGACTGAGAAACCAGAGTAAGGGTTTCTCCTGCAACCCGTTCCCTTTGTGCTGGATGAACGAACGTCTCTCCACATGCTCAGTTCTGAGAGATAAGTGTGTGTGAAAGCCGTCCTTCACCTAGCTTGAAGGGAACACAAAGTTTCTTTTCAGTTGCCAACTCCACTCCATACATATATATGGGGAGGTACAAGCTCCAACTCGGTTTTACAGTGAAAACGGCAGGCACTTCAAACCAGCACTATGAAACAGACTGAGAAACCAGAGTAAGGGTTTCTCCTGCAACCCGTTCCCTTTGTGCTGGATGAACGAACGTCTCTCCACATGCTCAGTTCTGAGAGATAAGTGTGTGTGAAAGCCGTCCTTCACCTAGCTTGAAGGGAACACAAAGTTTCTTTTCAGTTGCCAACTCCACTCCATACATATATATGGGGAGGTACAAGCTCCAACTCGGTTTTACAGTGAAAACGGCAGGCACTTCAAACCGGCACTAGGAAACAGACTGAGAAACCAGAGTAAGGGTTTCTCCTGCAACCCGTTCCCTTTGTGCTGGATGAACGAACGTCTCTCCACATGCTCAGTTCTGAGAGATAAGTGTGTGTGAAAGCCGTCCTTCACCTAGCTTGAAGGGAACACAAAGTTTCTTTTCAGTTGCCAACTCCACTTCATACATATATATGGGGAGGTACAAGCTCCAACTCGGTTTTACAGTGAAAACGGCAGGCACTTCAAACCGGCACTAGGAAACAGACTGAGAAACCAGAGTAAGGGTTTCTCCTGCAACCCGTTCCCTTTGTGCTGGATGAACGAACGTCTCTCCACATGCTCAGTTCTGAGAGATAAGTGTGTGTGAAAGCCGTCCTTCACCTAGCTTGAAGGGAACACAAAGTTTCTTTTCAGTTGCCAACTCCACTCCATACATATATATGGGGAGGTACAAGCTCCAACTCGGTTTTACAGTGAAAACGGCAGGCACTTCAAACCGGCACTAGGAAACAGACTGAGAAACCAGAGTAAGGGTTTCTCCTGCAACCCGTTCCCTTTGTGCTGGATGAACGAACGTCTCTCCACATGCTCAGTTCTGAGAGATAAGTGTGTGTGAAAGCCGTCCTTCACCTAGCTTGAAGGGAACACAAAGTTTCTTTTCAGTTGCCAACTCCACTCCATACATATATATGGGGAGGTACAAGCTCCAACTCGGTTTTACAGTGAAAACGGCAGGCACTTCAAACCGGCACTAGGAAACAGACTGAGAAACCAGAGTAAGGGTTTCTCCTGCAACCCGTTCCCTTTGTGCTGGATGAACGAACGTCTCTCCACATGCTCAGTTCTGAGAGATAAGTGTGTGTGAAAGCCGTCCTTCACCTAGCTTGAAGGGAACACAAAGTTTCTTTTCAGTTGCCAACTCCACTCCATACATATATATGGGGAGGTACAAGCTCCAACTCGGTTTTACAGTGAAAACGGCAGGCACTTCAAACCGGCACTAGGAAACAGACTGAGAAACCAGAGTAAGGGTTTCTCCTGCAACCCGTTCCCTTTGTGCTGGATGAACGAACGTCTCTCCACATGCTCAGTTCTGAGAGATAAGTGTGTGTGAAAGCCGTCCTTCACCTAGCTTGAAGGGAACACAAAGTTTCTTTTCAGTTGCCAACTCCACTCCATACATATATATGGGGAGGTACCAGCTCCAACTCGGTTTTACAGTGAAAACGGCAGGCACTTCAAACCGGCTCTAGGAAACAGACTGAGAAACCAGAGTAAGGGTTTCTCCTGCAACCCTTTCCCTTTGTGCTGGATGAACGAACGTCTCTCCACATGCTCAGTTCTGAGAGATAAGTGTGTGTGAAAGCCGTCCTTCACCTAGCTTGAAGGGAACACAAAGTTTCTTTTCAGTTGCCAACTCCACTTCATACATATATATGGGGAGGTACAAGCTCCAACTCGGTTTTACAGTGAAAACGGCAGGCACTTCAAACCGGCACTAGGAAACAGACTGAGAAACCAGAGTAAGGGTTTCTCCTGCAACCCGTTCCCTTTGTGCTGGATGAACGAACGTCTCTCCACATGCTCAGTTCTGAGAGATAAGTGTGTGTGAAAGCCGTCCTTCACCTAGCTTGAAGGGAACACAAAGTTTCTTTTCAGTTGCCAACTCCACTCCATACATATATATGGGGAGGTACAAGCTCCAACTCGGTTTTACAGTGAAAACGGCAGGCACTTCAAACCGGCACTAGGAAACAGACTGAGAAACCAGAGTAAGGGTTTCTCCTGCAACCCGTTCCCTTTGTGCTGGATGAACGAACGTCTCTCCACATGCTCAGTTCTGAGAGATAAGTGTGTGTGAAAGCCGTCCTTCACCTAGCTTGAAGGGAACACAAAGTTTCTTTTCAGTTGCCAACTCCACTCCATACATATATATGGGGAGGTACAAGCTCCAACTCGGTTTTACAGTGAAAACGGCAGGCACTTCAAACCGGCACTAGGAAACAGACTGAGAAACCAGAGTAAGGGTTTCTCCTGCAACCCGTTCCCTTTGTGCTGGATGAACGAACGTCTCTCCACATGCTCAGTTCTGAGAGATAAGTGTGTGTGAAAGCCGTCCTTCACCTAGCTTGAAGGGAACACAAAGTTTCTTTTCAGTTGCCAACTCCACTCCATACATATATATGGGGAGGTACAAGCTCCAACTCGGTTTTACAGTGAAAACGGCAGGCACTTCAAACCGGCACTAGGAAACAGACTGAGAAACCAGAGTAAGGGTTTCTCCTGCAACCCGTTCCCTTTGTGCTGGATGAACGAACGTCTCTCCACATGCTCAGTTCTGAGAGATAAGTGTGTGTGAAAGCCGTCCTTCACCTAGCTTGAAGGGAACACAAAGTTTCTTTTCAGTTGCCAACTCCACTCCATACATATATATGGGGAGGTACCAGCTCCAACTCGGTTTTACAGTGAAAACGGCAGGCACTTCAAACCGGCTCTAGGAAACAGACTGAGAAACCAGAGTAAGGGTTTCTCCTGCAACCCGTTCCCTTTGTGCTGGATGAACGAACGTCTCTCCACATGCTCAGTTCTGAGAGATAAGTGTGTGTGAAAGCCGTCCTTCACCTAGCTTGAAGGGAACACAAAGTTTCTTTTCAGTTGCCAACTCCACTCCATACATATATATGGGGAGGTACAAGCTCCAACTCGGTTTTACAGTGAAAACGGCAGGCACTTCAAACCGGCACTAGGAAACAGACTGAGAAACCAGAGTAAGGGTTTCTCCTGCAACCCGTTCCCTTTGTGCTGGATGAACGAACGTCTCTCCACATGCTCAGTTCTGAGAGATAAGTGTGTGTGAAAGCCGTCCTTCACCTAGCTTGAAGGGAACACAAAGTTTCTTTTCAGTTGCCAACTCCACTCCATACATATATATGGGGAGGTACCAGCTCCAACTCGGTTTTACAGTGAAAACGGCAGGCACTTCAAACCGGCTCTAGGAAACAGACTGAGAAACCAGAGTAAGGGTTTCTCCTGCAACCCGTTCCCTTTGTGCTGGATGAACGAACGTCTCTCCACATGCTCAGTTCTGAGAGATAAGTGTGTGTGAAAGCCGTCCTTCACCTAGCTTGAAGGGAACACAAAGTTTCTTTTCAGTTGCCAACTCCACTCCATACATATATATGGGGAGGTACAAGCTCCAACTCGGTTTTACAGTGAAAACGGCAGGCACTTCAAACCGGCACTAGGAAACAGACTGAGAAACCAGAGTAAGGGTTTCTCCTGCAACCCGTTCCCTTTGTGCTGGATGAACGAACGTCTCTCCACATGCTCAGTTCTGAGAGATAAGTGTGTGTGAAAGCCGTCCTTCACCTAGCTTGAAGGGAACACAAAGTTTCTTTTCAGTTGCCAACTCCACTCCATACATATATATGGGGAGGTACAAGCTCCAACTCGGTTTTACAGTGAAAACGGCAGGCACTTCAAACCAGCACTATGAAACAGACTGAGAAACCAGAGTAAGGGTTTCTCCTGCAACCCGTTCCCTTTGTGCTGGATGAACGAACGTCTCTCCACATGCTCAGTTCTGAGAGATAAGTGTGTGTGAAAGCCGTCCTTCACCTAGCTTGAAGGGAACACAAAGTTTCTTTTCAGTTGCCAACTCCACTCCATACATATATATGGGGAGGTACAAGCTCCAACTCGGTTTTACAGTGAAAACGGCAGGCACTTCAAACCGGCACTAGGGAACAGACTGAGAAACCAGAGTAAGGGTTTCTCCTGCAACCCGTTCCCTTTGTGCTGGATGAACGAACGTCTCTCCACATGCTCAGTTCTGAGAGATAAGTGTGTGTGAAAGCCGTCCTTCACCTAGCTTGAAGGGAACACAAAGTTTCTTTTCAGTTGCCAACTCCACTCCATACATATATATGGGGAGGTACCAGCTCCAACTCGGTTTTACAGTGAAAACGGCAGGCACTTCAAACCGGCTCTAGGAAACAGACTGAGAAACCAGAGTAAGGGTTTCTCCTGCAACCCGTTCCCTTTGTGCTGGATGAACGAACGTCTCTCCACATGCTCAGTTCTGAGAGATAAGTGTGTGTGAAAGCCGTCCTTCACCTAGCTTGAAGGGAACACAAAGTTTCTTTTCAGTTGCCAACTCCACTCCATACATATATATGGGGAGGTACAAGCTCCAACTCGGTTTTACAGTGAAAACGGCAGGCACTTCAAACCGGCACTAGGAAACAGACTGAGAAACCAGAGTAAGGGTTTCTCCTGCAACCCGTTCCCTTTGTGCTGGATGAACGAACGTCTCTCCACATGCTCAGTTCTGAGAGATAAGTGTGTGTGAAAGCCGTCCTTCACCTAGCTTGAAGGGAACACAAAGTTTCTTTTCAGTTGCCAACTCCACTCCATACATATATATGGGGAGGTACAAGCTCCAACTCGGTTTTACAGTGAAAACGGCAGGCACTTCAAACCGGCACTAGGAAACAGACTGAGAAACCAGAGTAAGGGTTTCTCCTGCAACCCGTTCCCTTTGTGCTGGATGAACGAACGTCTCTCCACATGCTCAGTTCTGAGAGATAAGTGTGTGTGAAAGCCGTCCTTCACCTAGCTTGAAGGGAACACAAAGTTTCTTTTCAGTTGCCAACTCCACTCCATACATATATATGGGGAGGTACAAGCTCCAACTCGGTTTTACAGTGAAAACGGCAGGCACTTCAAACCGGCACTAGGAAACAGACTGAGAAACCAGAGTAAGGGTTTCTCCTGCAACCCGTTCCCTTTGTGCTGGATGAACGAACGTCTCTCCACATGCTCAGTTCTGAGAGATAAGTGTGTGTGAAAGCCGTCCTTCACCTAGCTTGAAGGGAACACAAAGTTTCTTTTCAGTTGCCAACTCCACTCCATACATATATATGGGGAGGTACAAGCTCCAACTCGGTTTTACAGTGAAAACGGCAGGCACTTCAAACCGGCACTAGGAAACAGACTGAGAAACCAGAGTAAGGGTTTCTCCTGCAACCCGTTCCCTTTGTGCTGGATGAACGAACGTCTCTCCACATGCTCAGTTCTGAGAGATAAGTGTGTGTGAAAGCCGTCCTTCACCTAGCTTGAAGGGAACACAAAGTTTCTTTTCAGTTGCCAACTCCACTCCATACATATATATGGGGAGGTACAAGCTCCAACTCGGTTTTACAGTGAAAACGGCAGGCACTTCAAACCAGCACTAGGAAACAGACTGAGAAACCAGAGTAAGGGTTTCTCCTGCAACCCGTTCCCTTTGTGCTGGATGAACGAACGTCTCTCCACATGCTCAGTTCTGAGAGATAAGTGTGTGTGAAAGCCGTCCTTCACCTAGCTTGAAGGGAACACAAAGTTTCTTTTCAGTTGCCAACTCCACTCCATACATATATATGGGGAGGTACAAGCTCCAACTCGGTTTTACAGTGAAAACGGCAGGCACTTCAAACCGGCACTAGGAAACAGACTGAGAAACCAGAGTAAGGGTTTCTCCTGCAACCCGTTCCCTTTGTGCTGGATGAACGAATGTCTCTCCACATGCTCAGATCTGAGAGATAAGTGTGTGTGAAAGCCGTCCTTCACCTAGCTTGAAGGGAACACAAAGTTTCTTTTCAGTTGCCAACTCCACTCCATACATATATATGGGGAGGTACAAGCTCCAACTCGGTTTTGCAGTGAAAACGGCAGGCACTTCAAACCGGCACTAGGAAACAGACTGAGAAACCAGAGTAAGGGTTTCTCCTGCAACCCGTTCCCTTTGTGCTGGATGAACGAACGTCTCTCCACATGCTCAGTTCTGAGAGATAAGTGTGTGTGAAAGCCGTCCTTCACCTAGCTTGAAGGGAACACAAAGTTTCTTTTCAGTTGCCAACTCCACTCCATACATATATATGGGGAGGTACAAGCTCCAACTCGGTTTTACAGTGAAAACGGCAGGCACTTCAAACCGGCACTAGGAAACCGACTGAGAAACCAGAGTAAGGGTTTCTCCTGCAACCCGTTCCCTTTGTGCTGGATGAACGAACGTCTCTCCACATGCTCAGTTCTGAGAGATAAGTGTGTGTGAAAGCCGTCCTTCACCTAGCTTGAAGGGAACACAAAGTTTCTTTTCAGTTGCCAACTCCACTCCATACATATATATGGGGAGGTACAAGCTCCAACTCGGTTTTACAGTGAAAACGGCAGGCACTTCAAACCGGCACTAGGAAACAGACTGAGAAACCAGAGTAAGGGTTTCTCCTGCAACCCGTTCCCTTTGTGCTGGATGAACGAACGTCTCTCCACATGCTCAGTTCTGAGAGATAAGTGTGTGTGAAAGCCGTCCTTCACCTAGCTTGAAGGGAACACAAAGTTTCTTTTCAGTTGCCAACTCCACTCCATACATATATATGGGGAGGTACAAGCTCCAACTCGGTTTTACAGTGAAAACGGCAGGCACTTCAAACCGGCACTAGGAAACAGACTGAGAAACCAGAGTAAGGGTTTCTCCTGCAACCCGTTCCCTTTGTGCTGGATGAACGAACGTCTCTCCACATGCTCAGTTCTGAGAGATAAGTGTGTGTGAAAGCCGTCCTTCACCTAGCTTGAAGGGAACACAAAGTTTCTTTTCAGTTGCCAACTCCACTCCATACATATATATGGGGAGGTACAAGCTCCAACTCGGTTTTACAGTGAAAACGGCAGGCACTTCAAACCGGCACTAGGAAACAGACTGAGAAACCAGAGTAAGGGTTTCTCCTGCAACCCGTTCCCTTTGTGCTGGATGAACGAACGTCTCTCCACATGCTCAGTTCTGAGAGATAAGTGTGTGTGAAAGCCGTCCTTCACCTAGCTTGAAGGGAACACAAAGTTTCTTTTCAGTTGCCAACTCCACTCCATACATATATATGGGGAGGTACAAGCTCCAACTCGGTTTTACAGTGAAAACGGCAGGCACTTCAAACCGGCACTAGGAAACAGACTGAGAAACCAGAGTAAGGGTTTCTCCTGCAACCCGTTCCCTTTGTGCTGGATGAACGAACGTCTCTCCACATGCTCAGTTCTGAGAGATAAGTGTGTGTGAAAGCCGTCCTTCACCTAGCTTGAAGGGAACACAAAGTTTCTTTTCAGTTGCCAACTCCACTCCATACATATATATGGGGAGGTACAAGCTCCAACTCGGTTTTACAGTGAAAACGGCAGGCACTTCAAACCGGCACTAGGAAACAGACTGAGAAACCAGAGTAAGGGTTTCTCCTGCAACCCGTTCCCTTTGTGCTGGATGAACGAACGTCTCTCCACATGCTCAGTTCTGAGAGATAAGTGTGTGTGAAAGCCGTCCTTCACCTAGCTTGAAGGGAACACAAAGTTTCTTTTCAGTTGCCAACTCCACTCCATACATATATATGGGGAGGTACAAGCTCCAACTCGGTTTTACAGTGAAAACGGCAGGCACTTCAAACCGGCACTAGGAAACAGACTGAGAAACCAGAGTAAGGGTTTCTCCTGCAACCCGTTCCCTTTGTGCTGGATGAACGAACGTCTCTCCACATGCTCAGTTCTGAGAGATAAGTGTGTGTGAAAGCCGTCCTTCACCTAGCTTGAAGGGAACACAAAGTTTCTTTTCAGTTGCCAACTCCACTCCATACATATATATGGGGAGGTACAAGCTCCAACTCGGTTTTACAGTGAAAACGGCAGGCACTTCAAACCGGCACTAGGAAACCGACTGAGAAACCAGAGTAAGGGTTTCTCCTGCAACCCGTTCCCTTTGTGCTGGATGAACGAACGTCTCTCCACATGCTCAGTTCTGAGAGATAAGTGTGTGTGAAAGCCGTCCTTCACCTAGCTTGAAGGGAACACAAAGTTTCTTTTCAGTTGCCAACTCCACTCCATACATATATATGGGGAGGTACAAGCTCCAACTCGGTTTTACAGTGAAAACGGCAGGCACTTCAAACCGGCACTAGGAAACAGACTGAGAAACCAGAGTAAGGGTTTCTCCTGCAACCCGTTCCCTTTGTGCTGGATGAACGAACGTCTCTCCACATGCTCAGTTCTGAGAGATAAGTGTGTGTGAAAGCCGTCCTTCACCTAGCTTGAAGGGAACACAAAGTTTCTTTTCAGTTGCCAACTCCACTCCATACATATATATGGGGAGGTACAAGCTCCAACTCGGTTTTACAGTGAAAACGGCAGGCACTTCAAACCGGCACTAGGAAACAGACTGAGAAACCAGAGTAAGGGTTTCTCCTGCAACCCGTTCCCTTTGTGCTGGATGAACGAACGTCTCTCCACATGCTCAGTTCTGAGAGATAAGTGTGTGTGAAAGCCGTCCTTCACCTAGCTTGAAGGGAACACAAAGTTTCTTTTCAGTTGCCAACTCCACTCCATACATATATATGGGGAGGTACAAGCTCCAACTCGGTTTTACAGTGAAAACTGTAGGAACTTCAAACCGGCACTAGGAAACAGACTGAGAAACCAGAGTAAGGGTTTCTCCTGCAACCCTTTCCCTTTGTGCTGGATGAACGAATGTCTCTCCACATGCTCAGTTCTGAGAGATAAGTGTGTGTGAAAGCCGTCCTTCACCTAGCTTGTAGGGAACACAAAGTTTCTTTTCAGTTGCCAACTCCACTCCATACATATATATGGGGAGGTACAAGCTCCAACTCGGTTTTACAGTGAAAACGGCAGGCACTTCAAACCGGCACTAGGAAACAGACTGAGAAACCAGAGTAAGGGTTTCTCCTGCAACCCGTTCCCTTTGTGCTGGATGAACGAACGTCTCTCCACATGCTCAGTTCTGAGAGATAAGTGTGTGTGAAAGCCGTCCTTCACCTAGCTTGAAGGGAACACAAAGTTTCTTTTCAGTTGCCAACTCCACTCCATACATATATATGGGGAGGTACAAGCTCCAACTCGGTTTTACAGTGAAAACGGCAGGCACTTCAAACCGGCACTAGGAAACCGACTGAGAAACCAGAGTAAGGGTTTCTCCTGCAACCCGTTCCCTTTGTGCTGGATGAACGAACGTCTCTCCACATGCTCAGTTCTGAGAGATAAGTGTGTGTGAAAGCCGTCCTTCACCTAGCTTGAAGGGAACACAAAGTTTCTTTTCAGTTGCCAACTCCACTCCATACATATATATGGGGAGGTACAAGCTCCAACTCGGTTTTACAGTGAAAACGGCAGGCACTTCAAACCGGCACTAGGAAACAGACTGAGAAACCAGAGTAAGGGTTTCTCCTGCAACCCGTTCCCTTTGTGCTGGATGAACGAACGTCTCTCCACATGCTCAGTTCTGAGAGATAAGTGTGTGTGAAAGCCGTCCTTCACCTAGCTTGAAGGGAACACAAAGTTTCTTTTCAGTTGCCAACTCCACTCCATACATATATATGGGGAGGTACCAGCTCCAACTCGGTTTTACAGTGAAAACGGCAGGCACTTCAAACCGGCACTAGGAAACAGACTGAGAAACCAGAGTAAGGGTTTCTCCTGCAACCCGTTCCCTTTGTGCTGGATGAACGAACGTCTCTCCACATGCTCAGTTCTGAGAGATAAGTGTGTGTGAAAGCCGTCCTTCACCTAGCTTGAAGGGAACACAAAGTTTCTTTTCAGTTGCCAACTCCAATCCATACATATATATGGGGAGGTACAAGCTCCAACTCGGTTTTACAGTGAAAACGGCAGGCACTTCAAACCAGCACTAGGAAACAGACTGAGAAACCAGAGTAAGGGTTTCTCCTGCAACCCGTTCCCTTTGTGCTGGATGAACGAACGTCTCTCCACATGCTCAGTTCTGAGAGATAAGTGTGTGTGAAAGCCGTCCTTCACCTAGCTTGAAGGGAACACAAAGTTTCTTTTCAGTTGCCAACTCCACTCCATACATATATATGGGGAGGTACAAGCTCCAACTCGGTTTTACAGTGAAAACGGCAGGCACTTCAAACCGGCACTAGGAAACACACTGAGAAACCAGAGTAAGGGTTTCTCCTGCAACCCGTTCCCTTTGTGCTGGATGAACGAACGTCTCTCCACATGCTCAGTTCTGAGAGATAAGTGTGTGTGAAAGCCGTCCTTCACCTAGCTTGAAGGGAACACAAAGTTTCTTTTCAGTTGCCAACTCCACTCCATACATATATATGGGGAGGTACAAGCTCCAACTCGGCTTTACAGTGAAAACGGCAGGCACTTCAAACCGGCACTAGGAAACCGACTGAGAAACCAGAGTAAGGGTTTCTCCTGCAACCCGTTCCCTTTGTGCTGGATGAACGAACGTCTCTCCACATGCTCAGTTCTGAGAGATAAGTGTGTGTGAAAGCCGTCCTTCACCTAGCTTGAAGGGAACACAAAGTTTCTTTTCAGTTGCCAACTCCACTCCATACATATATATGGGGAGGTACAAGCTCCAACTCGGCTTTACAGTGAAAACGGCAGGCACTTCAAACCGGCACTAGGAAACCGACTGAGAAACCAGAGTAAGGGTTTCTCCTGCAACGCGTTCCCTTTGGGCTGGATGAACGAACGTCTCTCCACATGCTCAGTTCTGAGATATAAGTGTGTGTGAAAGCCGTCCTTCACCTAGCTTGAAGGGAACACAAAGTTTCTTTTCAGTTGCCAACTCCACTCCATACATATATATGGGGAGGTACAAGCTCCAACTCGGTTTTACAGTGAAAACGGCAGGCACTTCAAACCGGCACTAGGAAACAGACTGAGAAACCAGAGTAAGGGTTTCTCCTGCAACCCGTTCCCTTTGTGCTGGATGAACGAACGTCTCTCCACATGCTCAGTTCTGAGAGATAAGTGTGTGTGAAAGCCGTCCTTCACCTAGCTTGAAGGGAACACAAAGTTTCTTTTCAGTTGCCAACTCCACTCCATACATATATATGGGGAGGTACAAGCTCCAACTCGGTTTTACAGTGAAAACGGCAGGCACTTCAAACCGGCACTAGGAAACAGACTGAGAAACCAGAGTAAGGGTTTCTCCTGCAACCCGTTCCCTTTGTGCTGGATGAACGAACGTCTCTCCACATGCTCAGTTCTGAGAGATAAGTGTGTGTGAAAGCCGTCCTTCACCTAGCTTGAAGGGAACACAAAGTTTCTTTTCAGTTGCCAACTCCACTCCATACATATATATGGGGAGGTACAAGCTCCAACTCGGTTTTACAGTGAAAACGGCAGGCACTTCAAACCGGCACTAGGAAACAGACTGAGAAACCAGAGTAAGGGTTTCTCCTGCAACCCGTTCCCTTTGTGCTGGATGAACGAACGTCTCTCCACATGCTCAGTTCTGAGAGATAAGTGTGTGTGAAAGCCGTCCTTCACCTAGCTTGAAGGGAACACAAAGTTTCTTTTCAGTTGCCAACTCCACTCCATACATATATATGGGGAGGTACAAGCTCCAACTCGGTTTTACAGTGAAAACGGCAGGCACTTCAAACCGGCACTAGGAAACCGACTGAGAAACCAGAGTAAGGGTTTCTCCTGCAACCCGTTCCCTTTGTGCTGGATGAACGAACGTCTCTCCACATGCTCAGTTCTGAGAGATAAGTGTGTGTGAAAGCCGTCCTTCACCTAGCTTGAAGGGAACACAAAGTTTCTTTTCAGTTGCCAACTCCACTCCATACATATATATGGGGAGGTACAAGCTCCAACTCGGTTTTACAGTGAAAACGGCAGGCACTTCAAACCGGCACTAGGAAACCGACTGAGAAACCAGAGTAAGGGTTTCTCCTGCAACCCGTTCCCTTTGTGCTGGATGAACGAACGTCTCTCCACATGCTCAGTTCTGAGAGATAAGTGTGTGTGAAAGCCGTCCTTCACCTAGCTTGAAGGGAACACAAAGTTTCTTTTCAGTTGCCAACTCCACTCCATACATATATATGGGGAGGTACAAGCTCCAACACGGTTTTACAGTGAAAACGGCAGGCACTTCAAACCGGCACTAGGAAACAGACTGAGAAACCAGAGTAAGGGTTTCTCCTGCAACCCTTTCCCTTTGTGCTGGATGAACGAACGTCTCTCCACATGCTCAGTTCTGAGAGATAAGTGTGTGTGAAAGCCGTCCTTCACCTAGCTTGAAGGGAACACAAAGTTTCTTTTCAGTTGCCAACTCCACTCCATACATATATATGGGGAGGTACAAGCTCCAACTCGGTTTTACAGTGAAAACGGCAGGCACTTCAAACCGGCACTAGGAAACAGACTGAGAAACCAGAGTAAGGGTTTCTCCTGCAACCCGTTCCCTTTGTGCTGGATGAACGAACGTCTCTCCACATGCTCAGTTCTGAGAGATAAGTGTGTGTGAAAGCCGTCCTTCACCTAGCTTGAAGGGAACACAAAGTTTCTTTTCAGTTGCCAACTCCACTCCATACATATATATGGGGAGGTACAAGCTCCAACTCGGTTTTACAGTGAAAACGGCAGGCACTTCAAACCGGCACTAGGAAACAGACTGAGAAACCAGAGTAAGGGTTTCTCCTGCAACCCGTTCCCTTTGTGCTGGATGAACGAACGTCTCTCCACATGCTCAGTTCTGAGAGATAAGTGTGTGTGAAAGCCGTCCTTCACCTAGCTTGAAGGGAACACAAAGTTTCTTTTCAGTTGCCAACTCCACTCCATACATATATATGGGGAGGTACAAGCTCCAACTCGGCTTTACAGTGAAAACGGCAGGCACTTCAAACCGGCACTAGGAAACCGACTGAGAAACCAGAGTAAGGGTTTCTCCTGCAACCCGTTCCCTTTGGGCTGGATGAACGAACGTCTCTCCACATGCTCAGTTCTGAGAGATAAGTGTGTGTGAAAGCCGTCCTTCACCTAGCTTGAAGGGAACACAAAGTTTCTTTTCAGTTGCCAACTCCACTCCATACATATATATGGGGAGGTACAAGCTCCAACTCGGCTTTACAGTGAAAACGGCAGGCACTTCAAACCGGCACTAGGAAACCGACTGAGAAACCAGAGTAAGGGTTTTTCCTGCAACCCGTTCCCTTTGTGCTGGATGAACGAACGTCTCTCCACATGCTCCGTTCTGAGAGATAAGTGTGTGTGAAAGCCGTCCTTCACCTAGCTTGAATGGAACACAAAGTTTCTTTTCAGTGGCCAACTCCACTCCATACATATATATGGGGAGGTACAAGCTCCAACTCGGTTTTACAGTGAAAACGGCAGGCACTTCAAACCGGCACTAGGAAACAGACTGAGAAACCAGAGTAAGGGTTTCTCCTGCAACCCTTTCCCTTTGTGCTGGATGAACGAACGTCTCTCCACATGCTCAGTTCTGAGAGATAAGTGTGTGTGAAAGCCGTCCTTCACCTAGCTTGAAGGGAACACAAAGTTTCTTTTCAGTTGCCAACTCCACTCCATACATATATATGGGGAGGTACAAGCTCCAACTCGGTTTTACAGTGAAAACGGCAGGCACTTCAAACCGGCACTAGGAAACAGACTGAGAAACCAGAGTAAGGGTTTCTCCTGCAACCCGTTCCCTTTGTGCTGGATGAACGAACGTCTCTCCACATGCTCAGTTCTGAGAGATAAGTGTGTGTGAAAGCCGTCCTTCACCTAGCTTGAAGGGAACACAAAGTTTCTTTTCAGTTGCCAACTCCACTCCATACATATATATGGGGAGGTACAAGCTCCAACTCGGTTTTACAGTGAAAACGGCAGGCACTTCAAACCGGCACTAGGAAACAGACTGAGAAACCAGAGTAAGGGTTTCTCCTGCAACCCGTTCCCTTTGTGCTGGATGAACGAACGTCTCTCCACATGCTCAGTTCTGAGAGATAAGTGTGTGTGAAAGCCGTCCTTCACCTAGCTTGAAGGGAACACAAAGTTTCTTTTCAGTTGCCAACTCCACTCCATACATATATATGGGGAGGTACAAGCTCCAACTCGGTTTTACAGTGAAAACGGCAGGCACTTCAAACCGGCACTAGGAAACAGACTGAGAAACCAGAGTAAGGGTTTCTCCTGCAACCCGTTCCCTTTGTGCTGGATGAACGAACGTCTCTCCACATGCTCAGTTCTGAGAGATAAGTGTGTGTGAAAGCCGTCCTTCACCTAGCTTGAAGGGAACACAAAGTTTCTTTTCAGTTGCCAACTCCACTCCATACATATATATGGGGAGGTACAAGCTCCAACTCGGTTTTACAGTGAAAACGGCAGGCACTTCAAACCGGCACTAGGAAACAGACTGAGAAACCAGAGTAAGGGTTTCTCCTGCAACCCGTTCCCTTTGTGCTGGATGAACGAACGTCTCTCCACATGCTCAGTTCTGAGAGATAAGTGTGTGTGAAAGCCGTCCTTCACCTAGCTTGAAGGGAACACAAAGTTTCTTTTCAGTTGCCAACTCCACTCCATACATATATATGGGGAGGTACAAGCTCCAACTCGGTTTTACAGTGAAAACGGCAGGCACTTCAAACCGGCACTAGGAAACACACTGAGAAACCAGAGTAAGGGTTTCTCCTGCAACCCGTTCCCTTTGTGCTGGATGAACGAACGTCTCTCCACATGCTCAGTTCTGAGAGATAAGTGTGTGTGAAAGCCGTCCTTCACCTAGCTTGAAGGGAACACAAAGTTTCTTTTCAGTTGCCAACTCCACTCCATACATATATATGGGGAGGTACAAGCTCCAACTCGGTTTTACAGTGAAAACGGCAGGCACTTCAAACCGGCACTAGGAAACACACTGAGAAACCAGAGTAAGGGTTTCTCCTGCAACCCGTTCCCTTTGTGCTGGATGAACGAACGTCTCTCCACATGCTCAGTTCTGAGAGATAAGTGTGTGTGAAAGCCGTCCTTCACCTAGCTTGAAGGGAACACAAAGTTTCTTTTCAGTTGCCAACTCCACTCCATACATATATATGGGGAGGTACAAGCTCCAACTCGGTTTTACAGTGAAAACGGCAGGCACTTCAAACCGGCACTAGGAAACCGACTGAGAAACCAGAGTAAGGGTTTCTCCTGCAACCCGTTCCCTTTGTGCTGGATGAACGAACGTCTCTCCACATGCTCAGTTCTGAGAGATAAGTGTGTGTGAAAGCCGTCCTTCACCTAGCTTGAAGGGAACACAAAGTTTCTTTTCAGTTGCCAACTCCACTCCATACATATATATGGGGAGGTACAAGCTCCAACTCGGCTTTACAGTGAAAACGGCAGGCACTTCAAACCGGCACTAGGAAACCGACTGAGAAACCAGAGTAAGGGTTTCTCCTGCAACGCGTTCCCTTTGGGCTGGATGAACGAACGTCTCTCCACATGCTCAGTTCTGAGATAAAAGTGTGTGTGAAAGCCGTCCTTCACCTAGCTTGAAGGGAACACAAAGTTTCTTTTCAGTTGCCAACTCCACTCCATACATATATATGGGGAGGTACAAGCTCCAACTCGGCTTTACAGTGAAAACGGCAGGCACTTCAAACCGGCACTAGGAAACCGACTGAGAAACCAGAGTAAGGGTTTTTCCTGCAACCCGTTCCCTTTGTGCTGGATGAACGAACGTCTCTCCACATGCTCAGTTCTGAGAGATAAGTGTGTGTGAAAGCCGTCCTTCACCTAGCTTGAAGGGAACACAAAGTTTCTTTTCAGTGGCCAACTCCACTCCATACATATATATGGGGAGGTACAAGCTCCAACTCGGTTTTACAGTGAAAACGGCAGGCACTTCAAACCGGCACTAGGAAACAGACTGAGAAACCAGAGTAAGGGTTTCTCCTGCAACCCTTTCCCTTTGTGCTGGATGAACGAACGTCTCTCCACATGCTCAGTTCTGAGAGATAAGTGTGTGTGAAAGCCGTCCTTCACCTAGCTTGAAGGGAACACAAAGTTTCTTTTCAGTTGCCAACTCCACTCCATACATATATATGGGGAGGTACAAGCTCCAACTCGGTTTTACAGTGAAAACGGCAGGCACTTCAAACCGGCACTAGGAAACAGACTGAGAAACCAGAGTAAGGGTTTCTCCTGCAACCCGTTCCCTTTGTGCTGGATGAACGAACGTCTCTCCACATGCTCAGTTCTGAGAGATAAGTGTGTGTGAAAGCCGTCCTTCACCTAGCTTGAAGGGAACACAAAGTTTCTTTTCAGTTGCCAACTCCACTCCATACATATATATGGGGAGGTACAAGCTCCAACTCGGTTTTACAGTGAAAACGGCAGGCACTTCAAACCGGCACTAGGAAACAGACTGAGAAACCAGAGTAAGGGTTTCTCCTGCAACCCGTTCCCTTTGTGCTGGATGAACGAACGTCTCTCCACATGCTCAGTTCTGAGAGATAAGTGTTTGTGAAAGCCGTCCTTCACCTAGCTTGAAGGGAACACAAAGTTTCTTTTCAGTTGCCAACTCCACTCCATACATATATATGGGGAGGTACAAGCTCCAACTCGGTTTTACAGTGAAAACGGCAGGCACTTCAAACCGGCACTAGGAAACAGACTGAGAAACCAGAGTAAGGGTTTCTCCTGCAACCCGTTCCCTTTGTGCTGGATGAACGAACGTCTCTCCACATGCTCAGTTCTGAGAGATAAGTGTGTGTGAAAGCCGTCCTTCACCTAGCTTGAAGGGAACACAAAGTTTCTTTTCAGTTGCCAACTCCACTCCATACATATATATGGGGAGGTACAAGCTCCAACTCGGTTTTACAGTGAAAACGGCAGGCACTTCAAACCGGCACTAGGAAACCGACTGAGAAACCAGAGTAAGGGTTTCTCCTGCAACCCGTTCCCTTTGTGCTGGATGAACGAACGTCTCTCCACATGCTCAGTTCTGAGAGATAAGTGTGTGTGAAAGCCGTCCTTCACCTAGCTTGAAGGGAACACAAAGTTTCTTTTCAGTTGCCAACTCCACTCCATACATATATATGGGGAGGTACAAGCTCCAACTCGGTTTTACAGTGAAAACGGCAGGCACTTCAAACCGGCACTAGGAAACCGACTGAGAAACCAGAGTAAGGGTTTCTCCTGCAACCCGTTCCCTTTGTGCTGGATGAACGAACGTCTCTCCACATGCTCAGTTCTGAGAGATAAGTGTGTGTGAAAGCCGTCCTTCACCTAGCTTGAAGGGAACACAAAGTTTCTTTTCAGTTGCCAACTCCACTCCATACATATATATGGGGAGGTACAAGCTCCAACACGGTTTTACAGTGAAAACGGCAGGCACTTCAAACCGGCACTAGGAAACAGACTGAGAAACCAGAGTAAGGGTTTCTCCTGCAACCCTTTCCCTTTGTGCTGGATGAACGAACGTCTCTCCACATGCTCAGTTCTGAGAGATAAGTGTGTGTGAAAGCCGTCCTTCACCTAGCTTGAAGGGAACACAAAGTTTCTTTTCAGTTGCCAACTCCACTCCATACATATATATGGGGAGGTACAAGCTCCAACTCGGTTTTACAGTGAAAACGGCAGGCACTTCAAACCGGCACTAGGAAACAGACTGAGAAACCAGAGTAAGGGTTTCTCCTGCAACCCGTTCCCTTTGTGCTGGATGAACGAACGTCTCTCCACATGCTCAGTTCTGAGAGATAAGTGTGTGTGAAAGCCGTCCTTCACCTAGCTTGAAGGGAACACAAAGTTTCTTTTCAGTTGCCAACTCCACTCCATACATATATATGGGGAGGTACAAGCTCCAACTCGGTTTTACAGTGAAAACGGCAGGCACTTCAAACCGGCACTAGGAAACAGACTGAGAAACCAGAGTAAGGGTTTCTCCTGCAACCCGTTCCCTTTGTGCTGGATGAACGAACGTCTCTCCACATGCTCAGTTCTGAGAGATAAGTGTGTGTGAAAGCCGTCCTTCACCTAGCTTGAAGGGAACACAAAGTTTCTTTTCAGTTGCCAACTCCACTCCATACATATATATGGGGAGGTACAAGCTCCAACTCGGTTTTACAGTGAAAACGGCAGGCACTTCAACCGGCACTAGGAAACAGACTGAGAAACCAGAGTAAGGGTTTCTCCTGCAACCCGTTCCCTTTGTGCTGGATGAACGAACGTCTCTCCACATGCTC
The DNA here is from genome assembly GCF_048564905.1 of Vicugna pacos. Taxonomy (NCBI): domain Eukaryota; kingdom Metazoa; phylum Chordata; class Mammalia; order Artiodactyla; family Camelidae; genus Vicugna; species Vicugna pacos. The sequence continues at coordinate 3,251,311 of NW_027328784.1, forward strand.
AGTTCTGAGAGATAAGTGTGTGTGAAAGCCGTCCTTCACCTAGCTTGAAGGGAACACAAAGTTTCTTTTCAGTTGCCAACTCCACTCCATACATATATATGGGGAGGTACAAGCTCCAACTCGGTTTTACAGTGAAAATGGCAGGCACTTCAAACCGGCACTAGGAAACAGACTGAGAAACCAGAGTAAGGGTTTCTCCTGCAACCCGTTCCCCTTGTGCTGGATGAACGAACGTCTCTCCACATGCTCAGTTCTGAGAGATAAGTGTGTGTGAAAGCCGTCCTTCACCTAGCTTGAAGGGAACACAAAGTTTCTTTTCAGTTGCCAACTCCACTCCATACATATATATGGGGAGGTACAAGCTCCAACTCGGCTTTACAGTGAAAACGGCAGGCACTTCAAACCGGCACTAGGAAACCAACTGAGAAACCAGAGTAAGGGTTTCTCCTGCAACCCGTTCCCTTTGTGCTGGATGAACGAACGTCTCTCCACATGCTCAGTTCTGAGAGATAAGTGTGTGTGAAAGCCGTCCTTCACCTAGCTTGAAGGGAACACAAAGTTTCTTTTCAGTTGCCAACTCCACTCCATACATATATATGGGGAGGTACAAGCTCCAACTCGGTTTTACAGTGAAAACGGCAGGCACTTCAAACCGGCACTAGGAAACCGACTGAGAAACCAGAGTAAGGGTTTCTCCTGCAACCCGTTCCCTTTGTGCTGGATGAACGAACGTCTCTCCACATGCTCAGCTCTGAGAGATAAGTGTGTGTGAAAGCCGTCCTTCACCTAGCTTGAAGGGAACACAAAGTTTCTTTTCAGTTGCCAACTCCACTCCATACATATATATGGGGAGGTACAAGCTCCAACACGGTTTTACAGTGAAAACGGCAGGCACTTCAAACCGGCACTAGGAAACAGACTGAGAAACCAGAGTAAGGGTTTCTCCTGCAACCCTTTCCCTTTGTGCTGGATGAACGAAAGTCTCTCCACATGCTCAGTTCTGAGAGATAAGTGTGTGTGAAAGCCGTCCTTCACCTAGCTTGAAGGGAACACAAAGTTTCTTTTCAGTTGCCAACTCCACTCCATACATATATATGGGGAGGTACAAGCTCCAACTCGGTTTTACAGTGAAAACGGCAGGCACTTCAAACCGGCACTAGGAAACAGACTGAGAAACCAGAGTAAGGGTTTCTCCTGCAACCCGTTCCCTTTGTGCTGGATGAACGAACGTCTCTCCACATGCTCAGTTCTGAGAGATAAGTGTGTGTGAAAGCCGTCCTTCACCTAGCTTGAAGGGAACACAAAGTTTCTTTTCAGTTGCCAACTCCACTCCATACATATATATGGGGAGGTACAAGCTCCAACTCGGTTTTACAGTGAAAACGGCAGGCACTTCAAACCGGCACTAGGAAACCGACTGAGAAACCAGAGTAAGGGTTTCTCCTGCAACCCGTTCCCTTTGTGCTGGATGAACGAACGTCTCTCCACATGCTCAGTTCTGAGAGATAAGTGTGTGTGAAAGCCGTCCTTCACCTAGCTTGAAGGGAACACAAAGTTTCTTTTCAGTTGCCAACTCCACTCCATACATATATATGGGGAGGTACAAGCTCCAACTCGGCTTTACAGTGAAAACGGCAGGCACTTCAAACCGGCACTAGGAAACCGACTGAGAAAGCAGAGTAAGGGTTTCTCCTGCAACCCGTTCCCTTTGGGCTGGATGAACGAACGTCTCTCCACATGCTCAGTTCTGAGAGATAAGTGTGTGTGAAAGCCGTCCTTCACCTAGCTTGAAGGGAACACAAAGTTTCTTTTCAGTTGCCAACTCCACTCCATACATATATATGGGGAGGTACAAGCTCCAACTCGGCTTTACAGTGAAAACGGCAGGCACTTCAAACCGGCACTAGGAAACCGACTGAGAAACCAGAGTAAGGGTTTTTCCTGCAACCCGTTCCCTTTGTGCTGGATGAACGAACGTCTCTCCACATGCTCCGTTCTGAGAGATAAGTGTGTGTGAAAGCCGTCCTTCACCTAGCTTGAATGGAACACAAAGTTTCTTTTCAGTGGCCAACTCCACTCCATACATATATATGGGGAGGTACAAGCTCCAACTCGGTTTTACAGTGAAAACGGCAGGCACTTCAAACCGGCACTAGGAAACAGACTGAGAAACCAGAGTAAGGGTTTCTCCTGCAACCCTTTCCCTTTGTGCTGGATGAACGAACGTCTCTCCACATGCTCAGTTCTGAGAGATAAGTGTGTGTGAAAGCCGTCCTTCACCTAGCTTGAAGGGAACACAAAGTTTCTTTTCAGTTGCCAACTCCACTCCATACATATATATGGGGAGGTACAAGCTCCAACTCGGTTTTACAGTGAAAACGGCAGGCACTTCAAACCGGCCCTAGGAAACAAACTGAGAAACCAGAGTAAGGGTTTCTCCTGCAACCCGTTCCCTTTGTGCTGGATGAACGAACGTCTCTCCACATGCTCAGTTCTGAGAGATAAGTGTGTGTGAAAGCCGTCCTTCACCTAGCTTGAAGGGAACACAAAGTTTCTTTTCAGTTGCCAACTCCACTCCATACATATATATGGGGAGGTACAAGCTCCAACTCGGTTTTACAGTGAAAACGGCAGGCACTTCAAACCGGCACTAGGAAACAGACTGAGAAACCAGAGTAAGGGTTTCTCCTGCAACCCGTTCCCTTTGTGCTGGATGAACGAACGTCTCTCCACATGCTCAGTTCTGAGAGATAAGTGTGTGTGAAAGCCGTCCTTCACCTAGCTTGAAGGGAACACAAAGTTTCTTTTCAGTTGCCAACTCCACTCCATACATATATATGGGGAGGTACAAGCTCCAACTCGGTTTTACAGTGAAAACGGCAGGCACTTCAAACCGGCACTAGGAAACAGACTGAGAAACCAGAGTAAGGGTTTCTCCTGCAACCCGTTCCCTTTGTGCTGGATGAACGAACGTCTCTCCACATGCTCAGTTCTGAGAGATAAGTGTGTGTGAAAGCCGTCCTTCACCTAGCTTGAAGGGAACACAAAGTTTCTTTTCAGTTGCCAACTCCACTCCATACATATATATGGGGAGGTACAAGCTCCAACTCGGCTTTACAGTGAAAACGGCAGGCACTTCAAACCGGCACTAGGAAACCGACTGAGAAACCAGAGTAAGGGTTTCTCCTGCAACCCGTTCCCTTTGTGCTGGATGAACGAACGTCTCTCCACATGCTCAGTTCTGAGAGATAAGTGTGTGTGAAAGCCGTCCTTCACCTAGCTTGAAGGGAACACAAAGTTTCTTTTCAGTTGCCAACTCCACTCCATACATATATATGGGGAGGTACAAGCTCCAACTCGGTTTTACAGTGAAAACGGCAGGCACTTCAAACCGGCACTAGGAAACAGACTGAGAAACCAGAGTAAGGGTTTCTCCTGCAACCCGTTCCCTTTGTGCTGGATGAACGAACGTCTCTCCACATGCTCAGTTCTGAGAGATAAGTGTGTGTGAAAGCCGTCCTTCACCTAGCTTGAAGGGAACACAAAGTTTCTTTTCAGTTGCCAACTCCACTCCATACATATATATGGGGAGGTACAAGCTCCAACACGGTTTTACAGTGAAAACGGCAGGCACTTCAAACCGGCACTAGGAAACAGACTGAGAAACCAGAGTAAGGGTTTCTCCTGCAACCCTTTCCCTTTGTGCTGGATGAACGAACGTCTCTCCACATGCTCAGTTCTGAGAGATAAGTGTGTGTGAAAGCCGTCCTTCACCTAGCTTGAAGGGAACACAAAGTTTCTTTTCAGTTGCCAACTCCACTCCATACATATATATGGGGAGGTACAAGCTCCAACTCGGTTTTACAGTGAAAACGGCAGGCACTTCAAACCGGCACTAGGAAACAGACTGAGAAACCAGAGTAAGGGTTTCTCCTGCAACCCGTTCCCTTTGTGCTGGATGAACGAACGTCTCTCCACATGCTCAGTTCTGAGAGATAAGTGTGTGTGAAAGCCGTCCTTCACCTAGCTTGAAGGGAACACAAAGTTTCTTTTCAGTTGCCAACTCCACTCCATACATATATATGGGGAGGTACAAGCTCCAACTCGGTTTTACAGTGAAAACGGCAGGCACTTCAAACCGGCACCAGGAAACAGACTGAGAAACCAGAGTAAGGGTTTCTCCTGCAACCCGTTCCCTTTGTGCTGGATGAACGAACGTCTCTCCACATGCTCAGTTCTGAGAGATAAGTGTGTGTGAAAGCCGTCCTTCACCTAGCTTGAAGGGAACACAAAGTTTCTTTTCAGTTGCCAACTCCACTCCATACATATATATGGGGAGGTACAAGCTCCAACTCGGTTTTACAGTGAAAACGGCAGGCACTTCAACCGGCACTAGGAAACAGACTGAGAAACCAGAGTAAGGGTTTCTCCTGCAACCCGTTCCCTTTGTGCTGGATGAACGAACGTCTCTCCACATGCTCAGTTCTGAGAGATAAGTGTGTGTGAAAGCCGTCCTTCACCTAGCTTGAAGGGAACACAAAGTTTCTTTTCAGTTGCCAACTCCACTCCATACATATATATGGGGAGGTACAAGCTCCAACTCGGTTTTACAGTGAAAATGGCAGGCACTTCAAACCGGCACTAGGAAACAGACTGAGAAACCAGAGTAAGGGTTTCTCCTGCAACCCGTTCCCCTTGTGCTGGATGAACGAACGTCTCTCCACATGCTCAGTTCTGAGAGATAAGTGTGTGTGAAAGCCGTCCTTCACCTAGCTTGAAGGGAACACAAAGTTTCTTTTCAGTTGCCAACTCCACTCCATACATATATATGGGGAGGTACAAGCTCCAACTCGGCTTTACAGTGAAAACGGCAGGCACTTCAAACCGGCACTAGGAAACCGACTGAGAAACCAGAGTAAGGGTTTCTCCTGCAACCCGTTCCCTTTGTGCTGGATGAACGAACGTCTCTCCACATGCTCAGTTCTGAGAGATAAGTGTGTGTGAAAGCCGTCCTTCACCTAGCTTGAAGGGAACACAAAGTTTCTTTTCAGTTGCCAACTCCACTCCATACATATATATGGGGAGGTACAAGCTCCAACTCGGTTTTACAGTGAAAACGGCAGGCACTTCAAACCGGCACTAGGAAACCGACTGAGAAACCAGAGTAAGGGTTTCTCCTGCAACCCGTTCCCTTTGTGCTGGATGAACGAACGTCTCTCCACATGCTCAGTTCTGAGAGATAAGTGTGTGTGAAAGCCGTCCTTCACCTAGCTTGAAGGGAACACAAAGTTTCTTTTCAGTTGCCAACTCCACTCCATACATATATATGGGGAGGTACAAGCTCCAACTCGGTTTTACAGTGAAAACGGCAGGCACTTCAAACCGGCACTAGGAAACCGACTGAGAAACCAGAGTAAGGGTTTCTCCTGCAACCCGTTCCCTTTGTGCTGGATGAACGAACGTCTCTCCACATGCTCAGTTCTGAGAGATAAGTGTGTGTGAAAGCCGTCCTTCACCTAGCTTGAAGGGAACACAAAGTTTCTTTTCAGTTGCCAACTCCACTCCATACATATATATGGGGAGGTACAAGCTCCAACTCGGTTTTACAGTGAAAACGGCAGGCACTTCAAACCGGCACTAGGAAACAGACTGAGAAACCAGAGTAAGGGTTTCTCCTGCAACCCGTTCCCTTTGTGCTGGATGAACGAACGTCTCTCCACATGCTCAGTTCTGAGAGATAAGTGTGTGTGAAAGCCGTCCTTCACCTAGCTTGAAGGGAACACAAAGTTTCTTTTCAGTTGCCAACTCCACTCCATACATATATATGGGGAGGTACAAGCTCCAACTCGGTTTTACAGTGAAAACGGCAGGCACTTCAAACCGGCACTAGGAAACAGACTGAGAAACCAGAGTAAGGGTTTCTCCTGCAACCCGTTCCCTTTGTGCTGGATGAACGAACGTCTCTCCACATGCTCAGTTCTGAGAGATAAGTGTGTGTGAAAGCCGTCCTTCACCTAGCTTGAAGGGAACACAAAGTTTCTTTTCAGTTGCCAACTCCACTCCATACATATATATGGGGAGGTACAAGCTCCAACTCGGCTTTACAGTGAAAACGGCAGGCACTTCAAACCGGCACTAGGAAACCGACTGAGAAACCAGAGTAAGGGTTTCTCCTGCAACCCGTTCCCTTTGTGCTGGATGAACGAACGTCTCTCCACATGCTCAGTTCTGAGAGATAAGTGTGTGTGAAAGCCGTCCTTCACCTAGCTTGAAGGGAACACAAAGTTTCTTTTCAGTTGCCAACTCCACTCCATACATATATATGGGGAGGTACAAGCTCCAACTCGGTTTTACAGTGAAAACGGCAGGCACTTCAAACCGGCACTAGGAAACCGACTGAGAAACCAGTGTAAGGGTTTCTCCTGCAACCCGTTCCCTTTGTGCTGGATGAACGAACGTCTCTCCACATGCTCAGTTCTGAGAGATAAGTGTGTGTGAAAGCCGTCCTTCACCTAGCTTGAAGGGAACACAAAGTTTCTTTTCAGTTGCCAACTCCACTCCATACATATATATGGGGTGGTACAAGCTCCAACTCGGTTTTACAGTGAAAACGGCAGGCACTTCAAACCGGCACTAGGAAACCGACTGAGAAACCAGAGTAAGGGTTTCTCCTGCAACCCGTTCCCTTTGTGCTGGATGAACGAACGTCTCTCCACATGCTCAGTTCTGAGAGATAAGTGTGTGTGAAAGCCGTCCTTCACCTAGCTTGAAGGGAACACAAAGTTTCTTTTCAGTTGCCAACTCCACTCCATACATATATATGGGGAGGTACAAGCTCCAACTCGGTTTTACAGTGAAAACGGCAGGCACTTCAAACCGGCACTAGGAAACAGACTGAGAAACCAGAGTAAGGGTTTCTCCTGCAACCCGTTCCCTTTGTGCTGGATGAACGAACGTCTCTCCACATGCTCAGTTCTGAGAGATAAGTGTGTGTGAAAGCCGTCCTTCACCTAGCTTGAAGGGAACACAAAGTTTCTTTTCAGTTGCCAACTCCACTCCATACATATATATGGGGAGGTACAAGCTCCAACTCGGCTTTACAGTGAAAACGGCAGGCACTTCAAACCGGCACTAGGAAACCGACTGAGAAACCAGAGTAAGGGTTTCCCCTGCAACCCGTTCCCTTTGTGCTGGATGAACGAACGTCTCTCCACATGCTCAGTTCTGAGAGATAAGTGTGTGTGAAAGCCGTCCTTCACCTAGCTTGAAGGGAACACAAGGTTTCTTTTCAGTTGCCAACTCCACTCCATACATATATATGGGGAGGTACAAGCTCCAACTCTGTTTTACAGTGAAAACGGCAGGCACTTCAAACCGGCACTAGGAAACAGACTGAGAAACCAGAGTAAGGGTTTCTCCTGCAACCCGTTCCCTTTGTGCTGGATGAACGAACGTCTCTCCACATGCTCAGTTCTGAGAGATAAGTGTGTGTGAAAGCCGTCCTTCACCTAGCTTGAAGGGAACACAAAGTTTCTTTTCAGTTGCCAACTCCACTCCATACATATATATGGGGAGGTACAAGCTCCAACTCGGTTTTACAGTGAAAACGGCAGGCACTTCAAACCGGCACTAGGAAACAGACTGAGAAACCAGAGTAAGGGTTTCTCCTGCAACCCGTTCCCTTTGTGCTGGATGAACGAACGTCTCTCCACATGCTCAGTTCTGAGAGATAAGTGTGTGTGAAAGCCGTCCTTCACCTAGCTTGAAGGGAACACAAAGTTTCTTTTCAGTTGCCAACTCCACTCCATACATATATATGGGGAGGTACAAGCTCCAACTCGGTTTTACAGTGAAAACGGCAGGCACTTCAAACCGGCACTAGGAAACAGACTGAGAAACCAGAGTAAGGGTTTCTCCTGCAACCCTTTCCATTTGTGCTGGATGAACGAATGTCTCTCCACATGCTCAGTTCTGAGAGATAAGTGTGTGTGAAAGCCGTCCTTCACCTAGCTTGAAGGGAACACAAAGTTTCTTTTCAGTTGCCAACTCCACTCCATACATATATATGGGGAGGTACAAGCTCCAACTCGGTTTTACAGTGAAAACGGCAGGCACTTCAAACCGGCACTAGAAAACAGACTGAGAAACCAGAGTAAGGGTTTCTCCTGCAACCCGTTCCCTTTGTGCTGGATGAACGAACGTCTCTCCACATGCTCAGTTCTGAGAGATAAGTGTGTGTGAAAGCCGTCCTTCACCTAGCTTGAAGGGAACACAAAGTTTCTTTTCAGTTGCCAACTCCACTCCATACATATATATGGGGAGGTACAAGCTCCAACTCGGTTTTACAGTGAAAACGGCAGGCACTTCAAACCGGCACTAGGAAACCGACTGAGAAACCAGAGTAAGGGTTTCTCCTGCAACCCGTTCCCTTTGTGCTGGATGAACGAACGTCTCTCCACATGCTCAGTTCTGAGAGATAAGTGTGTGTGAAAGCCGTCCTTCACCTAGCTTGAAGGGAACACAAAGTTTCTTTTCAGTTGCCAACTCCACTCCATACATATATATGGGGAGGTACAAGCTCCAACTCGGTTTTACAGTGAAAACGGCAGGCACTTCAAACCGGCACTAGGAAACCGACTGAGAAACCAGAGTAAGGGTTTCTCCTGCAACCCGTTCCCTTTGTGCTGGATGAACGAACGTCTCTCCACATGCTCAGTTCTGAGAGATAAGTGTGTGTGAAAGCCGTCCTTCACCTAGCTTGAAGGGAACACAAAGTTTCTTTTCAGTTGCCAACTCCACTCCATACATATATATGGGGAGGTACAAGCTCCAACTCGGTTTTACAGTGAAAACGGCAGGCACTTCAAACCGGCACTAGGAAACCGACTGAGAAACCAGAGTAAGGGTTTCTCCTGCAACCCGTTCCCTTTGTGCTGGATGAACGAACGTCTCTCCACATGCTCAGTTCTGAGAGATAAGTGTGTGTGAAAGCCGTCCTTCACCTAGCTTGAAGGGAACACAAAGTTTCTTTTCAGTTGCCAACTCCACTCCATACATATATATGGGGAGGTACAAGCTCCAACTCGGTTTTACAGTGAAAACGGCAGGCACTTCAAACCGGCACTAGGAAACCGACTGAGAAACCAGAGTAAGGGTTTCTCCTGCAACCCGTTCCCTTTGTGCTGGATGAACGAACGTCTCTCCACATGCTCAGTTCTGAGAGATAAGTGTGTGTGAAAGCCGTCCTTCACCTAGCTTGAAGGGAACACAAAGTTTCTTTTCAGTTGCCAACTCCACTCCATACATATATATGGGGAGGTACAAGCTCCAACTCGGTTTTACAGTGAAAACGGCAGGCACTTCAAACCGGCACTAGGAAACCGACTGAGAAACCAGAGTAAGGGTTTCTCCTGCAACCCGTTCCCTTTGTGCTGGATGAACGAACGTCTCTCCACATGCTCAGTTCTGAGAGATAAGTGTGTGTGAAAGCCGTCCTTCACCTAGCTTGAAGGGAACACAAAGTTTCTTTTCAGTTGCCAACTCCACTCCATACATATATATGGGGAGGTACAAGCTCCAACTCGGTTTTACAGTGAAAACGGCAGGCACTTCAAACCGGCACTAGGAAACAGACTGAGAAACCAGAGTAAGGGTTTCTCCTGCAACCCGTTCCCTTTGTGCTGGATGAACGAACGTCTCTCCACATGCTCAGTTCTGAGAGATAAGTGTGTGTGAAAGCCGTCCTTCACCTAGCTTGAAGGGAACACAAAGTTTCTTTTCAGTTGCCAACTCCACTCCATACATATATATGGGGAGGTACAAGCTCCAACTCGGTTTTACAGTGAAAACGGCAGGCACTTCAAACCGGCACTAGGAAACAGACTGAGAAACCAGAGTAAGGGTTTCTCCTGCAACCCGTTCCCTTTGTGCTGGATGAACGAACGTCTCTCCACATGCTCAGTTCTGAGAGATAAGTGTGTGTGAAAGCCGTCCTTCACCTAGCTTGAAGGGAACACAAAGTTTCTTTTCAGTTGCCAACTCCACTCCATACATATATATGGGGAGGTACAAGCTCCAACTCGGTTTTACAGTGAAAACGGCAGGCACTTCAAACCGGCACTAGGAAACAGACTGAGAAACCAGAGTAAGGGTTTCTCCTGCAACCCGTTCCCTTTGTGCTGGATGAACGAACGTCTCTCCACATGCTCAGTTCTGAGAGATAAGTGTGTGTGAAAGCCGTCCTTCACCTAGCTTGAAGGGAACACAAAGTTTCTTTTCAGTTGCCAACTCCACTCCATATATATATACGGGGAGGTACAAGCTCCAACTCGGTTTTACAGTGAAAACGGCAGGCACTTCAAACCGGCACTAGGAAACAGACTGAGAAACCAGACTAAGGGTTTCTCCTGCAACCCGTTCCCTTTGTGCTGGATGAACGAACGTCTCTCCACATGCTCAGTTCTGAGAGATAAGTGTGTGTGAAAGCCGTCCTTCACCTAGCTTGAAGGGAACACAAAGTTTCTTTTCAGTTGCCAACTCCACTCCATACATATATATGGGGAGGTACAAGCTCCAACTCGGCTTTACAGTGAAAACGGCAGGCACTTCAAACCGGCACTAGGAAACCGACTGAGAAACCAGAGTAAGGGTTTCTCCTGCAACCCGTTCCCTTTGTGCTGGATGAACGAACGTCTCTCCACATGCTCAGTTCTGAGAGATAAGTGTGTGTGAAAGCCTTCCTTCACCTAGCTTGAAGGGAACACAAGGTTTCTTTTCAGTTGCCAACTCCACTCCATACATATATATGGGGAGGTACAAGCTCCAACTCGGTTTTACAGTGAAAACGGCAGGCACTTCAACCCGGCACTAGGAAACAGACTGAGAAACCAGAGTAAGGGTTTCTCCTGCAACCCGTTCCCTTTGTGCTGGATGAACGAACGTCTCTCCACATGCTCAGTTCTGAGAGATAAGTGTGTGTGAAAGCCGTCCTTCACCTAGCTTGAAGGGAACACAAAGTTTCTTTTCAGTTGCCAACTCCACTCCATACATATATATGGGGAGGTACAAGCTCCAACTCGGTTTTACAGTGAAAACGGCAGGCACTTCAAACCGGCACTAGGAAACAGACTGAGAAATCAGAGTAAGGGTTTCTCCTGCAACCCTTTCCATTTGTGCTGGATGAACGAATGTCTCTCCACATGCTCAGTTCTGAGAGATAAGTGTGTGTGAAAGCCGTCCTTCACCTAGCTTGAAGGGAACACAAAGTTTCTTTTCAGTTGCCAACTCCACTCCATACATATATATGGGGAGGTACAAGCTCCAACTCGGTTTTACAGTGAAAACGGCAGGCACTTCAAACCGGCACTAGGAAACAGACTGAGAAACCAGAGTAAGGGTTTCTCCTGCAACCCGTTCCCTTTGTGCTGGATGAACGAACGTCTCTCCACATGCTCAGTTCTGAGAGATAAGTGTGTGTGAAAGCCGTCCTTCACCTAGCTTGAAGGGAACACAAAGTTTCTTTTCAGTTGCCAACTCCACTCCATACATATATATGGGGAGGTACAAGCTCCAACTCGGTTTTACAGTGAAAACGGCAGGCACTTCAAACCGGCACTAGGAAACAGACTGAGAAACCAGAGTAAGGGTTTCTCCTGCAACCCGTTCCCTTTGTGCTGGATGAACGAACGTCTCTCCACATGCTCAGTTCTGAGAGATAAGTGTGTGTGAAAGCCGTCCTTCACCTAGCTTGAAGGGAACACAAAGTTTCTTTTCAGTGGCCAACTCCACTCCATACATATATATGGGGAGGTACAAGCTCCAACTCGGTTTTACAGTGAAAACGGCAGGCACTTCAAACCGGCACTAGGAAACAGACTGAGAAACCAGAGTAAGGGTTTCTCCTGCAACCCGTTCCCTTTGTGCTGGATGAACGAACGTCTCTCCACATGCTCAGTTCTGAGAGATAAGTGTGTGTGAAAGCCGTCCTTCACCTAGCTTGAAGGGAACACAAAGTTTCTTTTCAGTTGCCAACTCCACTCCATACATATATATGGGGAGGTACAAGCTCCAACTCGGTTTTACAGTGAAAACGGCAGGCACTTCAAACCGGCACTAGGAAACAGACTGAGAAACCAGAGTAAGGGTTTCTCCTGCAACCCGTTCCCTTTGTGCTGGATGAACGAACGTCTCTCCACATGCTCAGTTCTGAGAGATAAGTGTGTGTGAAAGCCGTCCTTCACCTAGCTTGAAGGGAACACAAAGTTTCTTTTCAGTTGCCAACTCCACTCCATACATATATATGGGGAGGTACAAGCTCCAACTCGGTTTTACAGTGAAAACGGCAGGCACTTCAAACCGGCACTAGGAAACAGACTGAGAAACCAGAGTAAGGGTTTCTCCTGCAACCCGTTCCCTTTGTGCTGGATGAACGAACGTCTCTCCACATGCTCAGTTCTGAGAGATAAGTGTGTGTGAAAGCCGTCCTTCACCTAGCTTGAAGGGAACACAAAGTTTCTTTTCAGTGGCCAACTCCACTCCATACATATATATGGGGAGGTACAAGCTCCAACTCGGTTTTACAGTGAAAACGGCAGGCACTTCAAACCGGCACTAGGAAACAGACTGAGAAACCAGAGTAAGGGTTTCTCCTGCAACCCTTTCCCTTTGTGCTGGATGAACGAACGTCTCTCCACATGCTCAGTTCTGAGAGATAAGTGTGTGTGAAAGCCGTCCTTCACCTAGCTTGAAGGGAACACAAAGTTTCTTTTCAGTTGCCAACTCCACTCCATACATATATATGGGGAGGTACAAGCTCCAACTCGGTTTTACAGTGAAAACGTCAGGCACTTCAAACCGGCACTAGGAAACAGACTGAGAAACCAGAGTAAGGGTTTCTCCTGCAACCCGTTCCCTTTGTGCTGGATGAACGAACGTCTCTCCACTTGCTCAGTTCTGAGAGATAAGTGTGTGTGAAAGCCGTCCTTCACCTAGCTTGAAGGGAACACAAAGTTTCTTTTCAGTTGCCAACTCCACTCCATACATATATATGGGGAGGTACAAGCTCCAACTCGGTTTTACAGTGAAAACGGCAGGCACTTCAAACCGGCACTAGGAAACAGACTGAGAAACCAGAGTAAGGGTTTCTCCTGCAACCCGTTCCCTTTGTGCTGGATGAACGAACGTCTCTCCACATGCTCAGTTCTGAGAGATAAGTGTGTGTGAAAGCCGTCCTTCACCTAGCTTGAAGGGAACACAAAGTTTCTTTTCAGTTGCCAACTCCACTCCATACATATATATGGGGAGGTACAAGCTCCAACTCGGTTTTACAGTGAAAACGGCAGGCACTTCAAACCGGCACTAGGAAACAGACTGAGAAACCAGAGTAAGGGTTTCTCCTGCAACCCGTTCCCTTTGTGCTGGATGAACGAACGTCTCTCCACATGCTCAGTTCTGAGAGATAAGTGTGTGTGAAAGCCGTCCTTCACCTAGCTTGAAGGGAACACAAAGTTTCTTTTCAGTTGCCAACTCCACTCCATACATATATATGGGGAGGTACAAGCTCCAACTCGGTTTTACAGTGAAAACGGCAGGCACTTCAAACCGGCACTAGGAAACAGACTGAGAAACCAGAGTAAGGGTTTCTCCTGCAACCCGTTCCCTTTGTGCTGGATGAACGAACGTCTCTCCACATGCTCAGTTCTGAGAGATAAGTGTGTGTGAAAGCCGTCCTTCACCTAGCTTGAAGGGAACACAAAGTTTCTTTTCAGTTGCCAACTCCACTCCATACATATATATGGGGAGGTACAAGCTCCAACTCGGTTTTACAGTGAAAACGGCAGGCACTTCAAACCGGCACTAGGAAACAGACTGAGAAACCAGACTAAGGGTTTCTCCTGCAACCCGTTCCCTTTGTGCTGGATGAACGAACGTCTCTCCACATGCTCAGTTCTGAGAGATAAGTGTGTGTGAAAGCCGTCCTTCACCTAGCTTGAAGGGAACACAAAGTTTCTTTTCAGTTGCCAACTCCACTCCATACATATATATGGGGAGGTACAAGCTCCAACTCGGTTTTACAGTGAAAACGGCAGGCACTTCAAACCGGCACTAGGAAACCGACTGAGAAACCAGAGTAAGGGTTTCTCCTGCAACCCGTTCCCTTTGTGCTGGATGAACGAACGTCTCTCCACATGCTCAGTTCTGAGAGATAAGTGTGTGTGAAAGCCGTCCTTCACCTAGCTTGAAGGGAACACAAAGTTTCTTTTCAGTTGCCAACTCCACTCCATACATATATATGGGGAGGTACAAGCTCCAACTCGGCTTTACAGTGAAAACGGCAGGCACTTCAAACCGGCACTAGGAAACCGACTGAGAAACCAGAGTAAGGGTTTTTCCTGCAACCCGTTCCCTTTGTGCTGGATGAACGAACGTCTCTCCACATGCTCAGTTCTGAGAGATAAGTGTGTGTGAAAGCCGTCCTTCACCTAGCTTGAAGGGAACACAAAGTTTCTTTTCAGTGGCCAACTCCACTCCATACATATATATGGGGAGGTACAAGCTCCAACTCGGTTTTACAGTGAAAACGGCAGGCACTTCAAACCGGCACTAGGAAACAGACTGAGAAACCAGAGTAAGGGTTTCTCCTGCAACCCGTTCCCTTTGTGCTGGATGAACGAACGTCTCTCCACATGCTCAGTTCTGAGAGATAAGTGTGTGTGAAAGCCGTCCTTCACCTAGCTTGAAGGGAACACAAAGTTTCTTTTCAGTTGCCAACTCCACTCCATACATATATATGGGGAGGTACAAGCTCCAACTCGGTTTTACAGTGAAAACGGCAGGCACTTCAAACCGGCACTAGGAAACAGACTGAGAAACCAGAGTAAGGGTTTCTCCTGCAACCCGTTCCCTTTGTGCTGGATGAACGAACGTCTCTCCACATGCTCAGTTCTGAGAGATAAGTGTGTGTGAAAGCCGTCCTTCACCTAGCTTGAAGGGAACACAAAGTTTCTTTTCAGTTGCCAACTCCACTCCATACATATATATGGGGAGGTACAAGCTCCAACTCGGTTTTACAGTGAAAACGGCAGGCACTTCAAACCGGCACTAGGAAACCGACTGAGAAACCAGAGTAAGGGTTTCTCCTGCAACCCGTTCCCTTTGTGCTGGATGAACGAACGTCTCTCCACTTGCTCAGTTCTGAGAGATAAGTGTGTGTGAAAGCCGTCCTTCACCTAGCTTGAAGGGAACACAAAGTTTCTTTTCAGTTGCCAACTCCACTCCATACATATATATGGGGAGGTACAAGCTCCAACTCGGTTTTACAGTGAAAACGGCAGGCACTTCAAACCGGCACTAGGAAACAGACTGAGAAACCAGAGTAAGGGTTTCTCCTGCAACCCGTTCCCTTTGTGCTGGATGAACGAACGTCTCTCCACATGCTCAGTTCTGAGAGATAAGTGTGTGTGAAAGCCGTCCTTCACCTAGCTTGAAGGGAACACAAAGTTTCTTTTCAGTTGCCAACTCCACTCCATACATATATATGGGGAGGTACAAGCTCCAACTCGGTTTTACAGTGAAAACGGCAGGCACTTCAAACCGGCACTAGGAAACAGACTGAGAAACCAGAGTAAGGGTTTCTCCTGCAACCCGTTCCCTTTGTGCTGGATGAACGAACGTCTCTCCACATGCTCAGTTCTGAGAGATAAGTGTGTGTGAAAGCCGTCCTTCACCTAGCTTGAAGGGAACACAAAGTTTCTTTTCAGTTGCCAACTCCACTCCATACATATATATGGGGAGGTACAAGCTCCAACTCGGTTTTACAGTGAAAACGGCAGGCACTTCAAACCGGCACTAGGAAACAGACTGAGAAACCAGAGTAAGGGTTTCTCCTGCAACCCGTTCCCTTTGTGCTGGATGAACGAACGTCTCTCCACATGCTCAGTTCTGAGAGATAAGTGTGTGTGAAAGCCGTCCTTCACCTAGCTTGAAGGGAACACAAAGTTTCTTTTCAGTTGCCAACTCCACTCCATACATATATATGGGGAGGTACAAGCTCCAACTCGGTTTTACAGTGAAAACGGCAGGCACTTCAAACCGGCACTAGGAAACAGACTGAGAAACCAGACTAAGGGTTTCTCCTGCAACCCGTTCCCTTTGTGCTGGATGAACGAACGTCTCTCCACATGCTCAGTTCTGAGAGATAAGTGTGTGTGAAAGCCGTCCTTCACCTAGCTTGAAGGGAACACAAAGTTTCTTTTCAGTTGCCAACTCCACTCCATACATATATATGGGGAGGTACAAGCTCCAACTCGGTTTTACAGTGAAAACGGCAGGCACTTCAAACCGGCACTAGGAAACCGACTGAGAAACCAGAGTAAGGGTTTCTCCTGCAACCCGTTCCCTTTGTGCTGGATGAACGAACGTCTCTCCACATGCTCAGTTCTGAGAGATAAGTGTGTGTGAAAGCCGTCCTTCACCTAGCTTGAAGGGAACACAAAGTTTCTTTTCAGTTGCCAACTCCACTCCATACATATATATGGGGAGGTACAAGCTCCAACTCGGCTTTACAGTGAAAACGGCAGGCACTTCAAACCGGCACTAGGAAACCGACTGAGAAACCAGAGTAAGGGTTTTTCCTGCAACCCGTTCCCTTTGTGCTGGATGAACGAACGTCTCTCCACATGCTCAGTTCTGAGAGATAAGTGTGTGTGAAAGCCGTCCTTCACCTAGCTTGAAGGGAACACAAAGTTTCTTTTCAGTGGCCAACTCCACTCCATACATATATATGGGGAGGTACAAGCTCCAACTCGGTTTTACAGTGAAAACGGCAGGCACTTCAAACCGGCACTAGGAAACAGACTGAGAAACCAGAGTAAGGGTTTCTCCTGCAACCCGTTCCCTTTGTGCTGGATGAACGAACGTCTCTCCACATGCTCAGTTCTGAGAGATAAGTGTGTGTGAAAGCCGTCCTTCACCTAGCTTGAAGGGAACACAAAGTTTCTTTTCAGTTGCCAACTCCACTCCATACATATATATGGGGAGGTACAAGCTCCAACTCGGTTTTACAGTGAAAACGGCAGGCACTTCAAACCGGCACTAGGAAACAGACTGAGAAACCAGAGTAAGGGTTTCTCCTGCAACCCGTTCCCTTTGTGCTGGATGAACGAACGTCTCTCCACATGCTCAGTTCTGAGAGATAAGTGTGTGTGAAAGCCGTCCTTCACCTAGCTTGAAGGGAACACAAAGTTTCTTTTCAGTTGCCAACTCCACTCCATACATATATATGGGGAGGTACAAGCTCCAACTCGGTTTTACAGTGAAAACGGCAGGCACTTCAAACCGGCACTAGGAAACCGACTGAGAAACCAGAGTAAGGGTTTCTCCTGCAACCCGTTCCCTTTGTGCTGGATGAACGAACGTCTCTCCACATGCTCAGTTCTGAGAGATAAGTGTGTGTGAAAGCCGTCCTTCACCTAGCTTGAAGGGAACACAAAGTTTCTTTTCAGTTGCCAACTCCACTCCATACATATATATGGGGAGGTACAAGCTCCAACTCGGTTTTACAGTGAAAACGGCAGGCACTTCAAACCGGCACTAGGAAACAGACTGAGAAACCAGAGTAAGGGTTTCTCCTGCAACCCGTTCCCTTTGTGCTGGATGAACGAACGTCTCTCCACATGCTCAGTTCTGAGAGATAAGTGTGTGTGAAAGCCGTCCTTCACCTAGCTTGAAGGGAACACAAAGTTTCTTTTCAGTTGCCAACTCCACTCCATACATATATATGGGGAGGTACAAGCTCCAAGACGGTTTTACAGTGAAAACGGCAGGCACTTCAAACCGGCACTAGGAAACAGACTGAGAAACCAGAGTAAGGGTTTCTCCTGCAACCCTTTCCCTTTGTGCTGGATGAACGAACGTCTCTCCACATGCTCAGTTCTGAGAGATAAGTGTGTGTGAAAGCCGTCCTTCACCTAGCTTGAAGGGAACACAAAGTTTCTTTTCAGTTGCCAACTCCACTCCATACATATATATGGGGAGGTACAAGCTCCAACTCGGTTTTACAGTGAAAACGGCAGGCACTTCAAACCGGCACTAGGAAACAGACTGAGAAACCAGAGTAAGGGTTTCTCCTGCAACCCGTTCCCTTTGTGCTGGATGAACGAACGTCTCTCCACATGCTCAGTTCTGAGAGATAAGTGTGTGTGAAAGCCGTCCTTCACCTAGCTTGAAGGGAACACAAAGTTTCTTTTCAGTTGCCAACTCCACTCCATACATATATATGGGGAGGTACAAGCTCCAACTCGGTTTTACAGTGAAAACGGCAGGCACTTCAAACCGGCACTAGGAAACAGACTGAGAAACCAGAGTAAGGGTTTCTCCTGCAACCCGTTCCCTTTGTGCTGGATGAACGAACGTCTATCCACATGCTCAGTTCTGAGAGATAAGTGTGTGTGAAAGCCGTCCTTCACCTAGCTTGAAGGGAACACAAAGTTTCTTTTCAGTTGCCAACTCCACTCCATACATATATATGGGGAGGTACAAGCTCCAACTCGGCTTTACAGTGAAAACGGCAGGCACTTCAAACCGGCACTAGGAAACAGACTGAGAAACCAGAGTAAGGGTTTCTCCTGCAACCCGTTCCCTTTGTGCTGGATGAACGAACGTCTCTCCACATGCTCAGTTCTGAGAGATAAGTGTGTGTGAAAGCCGTCCTTCACCTAGCTTGAAGGGAACACAAAGTTTCTTTTCAGTTGCCAACTCCACTCCATACATATATATGGGGAGGTACAAGCTCCAACTCGGTTTTACAGTGAAAACGGCAGGCACTTCAAACCGGCACTAGGAAACAGACTGAGAAACCAGAGTAAGGGTTTCTCCTGCAACCCGTTCCCTTTGTGCTGGATGAACGAACGTCTCTCCACATGCTCAGTTCTGAGAGATAAGTGTGTGTGAAAGCCGTCCTTCACCTAGCTTGAAGGGAACACAAAGTTTCTTTTCAGTTCCCAACTCCACTCCATACATATATATGGGGAGGTACAAGCTCCAACACGGTTTTACAGTGAAAACGGCAGGCACTTCAAACCGGCACTAGGAAACAGACTGAGAAACCAGAGTAAGGGTTTCTCCTGCAACCCTTTTCCTTTGTGCTGGATGAACGAACGTCTCTCCACATGCTCAGATCTGAGAGATAAGTGTGTGTGAAAGCCGTCCTTCACCTAGCTTGAAGGGAACACAAAGTTTCTTTTCAGTTGCCAACTCCACTCCATACATATATATGGGGAGGTACAAGCTCCAACTCGGCTTTACAGTGAAAACGGCAGGCACTTCAAACCGGCACTAGGAAACCGACTGAGAAACCAGAGTAAGGGTTTCTCCTGCAACCCGTTCCCTTTGTGCTGGATGAACGAACGTCTCTCCACATGCTCAGTTCTGAGAGATAAGTGTGTGTGAAAGCCGTCCTTCACCTAGCTTGAAGGGAACACAAAGTTTCTTTTCATTTGCCAACTCCACTCCATACATATATATGGGGAGGTACAAGCTCCAAGACGGTTTTACAGTGAAAACGGCAGGCACTTCAAACCGGCACTAGGAAACAGACTGAGAAACCAGAGTAAGGGTTTCTCCTGCAACCCTTTCCCTTTGTGCTGGATGAACGAACGTCTCTCCACATGCTCAGTTCTGAGAGATAAGTGTGTGTGAAAGCCGTCCTTCACCTAGCTTGAAGGGAACACAAAGTTTCTTTTCAGTTGCCAACTCCACTCCATACATATATATGGGGAGGTACAAGCTCCAACTCGGTTTTACAGTGAAAACGGCAGGCACTTCAAACCGGCACTAGGAAACAGACTGAGAAACCAGAGTAAGGGTTTCTCCTGCAACCCGTTCCCTTTGTGCTGGATGAACGAACGTCTCTCCACATGCTCAGTTCTGAGAGATAAGTGTGTGTGAAAGCCGTCCTTCACCTAGCTTGAAGGGAACACAAAGTTTCTTTTCAGTTGCCAACTCCACTCCATACATATATATGGGGAGGTACAAGCTCCAACTCGGTTTTACAGTGAAAACGGCAGGCACTTCAAACCGGCACTAGGAAACAGACTGAGAAACCAGAGTAAGGGTTTCTCCTGCAACCCGTTCCCTTTGTGCTGGATGAACGAACGTCTCTCCACATGCTCAGTTCTGAGAGATAAGTGTGTGTGAAAGCCGTCCTTCACCTAGCTTGAAGGGAACACAAAGTTTCTTTTCAGTTGCCAACTCCACTCCATACATATATATGGGGAGGTACAAGCTCCAACTCGGCTTTACAGTGAAAACGGCAGGCACTTCAAACCGGCACTAGGAAACAGACTGAGAAACCAGAGTAAGGGTTTCTCCTGCAACCCGTTCCCTTTGTGCTGGATGAACGAACGTCTCTCCACATGCTCAGTTCTGAGAGATAAGTGTGTGTGAAAGCCGTCCTTCACCTAGCTTGAAGGGAACACAAAGTTTCTTTTCAGTTGCCAACTCCACTCCATACATATATATGGGGAGGTACAAGCTCCAACTCGGTTTTACAGTGAAAACGGCAGGCACTTCAAACCGGCACTAGGAAACAGACTGAGAAACCAGAGTAAGGGTTTCTCCTGCAACCCGTTCCCTTTGTGCTGGATGAACGAACGTCTCTCCACATGCTCAGTTCTGAGAGATAAGTGTGTGTGAAAGCCGTCCTTCACCTAGCTTGAAGGGAACACAAAGTTTCTTTTCAGTTCCCAACTCCACTCCATACATATATATGGGGAGGTACAAGCTCCAACATGGTTTTACAGTGAAAACGGCAGGCACTTCAAACCGGCACTAGGAAACAGACTGAGAAACCAGAGTAAGGGTTTCTCCTGCAACCCTTTTCCTTTGTGCTGGATGAACGAACGTCTCTCCACATGCTCGGATCTGAGAGATAAGTGTGTGTGAAAGCCGTCCTTCACCTAGCTTGAAGGGAACACAAAGTTTCTTTTCAGTTGCCAACTCCACTCCATACATATATATGGGGAGGTACAAGCTCCAACTCGGCTTTACAGTGAAAACGGCAGGCACTTCAAACCGGCACTAGGAAACCGACTGAGAAACCAGAGTAAGGGTTTCTCCTGCAACCCGTTCCCTTTGTGCTGGATGAACGAACGTCTCTCCACATGCTCAGTTCTGAGAGATAAGTGTGTGTGAAAGCCGTCCTTCACCTAGCTTGAAGGGAACACAAAGTTTCTTTTCAGTTGCCAACTCCACTCCATACATATATATGGGGAGGTACAAGCTCCAACTCGGTTTTACAGTGAAAACGGCAGGCACTTCAAACCGGCACTAGGAAACAGACTGAGAAACCAGAGTAAGGGTTTCTCCTGCAACCCGTTCCCTTTGTGCTGGATGAACGAACGTCTATCCACATGCTCAGTTCTGAGAGATAAGTGTGTGTGAAAGCCGTCCTTCACCTAGCTTGAAGGGAACACAAAGTTTCTTTTCAGTTGCCAACTCCACTCCATACATATATATGGGGAGGTACAAGCTCCAACTCGGCTTTACAGTGAAAACGGCAGGCACTTCAAACCGGCACTAGGAAACAGACTGAGAAACCAGAGTAAGGGTTTCTCCTGCAACCCGTTCCCTTTGTGCTGGATGAACGAACGTCTCTCCACATGCTCAGTTCTGAGAGATAAGTGTGTGTGAAAGCCGTCCTTCACCTAGCTTGAAGGGAACACAAAGTTTCTTTTCAGTTGCCAACTCCACTCCATACATATATATGGGGAGGTACAAGCTCCAACTCGGTTTTACAGTGAAAACGGCAGGCACTTCAAACCGGCACTAGGAAACAGACTGAGAAACCAGAGTAAGGGTTTCTCCTGCAACCCGTTCCCTTTGTGCTGGATGAACGAACGTCTCTCCACATGCTCAGTTCTGAGAGATAAGTGTGTGTGAAAGCCGTCCTTCACCTAGCTTGAAGGGAACACAAAGTTTCTTTTCAGTTCCCAACTCCACTCCATACATATATATGGGGAGGTACAAGCTCCAACACGGTTTTACAGTGAAAACGGCAGGCACTTCAAACCGGCACTAGGAAACAGACTGAGAAACCAGAGTAAGGGTTTCTCCTGCAACCCTTTTCCTTTGTGCTGGATGAACGAACGTCTCTCCACATGCTCAGATCTGAGAGATAAGTGTGTGTGAAAGCCGTCCTTCACCTAGCTTGAAGGGAACACAAAGTTTCTTTTCAGTTGCCAACTCCACTCCATACATATATATGGGGAGGTACAAGCTCCAACTCGGCTTTACAGTGAAAACGGCAGGCACTTCAAACCGGCACTAGGAAACCGACTGAGAAACCAGAGTAAGGGTTTCTCCTGCAACCCGTTCCCTTTGTGCTGGATGAACGAACGTCTCTCCACATGCTCAGTTCTGAGAGATAAGTGTGTGTGAAAGCCGTCCTTCACCTAGCTTGAAGGGAACACAAAGTTTCTTTTCATTTGCCAACTCCACTCCATACATATATATGGGGAGGTACAAGCTCCAAGACGGTTTTACAGTGAAAACGGCAGGCACTTCAAACCGGCACTAGGAAACAGACTGAGAAACCAGAGTAAGGGTTTCTCCTGCAACCCTTTCCCTTTGTGCTGGATGAACGAACGTCTCTCCACATGCTCAGTTCTGAGAGATAAGTGTGTGTGAAAGCCGTCCTTCACCTAGCTTGAAGGGAACACAAAGTTTCTTTTCAGTTGCCAACTCCACTCCATACATATATATGGGGAGGTACAAGCTCCAACTCGGTTTTACAGTGAAAACGGCAGGCACTTCAAACCGGCACTAGGAAACAGACTGAGAAACCAGAGTAAGGGTTTCTCCTGCAACCCGTTCCCTTTGTGCTGGATGAACGAACGTCTCTCCACATGCTCAGTTCTGAGAGATAAGTGTGTGTGAAAGCCGTCCTTCACCTAGCTTGAAGGGAACACAAAGTTTCTTTTCAGTTGCCAACTCCACTCCATACATATATATGGGGAGGTACAAGCTCCAACTCGGTTTTACAGTGAAAACGGCAGGCACTTCAAACCGGCACTAGGAAACAGACTGAGAAACCAGAGTAAGGGTTTCTCCTGCAACCCGTTCCCTTTGTGCTGGATGAACGAACGTCTCTCCACATGCTCAGTTCTGAGAGATAAGTGTGTGTGAAAGCCGTCCTTCACCTAGCTTGAAGGGAACACAAAGTTTCTTTTCAGTTGCCAACTCCACTCCATACATATATATGGGGAGGTACAAGCTCCAACTCGGCTTTACAGTGAAAACGGCAGGCACTTCAAACCGGCACTAGGAAACAGACTGAGAAACCAGAGTAAGGGTTTCTCCTGCAACCCGTTCCCTTTGTGCTGGATGAACGAACGTCTCTCCACATGCTCAGTTCTGAGAGATAAGTGTGTGTGAAAGCCGTCCTTCACCTAGCTTGAAGGGAACACAAAGTTTCTTTTCAGTTGCCAACTCCACTCCATACATATATATGGGGAGGTACAAGCTCCAACTCGGTTTTACAGTGAAAACGGCAGGCACTTCAAACCGGCACTAGGAAACAGACTGAGAAACCAGAGTAAGGGTTTCTCCTGCAACCCGTTCCCTTTGTGCTGGATGAACGAACGTCTCTCCACATGCTCAGTTCTGAGAGATAAGTGTGTGTGAAAGCCGTCCTTCACCTAGCTTGAAGGGAACACAAAGTTTCTTTTCAGTTCCCAACTCCACTCCATACATATATATGGGGAGGTACAAGCTCCAACATGGTTTTACAGTGAAAACGGCAGGCACTTCAAACCGGCACTAGGAAACAGACTGAGAAACCAGAGTAAGGGTTTCTCCTGCAACCCTTTTCCTTTGTGCTGGATGAACGAACGTCTCTCCACATGCTCGGATCTGAGAGATAAGTGTGTGTGAAAGCCGTCCTTCACCTAGCTTGAAGGGAACACAAAGTTTCTTTTCAGTTGCCAACTCCACTCCATACATATATATGGGGAGGTACAAGCTCCAACTCGGCTTTACAGTGAAAACGGCAGGCACTTCAAACCGGCACTAGGAAACCGACTGAGAAACCAGAGTAAGGGTTTCTCCTGCAACCCGTTCCCTTTGTGCTGGATGAACGAACGTCTCTCCACATGCTCAGTTCTGAGAGATAAGTGTGTGTGAAAGCCGTCCTTCACCTAGCTTGAAGGGAACACAAAGTTTCTTTTCATTTGCCAACTCCACTCCATACATATATATGGGGAGGTACAAGCTCCAACACGGTTTTACAGTGAAAACGGCAGGCACTTCAAACCGGCACTAGGAAACAGACTGAGAAACCAGAGTAAGGGTTTCTCCTGCAACCCGTTCCCTTTGTGCTGGATGAACGAACGTCTCTCCACATGCTCAGTTCTGAGAGATAAGTGTGTGTGAAAGCCGTCCTTCACCTAGCTTGAAGGGAACACAAAGTTTCTTTTCAGTTGCCAACTCCACTCCATACATATATATGGGGAGGTACAAGCTCCAACTCGGTTTTACAGTGAAAACGGCAGGCACTTCAAACCGGCACTAGGAAACAGACTGAGAAACCAGAGTAAGGGTTTCTCCTGCAACCCGTTCCCTTTGTGTTGGATGAACGAACGTCTCTCCACATGCTCAGTTCTGAGAGATAAGTGTGTGTGAAAGCCGTCCTTCACCTAGCTTGAAGGGAACACAAAGTTTCTTTTCAGTTGCCAACTCCACTCCATAAATATATATGGGGAGGTACAAGCTCCAACTCGGTTTTACAGTGAAAACGGCAGGCACTTCAAACCGGCACTAGGAAACAGACTGAGAAACCAGAGTAAGGGTTTCTCCTGCAACCCGTTCCCTTTGTGCTGGATGAACGAACGTCTCTCCACATGCTCAGTTCTGAGAGATAAGTGTGTGTGAAAGCCGTCCTTCACCTAGCTTGAAGGGAACACAAAGTTTCTTTTCAGTTGCCAACTCCACTCCATACATATATATGGGGAGGTACAAGCTCCAACTCGGTTTTACAGTGAAAACGGCAGGCACTTCAAACCGGCACTAGGAAACAGACTGAGAAACCAGAGTAAGGGTTTCTCCTGCAACCCGTTCCCTTTGTGCTGGATGAACGAACGTCTCTCCACATGCTCAGTTCTGAGAGATAAGTGTGTGTGAAAGCCGTCCTTCACCTAGCTTGAAGGGAACACAAAGTTTCTTTTCAGTTGCCAACTCCACTCCATACATATATATGGGGAGGTACAAGCTCCAACTCGGTTTTACAGTGAAAACGGCAGGCACTTCAAACCGGCACTAGGAAACAGACGGAGAAACCAGAGTAAGGGTTTCTCCTGCAACCCGTTCCCTTTGTGCTGGATGAACGAACGTCTCTCCACATGCTCAGTTCTGAGAGATAAGTGTGTGTGAAAGCCGTCCTTCACCTAGCTTGAAGGGAACACAAAGTTTCTTTTCAGTTGCAACTCCACTCCATACATATATATGGGGAGGTACAAGCTCCAACTCGGCTTTACAGTGAAAACGGCAGGCACTTCAAACCGGCACTAGGAAACCGACTGAGAAACCAGAGTAAGGGTTTCTCCTGCAACCCGTTCCCTTTGTGCTGGATGAACGAACGTCTCTCCACATGCTCAGTTCTGAGAGATAAGTGTGTGTGAAAGCCGTCCTTCACCTAGCTTGAAGGGAACACAAAGTTTCTTTTCAGTTGCCAACTCCACTCCATACATATATATGGGGAGGTACAAGCTCCAACTCGGTTTTACAGTGAAAACGGCAGGCACTTCAAACCGGCACTAGGAAACAGACTGAGAAACCAGAGTAAGGGTTTCTCCTGCAACCCGTTCCCTTTGTGCTGGATGAACGAACGTCTCTCCACATGCTCAGTTCTGAGAGATAAGTGTGTGTGAAAGCCGTCCTTCACCTAGCTTGAAGGGAACACAAAGTTTCTTTTCAGTTGCCAACTCCACTCCATACATATATATGGGGAGGTACAAGCTCCAACTCGGTTTTACAGTGAAAACGGCAGGCACTTCAAACCGGCACTAGGAAACAGACTGAGAAACCAGAGTAAGGGTTTCTCCTGCAACCCGTTCCCTTTGTGCTGGATGAACGAACGTCTCTCCACATGCTCAGTTCTGAGAGATAAGTGTGTGTGAAAGCCGTCCTTCACCTAGCTTGAAGGGAACACAAAGTTTCTTTTCAGTTGCCAACTCCAATCCATACATATATATGGGGAGGTACAAGCTCCAACTCGGTTTTACAGTGAAAACGGCAGGCACTTCAAACCGGCACTAGGAAACAGACTGAGAAACCAGAGTAAGGGTTTCTCCTGCAACCCGTTCCCTTTGTGCTGGATGAACGAACGTCTCTCCACATGCTCAGTTCTGAGAGATAAGTGTGTGTGAAAGCCGTCCTTCACCTAGCTTGAAGGGAACACAAAGTTTCTTTTCAGTTGCCAACTCCACTCCATACATATATATGGGGAGGTACAAGCTCCAACTCGGTTTTACAGTGAAAACGGCAGGCACTTCAAACCGGCACTAGGAAACCGACTGAGAAACCAGAGTAAGGGTTTCTCCTGCAACCCGTTCCCTTTGTGCTGGATGAACGAACGTCTCTCCACATGCTCAGTTCTGAGAGATAAGTGTGTGTGAAAGCCGTCCTTCACCTAGCTTGAAGGGAACACAAAGTTTCTTTTCAGTTGCCAACTCCACTCCATACATATATATGGGGAGGTACAAGCTCCAACTCGGCTTTACAGTGAAAACGGCAGGCACTTCAAACCGGCACTAGGAAACCGACTGAGAAACCAGAGTAAGGGTTTTTCCTGCAACCCGTTCCCTTTGTGCTGGATGAACGAACGTCTCTCCACATGCTCAGTTCTGAGAGATAAGTGTGTGTGAAAGCCGTCCTTCACCTAGCTTGAAGGGAACACAAAGTTTCTTTTCAGTGGCCAACTCCACTCCATACATATATATGGGGAGGTACAAGCTCCAACTCGGTTTTACAGTGAAAACGGCAGGCACTTCAAACCGGCACTAGGAAACAGACTGAGAAACCAGAGTAAGGGTTTCTCCTGCAACCCTTTCCCTTTGTGCTGGATGAACGAACGTCTCTCCACATGATCAGTTCTGAGAGATAAGTGTGTGTGAAAGCCGTCCTTCACCTAGCTTGAAGGGAACACAAAGTTTCTTTTCAGTTGCCAACTCCACTCCATACATATATATGGGGAGGTACAAGCTCCAACTCGGTTTTACAGTGAAAACGGCAGGCACTTCAAACCGGCACTAGGAAACAGACTGAGAAACCAGAGTAAGGGTTTCTCCTGCAACCCGTTCCCTTTGTGCTGGATGAACGAACGTCTCTCCACATGCTCAGTTCTGAGAGATAAGTGTGTGTGAAAGCCGTCCTTCACCTAGCTTGAAGGGAACACAAAGTTTCTTTTCAGTTGCCAACTCCACTCCATACATATATATGGGGAGGTACAAGCTCCAACTCGGTTTTACAGTGAAAACGGCAGGCACTTCAAACCGGCACTAGGAAACCGACTGAGAAACCAGAGTAAGGGTTTTTCCTGCAACCCGTTCCCTTTGTGCTGGATGAACGAACGTCTCTCCACATGCTCAGTTCTGAGAGATAAGTGTGTGTGAAAGCCGTCCTTCACCTAGCTTGAAGGGAACACAAAGTTTCTTTTCAGTGGCCAACTCCACTCCATACATATATATGGGGAGGTACAAGCTCCAACTCGGTTTTACAGTGAAAACGGCAGGCACTTCAAACCGGCACTAGGAAACAGACTGAGAAACCAGAGTAAGGGTTTCTCCTGCAATCCTTTCCCTTTGTGCTGGATGAACGAACGTCTCTCCACATGATCAGTTCTGAGAGATAAGTGTGTGTGAAAGCCGTCCTTCACCTAGCTTGAAGGGAACACAAAGTTTCTTTTCAGTTGCCAACTCCACTCCATACATATATATGGGGAGGTACAAGCTCCAACTCGGTTTTACAGTGAAAACGGCAGGCACTTCAAACCGGCACTAGGAAACAGACTGAGAAACCAGAGTAAGGGTTTCTCCTGCAACCCGTTCCCTTTGTGCTGGATGAACGAACGTCTCTCCACATGCTCAGTTCTGAGAGATAAGTGTGTGTGAAAGCCGTCCTTCACCTAGCTTGAAGGGAACACAAAGTTTCTTTTCAGTTGCCAACTCCACTCCATACATATATATGGGGAGGTACAAGCTCCAACTCGGTTTTACAGTGAAAACGGCAGGCACTTCAAACCGGCACTAGGAAACAGACTGAGAAACCAGAGTAAGGGTTTCTCCTGCAACCCGTTCCCTTTGTGCTGGATGAACGAACGTCTCTCCACATGCTCAGTTCTGAGAGATAAGTGTGTGTGAAAGCCGTCCTTCACCTAGCTTGAAGGGAACACAAAGTTTCTTTTCAGTTGCCAACTCCAATCCATACATATATATGGGGAGGTACAAGCTCCAACTCGGTTTTACAGTGAAAACGGCAGGCACTTCAAACCGGCACTAGGAAACAGACTGAGAAACCAGAGTAAGGGTTTCTCCTGCAACCCGTTCCCTTTGTGCTGGATGAACGAACGTCTCTCCACATGCTCAGTTCTGAGAGATAAGTGTGTGTGAAAGCCGTCCTTCACCTAGCTTGAAGGGAACACAAAGTTTCTTTTCAGTTGCCAACTCCACTCCATACATATATATGGGGAGGTACAAGCTCCAACTCGGCTTTACAGTGAAAACGGCAGGCACTTCAAACCGGCACTAGGAAACCGACTGAGAAACCAGAGTAAGGGTTTTTCCTGCAACCCGTTCCCTTTGTGCTGGATGAACGAACGTCTCTCCACATGCTCAGTTCTGAGAGATAAGTGTGTGTGAAAGCCGTCCTTCACCTAGCTTGAAGGGAACACAAAGTTTCTTTTCAGTGGCCAACTCCACTCCATACATATATATGGGGAGGTACAAGCTCCAACTCGGTTTTACAGTGAAAACGGCAGGCACTTCAAACCGGCACTAGGAAACAGACTGAGAAACCAGAGTAAGGGTTTCTCCTGCAACCCGTTCCCTTTGTGCTGGATGAACGAACGTCTCTCCACATGCTCAGTTCTGAGAGATAAGTGTGTGTGAAAGCCGTCCTTCACCTAGCTTGAAGGGAACACAAAGTTTCTTTTCAGTTGCCAACTCCACTCCATACATATATATGGGGAGGTACAAGCTCCAACTCGGTTTTACAGTGAAAACGGCAGGCACTTCAAACCGGCACTAGGAAACAGACTGAGAAACCAGAGTAAGGGTTTCTCCTGCAACCTGTTCCCTTTGTGCTGGATGAACGAACGTCTCTCCACATGCTCAGTTCTGAGAGATAAGTGTGTGTGAAAGCCGTCCTTCACCTAGCTTGAAGGGAACACAAAGTTTCTTTTCAGTTGCCAACTCCACTCCATACATATATATGGGGAGGTACAAGCTCCAACTCGGTTTTACAGTGAAAACGGCAGGCACTTCAAACCGGCACTAGGAAACAGACTGAGAAACCAGAGTAAGGGTTTCTCCTGCAACCCGTTCCCTTTGTGCTGGATGAACGAACGTCTCTCCACATGCTCAGTTCTGAGAGATAAGTGTGTGTGAAAGCCGTCCTTCACCTAGCTTGAAGGGAACACAAAGTTTCTTTTCAGTTGCCAACTCCACTCCATACATATATATGGGGAGGTACAAGCTCCAACTCGGTTTTACAGTGAAAACGGCAGGCACTTCAAACCGGCACTAGGAAACCGACTGAGAAACCAGAGTAAGGGTTTCTCCTGCAACCCGTTCCCTTTGTGCTGGATGAACGAACGTCTCTCCACATGCTCAGTTCTGAGAGATAAGTGTGTGTGAAAGCCGTCCTTCACCTAGCTTGAAGGGAACACAAAGTTTCTTTTCAGTTGCCAACTCCACTCCATACATATATATGGGGAGGTACAAGCTCCAACTCGGTTTTACAGTGAAAACGGCAGGCACTTCAAACCGGCACTAGGAAACAGACTGAGAAACCAGAGTAAGGGTTTCTCCTGCAACCCGTTCCCTTTGTGCTGGATGAACGAACGTCTCTCCACATGCTCAGTTCTGAGAGATAAGTGTGTGTGAAAGCCGTCCTTCACCTAGCTTGAAGGGAACACAAAGTTTCTTTTCAGTTGCCAACTCCACTCCATACATATATATGGGGAGGTACAAGCTCCAACTCGGTTTTACAGTGAAAACGGCAGGCACTTCAAACCGGCACTAGGAAACAGACTGAGAAACCAGAGTAAGGGTTTCTCCTGCAACCCGTTCCCTTTGTGCTGGATGAACGAACGTCTCTCCACATGCTCAGTTCTGAGAGATAAGTGTGTGTGAAAGCCGTCCTTCACCTAGCTTGAAGGGAACACAAAGTTTCTTTTCAGTTGCCAACTCCACTCCATACATATATATGGGGAGGTACAAGCTCCAACTCGGTTTTACAGTGAAAACGGCAGGCACTTCAAACCGGCACTAGGAAACAGACTGAGAAACCAGAGTAAGGGTTTCTCCTGCAACCCGTTCCCTTTGTGCTGGATGAACGAACGTCTCTCCACATGCTCAGTTCTGAGAGATAAGTGTGTGTGAAAGCCGTCCTTCACCTAGCTTGAAGGGAACACAAAGTTTCTTTTCAGTTGCCAACTCCACTCCATACATATATATGGGGAGGTACAAGCTCCAACTCGGTTTTACAGTGAAAACGGCAGGCACTTCAAACCGGCACTAGGAAACAGACTGAGAAACCAGAGTAAGGGTTTCTCCTGCAACCCGTTCCCTTTGTGCTGGATGAACGAACGTCTCTCCACATGCTCAGTTCTGAGAGATAAGTGTGTGTGAAAGCCGTCCTTCACCTAGCTTGAAGGGAACACAAAGTTTCTTTTCAGTTGCCAACTCCACTCCATACATATATATGGGGAGGTACAAGCTCCAACTCGGTTTTACAGTGAAAACGGCAGGCACTTCAAACCGGCACTAGGAAACCGACTGAGAAACCAGAGTAAGGGTTTCTCCTGCAACCCGTTCCCTTTGTGCTGGATGAACGAACGTCTCTCCACATGCTCAGTTCTGAGAGATAAGTGTGTGTGAAAGCCGTCCTTCACCTAGCTTGAAGGGAACACAAAGTTTCTTTTCAGTTGCCAACTCCACTCCATACATATATATGGGGAGGTACAAGCTCCAACTCGGTTTTACAGTGAAAACGGCAGGCACTTCAAACCGGCACTAGGAAACCGACTGAGAAACCAGAGTAAGGGTTTCTCCTGCAACCCGTTCCCTTTGTGCTGGATGAACGAACGTCTCTCCACATGCTCAGTTCTGAGAGATAAGTGTGTGTGAAAGCCGTCCTTCACCTAGCTTGAAGGGAACACAAAGTTTCTTTTCAGTTGCCAACTCCACTCCATACATATATATGGGGAGGTACAAGCTCCAACTCGGCTTTACAGTGAAAACGGCAGGCACTTCAAACCGGCACTAGGAAACCGACTGAGAAACCAGAGTAAGGGTTTTTCCTGCAACCCGTTCCCTTTGTGCTGGATGAACGAACGTCTCTCCACATGCTCAGTTCTGAGAGATAAGTGTGTGTGAAAGCCGTCCTTCACCTAGCTTGAAGGGAACACAAAGTTTCTTTTCAGTGGCCAACTCCACTCCATACATATATATGGGGAGGTACAAGCTCCAACTCGGTTTTACAGTGAAAACGGCAGGCACTTCAAACCGGCACTAGGAAACAGACTGAGAAACCAGAGTAAGGGTTTCTCCTGCAACCCGTTCCCTTTGTGCTGGATGAACGAACGTCTCTCCACATGCTCAGTTCTGAGAGATAAGTGTGTGTGAAAGCCGTCCTTCACCTAGCTTGAAGGGAACACAAAGTTTCTTTTCAGTTGCCAACTCCACTCCATACATATATATGGGGAGGTACAAGCTCCAACTCGGTTTTACAGTGAAAACGGCAGGCACTTCAAACCGGCACTAGGAAACAGACTGAGAAACCAGAGTAAGGGTTTCTCCTGCAACCCGTTCCCTTTGTGCTGGATGAACGAACGTCTCTCCACATGCTCAGTTCTGAGAGATAAGTGTGTGTGAAAGCCGTCCTTCACCTAGCTTGAAGGGAACACAAAGTTTCTTTTCAGTTGCCAACTCCACTCCATACATATATATGGGGAGGTACAAGCTCCAACTCGGTTTTACAGTGAAAACGGCAGGCACTTCAAACCGGCACTAGGAAACCGACTGAGAAACCAGAGTAAGGGTTTCTCCTGCAACCCGTTCCCTTTGTGCTGGATGAACGAACGTCTCTCCACATGCTCAGTTCTGAGAGATAAGTGTGTGTGAAAGCCGTCCTTCACCTAGCTTGAAGGGAACACAAAGTTTCTTTTCAGTTGCCAACTCCACTCCATACATATATATGGGGAGGTACAAGCTCCAACTCGGTTTTACAGTGAAAACGGCAGGCACTTCAAACCGGCACTAGGAAACCGACTGAGAAACCAGAGTAAGGGTTTCTCCTGCAACCCGTTCCCTTTGTGCTGGATGAACGAACGTCTCTCCACATGCTCAGTTCTGAGAGATAAGTGTGTGTGAAAGCCGTCCTTCACCTAGCTTGAAGGGAACACAAAGTTTCTTTTCAGTTGCCAACTCCACTCCATACATATATATGGGGAGGTACAAGCTCCAACACGGTTTTACAGTGAAAACGGCAGGCACTTCAAACCGGCACTAGGAAACAGACTGAGAAACCAGAGTAAGGGTTTCTCCTGCAACCCGTTCCCTTTGTGCTGGATGAACGAACGTCTCTCCACATGCTCAGTTCTGAGAGATAAGTGTGTGTGAAAGCCGTCCTTCACCTAGCTTGAAGGGAACACAAAGTTTCTTTTCAGTTGCCAACTCCACTCCATACATATATATGGGGAGGTACAAGCTCCAACTCGGTTTTACAGTGAAAACGGCAGGCACTTCAAACCGGCACTAGGAAACAGACTGAGAAACCAGAGTAAGGGTTTCTCCTGCAACCAGTTCCCTTTGTGCTGGATGAACGAACGTCTCTCCACATGCTCAGTTCTGAGAGATAAGTGTGTGTGAAAGCCGTCCTTCACCTAGCTTGAAGGGAACACAAAGTTTCTTTTCAGTTGCCAACTCCACTCCATACATATATATGGGGAGGTACAAGCTCCAACTCGGCTTTACAGTGAAAACGGCAGGCACTTCAAACCGGCACTAGGAAACAGACTGAGAAACCAGAGTAAGGGTTTCTCCTGCAACCCGTTCCCTTTGTGCTGGATGAACGAACGTCTCTCCACATGCTCAGTTCTGAGAGATAAGTGTGTGTGAAAGCCGTCCTTCACCTAGCTTGAAGGGAACACAAAGTTTCTTTTCAGTTGCCAACTCCACTCCATACATATATATGGGGAGGTACAAGCTCCAACTCGGTTTTACAGTGAAAACGGCAGGCACTTCAAACCGGCACTAGGAAACAGACTGAGAAACCAGAGTAAGGGTTTCCCCTGCAACCCTTTCCCTTTGTGCTGGATGAACGAACGTCTCTCCACATGCTCAGTTCTGAGAGATAAGTGTGTGTGAAAGCCGTCCTTCACCTAGCTTGAAGGGAACACAAAGTTTCTTTTCAGTTGCCAACTCCACTCCATACATATATATGGGGAGGTACAAGCTCCAACTCGGTTTTACAGTGAAAACGGCAGGCACTTCAAACCGGCACTAGGAAACAGACTGAGAAACCAGAGTAAGGGTTTCCCCTGCAACCCGTTCCCTTTGTGCTGGATGAACGAACGTCTCTCCACATGCTCAGTTCTGAGAGATAAGTGTGTGTGAAAGCCGTCCTTCACCTAGCTTGAAGGGAACACAAAGTTTCTTTTCAGTTGCCAACTCCACTCCATACATATATATGGGGAGGTACAAGCTCCAACTCGGTTTTACAGTGAAAACGGCAGGCACTTCAAACCGGCACTAGGAAACCGACTGAGAAACCAGAGTAAGGGTTTCTCCTGCAACCCGTTCCCTTTGTGCTGGATGAACGAACGTCTCTCCACATGCTCAGTTCTGAGAGATAAGTGTGTGTGAAAGCCGTCCTTCACCTAGCTTGAAGGGAACACAAAGTTTCTTTTCAGTTGCCAACTCCACTCCATACATATATATGGGGAGGTACAAGCTCCAACTCGGTTTTACAGTGAAAACGGCAGGCACTTCAAACCGGCACTAGGAAACAGACTGAGAAACCAGAGTAAGGGTTTCTCCTGCAACCCGTTCCCTTTGTGCTGGATGAACGAACGTCTCTCCACATGCTCAGTTCTGAGAGATAAGTGTGTGTGAAAGCCGTCCTTCACCTAGCTTGAAGGGAACACAAAGTTTCTTTTCAGTTGCCAACTCCACTCCATACATATATATGGGGAGGTACAAGCTCCAACTCGGTTTTACAGTGAAAACGGCAGGCACTTCAAACCGGCACTAGGAAGCAGACTGAGAAACCAGAGTAAGGGTTTCTCCTGCAACCCGTTCCCTTTGTGCTGGATGAACGAACGTCTCTCCACATGCTCAGTTCTGAGAGATAAGTGTGTGTGAAAGCCGTCCTTCACCTAGCTTGAAGGGAACACAAAGTTTCTTTTCAGTTGCCAACTCCACTCCATACATATATATGGGGAGGTACAAGCTCCAACTCGGTTTTACAGTGAAAACGGCAGGCACTTCAAACCGGCACTAGGAAATCGACTGAGAAACCAGAGTAAGGGTTTCTCCTGCAACCCGTTCCCTTTGTGCTGGATGAACGAACGTCTCTCCACATGCTCAGTTCTGAGAGATAAGTGTGTGTGAAAGCCGTTCTTCACCTAGCTTGAAGGGAACACAAAGTTTCTTTTCAGTTGCCAACTCCACTCCATACATATATATGGGGAGGTACAAGCTCCAACTCGGTTTTACAGTGAAAACGGCAGGCACTTCAAACCGGCACTAGGAAACAGACTGAGAAACCAGAGTAAGGGTTTCTCCTGCAAACCGTTCCCTTTGTGCTGGATGAACGAACGTCTCTCCACATGCTCAGTTCTGAGAGATAAGTGTGTGTGAAAGCCGTCCTTCACCTAGCTTGAAGGGAACACAAAGTTTCTTTTCAGTTGCCAACTCCACTCCATACATATATATGGGGAGGTACAAGCTCCAACTCGGTTTTACAGAGAAAACGGCAGGCACTTCAAACCGGCACTAGGAAACAGACTGAGAAACCAGAGTAAGGGTTTCTCCTGCAACCCGTTCCCTTTGTGCTGGATGAACGAACGTCTCTCCACATGCTCAGTTCTGAGAGATAAGTGTGTGTGAAAGCCGTCCTTCACCTAGCTTGAAGGGAACACAAAGTTTCTTTTCAGTTGCCAACTCCACTCCATACATATATATGGGGAGGTACAAGCTCCAACTCGGTTTTACAGTGAAAACGGCAGGCACTTCAAACCGGCACTAGGAAACAGACTGAGAAACCAGAGTAAGGGTTTCTCCTGCAACCCGTTCCCTTTGTGCTGGATGAACGAACGTCTCTCCACATGCTCAGTTCTGAGAGATAAGTGTGTGTGAAAGCCGTCCTTCACCTAGCTTGAAGGGAACACAAAGTTTCTTTTCAGTTGCCAACTCCACTCCATACATATATATGGGGAGGTACAAGCTCCAACTCGGTTTTACAGTGAAAACGGCAGGCACTTCAAACCGGCACTAGGAAACAGACTGAGAAACCAGAGTAAGGGTTTCTCCTGCAACCCGTTCCCTTTGTGCTGGATGAACGAACGTCTCTCCACATGCTCAGTTCTGAGAGATAAGTGTGTGTGAAAGCCGTTCTTCACCTAGCTTGAAGGGAACACAAAGTTTCTTTTCAGTGGCCAACTCCACTCCATACATATATATGGGGAGGTACAAGCTCCAACTCGGTTTTACAGTGAAAACGGCAGGCACTTCAAACCGGCACTAGGAAACAGACTGAGAAACCAGAGTAAGGGTTTCTCCTGCAAACCGTTCCCTTTGTGCTGGATGAACGAACGTCTCTCCACATGCTCAGTTCTGAGAGATAAGTGTGTGTGAAAGCCGTCCTTCACCTAGCTTGAAGGGAACACAAAGTTTCTTTTCAGTTGCCAACTCCACTCCATACATATATATGGGGAGGTACAAGCTCCAACTCGGTTTTACAGAGAAAACGGCAGGCACTTCAAACCGGCACTAGGAAACAGACTGAGAAACCAGAGTAAGGGTTTGTCCTGCAACCCGTTCCCTTTGTGCTGGATGAACGAACGTCTCTCCACATGCTCAGTTCTGAGAGATAAGTGTGTGTGAAAGCCGTCCTTCACCTAGCTTGAAGGGAACACAAAGTTTCTTTTCAGTTGCCAACTCCACTCCATACATATATATGGGGAGGTACAAGCTCCAACTCGGTTTTACAGTGAAAACGGCAGGCACTTCAAACCGGCACTAGGAAACAGACTGAGAAACCAGAGTAAGGGTTTCTCCTGCAACCCGTTCCCTTTGTGCTGGATGAACGAACGTCTCTCCACATGCTCAGTTCTGAGAGATAAGTGTGTGTGAAAGCCGTCCTTCACCTAGCTTGAAGGGAACACAAAGTTTCTTTTCAGTTGCCAACTCCACTCCATACATATATATGGGGAGGTACAAGCTCCAACTCGGTTTTACAGTGAAAACGGCAGGCACTTCAAACCGGCACTAGGAAACAGACTGAGAAACCAGAGTAAGGGTTTCTCCTGCAACCCGTTCCCTTTGTGCTGGATGAACGAACGTCTCTCCACATGCTCAGTTCTGAGAGATAAGTGTGTGTGAAAGCCGTCCTTCACCTAGCTTGAAGGGAACACAAAGTTTCTTTTCAGTTGCCAACTCCACTCCATACATATATATGGGGAGGTACAAGCTCCAACTCGGTTTTACAGTGAAAACGGCAGGCACTTCAAACCGGCACT
Source organism: Vicugna pacos (assembly GCF_048564905.1). Taxonomy (NCBI): domain Eukaryota; kingdom Metazoa; phylum Chordata; class Mammalia; order Artiodactyla; family Camelidae; genus Vicugna; species Vicugna pacos. The sequence continues at coordinate 3,288,323 of NW_027328784.1, forward strand.
AGGAAACAGACTGAGAAACCAGAGTAAGGGTTTCTCCTGCAACCCGTTCCCTTTGTGCTGGATGAACGAACGTCTCTCCACATGCTCAGTTCTGAGAGATAAGTGTGTGTGAAAGCCGTCCTTCACCTAGCTTGAAGGGAACACAAAGTTTCTTTTCAGTTGCCAACTCCACTCCATACATATATATGGGGAGGTACAAGCTCCAACTCGGCTTTACAGTGAAAACGGCAGGCACTTCAAACCGGCACTAGGAAACAGACTGAGAAACCAGAGTAAGGGTTTCTCCTGCAACCCGTTCCCTTTGTGCTGGATGAACGAACGTCTCTCCACATGCTCAGTTCTGAGAGATAAGTGTGTGTGAAAGCCGTCCTTCACCTAGCTTGAAGGGAACACAAAGTTTCTTTTCAGTTGCCAACTCCACTCCATACATATATATGGGGAGGTACAAGCTCCAACTCGGTTTTACAGTGAAAACGGCAGGCACTTCAAACCGGCACTAGGAAACAGACTGAGAAACCAGAGTAAGGGTTTCCCCTGCAACCCTTTCCCTTTGTGCAGGATGAACGAACGTCTCTCCACATGCTCAGTTCTGAGAGATAAGTGTGTGTGAAAGCCGTCCTTCACCTAGCTTGAAGGGAACACAAAGTTTCTTTTCAGTTGCCAACTCCACTCCATACATATATATGGGGAGGTACAAGCTCCAACTCGGTTTTACAGTGAAAACGGCAGGCACTTCAAACCGGCACTAGGAAACAGACTGAGAAACCAGAGTAAGGGTTTCTCCTGCAACCCGTTCCCTTTGTGCTGGATGAACGAACGTCTCTCCACATGCTCAGTTCTGAGAGATAAGTGTGTGTGAAAGCCGTCCTTCACCTAGCTTGAAGGGAACACAAAGTTTCTTTTCAGTTGCCAACTCCACTCCATACATATATATGGGGAGGTACAAGCTCCAACTCGGTTTTACAGTGAAAACGGCAGGCACTTCAAACCGGCACTAGGAAACAGACTGAGAAACCAGAGTAAGGGTTTCTCCTGCAACCCGTTCCCTTTGTGCTGGATGAACGAACGTCTCTCCACATGCTCAGTTCTGAGAGATAAGTGTGTGTGAAAGCCGTCCTTCACCTAGCTTGAAGGGAACACAAAGTTTCTTTTCAGTTGCCAACTCCAAACCATACATATATATGGGGAGGTACAAGCTCCAACTCGGTTTTACAGTGAAAACGGCAGGCACTTCAAACCGGCACTAGGAAACCGACTGAGAAACCAGAGTAAGGGTTTCTCCTGCAACCCGTTCCCTTTGTGCTGGATGAACGAACGTCTCTCCACATGCTCAGTTCTGAGAGATAAGTGTGTGTGAAAGCCGTCCTTCACCTAGCTTGAAGGGAACACAAAGTTTCTTTTCATTTGCCAACTCCACTCCATACATATATATGGGGAGGTACAAGCTCCAACTCGGTTTTACAGTGAAAACGGCAGGCACTTCAAACCGGCACTAGGAAACCGACTGAGAAACCAGAGTAAGGGTTTCTCCTGCAACCCGTTCCCTTTGTGCTGGATGAACGAACGTCTCTCCACATGCTCAGTTCTGAGAGATAAGTGTGTGTGAAAGCCGTTCTTCACCTAGCTTGAAGGGAACACAAAGTTTCTTTTCAGTGGCCAACTCCACTCCATACATATATATGGGGAGGTACAAGCTCCAACTCGGTTTTACAGTGAAAACGGCAGGCACTTCAAACCGGCACTAGGAAACAGACTGAGAAACCAGAGTAAGGGTTTCTCCTGCAAACCGTTCCCTTTGTGCTGGATGAACGAACGTCTCTCCACATGCTCAGTTCTGAGAGATAAGTGTGTGTGAAAGCCGTCCTTCACCTAGCTTGAAGGGAACACAAAGTTTCTTTTCAGTTGCCAACTCCACTCCATACATATATATGGGGAGGTACAAGCTCCAACTCGGTTTTACAGAGAAAACGGCAGGCACTTCAAACCGGCACTAGGAAACCGACTGAGAAACCAGAGTAAGGGTTTCTCCTGCAACCCGTTCCATTTGTGCTGGATGAACGAACGTCTCTCCACATGCTCAGTTCTGAGAGATAAGTGTGTGTGAAAGCCGTCCTTCACCTAGCTTGAAGGGAACACAAAGTTTCTTTTCAGTTGCCAACTCCACTCCATACATATATATGGGGAGGTACAAGCTCCAACTCGGTTTTACAGTGAAAACGGCAGGCACTTCAAACCGGCACTAGGAAACCGACTGAGAAACCAGAGTAAGGGTTTCTCCTGCAACCCGTTCCCTTTGTGCTGGATGAACGAACGTCTCTCCACATGCTCAGTTCTGAGAGATAAGTGTGTGTGAAAGCCGTCCTTCACCTAGCTTGAAGGGAACACAAAGTTTCTTTTCAGTTGCCAACTCCAATCCATACATATATATGGGGAGGTACAAGCTCCAACTCGGTTTTACAGTGAAAACGGCAGGCACTTCAAACCGGCACTAGGAAACAGACTGAGAAACCAGAGTAAGGGTTTCTCCTGCAACCCGTTCCCTTTGTGCTGGATGAACGAACGTCTCTCCACATGCTCAGTTCTGAGAGATAAGTGTGTGTGAAAGCCGTCCTTCACCTAGCTTGAAGGGAACACAAAGTTTCTTTTCAGTTGCCAACTCCACTCCATACATATATATGGGGAGGTACAAGCTCCAACTCGGTTTTACAGTGAAAACGGCAGGCACTTCAAACCGGCACTAGGAAACAGACTGAGAAACCAGAGTAAGGGTTTCTCCTGCAACCCGTTCCCTTTGTGCTGGATGAACGAACGTCTCTCCACATGCTCAGTTCTGAGAGATAAGTGTGTGTGAAAGCCGTCCTGCACCTAGCTTGAAGGGAACACAAAGTTTCTTTTCAGTTGCCAACTCCACTCCATACATATATATGGGGAGGTACAAGCTCCAACTCGGTTTTACAGTGAAAACGGCAGGCACTTCAAACCGGCACTAGGAAACAGACTGAGAAACCAGAGTAAGGGTTTCTCCTGCAACCCGTTCCCTTTGTGCTGGATGAACGAACGTCTCTCCACATGCTCAGTTCTGAGAGATAAGTGTGTGTGAAAGCCGTCCTTCACCTAGCTTGAAGGGAACACAAAGTTTCTTTTCAGTTGCCAACTCCACTCCATACATATATATGGGGAGGTACAAGCTCCAACTCGGTTTTACAGTGAAAACGGCAGGCACTTCAAACCGGCACTAGGAAACAGACTGAGAAACCAGAGTAAGGGTTTCTCCTGCAACCCGTTCCCTTTGTGCTGGATGAACGAACGTCTCTCCACATGCTCAGTTCTGAGAGATAAGTGTGTGTGAAAGCCGTCCTTCACCTAGCTTGAAGGGAACACAAAGTTTCTTTTCAGTTGCCAACTCCACTCCATACATATATATGGGGAGGTACAAGCTCCAACTCGGCTTTACAGTGAAAACGGCAGGCACTTCAAACCGGCACTAGGAAACCGCCTGAGAAACCAGAGTAAGGGTTTTTCCTGCAACCCGTTCCCTTTGTGCTGGATGAACGAACGTCTCTCCACATGCTCAGTTCTGAGAGATAAGTGTGTGTGAAAGCCGTCCTTCACCTAGCTTGAAGGGAACACAAAGTTTCTTTCCAGTGGCCAACTCCACTCCATACATATATATGGGGAGGTACAAGCTCCAACTCGGTTTTACAGAGAAAACGGCAGGCACTTCAAACCGGCACTAGGAAACAGACTGAGAAACCAGAGTAAGGGTTTCTCCTGCAACCCGTTCCCTTTGTGCTGGATGAACGAACGTCTCTCCACATGCTCAGTTCTGAGAGATAAGTGTGTGTGAAAGCCGTCCTTCACCTAGCTTGAAGGGAACACAAAGTTTCTTTTCAGTTGCCAACTCCACTCCATACATATATATGGGGAGGTACAAGCTCCAACTCGGTTTTACAGTGAAAACGGCAGGCACTTCAAACCGGCACTAGGAAACCGACTGAGAAACCAGAGTAAGGGTTTCTCCTGCAACCCGTTCCCTTTGTGCTGGATGAACGAACGTCTCTCCACATGCTCAGTTCTGAGAGATAAGTGTGTGTGAAAGCCGTCCTTCACCTAGCTTGAAGGGAACACAAAGTTTCTTTTCAGTTGCCAACTCCACTCCATACATATATATGGGGAGGTACAAGCTCCAACTCGGTTTTACAGTGAAAACGGCAGGCACTTCAAACCGGCACTAGGAAACAGACTGAGAAACCAGAGTAAGGGTTTCTCCTGCAACCCGTTCCCTTTGTGCTGGATGAACGAACGTCTCTCCACATGCTCAGTTCTGAGAGATAAGTGTGTGTGAAAGCCGTCCTTCACCTAGCTTGAAGGGAACACAAAGTTTCTTTTCAGTTGCCAACTCCACTCCATACATATATATGGGGAGGTACAAGCTCCAACTCGGTTTTACAGTGAAAACGGCAGGCACTTCAAACCGGCACTAGGAAACAGACTGAGAAACCAGAGTAAGGGTTTCTCCTGCAACCCGTTCCCTTTGTGCTGGATGAACGAACGTCTCTCCACATGCTCAGTTCTGAGAGATAAGTGTGTGTGAAAGCCGTCCTTCACCTAGCTTGAAGGGAACACAAAGTTTCTTTTCAGTTGCCAACTCCACTCCATACATATATATGGGGAGGTACAAGCTCCAACTCGGTTTTACAGTGAAAACGGCAGGCACTTCAAACCGGCACTAGGAAACAGACTGAGAAACCAGAGTAAGGGTTTCTCCTGCAACCCGTTCCCTTTGTGCTGAATGAACGAACGTCTCTCCACATGCTCAGTTCTGAGAGATAAGTGTGTGTGAAAGCCGTCCTTCACCTAGCTTGAAGGGAACACAAAGTTTCTTTTCAGTTGCCAACTCCACTCCATACATATATATGGGGAGGTACAAGCTCCAACTCGGTTTTACAGTGAAAACGGCAGGCACTTCAAACCGGCACTAGGAAACAGACTGAGAAACCAGAGCAAGGGTTTCTCCTGCAACCCGTTCCCTTTGTGCTGGATGAACGAACGTCTCTCCAAATGCTCAGTTCTGAGAGATAAGTGTGTGTGAAAGCCGTCCTTCACCTAGCTTGAAGGGAACACAAAGTTTCTTTTCAGTTGCCAACTCCAATCCATACATATATATGGGGAGGTACAAGCTCCAACTCGGTTTTACAGTGAAAACGGCAGGCACTTCAAACCGGCACTAGGAAACAGACTGAGAAACCAGAATAAGGGTTTCTCCTGCAACCCGTTCCCTTTGTGCTGGATGAACGAACGTCTCTCCACATGCTCAGTTCTGAGAGATAAGTGTGTGTGAAAGCCGTCCTTCACCTAGCTTGAAGGGAACACAAAGTTTCTTTTCAGTTGCCAACTCCACTCCATACATATATATGGGGAGGTACAAGCTCCAACTCGGTTTTACAGTGAAAACGGCAGGCACTTCAAACCGGCACTAGGAAACAGACTGAGAAACCAGAGTAAGGGTTTCTCCTGCAACCCATTCCCTTTGTGCTGGATGAACGAACGTCTCTCCACATGCTCAGTTCTGAGAGATAAGTGTGTGTGAAAGCCGTCCTTCACCTAGCTTGAAGGGAACACAAAGTTTCTTTTCAGTTGCCAACTCCACTCCATACATATATATGGGGAGGTACAAGCTCCAACACGGTTTTACAGTGAAAACGGCAGGCACTTCAAACCGGCACTAGGAAACAGACTGAGAAACCAGAGTAAGGGTTTCTCCTGCAACCCTTTCCCTTTGTGCTGGATGAACGAACGTCTCTCCACATGCTCAGTTCTGAGAGATAAGTGTGTGTGAAAGCCGTCCTTCACCTAGCTTGAAGGGAACACAAAGTTTCTTTTCAGTGGCCAACTCCATTCCATACATATATATGGGGAGGTACAAGCTCCAACTCGGTTTTACAGTGAAAACGGCAGGCACTTCAAACCGGCACTAGGAAACAGACTGAGAAACCAGAGTAAGGGTTTCTCCTGCAACCCTTTCCCTTTGTGCTGGATGAACGAACGTCTCTCCACATGCTCAGTTCTGAGAGATAAGTGTGTGTGAAAGCCGTCCTTCACCTAGCTTGAAGGGAACACAAAGTTTCTTTTCAGTTGCCAACTCCACTCCATACATATATATGGGGAGGTACAAGCTCCAACTCGGTTTTACAGTGAAAACGGCAGGCACTTCAAACCGGCACTAGGAAACAGACTGAGAAACCAGAGTAAGGGTTTCTCCTGCAACCCGTTCCCTTTGTGCTGGATGAACGAACGTCTCTCCACATGCTCAGTTCTGAGAGATAAGTATGTGTGAAAGCCGTCCTTCACCTAGCTTGAAGGGAACACAAAGTTTCTTTTCAGTTGCCAACTCCACTCCATACATATATATGTGGAGGTACAAGCTCCAACTCGGTTTTACAGTGAAAACGGCAGGCACTTCAAACCGGCAGTAGGAAACCGACTGAGAAACCAGAGTAAGGGTTTCTCCTGCAACCCGTTCCCTTTGTGCTGGATGAACGAACGTCTCTCCACATGCTCAGTTCTGAGAGATAAGTGTGTGTGAAAGCCGTCCTTCACCTAGCTTGAAGGGAACACAAAGTTTCTTTTCAGTTGCCAACTCCACTCCATACATATATATGGGGAGGTACAAGCTCCAACTCGGTTTTACAGTGAAAACGGCAGGCACTTCAAACCGGCACTAGGAAACAGACTGAGAAACCAGAGTAAGGGTTTCTCCTGCAACCCTTTCCCTTTGTGCTGGATGAACGAACGTCTCTCCACATGCTCAGTTCTGAGAGATAAGTGTGTGTGAAAGCCGTCCTTCACCTAGCTTGAAGGGAACACAAAGTTTCTTTTCAGTGGCCAACTCCACTCCATACATATATATGGGGAGGTACAAGCTCCAACTCGGTTTTACAGTGAAAACGGCAGGCACTTCAAACCGGCACTAGGAAACAGACTGAGAAACCAGAGTAAGGGTTTCTCCTGCAACCCTTTCCCTTTGTGCTGGATGAACGAACGTCTCTCCACATGCTCAGTTCTGAGAGATAAGTGTGTGTGAAAGCCGTCCTTCACCTAGCTTGAAGGGAACACAAAGTTTCTTTTCAGTTGCCAACTCCACTCCATACATATATATGGGGAGGTACAAGCTCCAACTCGGTTTTACAGTGAAAACGGCAGGCACTTCAAACCGGCACTAGGAAACAGACTGAGAAACCAGAGTAAGGGTTTCTCCTGCAACCCGTTCCCTTTGTGCTGGATGAACGAACGTATCTCCACATGCTCAGTTCTGAGAGATAAGTGTGTGTGAAAGCCGTCCTTCACCTAGCTTGAAGGGAACACAAAGTTTCTTTTCAGTTGCCAACTCCACTCCATACATATATATGGGGAGGTACAAGCTCCAACTCGGTTTTACAGTGAAAACGACAGGCACTTCAAACCGGCACTAGGAAACCGACTGAGAAACCAGAGTAAGGGTTTCTCCTGCAACCCGTTCCCTTTGTGCTGGATGAACGAACGTCTCTCCACATGCTCAGTTCTGAGAGATAAGTGTGTGTGAAAGCCGTCCTTCACCTAGCTTGAAGGGAACACAAAGTTTCTTTTCAGTTGCCAACTCCAATCCATACATATATATGGGGAGGTACAAGCTCCAACTCGGTTTTACAGTGAAAACGGCAGGCACTTCAAACCGGCACTAGGAAACAGACTGAGAAACCAGAGTAAGGGTTTCTCCTGCAACCCGTTCCCTTTGTGCTGGATGAACGAACGTCTCTCCACATGCTCAGTTCTGAGAGATAAGTGTGTGTGAAAGCCGTCCTTCACCTAGCTTGAAGGGAACACAAAGTTTCTTTTCAGTTGCCAACTCCACTCCATACATATATATGGGGAGGTACAAGCTCCAACTCGGTTTTACAGTGAAAACGGCAGGCACTTCAAACCGGCACTAGGAAACAGACTGAGAAACCAGAGTAAGGGTTTCTCCTGCAACCCTTTCCCTTTGTGCTGGATGAACGAACGTCTCTCCACATGCTCAGTTCTGAGAGATAAGTGTGTGTGAAAGCCGTCCTTCACCTAGCTTGAAGGGAACACAAAGTTTCTTTTCAGTTGCCAACTCCACTCCATACATATATATGGGGAGGTACAAGCTCCAACTCGGTTTTACAGTGAAAACGGCAGGCTCTTCAAACCGGCACTAGGAAACAGACTGAGAAACCAGAGTAAGGGTTTCTCCTGCAACCCGTTCCCTTTGTGCTGGATGAACGAACGTCTCTCCACATGCTCAGTTCTGAGAGATAAGTGTGTGTGAAAGCCGTCCTTCACCTAGCTTGAAGGGAACACAAACTTTCTTTTCAGTTGCCAACTCCACTCCATACATATATATGGGGAGGTACAAGCTCCAACTCGGTTTTACAGTGAAAACGGCAGGCACTTCAAACCGGCACTAGGAAACAGACTGAGAAACCAGAGTAAGGGTTTCTCCTGCAACCCGTTCCCTTTGTGCTGGATGAACGAACGTCTCTCCACATGCTCAGTTCTGAGAGATAAGTGTGTGTGAAAGCCGTCCTTCACCTAGCTTGAAGGGAACACAAAGTTTCTTTTCAGTTGCCAACTCCACTCCATACATATATATGGGGAGGTACAAGCTCCAACTCGGCTTTACAGTGAAAACGGCAGGCACTTCAAACCGGCACTAGGAAACCGACTGAGAAACCAGAGTAAGGGTTTCTCCTGCAACCCGTTCCCTTTGTGCTGGATGAACGAACGTCTCTCCACATGCTCAGTTCTGAGAGATAAGTGTGTGTGAAAGCCGTCCTTCACCTAGCTTGAAGGGAACACAAAGTTTCTTTTCAGTTGCCAACTCCACTCCATACATATATATGGGGAGGTACAAGCTCCAACTCGGTTTTACAGTGAAAACGGCAGGCACTTCAAACCGGCACTAGGAAACAGACTGAGAAACCAGAGTAAGGGTTTCTCCCGCAACCCTTTCCTTTTGTGCTGGATGAACGAACGTCTCTCCACATGCTCAGTTCTGAGAGATAAGTGTGTGTGAAAGCCGTCCTTCACCTAGCTTGAAGGGAACACAAAGTTTCTTTTCAGTTGCCAACTCCACTCCATACATATATATGGGGAGGTACAAGCTCCAACTCGGTTTTACAGTGAAAACGGCAGGCACTTCAAACCGGCACTAGGAAACAGACTGAGAAACCAGAGTAAGGGTTTCTCCTGCAACCCGTTCCCTTTGTGCTGGATGAACGAACGTCTCTCCACATGCTCAGTTCTGAGAGATAAGTGTGTGTGAAAGCCGTCCTTCACCTAGCTTGAAGGGAACACAAAGTTTCTTTTCAGTTGCCAACTCCACTCCATACATATATATGGGGAGGTACCAGCTCCAACTCGGTTTTACAGTGAAAACGGCAGGCACTTCAAACCGGCTCTAGGAAACAGACTGAGAAACCAGAGTAAGGGTTTCTCCTGCAACCCGTTCCCTTTGTGCTGGATGAACGAACGTCTCTCCACATGCTCAGTTCTGAGAGATAAGTGTGTGTGAAAGCCGTCCTTCACCTAGCTTGAAGGGAACACAAAGTTTCTTTTCAGTTGCCAACTCCACTCCATACATATATATGGGGAGGTACAAGCTCCAACTCGGTTTTACAGTGAAAACGGCAGGCACTTCAACCCGGCACTAGGAAACAGACTGAGAAACCAGAGTAAGGGTTTCTCCTGCAACCCGTTCCCTTTGTGCTGGATGAACGAACGTCTCTCCACATGCTCAGTTCTGAGAGATAAGTGTGTGTGAAAGCCGTCCTTCACCTAGCTTGAAGGGAACACAAAGTTTCTTTTCAGTTGCCAACTCCACTCCATACATATATATGGGGAGGTACAAGCTCCAACTCGGTTTTACAGTGAAAACGGCAGGCACTTCAAACCGGCACTAGGAAACAGACTGAGAAACCAGAGTAAGGGTTTCTCCTGCAACCCGTTCCCTTTGTGCTGGATGAACGAACGTCTCTCCACATGCTCAGTTCTGAGAGATAAGTGTGTGTGAAAGCCGTCCTTCACCTAGCTTGAAGGGAACTCAAAGTTTCTTTACAGTTCCCAACTCCACTCCATACATATATATGGGGAGGTACAAGCTCCAACTCGGTTTTACAGTGAAAACGGCAGGCACTTCAAACCGGCACTAGGAAACCGACTGAGAAACCAGAGTAAGGGTTTCTCCTGCAACCCGTTCCCTTTGTGCTGGATGAACGAACGTCTCTCCACATGCTCAGTTCTGAGAGATAAGTGTGTGTGAAAGCCGTCCTTCACCTAGCTTGAAGGGAACACAAAGTTTCTTTTCAGTTGCCAACTCCACTCCATACATATATATGGGGAGGTACAAGCTCCAACTCGGCTTTACAGTGAAAACGGCAGGCACTTCAAACCGGCACTAGGAAACCGACTGAGAAACCAGAGTAAGGGTTTCTCCTGCAACCCGTTCCCTTTGTGCTGGATGAACGAACGTCTCTCCACATGCTCAGTTCTGAGAGATAAGTGTGTGTGAAAGCCGTCCTTCACCTAGCTTGAAGGGAACACAAAGTTTCTTTTCAGTTGCCAACTCCACTCCATACATATATATGGGGAGGTACAAGCTCCAACTCGGTTTTACAGTGAAAACGGCAGGCACTTCAAACCGGCACTAGGAAACCGACTGAGAAACCAGAGTAAGGGTTTCTCCTGCAACCCGTTCCCTTTGTGCTGGATGAACGAACGTCTCTCCACATGCTCAGTTCTGAGAGATAAGTGTGTGTGAAAGCCGTCCTTCACCTAGCTTGAAGGGAACACAAAGTTTCTTTTCAGTTGCCAACTCCACTCCATACATATATATGGGGAGGTACAAGCTCCAAATCGGTTTTACAGTGAAAACGGCAGGCACTTCAAACCGGCACTAGGAAACAGACTGAGAAACCAGAGTAAGGGTTTCTCCTGCAACCCGTTCCCTTTGTGCTAGATGAACGAACGTCTCTCCACATGCTCAGTTCTGAGAGATAAGTGTGTGTGAAAGCCGTCCTTCACCTAGCTTGAAGGGAACACAAAGTTTCTTTTCAGTTGCCAACTCCATTCCATACATATATATGGGGAGGTACAAGCTCCAACTCGGTTTTACAGTGAAAACGGCAGGCACTTCAAACCGGCACTAGGAAACCGACTGAGAAACCAGAGTAAGGGTATCTCCTGCAACCCGTTCCCTTTGTGCTGGATGAACGAACGTCTCTCCACATGCTCAGTTCTGAGAGATAAGTGTGTGTGAAAGCCGTCCTTCACCTAGCTTGAAGGGAACACAAAGTTTCTTTTCAGTTGCCAACTCCACTCCATACATATATATGGGGAGGTACAAGCTCCAACTCGGTTTTACAGTGAAAACGGCAGGCAATTCAAACCGGCACTAGAAAACAGACTGAGAAACCAGAGTAAGGGTTTCTCCTGCAACCCGTTCCCTTTGTGCTGGATGAACGAACGTCTCTCCACATGCTCAGTTCTGAGAGATAAGTGTGTGTGAAAGCCGTCCTTCACCTAGCTTGAAGGGAACACAAAGTTTCTTTTCAGTTGCCAACTCCACTCCATACATATATATGGGGAGGTACAAGCTCCAACTCGGTTTTACAGTGAAAACGGCAGGCACTTCAAACCGGCACTAGGAAACAGACTGAGAAACCAGAGTAAGGGTTTCTCCTGCAACCCGTTCCCTTTGTGCTGGATGAACGAACGTCTCTCCACATGCTCAGTTCTGAGAGATAAGTGTGTGTGAAAGCCGTCCTTCACCTAGCTTGAAGGGAACACAAAGTTTCTTTTCAGTTGCCAACTCCACTCCATACATATATATGGGGAGGTACAAGCTCCAACTCGGTTTTACAGTGAAAACGGCAGGCACTTCAAACCGGCACTAGGAAACAGACTGAGAAACCAGAGTAAGGGTTTCTCCTGCAACCCGTTCCCTTTGTGCTGGATGAACGAACGTCTCTCCACATGCTCAGTTCTGAGAGATAAGTGTGTGTGAAAGCCGTCCTTCACCTAGCTTGAAGGGAACACAAAGTTTCTTTTCAGTTGCCAACTCCACTCCATACATATATATGGGGAGGTACAAGCTCCAACTCGGTTTTACAGTGAAAACGGCAGGCACTTCAAACCGGCACTAGGAAACAGACTGAGAAACCAGAGTAAGGGTTTCTCCTGCAACCCGTTCCCTTTGTGCTGGATGAACGAACGTCTCTCCACATGCTCAGTTCTGAGAGATAAGTGTGTGTGAAAGCCGTCCTTCACCTAGCTTGAAGGGAACACAAAGTTTCTTTTCAGTTGCCAACTCCACTCCATACATATATATGGGGAGGTACAAGCTCCAACTCGGTTTTACAGTGAAAACGGCAGGCACTTCAAACCGGCACTAGGAAACCGACTGAGAAACCAGAGTAAGGGTTTCTCCTGCAACCCGTTCCCTTTGTGCTGGATGAACGAACGTCTCTCCACATGCTCAGTTCTGAGAGATAAGTGTGTGTGAAAGCCGTCCTTCACCTAGCTTGAAGGGAACACAAAGTTTCTTTTCAGTTGCCAACTCCACTCCATACATATATATGGGGAGGTACAAGCTCCAAATCGGTTTTACAGTGAAAACGGCAGGCACTTCAAACCGGCACTAGGAAACCGACTGAGAAACCAGAGTAAGGGTTTCTCCTGCAACCCGTTCCCTTTGTGCTAGATGAACGAACGTCTCTCCACATGCTCAGTTCTGAGAGATAAGTGTGTGTGAAAGCCGTCCTTCACCTAGCTTGAAGGGAACACAAAGTTTCTTTTCAGTTGCCAACTCCACTCCATACATATATATGGGGAGGTACAAGCTCCAACTCGGTTTTACAGTGAAAACGGCAGGCACTTCAAACCGGCACTAGGAAACCGACTGAGAAACCAGAGTAAGGGTTTCTCCTGCAACCCGTTCCCTTTGTGCTGGATGAACGAACGTCTCTCCACATGCTCAGTTCTGAGAGATAAGTGTGTGTGAAAGCCGTCCTTCACCTAGCTTGAAGGGAACACAAAGTTTCTTTTCAGTTGCCAACCCCACTCCATACATATATATGGGGAGGTACAAGCTCCAAATCGGTTTTACAGTGAAAACGGCAGGCACTTCAAACCGGCACTAGGAAACCGACTGAGAAACCAGAGTAAGGGTTTCTCCTGCAACCCGTTCCCTTTGTGCTAGATGAACGAACGTCTCTCCACATGCTCAGTTCTGAGAGATAAGTGTGTGTGAAAGCCGTCCTTCACCTAGCTTGAAGGGAACACAAAGTTTCTTTTCAGTTGCCAACTCCACTCCATACATATATATGGGGAGGTACAAGCTCCAACTCGGTTTTACAGTGAAAACGGCAGGCACTTCAAACCGGCACTAGGAAACAGACTGAGAAACCAGAGTAAGGGTTTCTCCTGCAACCCGTTCCCTTTGTGCTGGATGAACGAACGTCTCTCCACATGCTCAGTTCTGAGAGATAAGTGTGTGTGAAAGCCGTCCTTCACCTAGCTTGAAGGGAACACAAAGTTTCTTTTCAGTTGCCAACTCCACTCCATACATATATATGGGGAGGTACAAGCTCCAACTCGGTTTTACAGTGAAAACGGCAGGCAATTCAAACCGGCACTAGAAAACAGACTGAGAAACCAGAGTAAGGGTTTCTCCTGCAACCCGTTCCCTTTGTGCTGGATGAACGAACGTCTCTCCACATGCTCAGTTCTGAGAGATAAGTGTGTGTGAAAGCCGTCCTTCACCTAGCTTGAAGGGAACACAAAGTTTCTTTTCAGTTGCCAACTCCACTCCATACATATATATGGGGAGGTACAAGCTCCAACTCGGTTTTACAGTGAAAACGGCAGGCACTTCAAACCGGCACTAGGAAACAGACTGAGAAACCAGAGTAAGGGTTTCTCCTGCAACCCGTTCCCTTTGTGCTGGATGAACGAACGTCTCTCCACATGCTCAGTTCTGAAAGATAAGTGTGTGTGAAAGCCGTCCTTCACCTAGCTTGAAGGGAACACAAAGTTTCTTTTCAGTTGCCAACTCCACTCCATACATATATATGGGGAGGTACAAGCTCCAACTCGGTTTTACAGTGAAAACGGCAGGCACTTCAAACCGGCACTAGGAAACAGACTGAGAAACCAGAGTAAGGGTTTCTCCTGCAACCCGTTCCCTTTGTGCTGGATGAACGAACGTCTCTCCACATGCTCAGTTCTGAGAGATAAGTGTGTGTGAAAGCGGTCCTTCACCTAGCTTGAAGGGAACACAAAGTTTCTTTTCAGTTGCCAACTCCACTCCATACATATATATGGGGAGGTACAAGCTCCAACTCGGTTTTACAGTGAAAACGGCAGGCACTTCAAACCGGCACTAGGAAACCGACTGAGAAACCAGAGTAAGGGTTTCTCCTGCAACCCGTTCCCTTTGTGCTGGATGAACGAACGTCTCTCCACATGCTCAGTTCTGAGAGATAAGTGTGTGTGAAAGCCGTCCTTCACCTAGCTTGAAGGGAACACAAAGTTTCTTTTCAGTTGCCAACTCCACTCCATACATATATATGGGGAGGTACAAGCTCCAACTCGGTTTTACAGTGAAAACGGCAGGCACTTCAAACCGGCACTAGGAAACCGACTGAGAAACCAGAGTAAGGGTTTCTCCTGCAACCCGTTCCCTTTGTGCTGGATGAACGAACGTCTCTCCACATGCTCAGTTCTGAGAGATAAGTGTGTGTGAAAGCCGTCCTTCACCTAGCTTGAAGGGAACACAAAGTTTCTTTTCAGTTGCCAACTCCACTCCATACATATATATGGGGAGGTACAAGCTCCAACTCGGTTTTACAGTGAAAACGGCAGGCACTTCAAACCGGCACTAGGAAACAGACTGAGAAACCAGAGTAAGGGTTTCTCCTGCAACCCGTTCCCTTTGTGCTGGATGAACGAACGTCTCTCCACATGCTCAGTTCTGAGAGATAAGTGTGTGTGAAAGCCGTCCTTCACCTAGCTTGAAGGGAACACAAAGTTTCTTTTCAGTTGCCAACTCCACTCCATACATATATATGGGGAGGTACAAGCTCCAACTCGGTTTTACAGTGAAAACGGCAGGCACTTCAAACCGGCACTAGGAAACAGACTGAGAAACCAGAGTAAGGGTTTCTCCTGCAACCCGTTCCCTTTGTGCTAGATGAACGAACGTCTCTCCACATGCTCAGTTCTGAGAGATAAGTGTGTGTGAAAGCCGTCCTTCACCTAGCTTGAAGGGAACACAAAGTTTCTTTTCAGTTGCCAACTCCACTCCATACATATATATGGGGAGGTACAAGCTCCAACTCGGTTTTACAGTGAAAACGGCAGGCACTTCAAACCGGCACTAGGAAACAGACCGAGTTGGAGCTTGTACCTCCCCATATATATGTATGGAGTGGAGTTGGCTACTGAAAAGAAACTTTGTGTTCCCTTCAAGCTAGGTGAAGGACGGCTTTCACACACACTTATCTCTCAGAACTGAGCATGTGGAGAGACGTTCGTTCATCCAGCACAAAGGGAACGGGTTGCAGGAGAAACCCTTACTCTGGTTTCTCAGTCTGTTTCCTAGTGCCGGTTTGAAGTGCCTGCCGTTTTCACTGTAAAACCGAGTTGGAGCTTGTACCTCCCCATATATATGTATGGAGTAGAGTTGGCAACTGAAAAGAAACTTTGTGTTCCCTTCAAGCTAGGTGAAGGACGGCTTTCACACACACTTATCTCTCAGAAATGAGCATGTGGAGAGACGTTCGTTCATCCAACACAAAGGGAACGGGTTGCAGGAGAAACCCTTACTCTGGATTCTCAGTCTGTTTCCTAGTGCCGGTTTGAAGTGCCTGCCGTTTTCACTGTAAAACCGAGTTGGAGCTTGTACCTCCCCATATATATGTATGGAGTGGAGTTGGCAACTGAAAAGAAACTTTGTGTTCCCTTCAAGCTAGGTGAAGGACGGCTTTCACACACACTTATCTCTCAGAACTGAGCATGTGGAGAGACGTTCGTTCATCCAGCACAAAGGGAACGGGTTGCAGGAGAAACCCTTACTCTGGATTCTCAGTCTGTTTCCTAGTGCCGGTTTGAAGTGCCTGCCGTTTTCACTGTAAAACCGAGTTGGAGCTTGTACCTCCCCATATATATGTATGGAGTGGAGTTGGCAACTGAAAAGAAACTTTGTGTTCCCTTCAAGCTAGGTGAAGGACGGCTTTCACACACACTTATCTCTCAGAACTGAGCATGTGGAGAGACGTTCGTTCATCCAGCACAAAGGGAACGGGTTGCAGGAGAAACCCTTACTCTGGTTTCTCAGTCTGTTTCCTAGTGCCGGTTTGAAGTGCCTGCCGTTTTCACTGTAAAACCGAGTTGGAGCTTGTACCTCCCCATATATATGTATGGAGTAGAGTTGGCAACTGAAAAGAAACTTTGTGTTCCCTTCAAGCTAGGTGAAGGACGGCTTTCACACACACTTATCTCTCAGAAATGAGCATGTGGAGAGACGTTCGTTCATCCAACACAAAGGGAACGGGTTGCAGGAGAAACCCTTACTCTGGATTCTCAGTCTGTTTCCTAGTGCCGGTTTGAAGTGCCTGCCGTTTTCACTGTAAAACCGAGTTGGAGCTTGTACCTCCCCATATATATGTATGGAGTGGAGTTGGCAACTGAAAAGAAACTTTGTGTTCCCTTCAAGCTAGGTGAAGGACGGCTTTCACACACACTTATCTCTCAGAACTGAGCATGTGGAGAGACGTTCGTTCATCCAGCACAAAGGGAACGGGTTGCAGGAGAAACCCTTACTCTGGATTCTCAGTCTGTTTCCTAGTGCCGGTTTGAAGTGCCTGCCGTTTTCACTGTAAAACCGAGTTGGAGCTTGTACCTCCCCATATATATGTATGGAGTGGAGTTGGCAACTGAAAAGAAACTTTGTGTTCCCTTCAAGCTAGGTGAAGGACGGCTTTCACACACACTTATCTCTCAGAACTGAGCATGTGGAGAGACGTTCGTTCATCCAGCACAAAGGGAACGGGTTGCAGGAGAAACCCTTACTCTGGTTTCTCAGTCTGTTTCCTAGTGCCGGTTTGAAGTGCCTGCCGTTTTCACTGTAAAACCGAGTTGGAGCTTGTACCTCCCCATATATATGTATGGAGTGGAGTTGGCAACTGAAAAGAAACTTTGTGTTCCCTTCAAGCTAGGTGAAGGACGGCTTTCACACACACTTATCTCTCAGAACTGAGCATGTGGAGAGACGTTCGTTCATCCAGCACAAAGGGAACGGGTTGCAGGAGAAACCCTTACTCTGGATTCTCAGTCCGTTTCCTAGTGCCGGTTTGAAGTGCCTGCCGTTTTCACTGAAAAACAGAGTTGGAGCTTGTACCACCCCTTATGTATGTATGGAGTTGAGTTGGCAACTGAAAAGAAACTTTGTGTTCCCTTCAAGCTAGGTGAAGGACGGCTTTCACACACACTTATCTCTCAGAACTGAGCATGTGGAGAGACGTTCGTTCATCCAGCACAAAGGGAACGGGTTGCAGGAGAAACCCTTACTCTGGTTTCTCAGTCTGTTTCCTAGTGCCGGTTTGAAGTGCCTGCCGTTTTCACTGTAAACCCGAGTTGGAGCTTGTACCTCCCCATATATATATATGGAGTGGAGTTGGCAACTGAAAAGAAACTTTGTGTTCCCTTCAAGCTAGGTGAAGGACGGCTTTCACACACACTTATCTCTCAGAACTGAGCATGTGGAGAGACGTTCGTTCATCCAGCACAAAGGGAACGGGTTGCAGGAGAAACCCTTACTCTGGTTTCTCAGTCTGTTTCCTAGTGCCGGTTTGAAGTGCCTGCCGTTTTCACTGTAAAACCGAGTTGGAGCTTGTACCTCCCCATATATATGTATGGAGTAGAGTTGGCAACTGAAAAGAAACTTTGTGTTCCCTTCAAGCTAGGTGAAGGACGGCTTTCACACACACTTATCTCTCAGAAATGAGCATGTGGAGAGACGTTCGTTCATCCAACACAAAGGGAACGGGTTGCAGGAGAAACCCTTACTCTGGATTCTCAGTCTGTTTCCTAGTGCCGGTTTGAAGTGCCTGCCGTTTTCACTGTAAAACCGAGTTGGAGCTTGTACCTCCCCATATATATGTATGGAGTGGAGTTGGCAACTGAAAAGAAACTTTGTGTTCCCTTCAAGCTAGGTGAAGGACGGCTTTCACACACACTTATCTCTCAGAACTGAGCATGTGGAGAGACGTTCGTTCATCCAGCACAAAGGGAACGGGTTGCAGGAGAAACCCTTACTCTGGATTCTCAGTCTGTTTCCTAGTGCCGGTTTGAAGTGCCTGCCGTTTTCACTGTAAAACCGAGTTGGAGCTTGTACCTCCCCATATATATGTATGGAGTGGAGTTGGCAACTGAAAAGAAACTTTGTGTTCCCTTCAAGCTAGGTGAAGGACGGCTTTCACACACACTTATCTCTCAGAACTGAGCATGTGGAGAGACGTTCGTTCATCCAGCACAAAGGGAACGGGTTGCAGGAGAAACCCTTACTCTGGTTTCTCAGTCTGTTTCCTAGTGCCGGTTTGAAGTGCCTGCCGTTTTCACTGTAAAACCGAGTTGGAGCTTGTACCTCCCCATATATATGTATGGAGTGGAGTTGGCAACTGAAAAGAAACTTTGTGTTCCCTTCAAGCTAGGTGAAGGACGGCTTTCACACACACTTATCTCTCAGAACTGAGCATGTGGAGAGACGTTCGTTCATCCAGCACAAAGGGAACGGGTTGCAGGAGAAACCCTTACTCTGGATTCTCAGTCCGTTTCCTAGTGCCGGTTTGAAGTGCCTGCCGTTTTCACTGAAAAACAGAGTTGGAGCTTGTACCACCCCTTATGTATGTATGAAGTTGAGTTGGCAACTGAAAAGAAACTTTGTGTTCCCTTCAAGCTAGGTGAAGGACGGCTTTCACACACACTTATCTCTCAGAACTGAGCATGTGGAGAGACGTTCGTTCATCCAGCACAAAGGGAACGGGTTGCAGGAGAAACCCTTACTCTGGTTTCTCAGTCTGTTTCCTAGTGCCGGTTTGAAGTGCCTGCCGTTTTCACTGTAAACCCGAGTTGGAGCTTGTACCTCCCCATATATATATATGGAGTGGAGTTGGCAACTGAAAAGAAACTTTGTGTTCCCTTCAAGCTAGGTGAAGGACGGCTTTCACACACACTTATCTCTCAGAACTGAGCATGTGGAGAGACGTTCGTTCATCCAGCACAAAGGGAACGGGTTGCAGGAGAAACCCTTACTCTGGTTTCTCAGTCTGTTTCCTAGTGCCGGTTTGAAGTGCCTGCCGTTTTCACTGTAAAACCGAGTTGGAGCTTGTACCTCCCCATATATATGTATGGAGTAGAGTTGGCAACTGAAAAGAAACTTTGTGTTCCCTTCAAGCTAGGTGAAGGACGGCTTTCACACACACTTATCTCTCAGAACTGAGCATGTGGAGAGACGTTCGTTCATCCAGCACAAAGGGAACGGGTTGCAGGAGAAACCCTTACTCTGGTTTCTCAGTCTGTTTCCTAGTGCCGGTTTGAAGTGCCTGCCGTTTTCACTGTAAAACCGAGTTGGAGCTTGTACCTCCCCATATATATGTATGGAGTGGAGTTGGCAACTGAAAAGAAACTTTGTGTTCCCTTCAAGCTAGGTGAAGGACGGCTTTCACACACACTTATCTCTCAGAACTGAGCATGTGGAGAGACGTTCGTTCATCCAGCACAAAGGGAACGGGTTGCAGGAGAAACCCTTACTCTGGATTCTCAGTCTGTTTCCTAGTGCCGGTTTGAAGTGCCTGCCGTTTTCACTGTAAAACCGAGTTGGAGCTTGTACCTCCCCATATATATGTATGGAGTGGAGTTGGCAACTGAAAAGAAACTTTGTGTTCCCTTCAAGCTAGGTGAAGGACGGCTTTCACACACACTTATCTCTCAGAACTGAGCATGTGGAGAGACGTTCGTTCATCCAGCACAAAGGGAACGGGTTGCAGGAGAAACCCTTACTCTGGTTTCTCAGTCTGTTTCCTAGTGCCGGTTTGAAGTGCCTGCCGTTTTCACTGTAAAACCGAGTTGGAGCTTGTACCTCCCCATATATATGTATGGAGTGGAGTTGGCAACTGAAAAGAAACTTTGTGTTCCCTTCAAGCTAGGTGAAGGACGGCTTTCACACACACTTATCTCTCAGAACTGAGCATGTGGAGAGACGTTCGTTCATCCAGCACAAAGGGAACGGGTTGCAGGAGAAACCCTTACTCTGGATTCTCAGTCCGTTTCCTAGTGCCGGTTTGAAGTGCCTGCCGTTTTCACTGAAAAACAGAGTTGGAGCTTGTACCACCCCTTATGTATGTATGGAGTTGAGTTGGCAACTGAAAAGAAACTTTGTGTTCCCTTCAAGCTAGGTGAAGGACGGCTTTCACACACACTTATCTCTCAGAACTGAGCATGTGGAGAGACGTTCGTTCATCCAGCACAAAGGGAACGGGTTGCAGGAGAAACCCTTACTCTGGTTTCTCAGTCTGTTTCCTAGTGCCGGTTTGAAGTGCCTGCCGTTTTCACTGTAAACCCGAGTTGGAGCTT
Source organism: Vicugna pacos (assembly GCF_048564905.1). Lineage (NCBI taxonomy): Eukaryota > Metazoa > Chordata > Mammalia > Artiodactyla > Camelidae > Vicugna > Vicugna pacos. Next base: position 3,309,014 of record NW_027328784.1, read on the forward strand.
GTACCTCCCCATATATATATATGGAGTGGAGTTGGCAACTGAAAAGAAACTTTGTGTTCCCTTCAAGCTAGGTGAAGGACGGCTTTCACACACACTTATCTCTCAGAACTGAGCATGTGGAGAGACGTTCGTTCATCCAGCACAAAGGGAACGGGTTGCAGGAGAAACCCTTACTCTGGTTTCTCAGTCTGTTTCCTAGTGCCGGTTTGAAGTGCCTGCCGTTTTCACTGTAAAACCGAGTTGGAGCTTGTACCTCCAGATATATATGTATGGAGTGGAGTTGGCAACTGAAAAGAAACTTTGTGTTCCCTTCAAGCTAGGTGAAGGACGGCTTTCACACACACTTATCTCTCAGAACTGAGCATGTGGAGAGACGTTCGTTCATCCAGCACAAAGGGAACGGGTTGCAGGAGAAACCCTTAGTCTGGTTTCTCTGTCTGTTTCCTAGTGCCGGTTTGAAGTGCCTGCCGTTTTCACTGTAAAACCGAGTTGGAGCTTGTACCTCCCCATACATATGTATGGAGTGGAGTTGGCAACTGAAAAGAAACTTTGTGTTCCCTTCAAGCTAGGTGAAGGACGGCTTTCACACACACTTATCTCTCAGAACTGAGCATGTGGAGAGACGTTCGTTCATCCAGCACAAAGGGAACGGTTTGCAGGAGAAACCCTTACTCTGGATTCTCAGTCTGTTTCCTAGTGCCGGTTTGAAGTGCCTGCCTTTTTCACTGTAAAACCGAGTTGGAGCTTGTACCTCCCCATATATATGTATGGAGTGGAGTTGGCTACTGAAAAGAAACTTTGTGTTCCCTTCAAGCTAGGTGAAGGACGGCTTTCACACACACTTATCTCTCAGAACTGAGCATGTGGAGAGACGTTCGTTCATCCAGCACAAAGGGAACGGGTTGCAGGAGAAACCCTTACTCTAGATTCTCAGTCGGGTTCCTAGTGCCGGTTTGAAGTGTCTGCCGTTTTCACTGTAAAACCGAGTTGGAGCTTGTACATCCCCATATATATGTATGGAGTGGAGTTGGCAACTGAAAAGAAACTTTGTGTTCCCTTCAAGCTAGGTGAAGGACGGCTTTCACACACACTTATCTCTCAGAACTGAGCATGTGGAGAGACGTTCGTTCATCCAGCACAAAGGGAACGGGTTGCAGGAGAAACCCTTAGTCTGGTTTCTCAGTCTGTTTCCTAGTGCCGGTTTGAAGTGCCTGCCGTTTTCACTGTAAAACCGAGTTGGAGCTTGTACCTCCCCATATATATGTATGGAGTGGAGTTGGCAACTGAAAAGAAACTTTGTGTTCCCTTCAAGCTAGGTGAAGGACGGCTTTCACACACACTTATCTCTCAGAACTGAGCATGTGGAGAGACGTTCGTTCATCCAGCACAAAGGGAACGGGTTGCAGAAGAAACCCTTAGTCTGGATTCTCATTCCGTTTCCTAGTGCCGGTTTGAAGTGCCTGCCGTTTTCACTGAAAAACAGAGTTGGAGCTTGTACCTCCCCTTATGTATGTATGGAGTTGAGTTGGCAACTGAAAAGAAACTTTGTGTTCCCTTCAAGCTAGGTGAAGGACGGCTTTCACACACACTTATCTCTCAGAACTGAGCATGTGGAGAGACGTTCGTTCATCCAGCACAAAGGGAACGGGTTGCAGGAGAAACCCTAACTCTGGTTTCTCAGTCTGTTTCCTAGTGCCGGTTTGAAGTGCCTGCCGTTTTCACTGTAAAACCGAGTTGGAGCTTGTACCTCCCCATATATATGTATGGAGTGGAGTTGGCAACTGAAAAGAAACTTTGTGTTCCCTTCAAGCTAGGTGAAGGACGGCTTTCACACACACTTATCTCTCAGAACTGAGCATGTGGAGAGACGTTCGTTCATCCAGCACAAAGGGAACGGGTTGCAGGAGAAACCCTTACTCTGGTTTCTCAGTCTGTTTCCTAGTGCCGGTTTGAAGTGCCTGCCGTTTTCACTGTAAAACCGAGTTGGAGCTTGTACCTCCCCATATATATGTATGGAGTGGAGTTGGCAACTGAAAAGAAACTTTGTGTTCCCTTCAAGCTAGGTGAAGGACGGCTTTCACACACACTTATCTCTCAGAACTGAGCATGTGGAGAGACGTTCGTTCATCCAGCACAAAGGGAACGGGTTGCAGGAGAAACCCTTACTCTGGTTTCTCAGTCGGTTTCCTAGTGCCGGTTTGAAGTGCCTGCCGTTTTCACTGTAAAACCGAGTTGGAGCTTGTACCTCCCCATATATATGTATGGAGTGGAGTTGGCAACTGAAAAGAAACTTTGTGTTCCCTTCAAGCTAGGTGAAGGACGGCTTTCACACACACTTATCTCTCAGAACTGAGCATGTGGAGAGACGTTCGTTCATCCAGCACAAAGGGAACGGGTTGCAGGAGAAACCCTTAGTCTGAATTCTCAGTCCGTTTCCTAGTGCCGGTTTGAAGTGCCTGCCTGTTTTCACTGAAAAACAGAGTTGGAGCTTGTACCTCCCCTTATGTATGTATGGAGTTGAGTTGGCAACTGAAAAGAAACTTTTTGTTCCCTTCAAGCTGGTGAAGGACGGCTTTCACACACACTTATCTCTCAGAACTGAGCATGTGGAGAGACGTTCGTTCATCCAGCACAAAGGGAACGGGTTGCAGGAGAAACCCTTACTCTGGTTTCTCAGTCTGTTTCCTAGTGCCGGTTTGAAGTGCCTGCCGTTTTCACTGTAAACCCGAGTTGGAGCTTGTACCTCCCCATATATATATATGGAGTGGAGTTGGCAACTGAAAAGAAACTTTGTGTTCCCTTCAAGCTAGGTGAAGGACGGCTTTCACACACACTTATCTCTCAGAACTGAGCATGTGGAGAGTCGTTCGTTCATCCAGCACAAAGGGAACGGGTTGCAGGAGAAACCCTTACTCTGGTTTCTCTGTCTGTTTCCTAGTGCCGGTTTGAAGTGCCTGCCGTTTTCACTGTAAAACCGAGTTGGAGCTTGTATCTCCCCATACATATGTATGGAGTGGAGTTGGCAACTGAAAAGAAACTTTGTGTTCCCTTCAAGCTAGGTGAAGGACGGCTTTCACACACACTTATCTCTCAGAACTGAGCATGTGGAGAGACGTTCGTTCATCCAGCACAAAGGGAACGGTTTGCAGGAGAAACCCTTACTCTGGTTTCTCAGTCTGTTTCCTAGTGCCGGTTTGAAGTGCCTGCCTTTTTCACTGTAAAACCGAGTTGGAGCTTGTACCTCCCCATATATATGTATGGATTGGAGTTGGCTACTGAAAAGAAACTTTGTGTTCCCTTCAAGCTAGGTGAAGGACGGCATTCACACACACTTATCTCTCAGAACTGAGCATGTGGAGAGACGTTCGTTCATCCAGCACAAAGGAAACGGGTTGCAGGAGAAACCCTTACTCTAGATTCTCAGTCGGTTTCCTAGTGCCGGATTGAAGTGCCTGCCGTTTTCACTGTAAAACCGAGTTGGAGCTTGTACATCCCCATATATATGTATGGAGTGGAGTTGGCAACTGAAAAGAAACTTTGTGTTCCCTTCAAGCTAGGTGAAGGACGGCTTTCACACACACTTATCTCTCAAAACTGAGCATGTGGAGAGACGTTCGTTCATCCAGCACAAAGGGAACGGGTTGCAGGAGAAACCCTTACTCTGGTTTCTCAGTCGGTTTCCTAGTGCCGGTTTGAAGTGCCTGCCGTTTTCACTGTAAAACCGAGTTGGAGCTTGTACCTCCCCATATATATGTATGGAGTGGAGTTGGCAACTGAAAAGAAACTTTGTGTTCCCTTCAAGCTAGGTGAAGGACGGCTTTCACACACACTTATCTCTCAGAACTGAGCATGTGGAGAGACGTTCGTTCATCCAGCACAAAGGGAACGGGTTGCAGGAAAAACCCTTACTCTGGTTTCTCAGTCGGTTTCCTAGTGCCGGTTTGAAGTGCCTGCCGTTTTCACTGTAAAACCGAGTTGGAGTTTGTACATCCCCATATATATGTATGGAGTGGAGTTGGGAACTGAAAAGAAACTTTGTGTTCCCTTCAAGCTAGGTGAAGGACGGCTTTCACACACACTTATCTCTCAGAACTTAGCATGTGGAGAGACGTTCGTTCATCCAGCACAAAGGGAACGGGTTGCAGGAGAAACCCTTACTCTGGTTTCTCAGTCTGTTTCCTAGTGCCAGTTTGAAGTGCCTGCGGTTTTCACTGTAAAACTGAGTTGGAGCTTGTACCTCCCCTATATATATGTATGGAGTGGAGTTGGCAACTGTAAAGAAACTTTGTGTTCCCTTCAAGCTAGGTGAAGGACGGCTTTCACACACACTTATCTCTCAGAACTGAGCATGTGGAGAGACGTTCGTTCATCCAGCACAAAGGGAACGGGTTGCAGGAGAAACCCTTACTCTGGTTTCTCAGTCGGTTTCCTAGTGCCGGTTTGAAGTGCCTGCCGTTTTCACTGTAAAACCGAGTTGGAGCTTGTACCTCCCCATATATATGTATGGAGTGGAGTTGGCAACTGAAAAGAAACTTTGTGTTCCCTTCAAGCTAGGTGAAGGACGGCTTTCACACACACTTATCTCTCAGAACTGAGCATGTGGAGAGACGTTCGTTCATCCAGCACAAAGGGAACGGTTTGCAGGAGAAACCCTTACTCTGGTTTCTCAGTCTGTTTCCTAGTGCCGGTTTTAAGTGCCTGCCGTTTTCACTGTAAAACCGAGTTGGAGCTTGTACCTCCCCATATATATGTATGGAGTGGAGTTGGGAACTGAAAAGAAACTTTTTGTTCCCTTCAAGCAAGGTGAAGGACGGCTTTCACACACACTTATCTCTCAGAACTGAGCATGTGGAGAGACGTTCGTTCATCCAGCACAAAGGGAACGGGTTGCAGGAGAAACCCTTACTCTGGTTTCTCAGTCTGTTTCCTAGTGCCGGTTTGAAGTGCCTGCCGTTTTCACTGTAAACCCGAGTTGGAGCTTGTACCTCCGCATATATATGTATGGAGTGGAGTTGGCAACTGAAAAGAAACTTTGTGTTCCTTTCAAGCTAGGTGAAGGTCGGCTTTCACACACACTTATCTCTCAGAACTGAGCATGTGGAGAGACGTTCGTTCATCCAGCACAAAGGGAACGGGTTGCAGGAGAAACCCTTACTCTGGTTTCTCAGTCTGTTTCCTAGTGCCGGTTTGAAGTGCCTGCCGTTTTCACTGTAAAACCGAGTTGGAGCTTGTACCTCCCCATATATATGTATGGAGTGGAGTTGGCAACTGAAAAGAAACTTTGTGTTCCCTTCAAGCTAGGTGAAGGACGGCTTTCACACACACTTATCTCTCAGAACTGAGCATGTGGAGAGACGTTCGTTCATCCAGCACAAAGGGAACGGGTTGCAGGAGAAACCCTTACTCTGGTTTCTCAGTCTGTTTCCTAGTGCCGGTTTGAAGTGCCTGCCGTTTTCACTGTAAAACCGAGTTGGAGCTTGTACCTCCCCATATATATGTATGGAGTGGAGTTGGCAACTGAAAAGAAACTTTGTGTTCCCTTCAAGCTAGGTGAAGGACGGCTTTCACACACACTTATCTCTCAGAACTGAGCATGTGGAGAGACGTTCGTTCATCCAGCACAAAGGGAACGGGTTGCAGGAGAAACCCTTACTCTGGTTTCTCAGTCTGTTTCCTAGTGCCGGTTTGAAGTGCCTGCCTTTTTCACTGTAAAACCGAGTTGGAGCTTGTACCTCCCCATATATATGTATGGAGTGGAGTTGGCAACTGAAAAGAAACTTTGTGTTCCCTTCAAGCTAGGTGAAGGACGGCTTTCACACACACTTATCTCTCAGAACTGAGCATGTGGAGAGACGTTCGTTCATCCAGCACAAAGGGAACGGGTTGCAGGAGAAACCCTTACTCTAGATTCTCAGTCGGTTTCCTAGTGCCGGTTTGAAGTGCCTGCCGTTTTCACTGTAAAACCGAGTTGGAGCTTGTACATCCCCATATATATGTATGGAGTGGAGTTGGCAACTGAAAAGAAACTTTGTGTTCCCTTCAAGCTAGGTGAAGGACGGCTTTCACACACACTTATCTCTCAGAACTGAGCATGTGGAGAGACGTTCGTTCATCCAGCACAAAGGGAACGGGTTGCAGGAGAAACCCTTAGTCTGGATTCTCAGTCCGTTTCCTAGTGCCGGTTTGTAGTGCCTGCCGTTTTCACTGAAAAACAGAGTTGGAGCTTGTACCTCCCCTTATGTATGTATGGAGTTGATTTGGCAACTGAAAAGAAACTTTTTGTTCCCTTCAAGCTAGGTGAAGGACGGCTTTCACACACACTTATCTCTCAGAACTGAGCATGTGGAGAGACGTTCGTTCATCCAGCACAAAGGGAACGGGTTGCAGGAGAAACCCTTAGTCTGGATTCGCAGTCCGTTTCCTAGTGCCGGTTTGAAGTGCCTGCCGTTTTCACTGAAAAACAGAGTTGGAGCTTGTACCTCCCCTTATGTATGTATGGAGTTGAGTTGGCAACTGAAAAGAAACTTTTTGTTCCCTTCAAGCTAGGTGAAGGACGGCTTTCACACACACTTATCTCTCAGAACTGAGCATGTGGAGAGACGTTCGTTCATCCAGCACAAAGGGAACGGGTTGCAGGAGAAACCCTTACTCTGGTTTCTCAGTCTGTTTCCTAGTGCCGGTTTGAAGTGCCTGCCGTTTTCACTGTAAAACCGAGTTGGAGCTTGTACCTCCCCATATATATGTATGGAGTGGAGTTGGCAACTGAAAAGAAACTTTGTGTTCCCTTCAAGCTAGGTGAAGGACGGCTTTCACACACACTTATCTCTCAGAACTGAGCATGTGGAGAGACGTTCGTTCATCCAGCACAAAGGGAACGGGTTGCAGGAGAAACCCTTCCTCTGGTTTCTCAGTCTGTTTCCTAGTGCCGGTTTGAAGTGCCTGCCGTTTTCACTGTAAAACCGAGTTGGAGCTTGTACCTCCCCATATATATGTATGGAGTGGAGTTGGCAACTGAAAAGAAACTTTGTGTTCCCTTCAAGCTAGGTGAATGACGGCTTTCACACACACTTATCTCTCAGAACTGAGCATGTGGAGAGACGTTCGTTCATCCAGCACAAAGGGAACGGGTTGCAGGAGAAACCCTTACTCTGGATTCTCAGTCTGTTTCCTAGTGCCGGTTTGAAGTGCCTGCCGTTTTCACTGTAAAACCGAGTTGGAGCTTGTACCTCCCCATATATATGTATGGAGTGGAGTTGGCAACTGAAAAGAAACTTTGTGTTCCCTTCAAGCTAGGTGAAGGACGGCTTTCACACACACTTATCTCTCAGAACTCAGCATGTGGAGAGACGTTCGTTCATCCAGCACAAAGGGAATGGGTTGCAGGAAAAACCCTTACTCTGGATTCTCAGTCTGTTTCCTAGTGCCGGTTTGAAGTGCCTGCCGTTTTCACTGTAAAACCGAGTTGGAGCTTGTACCTCCCCATATATATGTATGGAGTGGAGTTGGCAACTGAAAAGAAACTTTGTGTTCCCTTCAAGCTAGGTGAAGGACGGCTTTCACACACACTTATCTCTCAGAACTGAGCATGTGGAGAGACGTTCGTTCATCCAGCACAAAGGGAACGGGTTGCAGGAGAAACCCTTAGTCTGGTTTCTCTGTCTGTTTCCTAGTGCCGGTTTGAAGTGCCTGCCGTTTTCACTGTAAAACCGAGTTGGAGCTTGTACCTCCCCATACATATGTATGGAGTGGAGTTGGCAACTGAAAAGAAACTTTGTGTTCCCTTCAAGCTAGGTGAAGGACGGCTTTCACACACACTTATCTCTCAGAACTGAGCATGTGGAGAGACGTTCGTTCATCCAGCACAAAGGGAACGGTTTGCAGGAGAAACCCTTTCTCTGGATTCTCAGTCTGTTTCCTAGTGCCGGTTTGAAGTGCCTGCCGTTTTCACTGTAAAACCGAGTTGGAGCTTGTACCTCCCCATATATATGTATGGAGTGGAGTTGGCTACTGAAAAGAAACTTTGTGTTCCCTTCAAGCTAGGTGAAGGACGGCTTTCACACACACTTATCTCTCAGAACTGAGCATGTGGAGAGACGTTCGTTCATCCAGCACAAAGGGAACGGGTTGCAGGAGAAACCCTTACTCTAGATTCTCAGTCGGTTTCCGAGTGCCGGTTTGAAGTGCCTGCCGTTTTCACTGTAAAACCGAGTTGGAGCTTGTACCTCCCCATATATATGTATGGAGTGGAGTTGGCAACTGAAAAGAAACTTTGTGTTCCCTTCAAGCTAGGTGAAGGACGGCTTTCACACACACTTATCTCTCAGAACTGAGCATGTGGAGAGACGTTCGTTCATCCAGCACAAAGGGAACGGTTTGCAGGAAAAACCCTTACTCTGGATTCTCAGTCTGTTTCCTAGTGCCGGTTTGAAGTGCCTGCCGTTTTCACTGTAAAACCGAGTTGGAGCTTGTACCTCCCCATATATATGTATGGAGTGGAGTTGGCAACTGAAAAGAAACTTTGTGTTCCCTTCAAGCTAGGTGAAGGACGGCTTTCACACACACTTATCTCTCAGAACTGAGCATGTGGAGAGACGTTCGTTCATCCAGCACAAAGGGAACGGGTTGCAGGAGAAACCCTTACTCTGGTTTCTCAGTCTGTTTCCTAGTGCCGGTTTGAAGTGCCTGCGGTTTTCACTGTAAAACTGAGTTGGAGCTTGTACCTCCCCATATATATGTATGGAGTGGAGTTGGCAACTGAAAAGAAACTTTGTGTTCCCTTCAAGCTAGGTGAAGGACGGCTTTCACACACACTTATCTCTCAGAACTGAGCATGTGGAGAGACGTTCGTTCATCCAGCACAAAGGGAACGGGTTGCAGGGGAAACCCTTACTCTGGTTTCTCAGTCTGTTTCCTAGTGCCGGTTTGAAGTGCCTGCCGTTTTCACTGTAAAACCGAGTTGGAGCTTGTACCTCCCCATATATATGTATGGAGTGGAGTTGGCAACTGAAAAGAAACTTTGTGTTCCCTTCAAGCTAGGTGAAGGACGGCTTTCACACACACTTATCTCTCAGAACTGAGCATGTGGAGAGACGTTCGTTCATCCAGCACAAAGGGAACGGGTTGCAGGAGAAACCCTTACTCTGGTTTCTCAGTCGGTTTCCTAGTGCCGGTTTGAAGTGCCTGCCGTTTTCACTGTAAAACCGAGTTGGAGCTTGTACCTCCCCATATATATGTATGGAGTGGAGTTGGCAACTGAAAAGAAACTTTGTGTTCCCTTCAAGCTAGGTGAAGGACGGCTTTCACACACACTTATCTCTCAGAACTGAGCATGTGGAGAGACGTTCGTTCATCCAGCACAAAGGGAACGGGTTGCAGGAGAAACCCTTACTCTGGATTCTCAGTCCGTTTCCTAGTGCCGGTTTGAAGTGCCTGCCGTTTTCACTGTAAAACCGAGTTGGAACTTGTACCTCCCCATATATATGTATGGAGTGGAGTTGGCAACTGAAAAGAAACTTTGTGTTCCCTTCAAGCTAGGTGAAGGACGGCTTTCACACACACTTATCTCTCAGAACTGAGCATGTGGAGAGACGTTCGTTCATCCAGCACAAAGGGAACGGGTTGCAGGAGAAACCCTTACTTTGGTTTCTCAGTCTGTTTCCTAGTGCCGGTTTGAAGTGCCTGCCGTTTTCACTGTAAAACCGAGTTGGAGCTTGTACCTCCCCATATATTTGTATGGAGTGGAGTTGGCAACTGAAAAGAAACTTTGTGTTCCCTTCAAGCTAGGTGAAGGACGGCTTTCACACACACTTATCTCTCAGAACTGAGCATGTGGAGAGACGTTCGTTCATCCAGCACAAAGGGAACGGGTTGCAGGAGAAACCCTTAGTCTGGTTTCTCAGTCTGTTTCCTAGTGCCGGTTTGAAGTGCCTGCCGTTTTCACTGTAAAACCGAGTTGGAGCTTGTACCTCCCCATATATATGTATGGAGTGGAGTTGGCAACTGAAAAGAAACTTTGTGTTCCCTTCAAGCTAGGTGAAGGACGGCTTTCACACACACTTATCTCTCAGAACTGAGCATGTGGAGAGACGTTCGTTCATCCAGCACAAAGGGAACGGGTTGCAGGAGAAACCCTTACTCTGGTTTCTCAGTCTGTTTCCTAGTGCCGGTTTGAAGTGCCTGCCTTTTTCACTGTAAAATCGAGTTGGAGCTTGTACCTCCCCATATATATGTATGGAGTGGAGTTGGCAACTGAAAAGAAACTTTGTGTTCCCTTCAAGCTAGGTGAAGGACGGCTTTCACACACACTTATCTCTCAGAACTGAGCATGTGGAGAGACGTTCGTTCATCCAGCACAAAGGGAACGGTTTGCAGGAGAAACCCTTACTCTGGATTCTCAGTCGTTTTCCTAGTGCCTGTTTGAAGTGCCTGCCGTTTTCACTGTAAAACCGATTTGGAGCTTGTACCTCCCCATATATATGTATGGAGTGGAGTTGGCAACTGAAAAGTAACTTTGTGTTCCCTTCAAGCTAGGTGAAGGACGGCTTTCACACACACTTATCTCTCAGAAATGAGCATGTGGAGAGACGTTCGTTCATCCAGCACAAAGGGAACGGTTTGCAGGAGAAACACTTACTCTGGTTTCTCAGTCTGTTTCCTAGTGCCGGTTTGAAGTGCCTGCCGTTTTCACTGTAAAATCGAGTTGGAGCTTGTACCTCCCCATATATATGTATGGAGTGGAGTTGGCAACTGAAAAGAAACTTTGTGTTCCCTTCAAGCTAGGTGAAGGACGGCTTTCACACACACTTATCTCTCAGAACTGAGCATGTGGAGAGACGTTCGTTCATCCAGCACAAAGGGAACGGGTTGCAGGAGAAACCCTTAGTCTGGTTTCTCAGTCTGTTTCCTAGTGCCGGTTTGAAGTGCCTGCCGTTTTCACTGTAAAACCGAGTTGGAGCTTGTACCTCCCCATATATATGTATGGAGTGGAGTTGGCAACTGAAAAGAAACTTTGTGTTCCCTTCAAGCTAGGTGAAGGACGGCTTTCACACACACTTATCTCTCAGAACTGAGCATGTGGAGAGACGTTCGTTCATCCAGCACAAAGGGAACGGGTTGCAGGAGAAACCCTTACTCTGGTTTCTCAGTCTGTTTCCTAGTGCCGGTTTGAAGTGCCTGCCTTTTTCACTGTAAAACCGAGTTGGAGCTTGTACCTCCCCATATATATGTATGGAGTGGAGTTGGCAACTGAAAAGAAACTTTGTGTTCCCTTCAAGCTAGGTGAAGGACGGCTTTCACACACACTTATCTCTCAGAACTGAGCATGTGGAGAGACGTTCGTTCATCCAGCACAAAGGGAACGGTTTGCAGGAGAAACCCTTACTCTGGATTCTCAGTCGTTTTCCTAGTGCCGGTTTGAAGTGCCTGCCGTTTTCACTGTAAAACCGATTTGGAGCTTGTACCTCCCCATATATATGTATGGAGTGGAGTTGGCAACTGAAAAGTAACTTTGTGTTCCCTTCAAGCTAGGTGAAGGACGGCTTTCACACACACTTATCCCTCAGAAATGAGCATGTGGAGAGACGTTCGTTCATCCAGCACAAAGGGAACGGTTTGCAGGAGAAACCCTTACTCTGGTTTCTCAGTCTGTTTCCTAGTGCCGGTTTGAAGTGCCTGCCGTTTTCACTGTAAAACCGAGTTGGAGCTTGTACCTCCCCATATATATGTATGGAGTGGAGTTGGCAACTGAAAAGAAACTTTGTGTTCCCTTCAAGCTAGGTGAAGGACGGCTTTCACACACACTTATCTCTCAGAACTGAGCATGTGGAGAGACGTTCGTTCATCCAGCACAAAGGGAACTGTTTGCAGGAGAAACCATTACTCTGGATTCTCAGGCGGTTTCCTAGTGCCTCTTTGAAGTGCCTGCCGTTTTCACTGTAAAACCGATTTGGAGCTTGTACCTCCCCATATATATGTATGGAGTGGAGTTGGCAACTGAAAAGAAACTTTGTGTTCCCTTCAAGCTAGGTGAAGGACGGCTTTCACACACACTTATCTCTCAGAACTGAGCATGTGGAGAGACGTTCGTTCATCCAGCACAAAGGGAACGGGTTGCAGGAGAAACCCTTACTCTGGTTTCTCAGTCTGTTTCCTAGTGCCGGTTTGAAGTGCCTGCCGTTTTCACTGTAAAACCGAGTTGGAGCTTGTACCTCCCCATATATATGTATGGAGTGGAGTTGGCAACTGAAAAGAAACTTTGTGTTCCCTTCAAGCTAGGTGAAGGACGGCTTTCACACACACTTATCTCTCAGAACTGAGCATGTGGAGAGACGTTCGTTCATCCAGCACAAAGGGAACGGGTTGCAGGAGAAACCCTTAGTCTGGTTTCTCTGTCTGTTTCCTAGTGCCGGTTTGAAGTGCCTGCCGTTTTCACTGTAAAACCGAGTTGGAGCTTGTACCTCCCCATACATATGTATGGAGTGGAGTTGGCAACTGAAAAGAAACTTTGTGTTCCCTTCAAGCTAGGTGAAGGACGGCTTTCACACACACTTATCTCTCAGAACTGAGCATGTGGAGAGACGTTCGTTCATCCAGCACAAAGGGAACGGTTTGCAGGAGAAACCCTTACTCTGGATTCTCAGTCTGTTTCCTAGTGCCGGTTTGAAGTGCCTGCCTTTTTCACTGTAAAACCGAGTTGGAGCTTGTACCTCCCCATATATATGTATGGAGTGGAGTTGGCTACTGAAAAGAAACTTTGTGTTCCCTTCAAGCTAGGTGAAGGACGGCTTTCACACACACTTATCTCTCAGAAATGAGCATGTGGAGAGACGTTCGTTCATCCAGCACAAAGGGAACGGGTTGCAGGAGAAACCCTTACTCTGGTTTCTCAGTCTGTTTGATAGTGCCGGTTTGAAGTGCCTGCCGTTTTCACTGTAAAACCGAGTTGGAGCTTGTACATCCCCATATATATGTATGGAGTGGAGTTGGCAACTGAAAAGAAACTTTGTGTTCCCTTCAAGCTAGGTGAAGGACGGCTTTCACACACACTTATCTCTCAGAACTGAGCATGTGGAGAGACGTTCGTTCATCCAGCACAAAGGGAACGGGTTGCAGGAGAAACCCTTACTCTGGTTTCTCAGTCTGTTTCCTAGTGCCGGTTTGAAGTGCCTGCCGTTTTCACTGTAAAACCGAGTTGGAGCTTGTACCTCCCCATATATATGTATGGAGTGGAGTTGGCAACTGAAAAGAAACTTTGTGTTCCCTTCAAGCTAGGTGAAGGACGGCTTTCACACACACTTATCTCTCAGAACTGAGCATGTGGAGAGACGTTCGTTCATCCAGCACAAAGGGAACGGTTTGCAGGAGAAACCCATACTCTGGTTTCTCAGTCTGTTTCCTAGTGCCGGTTTGAAGTGCCTGCCGTTTTCACTGTAAAACCGAGTTGGAGCTTGTACCTCCCCATATATATGTATGGAGTGGAGTTGGCAACTGAAAAGAAACTTTGTGTTCCCTTCAAGCTAGGTGAAGGACGGCTTTCACACACACTTATCTCTCAGAACTGAGCATGTGGAGAGACGTTCGTTCATCCAGCACAAAGGGAACGGGTTGCAGGAGAAACCCTTACTCTGGATTCTCAGTCCGTTTCCTAGTGCCGGTTTGAAGTGCCTGCCGTTTTCACTGTAAAACCGTGTTGGAACTTGTACCTCCCCATATATATGTATGGAGTGGAGTTGGCAACTGAAAAGAAACTTTGTGTTCCCTTCAAGCTAGGTGAAGGACGGCTTTCACACACACTTATCTCTCAGAACTGAGCATGTGGAGAGACGTTCGTTCATCCAGCACAAAGGGAACGGGTTGCAGGAGAAACCCTTACTTTGGTTTCTCAGTCTGTTTCCTAGTGCCGGTTTGAAGTGCCTGCCGTTTTCACTGTAAAACCGAGTTGGAGCTTGTACCTCCCCATATATATGTATGGAGTGGAGTTGGCAACTGAAAAGAAACTTTGTGTTCCCTTCAAGCTAGGTGAAGGACGGCTTTCACACACACTTATCTCTCAGAACTGAGCATGTGGAGAGACGTTCGTTCATCCAGCACAAAGGGAACGGGTTGCAGGAGAAACCCTTAGTCTGGTTTCTCAGTCTGTTTCCTAGTGCCGGTTTGAAGTGCCTGCCGTTTTCACTGTAAAACCGATTTGAAGCTTGTACCTCCCCATATATATGTATGGAGTGGAGTTGGCAACTGAAAAGAAACTTTGTGTTCCCTTCAAGCTAGGTGAAGGACGGCTTTCACACACACCTATCTCTCAGAACTGAGCATGTGGAGAGACGTTCGGTCATCCAGCACAAAGGGAACGGGTTGCAGGAGAAACCCTTACTCTGGTTTCTCAGTCTGTTTCCTAGTGCCGGTTTGAAGTGCCTGCCTTTTTCACTGTAAAACCGAGTTGGAGCTTGTACCTCCCCATATATATGTATGGAGTGGAGTTGGCTACTGAAAAGAAACTTTGTGTTCCCTTCAAGCTAGGTGAAGGACGGCTTTCACACACACTTATCTCTCAGAACTGAGCATGTGGAGAGACGTTCGTTCATCCAGCACAAAGGGAACGGGTTGCAGGAGAAACCCTTACTCTAGATTCTCAGTCGGTTTCCTAGTGCCGGTTTGAAGTGCCTGCCGTTTTCACTGTAAAACCGAGTTGGAGCTTGTACATCCCCATATATATGTATGGAGTGGAGTTGGCAACTGAAAAGAAACTTTGTGTTCCCTTCAAGCTAGGTGAAGGACGGCTTTCACACACACTTATCTCTCAGAACTGAGCATGTGGAGAGACGTTCGTTCATCCAGCACAAAGGGAACGGTTTGCAGGAAAAACCCTTACTCTGGATTCTCAGTCGGTTTCCTAGTGCCGGTTTGAAGTGCCTGCCGTTTTCACTGTAAAACCGAGTTGGAGCTTGTACCTCCCCATATATATGTATGGAGTGGAGTTGGCAACTGAAAAGAAACTTTGTGTTCCCTTCAAGCTAGGTGAAGGACGGCTTTCACACACACTTATCTCTCAGAACTGAGCATGTGGAGAGACGTTCGTTCATCCAGCACAAAGGGAACGGGTTGCAGGAGAAACCCTTAGTCTGGTTTCTCTGTCTGTTTCCTAGTGCCGGTTTGAAGTGCCTGCCGTTTTCACTGTAAAACCGAGTTGGAGCTTGTACCTCCCCATATATATGTATGGAGTGGAGTTGGCAACTGAAAAGAAACTTTGTGTTCCCTTCAAGCTAGGTGAAGGACGGCTTTCACACACACTTATCTCTCAGAACTGAGCATGTGGAGAGACGTTCGTTTATCCAGCACAAAGGGAACGGTTTGCAGGAGAAACCCTTAGTCTGGATTCTCAGTCCGTTTCCTAGTGCCGGTTTGAAGTGCCTGCCGTTTTCACTGAAAAACAGAGTTGGAGCTTGTACCTCCCCTTATGTATGTATGGAGTTGAGTTGGCAACTGAAAAGAAACTTTGTGTTCCCTTCAAGCTAGGTGAAGGACGGCTTTCACACACACTTATCTCTCAGAACTGAGCATGTGGAGAGACGTTCGTTCATCCAGCACAAAGGGAACGGGTTGCAGGAGAAACCCTTAGTCTGGATTCTCAGTCCGTTTCCTAGTGCCGGTTTGAAGTGCCTGCCGTTTTCACTGAAAAACAGAGTTGGAGCTTGTACCTCCCCTTATGTATGTATGGAGTGGAGTTGGCAACTGAAAAGAAACTTTGTGTTCCCTTCAAGCTAGGTGAAGGACGGCTTTCACACACACTTATCTCTCAGAACTGAGCATGTGGAGAGACGTTCGTTCATCCAGCACAAAGGGAACGGGTTGCAGGAGAAACCCTTACTCTGGTTTCTCAGTCGGTTTCCTAGTGCCGGTTTGAAGTGCCTGCCGTTTTCACTGTAAAACCGAGTTGGAGCTTGTACCTCCCCATATATATGTATGGAGTGGAGGTGGCAACTGAAAAGAAACTTTGTGTTCCCTTCAAGCTAGGTGAAGGACGGCTTTCACACACACTTATCTCTCAGAACTGAGCATGTGGAGAGACGTTCGTTCATCCAGCACAAAGGGAACGGGTTGCAGGAGAAACCCTTACTCTGGTTTCTCAGTCTGTTTCCTAGTGCCGGTTTGAAGTGCCTGCCGTTTTCACTGTAAAACCGAGTTGGAGCTTGTACCTCCCCATATATATGTATGGAGTGGAGTTGGCAACTGAAAAGAAACTTTGTGTTCCCTTCAAGCTAGGTGAAGGACGGCTTTCACACACACTTATCTCTCAGAACTGAGCATGTGGAGAGACGTTCGTTCATCCAGCACAAAGGGAACGGGTTGCAGGAGAAACCCTTAGTCTGGATTCTCAGTCCGTTTCCTAGTGCCGGTTTGAAGTGCCTGCCGTTTTCACTGAAAAACAGAGTTGGAGCTTGTACCTCCCCTTATGTATGTATGGAGTGGAGTTGGCAACTGAAAAGAAACTTTGTGTTCCCTTCAAGCTAGGTGAAGGACGGCTTTCACACACACTTATCTCTCAGAACTGAGCATGTGGAGAGACGTTCGTTCATCCAGCACAAAGGGAACGGGTTGCAGGAGAAACCCTTACTCTGGTTTCTCAGTCGGTTTCCTAGTGCCGGTTTGAAGTGCCTGCCGTTTTCACTGTAAAACCGAGTTGGAGCTTGTACCTCCCCATATATATGTATGGAGTGGAGTTGGCAACTGAAAAGAAACTTTGTGTTCCCTTCAAGCTAGGTGAAGGACGGCTTTCACACACACTTATCTCTCAGAACTGAGCATGTGGAGAGACGTTCGTTCATCCAGCACAAAGGGAACGGGTTGCAGGAGAAACCCTTACTCTGGTTTCTCAGTCGGTTTCCTAGTGCCGGTTTGAAGTGCCTGCCGTTTTCACTGTAAAACCGAGTTGGAGTTGTACCTCCCCATATATATGTATGGAGTGGAGTTGGCAACTGAAAAGAAACTTTGTGTTCCCTTCAAGCTAGGTGAAGGACGGCTTTCACACACACTTATCTCTCAGAACTGAGCATGTGGAGAGACGTTCGTTCATCCAGCACAAAGGGAACGGGTTGCAGGAGAAACCCTTACTCTGGATTCTCAGTCCGTTTCCTAGTGCCGGTTTGAAGTGCCTGCCTGTTTTCACTGAAAAACAGAGTTGGAGCTTGTACCTCCCCTTATGTATGTATGGAGTTGAGTTGGCAACTGAAAAGAAACTTTTTGTTCCCTTCAAGCTAGGTGAAGGACGGCTTTCACACACACTTATCTCTCAGAACTGAGCATGTGGAGAGACGTTCGTTCATCCAGCACAAAGGGAACGGGTTGCAGGAGAAACCCTTACTCTGGTTTCTCAGTCTGTTTCCTAGTGCCGGTTTGAAGTGCCTGCCGTTTTCACTGTAAACCCGAGTTGGAGCTTGTACCTCCCCATATATATATATGGAGTGGAGTTGGCAACTGAAAAGAAACTTTGTGTTCCCTTCAAGCTAGGTGAAGGACGGCTTTCACACACACTTATCTCTCAGAACTGAGCATGTGGAGAGACGTTCGTTCATCCAGCACAAAGGGAACTGTTTGCAGGAGAAACCCTTACTCTGGTTTCTCAGTCTGTTTCCTAGTGCCGGTTTGAAGTGCCTGCCGTTTTCACTGTAAATCCGAGTTGGAGCTTGTACCTCCCCATATATATGTATGGAGTGGAGTTGGCAACTGAAAAGAAACTTTGTGTTCCCTTCAAGCTAGGTGAAGGACGGCTTTCACACACACTTATCTCTCAGAACTGAACATGTGGAGAGACGTTCGTTCATCCAGCACAAAGGAAACGGGTTGCAGGAGAAACCCTTAGTCTGGTTTCTCTGTCTGTTTCCTAGTGCCGGTTTGAAGTGCCTGCCGTTTTCACTGTAAAACCGAGTTGGAGCTTGTATCTCCCCATACATATGTATGGAGTGGAGTTGGCAACTGAAAAGAAACTTTGTGTTCCCTTCAAGCTAGGTGAAGGACGGCTTTCACACACACTTATCTCTCAGAACTGAGCATGTGGAGAGACGTTCGTTCATCCAGCACAAAGGGAACGGTTTGCAGGAGAAACACTTACTCTGGTTTCTCAGTCTGTTTAATAGTGCCGGTTTGAAGTGCCTGCCTTTTTCACTGTAAAACCGAGTTGGAGCTTGTACCTCCCCATATATATGTATGGATTGGAGTTGGCTACTGAAAAGAAACTTTGTGTTCCCTTCAAGCTAGGTGAAGGGCGGCATTCACACACACTTATCTCTCAGAACTGAGCATGTGGAGAGACGTTCGTTCATCCAGCACAAAGGGAACGGGTTGCAGGAGAAACCCTTACTCTAGATTCTCAGTCGGTTTCCTAGTGCCGGTTTGAAGTGCCTGCCGTTTTCACTGTAAAACCGAGTTGGAGCTTGTACCTCCCCATATATATGTATGGAGTGGAGTTGGCAACTGAAAAGAAACTTTGTGTTCCCTTCAAGCTAGGTGAAGGACGGCTTTCACACACACTTATCTCTCAGAACTGAGCATGTGGAGAGACGTTCGTTCATCCAGCACAAAGGGAACGGGTTGCAGGAGAAACCCTTACTCTGGTTTCTCAGTCTGTTTCCTAGTGCCGGTTTGAAGTGCCTGCCGTTTTCACTGTAAAACCGAGTTGGAGCTTGTACCTCCCCATATATATGTATGGAGTGGAGTTGGCAACTGAAAAGAAACTTTGTGTTCCCTTCAAGCTAGGTGAAGGACGGCTTTCACACACACTTATCTCTCAGAACTGAGCATGTGGAGAGACGTTCGTTCATCCAGCACAAAGGGAACGGGTTGCAGGAGAAACCCTTACTCTGGTTTCTCAGTCTGTTTCCTAGTGCCGGTTTGAAGTGCCTGCCGTTTTCACTGTAAAACCGAGTTGGAGCTTGTACCTCCCCATATATATGTATGGAGTGGAGTTGGCAACTGAAAAGAAACTTTGTGTTCCCTTCAAGCTAGGTGAAGGACGGCTTTCACACACACTTATCTCTCAGAACTGAGCATGTGGAGAGACGTTCGTTCATCCAGCACAAAGGGAACGGGTTGCAGGAGAAACCCTTACTCTGGATTCTCAGTCGGTTTCCTAGTGCCGGTTTGAAGTGCCTGCCGTTTTCACTGTAAAACCGAGTTGGAGCTTGTACCTCCCCATATATATGTATGGAGTGGAGTTGGCAGCTGAAAAGAAACTTTGTGTTCCCTTCAAGCTAGGTGAAGGACGGCTTTCACACACACTTATCTCTCAGAACTGAGCATGTGGAGAGACGTTCGTTCATCCAGCACAAAGGGAACGGGTTGCAGGAGAAACCCTTACTCTGGTTTCTCAGTCTGTTTCCTAGTGCCGGTTTGAAGTGCCTGCCGTTTTCACTGTAAAACCGAGTTGGAGCTTGTACCTCCCCATATATATGTATGGAGTGGAGTTGGCAACTGAAAAGAAACTTTGTGTTCCCTACAAGCTAGGTGAAGGACGGCTTTCACATACACTTATCTCTCAGAACTGAGCATGTGGAGAGACGTTCGTTCATCCAGCACAAAGGAACGGGTTGCAGAAGAAACCCTTACTCTGGTTTCTCAGTCTGTTTGATAGTGCCGGTTTGAAGTGCCTGCCGTTTTCACTGTAAATCCGAGTTGGAGCTTGTACATCCCCATATATATGTATGGAGTGGAGTTGGCAACTGTAAAGAAACTTTGTGTTCCCTTCAAGCTAGGTGAAGGACGGCTTTCACACACACTTATCTCTCAGAACTGAGCATGTGGAGAGACGTTCGTTCATCCAGCACAAAGGGAACGGGTTGCAGGAGAAACCCTTACTCTGGTTCCTCAGTCTGTTTCCTAGTGCCGATTTGAAGTGCCTGCCGTTTTCACTGTAAAACCGTGTTGGAGCTTGTACCTCCCCATATATATGTATGGAGTGGAGTTGGCAACTGAAAAGAAACTTTGTGTTCCCTTCAAGCTAGGTGAAGGACGGCTTTCACACACACTTATCTCTCAGAACTGAGCATGTGGAGAGACGTTCGTTCATCCAGCACAAAGGGAACGGTTTGCAGGAGAAACCCATACTCTGGTTTCTCAGTCTGTTTCCTAGTGCCGGTTTGAAGTGCCTGCCGTTTTCACTGTAAAACCGAGTTGGAGCTTGTACCTCCCCATATATATGTATGGAGTGGAGATGGCAACTGAAAAGAAACTTTGTGTTCCCTTCAAGCTAGGTGAAGGACGGCTTTCACACACACTTATCTCTCAGAACTGAGCATGTGGAGAGACGTTCGTTCATCCAGCACAAAGGGAACGGGTTGCAGGAGAAACCCTTACTCTGGATTCTCAGTCGGTTTCCTAGTGCCGGTTTGAAGTGCCTGCCGTTTTCACTGTAAAACCGAGTTGGAGCTTGTACCTCCCCATATATATGTATGGAGTGGAGTTGGCAGCTGAAAAGAAACTTTGTGTTCCCTTCAAGCTAGGTGAAGGACGGCTTTCACACACACTTATCTCTCAGAACTGAGCATGTGGAGAGACGTTCGTTCATCCAGCACAAAGGGAACGGGTTGCAGGAGAAACCCTTACTCTGGTTTCTCAGTCTGTTTCCTAGTGCCGGTTTGAAGTGCCTGCCGTTTTCACTGTAAAACCGAGTTGGAGCTTGTACCTCCCCATATATATGTATGGAGTGGAGTTGGCAACTGAAAAGAAACTTTGTGTTCCCTACAAGCTAGGTGAAGGACGGCTTTCACATACACTTATCTCTCAGAACTGAGCATGTGGAGAGACGTTCGTTCATCCAGCACAAAGGAACGGGTTGCAGAAGAAACCCTTACTCTGGTTTCTCAGTCTGTTTGATAGTGCCGGTTTGAAGTGCCTGCCGTTTTCACTGTAAATCCGAGTTGGAGCTTGTACATCCCCATATATATGTATGGAGTGGAGTTGGCAACTGTAAAGAAACTTTGTGTTCCCTTCAAGCTAGGTGAAGGACGGCTTTCACACACACTTATCTCTCAGAACTGAGCATGTGGAGAGACGTTCGTTCATCCAGCACAAAGGGAACGGGTTGCAGGAGAAACCCTTACTCTGGTTCCTCAGTCTGTTTCCTAGTGCCGATTTGAAGTGCCTGCCGTTTTCACTGTAAAACCGAGTTGGAGCTTGTACCTCCCCATATATATGTATGGAGTGGAGTTGGCAACTGAAAAGAAACTTTGTGTTCCCTTCAAGCTAGGTGAAGGACGGCTTTCACACACACTTATCTCTCAGAACTGAGCATGTGGAGAGACGTTCGTTCATCCAGCACAAAGGGAACGGTTTGCAGGAGAAACCCATACTCTGGTTTCTCAGTCTGTTTCCTAGTGCCGGTTTGAAGTGCCTGCCGTTTTCACTGTAAAACCGAGTTGGAGCTTGTACCTCCCCATATATATGTATGGAGTGGAGATGGCAACTGAAAAGAAACTTTGTGTTCCCTTCAAGCTAGGTGAAGGACGGCTTTCACACACACTTATCTCTCAGAACTGAGCATGTGGAGAGACGTTCGTTCATCCAGCACAAAGGGAACGGGTTGCAGGAGAAACCCTTACTCTGGATTCTCAGTCGGTTTCCTAGTGCCGGTTTGAAGTGCCTGCCGTTTTCACTGTAAAACCGAGTTGGAGCTTGTACCTCCCCATATATATGTATGGAGTGGAGTTGGCAACTGAAAAGAAACTTTGTGTTCCCTTCAAGCTAGGTGAAGGACGGCTTTCACACACACTTATCTCTCAGAACTGAGCATGTGGAGAGACGTTCGTTCATCCAGCACAAAGGGAACGGGTTGCAGGAGAAACCCTTACTCTGGATTCTCAGTCCGTTTCCTAGTGCCGGTTTGAAGTGCCTGCCGTTTTCACTGTAAAACCGAGTTGGAGCTTGTACCTCCCCATATATATGTATGGAGTTGAGTTGGCAACTGAAAAGAAACTTTTTGTTCCCTTCAAGCTAGGTGAAGGACGGCTTTCACACACACTTATCTCTCAGAACTGAGCATGTGGAGAGACGTTCGTTCATCCAGCACAAAGGGAACGGTTTGCAGGAGAAACCCTTACTCTGGATTCTCAGTCTGTTTCCTAGTGCCGGTTTGAAGTGCCTGCCGTTTTCACTGTAAAACCGAGTTGGAGCTTGTACCTCCCCATATATATGTATGGAGTGGAGTTGGCAACTGAAAAGAAACTTTGTGTTCCCTTCAAGCTAGGTGAAGGACGGCTTTCACACACACTTATCACTCAGAACTGAGCATGTGGAGAGACGTTCGTTCATCCAGCACAAAGGGAACGGTTTGCAGGAGAAACCCTTACTCTGGTTTCTCAGTCGGTTTCCTAGTGCCGGTTTGAAGTGCCTGCCGTTTTCACTGTAAAACCGAGTTGGAGCTTGTACCTCCCCATATATATGTATGGAGTGGAGTTGGCAACTGAAAAGAAACTTTGTGTTCCCTTCAAGCTAGGTGAAGGACGGCTTTCACACACACTTATCTCTCAGAACTGAGCATGTGGAGAGACGTTCGTTCATCCAGCACAAAGGGAACGGGTTGCAGGAGAAACCCTTACTCTGGATTCTCAGTCTGTTTCCTAGTGCCGGTTTGAAGTGCCTGCCGTTTTCACTGTAAAACCGAGTTGGAACTTGTACCTCCCCATATATATGTATGGAGTGGAGTTGGCAACTGAAAAGAAACTTTGTGTTCCCTTCAAGCTAGGTGAAGGACGGCTTTCACACACACTTATCTCTCAGAACTGAGCATGTGGAGAGACGTTCGTTCATCCAGCACAAAGGGAACGGGTTGCAGGAGAAACCCTTACTTTGGTTTCTCAGTCTGTTTCCTAGTGCCGGTTTGAAGTGCCTGCCGTTTTCACTGTAATACCGAGTTGGAGCTTGTACCTCCCCATATATATGTATGGAGTGGAGTTGGCAACTGAAAAGAAACTTTGTGTTCCCTTCAAGCTAGGTGAAGGACGGCTTTCACACACACTTATCTCTCAGAACTGAGCATGTGGAGAGACGTTCGTTCATCCAGCACAAAGGGAACGGGTTGCAGGAGAAACCCTTAGTCTGGTTTCTCAGTCTGTTTCCTAGTGCCGGTTTGAAGTGCCTGCCGTTTTCACTGTAAAACCGAGTTGGAGCTTGTACCTCCCCATATATATGTATGGAGTGGAGTTGGCAACTGAAAAGAAACTTTGTGTTCCCTTCAAGCTAGGTGAAGGACGGCTTTCACACACACTTATCTCTCAGAACTGAGCATGTGGAGAGACGTTCGGTCATCCAGCACAAAGGGAACGGGTTGCAGGAGAAACCCTTACTCTGGTTTCTCAGTCTGTTTCCTAGTGCCGGTTTGAAGTGCCTGCCTTTTTCACTGTAAAACCGAGTTGGAGCTTGTACCTCCCCATATATATGTATGGAGTGGAGTTGGCAACTGAAAAGAAACTTTGTGTTCCCTTCAAGCTAGGTGAAGGACGGCTTTCACACACACTTATCTCTCAGAACTGAGCATGTGGAGAGACGTTCGTTCATCCAGCACAAAGGGAACGGTTTGCAGGAGAAACCCTTACTCTGGATTCTCAGTCGGTTTCCTAGTGCCGGTTTGAAGTGCCTGCCGTTTTCACTGTAAAACCGATTTGGAGCTTGTACCTCCCCATATATATGTATGGAGTGGAGTTGGCAACTGAAAAGAAACTTTGTGTTCCCTTCAAGCTAGGTGAAGGACGGCTTTCACACACACTTATCTCTCAGAACTGAGCATGTGGAGAGACGTTCGTTCATCCAGCACAAAGGGAACGGGTTGCAGGAGAAACCCTTACTCTGGTTTCTCAGTCTGTTTCCTAGTGCCGGTTTGAAGTGCCTGCCGTTTTCACTGTAAAACCGAGTTGGAGCTTGTACCTCCCCATATATATGTATGGAGTGGAGTTGGCAACTGAAAAGAAACTTTGTGTTCCCTTCAAGCTAGGTGAAGGACGGCTTTCACACACACTTATCTCTCAGAACTGAGCATGTGGAGAGACGTTCGTTCATCCAGCACAAAGGGAACTGGTTGCAGGAGAAACCCTTACTCTGGATTCTCAGTCGGTTTCCTAGTGCCGGTTTGAAGTGCCTGCCGTTTTCACTGTAAAACCGAGTTGGAGCTTGTACCTCCCCATATATATGTATGGAGTGGAGTTGGCAACTGAAAAGAAACTTTGTGTTCCCTTCAAGCTAGGTGAAGGACGGCTTTCACACACACTTATCTCTCAGAACTGAGCATGTGGAGAGACGTTCGTTCATCCAGCACAAAGGGAACGGGTTGCAGGAGAAACCCTTACTCTGGTTTCTCAGTCTGTTTCCTAGTGCCGGTTTGAAGTGCCTGCCGTTTTCACTGTAAAACCGAGTTGGAGCTTGTACCTCCCCATATATATGTATGGAGTGGAGTTGGCAACTGAAAAGAAACTTTGTGTTCCCTACAAGCTAGGTGAAGGACGGCTTTCACATACACTTATCTCTCAGAACTGAGCATGTGGAGAGACGTTCGTTCATCCAGCACAAAGGAACGGGTTGCAGGAGAAACCCTTACTCTGGTTTCTCAGTCTGTTTGATAGTGCCGGTTTGAAGTGCCTGCCGTTTTCACTGTAAATCCGAGTTGGAGCTTGTACATCCCCATATATATGTATGGAGTGGAGTTGGCAACTGTAAAGAAACTTTGTGTTCCCTTCAAGCTAGGTGAAGGACGGCTTTCACACACACTTATCTCTCAGAACTGAGCATGTGGAGAGACGTTCGTTCATCCAGCACAAAGGGAACGGGTTGCAGGAGAAACCCTTACTCTGGTTCCTCAGTCTGTTTCCTAGTGCCGATTTGAAGTGCCTGCCGTTTTCACTGTAAAACCGAGTTGGAGCTTGTACCTCCCCATATATATGTATGGAGTGGAGATGGCAACTGAAAAGAAACTTTGTGTTCCCTTCAAGCTAGGTGAAGGACGGCTTTCACACACACTTATCTCTCAGAACTGAGCATGTGGAGAGACGTTCGTTCATCCAGCACAAAGGGAACGGTTTGCAGGAGAAACCCATACTCTGGTTTCTCAGTCTGTTTCCTAGTGCCGGTTTGAAGTGCCTGCCGTTTTCACTGTAAAACCGAGTTGGAGCTTGTACCTCCCCATATATATGTATGGAGTGGAGATGGCAACTGAAAAGAAACTTTGTGTTCCCTTCAAGCTAGGTGAAGGACGGCTTTCACACACACTTATCTCTCAGAACTGAGCATGTGGAGAGACGTTCGTTCATCCAGCACAAAGGGAACGGTTTGCAGGAGAAACCCATACTCTGGTTTCTCAGTCTGTTTCCTAGTGCCGGTTTGAAGTGCCTGCCGTTTTCACTGTAAAACCGAGTTGGAGCTTGTACCTCCCCATATATATGTATGGAGTGGAGATGGCAACTGAAAAGAAACTTTGTGTTCCCTTCAAGCTAGGTGAAGGACGGCTTTCACACACACTTATCTCTCAGAACTGAGCATGTGGAGAGACGTTCGTTCATCCAGCACAAAGGGAACGGGTTGCAGGAGAAACCCTTACTCTGGATTCTCAGTCGGTTTCCTAGTGCCGGTTTGAAGTGCCTGCCGTTTTCACTGTAAAACCGAGTTGGAGCTTGTACCTCCCCATATATATGTATGGAGTGGAGTTGGCAACTGAAAAGAAACTTTGTGTTCCCTTCAAGCTAGGTGAAGGACGGCTTTCACACACACTTATCTCTCAGAACTGAGCATGTGGAGAGACGTTCGTTCATCCAGCACAAAGGGAACGGGTTGCAGGAGAAACCCTTACTCTGGATTCTCAGTCCGTTTCCTAGTGCCGGTTTGAAGTGCCTGCCGTTTTCACTGAAAAACCGAGTTGGAGCTTGTACCTCCCCTTATGTATGTATGGAGTTGAGTTGGCAACTGAAAAGAAACTTTTTGTTCCCTTCAAGCTAGGTGAAGGACGGCTTTCACACACACTTATCTCTCAGAACTGAGCATGTGGAGAGACGTTCGTTCATCCAGCACAAAGGGAACGGTTTGCAGGAGAAACCCTTACTCTGGATTCTCAGTCTGTTTCCTAGTGCCGGTTTGAAGTGCCTGCCGTTTTCACTGTAAAACCGAGTTGGAGCTTGTACCTCCCCATATATATGTATGGAGTGGAGTTGGCAACTGAAAAGAAACTTTGTGTTCCCTTCAAGCTAGGTGAAGGACGGCTTTCACACACACTTATCACTCAGAACTGAGCATGTGGAGAGACGTTCGTTCATCCAGCACAAAGGGAACGGTTTGCAGGAGAAACCCTTACTCTGGTTTCTCAGTCGGTTTCCTAGTGCCGGTTTGAAGTGCCTGCCGTTTTCACTGTAAAACCGAGTTGGAGCTTGTACCTCCCCATATATATGTATGGAGTGGAGTTGGCAACTGAAAAGAAACTTTGTGTTCCCTTCAAGCTAGGTGAAGGACGGCTTTCACACACACTTATCTCTCAGAACTGAGCATGTGGAGAGACGTTCGTTCATCCAGCACAAAGGGAACGGGTTGCAGGAGAAACCCTTACTCTGGATTCTCAGTCCGTTTCCTAGTGCCGGTTTGAAGTGCCTGCCGTTTTCACTGTAAAACCGAGTTGGAACTTGTACCTCCCCATATATATGTATGGAGTGGAGTTGGCAACTGAAAAGAAACTTTGTGTTCCCTTCATGCTAGGTGCAGGACGGCTTTCACACACACTTATCTCTCAGAACTGAGCATGTGGAGAGACGTTCGTTCATCCAGCACAAAGGGAACGGGTTGCAGGAGAAACCCTTAGTCTGGTTTCTCAGTCTGTTTCCTAGTGCCGGTTTGAAGTGCCTGCCGTTTTCACTGTAAAACCGAGTTGGAGCTTGTACCTCCCCATATATATGTATGGAGTGGAGTTGGCAACTGAAAAGAAACTTTGTGTTCCCTTCAAGCTAGGTGAAGGACGGCTTTCACACACACTTATCTCTCAGAACTGAGCATGTGGAGAGACGTTCGGTCATCCAGCACAAAGGGAACGGGTTGCAGGAGAAACCCTTACTCTGGTTTCTCAGTCTGTTTCCTAGTGCCGGTTTGAAGTGCCTGCCTTTTTCACTGTAAAACCGAGTTGGAGCTTGTACCTCCCCATATATATGTATGGAGTGGAGTTGGCAACTGAAAAGAAACTTTGTGTTCCCTTCAAGCTAGGTGAAGGACGGCTTTCACACACACTTATCTCTCAGAACTGAGCATGTGGAGAGACGTTCGTTCATCCAGCACAAAGGGAACGGTTTGCAGGAGAAACCCTTACTCTGGATTCTCAGTCGGTTTCCTAGTGCCGGTTTGAAGTGCCTGCCGTTTTCACTGTATAACCGATTTGGAGCTTGTACCTCCCCATATATATGTATGGAGTGGAGTTGGCAACTGAAAAGAAACTTTGTGTTCCCTTCAAGCTAGGTGAAGGACGGCTTTCACACACACTTATCTCTCAGAAATGAGCATGTGGAGAGACGTTCGTTCATCCAGCACAAAGGGAACGGTTTGCAGGAGAAACACTTACTCTGGTTTCTCAGTCTGTTTCCTAGTGCCGGTTTGAAGTGCCTGCCGTTTTCACTGTAAAACCGAGTTGGAGCTTGTACCTCCCCATATATATGTATGGAGTGGAGTTGGCAACTGAAAAGAAACTTTGTGTTCCCTACAAGCTAGGTGAAGGACGGCTTTCACACACACTTATCTCTCAGAACTGAGCATGTGGAGAGACGTTCGTTCATCCAGCACAAAGGGAACGGTTTGCAGGAGAAACCATTAATCTGGATTTTCAGTCGGTTTCCTAGTGCCGGTTTGAAGTGCCTGCCGTTTTCACTGTAAAACCGAGTTGGAGCTTGTACCTCCCCATATATATGTATGGAGTGGAGTTGGCAACTGAAAAGAAACTTTGTGTTCCCTTCAAGCTAGGTGAAGGACGGCTTTCACACACACTTATCTCTCAGAACTGAGCATGTGGAGAGACGTTCGTTCATCCAGCACAAAGGGAACGGTTTGCAGGAGAAACCATTACTCTGGATTCTCAGGCGGTTTCCTAGTGCCTGTTTGAAGTGCCTGCCGTTTTCACTGTAAAACCG
Source organism: Vicugna pacos (assembly GCF_048564905.1). Lineage (NCBI taxonomy): Eukaryota > Metazoa > Chordata > Mammalia > Artiodactyla > Camelidae > Vicugna > Vicugna pacos. The sequence continues at coordinate 3,337,138 of NW_027328784.1, forward strand.
ATTTGGAGCTTGTACCTCCCCATATATATGTATGGAGTGGAGATTGCATCTGAAAAGAAACTTTGTGTTCCCTTCAAGCTAGGTGAAGGACGGCTTTCACACACACTTATCTCTCAGAACTGAGCATGTGGTGAGACGTTCGTTCATCCAGCACAAATGGAACGGGTTGCAGGAGAAACCCTTACTCTGGATTCTCAGTCTGTTTCCTAGTGCCGGTTTGAAATGCCTGCCGTTTTCACTGTAAAACCGAGTTTGAGCTTGTACCTCCCCATATGTTTGTATGGAGTTGAGTTGGCAACTGAAAAGAAACTTTGTGTTCCCTTCAAGCTAGGTGAAGGACGGCTTTCACACACACTTATCTCTCAGACCTGAGCATGTGGAGAGACGTTCGTTCATCCAGCACAAATGGAACGGGTTGCAGGAGAAACCCTTACTCTGGTTTCTCAGTCTGTTTCCTAGTGCCGGTTTGAAGTGCCTGCCGTTTTCACTGTAAAACCGTGTTGGAGCTTGTACCTCCCCATATATACATATGGAGTGGGTTTGCTACTGAAAAGAAACTTTGTGTTCCCTTCAAGCTAGGTGAAGTTCGGCTTTCACACTCATTTTTCTCTCAGACCTGAGTATGTGGAGAGACCTTCGTTCATCCAGCACAAAGGCAACGGGTTGCAGGAGAAACCCTTACTCTGGTTTCTCAGTCTGTTTCCTAGTGCCGGTTTGAAGTGCCTGCCTTTTTCACTGTAAAACCGAGTTGAAACTTGTACCTCCCCATATATATGTATGGAGTGGAGTTGGCAACTGAAAAGAAACTTTGTGTTCCCTTCAAGCTAGGTGAAGGACGGCTTTCACACACACTTATCTCTCAGAACTGAGCATGTGGAGAGACGTTCGTTCATCCAGCACCAAGGGAACGGGTTGCAGAAGAAACCCTTACTGTGGTTTCTCAGTTTGTTTCCTAGTGCCGGTTTGAATTTCCTTCTGTTTGCACTGTAAAACCGAGTTGGAGGTTGTTCCTCCCCATATTTATGTATGGACCATATGCCGACACAAAAGAAGAGATTGTAGTTAATATAAAGTGGCTGAAATCAATGTCCGGAAGACCTAGCTAAGTTTCCTAAATGTCCCAACTTAACTAACCACAGGACTGCCGCATTAAGAATGGGGCAAATAGCACCTTGTGAATTTTTTTTAATAAATAAATAATGATCCACTTCCTACCACCGGCAATTATGTTAAGACTGAGTATAAGTTCTTACAACAAATAGTGTAGAAATCATAATTTCTACTTGATTCAAACCACTTCTTCTATAAAATTTGAATCTTTTTTCTTCAGGCGGATTTGTGCCATTTGGCCTAGTGATAAAATTTTCAACTTGCTTTTATTAAAAATATTCACCATAGTGAGAGTTTATTATATCAACTATTCCTTTATGGGAAACCCTTGTGCCTTGTCACTCTGTTTCATATTATTTCCTGTGGAAAATTCAATCCTTCATTCAGGAAAAGTCTGAGCAATATTTCTCATGGAAATCCGTCCTAAACTGCAACCCAAGAAATGAAATTGACACTGAGCAGCCCGTGAAGCCGGCAGACACATGCAGTGCACTGTTGTGTTCCCGCCTCGTATTTCTGTAACCAGCAGGGAAATTTGTATCTCAAGAAATAGACATAAACAATTTTCAGGACCTGAGCACACAGTTTCCCTTTCAGGGTTTAGTGGGCTTCCATTTAATTCTATGAGAAATGTTTAAAACAACAGGACAACAGCTGAGATAGGGTTTAAAATAACTTTTATTTCAGTGAAAATAAAGCCAACTGACTGTTATCATTTTTACTTTATTTGATCTCACTCTCTTACTTTACCTTCCCAACCTCCTCCACAAAATGATGGTGAACATCCCCTCCTGGGTCAGAAATCTAAGTAGAAATTACCAATTACATTGAGGTGTGCTTTGTTGTTTTATTTTTCAAAACAACCAAGTTTCATTCATATGATTTAATAATTAAGATCAGAAACAAAGTCTACTCAATAAATGGTAGACAACACATGTCGTCATAGCTGCTCATCAGGTTTGGCCCCACGTTACACACTTTTACATGGACATGTGCCATGTGCTGTCATGGGAAACGGTGAGTGGGGACAGGGCCTCTGCTCTCACAGGGCACACAGCCTGGTTGGGCAGGCGGTGTTCAATCATTGCCCTTTTGTCTTTAATATACTTACAAATTATGGGAAATGCTATTTAAAAAGAACAAAATGAGTCACTGAAAGTGAAAAATACAAGGACAGTATTTAGGCTGAGGGAAGACAGGGAATCTCTTTGAAGATCTGACACTCCACTGAGACCCAAAGGACAACTCTGGCACTGAAGGTGAAGGGCAGGGACACACTGATAAAGGGCTGAAATCCAGAATATACCAAAATTTCTTTACACTCAACAAGAAGGATGAATAACCTGATTAAAAAATGAGCAAAATGCCTGAACACACACCTCATCAAAGAAGAAATCTGGATGCCAAAGAAGCCTTTGGAAAGATGCTCCACAGCACCTGTCATCAAGGGGATGCAGACTGAAACAGAGAGATACCACTGCACACCTGTCAGAACTGCCAAAATGCAGAACACTGACAGCACCGAATGCTGGTGAGGATGTGGAGCACCAGAAATTATAATGCATTGTTGGTGGGAATGAAAAATGGCCCAGGTACTTTGGAAGACGGTCTGGCAATTTTTTACAGAGCTAGACGTAATTCTAACATATGATCCGGCAACTGTGCTCCTTGGTGTTTACTCGATGAAATGGAAACTTATGTTCACACACAAATCTGCATACAGATGTTAATAGCAGCTTTATTCATACTCAACAGGATTCAGAAGCAACTAAGCTCTTCTTCAGTAGGTGAATGGATAAATAAACTGTGGTCCCGCCAGAAAATGGACTATTATTTGGTGCTAAAATGAAATGAGTTATCAAGGAATGAAAAGACATGGAGGAACCTTAAATGCATATTACCAAGTGAAAGAAGCCAATCTGGGAAGTTTCAGCAACTGTCTGATTCCAACTGTATGGTGTTCTGGGAAAGGGAAAAACACAGAGACTGAAAGATCAGTGGCTGCCAGAGGCTAGAGGGGAAAGAGCAATGAATGAGGTGCAGCACGGAGCATTTTAAGGTCACTAAGACACACGACTCTGTATGATGCTGTGATGGTGGATACATGTCATTGTACATCTGTCCAAACCCACAGAGTGCACAACACAATGTGTAAATCCTAGTGTCAACTATGGGCTATGGGTGATGATGACATGTCAGTGTAGGTTCACCCATTGTCACAAATGTACACTCTGGTGCAGGTGTCAATATTGAGGAGGCTGTGGGGGCAAACTGCAGTTCATACACCCAATCCAGCCCCAGCCACCGCTGTTAATAAAGCTCTATGGGTGTGTGGACTATCTGGTTGTTCTGGCATCTAAACAGTAGAGCTGAGCAGCTGCACCAGAGATCAGGAGGTTTTCAGACCCTGAAATATTTACCCCCAAGCCCTTGAAAGGAAAAGTCTGCTGAGCCCTGTTCTAAATGAATCAAGATTCACCCTGATGAGGCAGGACAGCAGGGCCCAAACCAGGCATGGTTAATGGGGCTGAAGCAATGTTTTAGTTCCAACACATTTGCTGAAGTCCTGCAAGTCCAGTGACAGACTGTAGCCAGGAAGCGTCTGCAGGAGGAGTCGGGAGCAGGCCTTCCCGCCAGGCTCCGGGATGCCGGGGGCCGCGTGCCGCACGGGGGCCACCCGCTTGAAGAAGGTGGACTTGCAGTGGAAGCCGATCAACTCGTAGAGCTCGGAGAGGATGCTGCACGGCTGAATTTTCTCCTCGGAACGCTGAAGCACAGGGAGAAAAGCAACAAGCATCTGAATGAAACACGTAAGTGAAAAAAGACCCATAAAAATGGTTTTCCCTTAAAACAGAGACCCGATGACACAGGAAGGAAGAGGAAGGCTGACTTAGTGCACTGATGGGACCGGATGCAGAAACGCAGGGAAGCAGCACTGTGCAGACACTCCAGACCCCCTCTGGGCCCCACCTCTCCGCATTCCACCTGTCCCTTTACTAGAAAAGCCCGTATTCCCTGAAATAGAGGAATCTGCTACCTAAACATGGGACACAGAGAAGGGAAAGAGGAAAAGGAAGGGAAAGTAAAGGAACAACAGTTCATCTAGACCCTAGGGTCTGGGCGGGACTTTCACCAAACACACAACTTCTCAAAGCACAGAGCGCACAGGGAGAGGCTGACAGAGTGATTGCGACTTCTGCTCCTAAAGCACCCAGCTACCTGTCAGCACACGCTGCGCCCATTACTGAATCATTACAATCATCTCAGAAACAACTACTACCCCGGCTCACAGGCAAGGAAATCTGAAACTCGGGGAGGAATTATTATCATCCTGGACAAAGTCCCACAGCCCAGTAGTCTCAGAGCCTCCGGCAGACCCTGGGCTAAAATGCTCCTCATCACCACGGGCCCTGAGACTCAGGCTGAGGCCACGTCAGGTCTGCACGGGCCCAGAGCACAGTCTGTGGGACAGGGAATGCTCCCACTCGAAGTGCCAGGTCAAGGCCCTCAGGAACTTGTGTAATGAAACCAAATCCCCAAACTCATTTCCAACCCACTGCCCTGTCCGGGAGGACTGCTCGGCACAACTGCGCTGTCACCTGTGCACAGGCTGAGCAAGGGGCCCAGACAGTGATGTGACATCCCAGTGGAAGTGGCTCGGAGACCACTTCATCACAGGACAGATTCTCCCGGCTTCCAACGTTAACTCTCCATTCCATTTCCAACTGGAAAGTAAGTTTAGACTTGTTTTCCTCTCTTAGAAACAAAGAGAGCGGTAACATCAGAGGGAAACTCAAGACAGAGGAAGAGTCTCCTGGTCATTTGCAAGGATAGGCCGGGGAGGGAACAGAGACAGGGATCAGAAAGACCCGTGTTCCAGTCCAAAGTCTGCACGTCACTCGCTTTGACAGTTTCCTTTTTAATACAGGTGATAAAATCTAAATATGATTTTTGGGAAAACTAAATGAAATAACGTATTCCACTAGCATAGGTGTAAAATCCTCCATGAGTGTTCCAGAAATGGACGTGATCGTGGTTAGTTACTGTCTGCCAATTCTTGTGTTCTCAGCTCACATCACCCAACCAGAGATGTGCGAGAGATTGCCTCACCAGCCAGCAGCCTTCTCCAACTTGGAAACTTACAGTGTCCGAAGAGCAGGCAGTGTTGGATGCTTTGCGGCACTCTGGAGGTAGCACTCCAGTGATGACTTTAAAAAGCTGGGGAGAATTTAGGGGACCATACAGTTCAAATACAGAGTACTCATTCCATGTCTACAAATATTCATCTCTAGCCATGATGAGTAAGAGAGGAAATACATATTCAAACATACATCATTTTCCCACATAAGTGCATCAAAACAATTTGGAAAGAGTGTAACTTTCTTCTCTAGATCACACAGCGGGGATTACAAGGTTTGTACTGACAGCCCTACTTGTAAATCATCTGCAAACGTAACTGGGTCCACTATCAGTCATCATAATTTGAAGGGAATGTTAGAAAAGAAAAAAGCCAAGCTAATACTCTCCAATCTTTTGTTTGGTTACGATGTCACAGAGGAGATGGACAGCTCAATAAGGAACCACTCTGCCGTGATCACGGAGCCGGGGAGCGGGATGTGCGGCAAGATGTATGACGCAGCCGCAACTGTGCCCATGATTCTAGGCAGGTACCCAAAGTCACCTTGACAAGGTGTGAAACGTTTATGCCCACGTCCTCATAACCTGACATGTATTAAGGAGAAATGGAAACTTATAAACGGCCAATACCCTTGGTGGATACACCGTCCAAAGAGCAAAGTCACAGTTTGACAACTGGCCATCCCGGTACCTTGGGATTCATTCTTGAAGAACCTTAAAAACCACTCCTCTGCCCTCAAGAAGTGCTGCCTACTAGTCCTATCTTTGGCTCATGGATACCACATGTTGAAGTGAACTTCAATGTCTGCACAGATTTGACTGTCTTTCTCCAGGTTCACTTGTCCATTCTGAAGAGGCCTGAGCTAAGTCCAAATTCCTTAAGATTAATTCCCTCCAGTGACAACTCAACGAGCCTGTAATTACAAGCCAACTGAACAGGACTGTCCTCAGCGAAAAATGTCACCAACCCTTCACTGCTTTCTTAAACTCCTCTCCTGGTTAATTGCAACATACTAACACCACCCTCCACCAAGTTCCCCAACTATGTCAAATAGAAAGTAAGGTCCATAAAAGAGGAGACAACTCCATAGTCACCTTTGAATTCCTAGCATAAAGTAATGTCAATAAATAGAACTATGATTATGGCTTCTTTCCTTTAAAACCTTTCTGGTTATTTAAATGAGACCATGGAAGGGAGGTGTTTGAGTCCAGTATCTTGATCCAGAAGACTCTGGAGGCCTTTTTCAGAATGGCTGTCCACTGATTCATTCAAAACACACCTTCTCTTTCCGGGAGGAGCTGTGATTTTCTGCCATGGGTTTGTGGTCACTCTCATGCCAGAACAGCTTTAAACTAAATCCTTACTTTGGATATGTTATTTTTCCCGCTTCCAAAAAATTTTACTTTCCTTACTTCCTTGCCTTGAGGAATGCTTTTATTCTTTTCTTTCTAATTCAACCTTTTATAAAGCAGGATTCTCAGGATGTGTTTGGCCTTATATAAGAACAGCCATCCAACTCCCAGTGTGAGAGGACACAGGCTCACCTCCTGCCCTCCTGCCAGGGCAACTGAAACTCAGTTCAGGAGCCAACCGGCACCCCAGGGCTTCTAAGGATCACGTATCTCCCAGAATCCCTGCTTTCTGGTTTGTCTTGGCTTCTGAGAATTTCCCCTCACTTTCTTGACAATTAGCTGTGCAGCTTGAAAGATGAGGAAGGAAGGTTTTATTTCTTAATCAGAATTTAAAGGAACTTATGTAATGAAGCTTTTCACGAGTTTCTAGAACCCTCCATTGCTGAGACAGAAAACACACAAGATATTTTCTAAATTTAGCTATCATGTGCATTTTTTCTTTGCTTTTGTTTTGTTAACTGCTAATAGACATTTTTTAATTAAAAAATAAAATAAGGTCCCAAATAAGATAGAAAATTGAAGGGGCAAACAAAATTAAAGAGCAAAGACAGAAAAATGATAAGTACTCTACAAAGTTAATAGAATAAATACACTATGGATCAGACCAGCAATTCTCAGTAACAGCTAATTGAAACCTGACCATGAGGTAAAACGTCTCTCCTGTCAGGAGATGACCAACAGAAAATAGAATTAAATCAACAACCTAAAATTCTAAGTCTGGCGAGGTATAGAAGTCTACCAGCTAAGTGTGTCTTCTTCTGGAAAAGAGGGAGACTCACCAGCTCTTTTCTGTGGAGCCTGAGCCCAGGGGAGGACAGTGAAGTGTGTTCTGTAAGTACCCAATTAGCAAAGTGAGTGATGAATAAAGAGATGTGAGCTTTGATGAGAGATGATACTACTATTCACTTGTCCTGTAAAGTATGTCTTCGCGTTCAGAGATCAATATCTCAGCAGGAAAATGCACAGCCCGGGACCAGACCACTTCTGTGATTGTGACACTGCACTTAGATGTCTCAAGGGCACCTCCAACTCCACCTGCAAAGAGCTAACTTCACGGTGTTCCTCCCATAGCCATCCTGCCCAGGGCCCTTGGTCGGGGGCAAGGTCTCCCTGCCTCTCCCAGCTCAGGCCAATCACTCACAGATGTGACAAGACCCCTCCTTCAGGGGCAAATTTCCTCAGTCAACGAGATCCACCACCCACACCTGTCCTACCAGGTACTCACTGGCACTCCCTCAGCACTGACTCTGTGCTGGGGACCATGCTGCACACTGTGCACACGTTATCTCACTGGATCTACACAGCAGTCCTGGGAGTTCGGTACATCACTGCTTCTATTGATTAGATAAATTGTTTCACTTCCTTGGGTGTGTCATCCAAAGTGACACGGCTACTGAGCCACAAACCTGGGACTGAAAATCACTTGAAAATTGAACACTGCTACACCTTGCAGCCACCCTACTCTGACTCATCACATCACCTCCTGCCGAGCCTTCTAAATGTTTCTAAGCATTCTACAAGACAAAAGTGATCTACGAGAGCATCGCACTAGCCTACTTAAAATCTGTCAATGACGGTCCACTGCTCTTAGGAGAAAGCCCCACCGGGCCTGAGCACAGCCTAACGGCCCGGCATCCGCTTTCCCTGCGCGGCCGCGCCGCCTCACCCACCACGCAGCTCTACACGTGCAGCGTCCAGGACAGGGATGCTGACTCCGTACAACCCGGGGCTCGTCTCACTCAAACAATGATCACCCTCTTCAGTGGTTACCTTCTTCAATACTGAATCTCAGAAAAATATTTTCTCTGGATGAATCAATATCTTTTTCCTTACAACTTCCCATCATTGATAATGAGCTCCCCCCAAAAGAGAGAAGACCTAATCCTCAGTCTCCTTATCTGTAAAGTGCAAATAACAGGGAAATATGAGAGGTTTTATTAGAAGTAATATTCATGTGAGGCTGAGGGACAATTCCCAACATACAGTAAGTACTCAATATGTGCTTACTTAATATTAATAAGAATAGATTACATTCCAGCAACCTTAAATCAATGCTTTATGGCTTTGTCTAAAAGACTACCGACAAACTGTTGGACGAACTGTTTTGAGCAGATCAGCACAAGTGTACTGGGCGAGGTAAGCGCTGACTCCAGTTACAGCTGCAACCAACCAGCACTACAGGGCGGGAGCAGTTTGCTCAAACTCTTACATGTTGCTTGAGCATTTAGTTGTAGTTATTGAATAAAGACAGGTATTATTTACTCAAAGCTCCTGAAACATAAATCTTCAAAGATTGATGCAAATTATGTTTCAAGTACAACACTCTCACTAGAAATTACTTGAAAATTATAGTCTTAGCTCCTCCGCACATCAAAACAGCATTTTCCTAATGTATCTGACTATGTACTCTGAAAGGATTGTTTAAAAGAAATTAAGATGAAGCCATCCTGAATAAGATCTCAGTATCATCTACACAAACCCCACCCAAAGGTCTCATTTCTCACTTCCACATAGGTGTTCAGATGGCTTAAGCTGGGTCTTGGTTTCTTATGACACGGGGGTGGGAAGAATTGTGGATAGATCAATGTAGCAAATATAAACCTAGTGTATTTGCTATGTAGGAATCCTAGAAATAAATAAATTGATATATATAGTCCCACCCTTATGAAGCTAAGCCGTTCCATTTACAACTGCATAAAAAATAAAATGAGAGATACATTTAACAAAAGTTTACAAGATTTGTACATTGAATATTTTGAAGTATCACCAAAAAATTTTAAAATATCTTCATATATGGAAGGCATCCCATGATCATGCAATGGTAGAAAATATTGTTAAAAATGTTAAGACTTCCCAAAGTAATCTACATATTTAATGGAATCCCTATCAAAATTCCAGCTGACTTCTTTGCAAAAATTGAAAAACTGATCCCAAAATTCATATTGAAAGCAAGGGACCCAGGTCAGCCAAAACAATCTTGAAAAAGAAGAGCAAATTTGGAGGACTCACTCAAAGGTTACAGCAAATCTATAGCACTCAAGTCATTATGCTTCTGTCATAAGTTTGGATGCAGAAATCTATGAGACACAATAAAAAATCCTGGGGGGAAACTTACATTTACAGTCAGTTTTCCAGAAATGTGCCAACAACACTCCATTGAAAGTATAGTCTATCCAACAAATGGAGCAGAGACACCTGGGTATCTGAAGGCAAAAGAATGAATCTGGAATCTGGACCCCGTATTTTATATAACAAATATTAATTCAAAATGGATCACAGACAGAAACGTAAAAACTAAATATATGAACTTTCTAAAAGAAGACATAGTATGAATCTTTGTGGTCATAGGATAGGCTATGGCTTCCTAGATACAATACCAAGAGCACAAGTGATAAAACAAAATAGATAAAATGGACTTCATCAAATTAAAATCATTTGTTACAAAGGACAACATCAAGAGTGTGAAATGAAAGGGGAAAGGGGTAGCTCAAATGATAGAGTGCGTACTAAGGAAGAAAAACAAAATGAATAAATCTAATTACCTCCCCTATAAAGAAATTGTTTTAATGTTTAAAAAAATTAAAGTGAAATGACAATCTGCAGAATAGGAGAAAAATCTTGCAAAGCATATATCTAATAAGAGACTAGTATCCAGGATATAAAACAAATGCTTACAACTGAACAATACAAAGAAAATCGACCCAATTTTTTAATTTGCCAAGGATTTAAATAGATACACAATTGGCCAATAAGCATCTGAAAAGATGGTCAGCATCACTAGCGAAATCAAAATCAAAATGAGATCTCATTTTAAACTCACTAGGATGGTTATAATCAAAACATGGACAATAACAAGTGTCAATCAGGAGGCAGAGAAATGGATACCCTCAATATGCAGCCGTTGGAAAGGGGCAATGGTGCAGCTTCTTTGGAAGAGCCCGATGTTTCCTCAAAAGGTTAGAGTTATGTGGCTGAGCAATTCCACTCCTACATGTAGAGTCATCCTTCAGTGTCCTCGGGGGGTTGGTTTCAGGAACCCCCACCCTGGATACCATAATCCAAGGATGATCAAGTCCCTTTGCAATCAGCCATCTTGGTCCATGAAGTGGAAACTACAGATAAGGTGGGCCAACTGTACAGCCAACAGAATGGAAATGTATTCTCACAAAAACTTGCACATCAATATTCATAGCAGTATCATTCAGAGTAGCTAAAAGTCACTAAAAATATCCATCCATCAATGAATGGATAAACAAAATTACCAAGAATAGTCCCACAAACTTTTGGTAATTGAATCTTTGACAAAGGAGGTGAGAACATACAATTGAGCAAAGACAGCCTCTTCAGCAAATGGTGCAGGGAAAACTGCACAGCTGCATGTAAATCAATGAAGTTAGACTACCCCCTCACAACATACAAAAAAATGAATTCAAAATGGCTTAAAGACTAAAAATTGTAGACAAGACACTATAAACCTCTTAGAAGAAGACATAGGCAAAACATCTGACATATATCTCAACAATATTTTCCAAGAGCAGTCTACTATAGCAATAGAAATACAAGCAAAAATATACAAGTGGGTTCTAATTAAACTTACAAGCTTTTGCACAGAAAAGAAAACAAAAATTAAAGCAAAAAGACAACCTATGGAGTGGGAGAAAATAGTTGCATTAAATGAAAGTGACAAGGGCTTAATTCCCAGAATATGTAAACAGCTTTTACACTTGATAAAAAAGAAAAACAAACAATTCAATCCAAAAATGGGCAGAAGACCTAAAGAAACATTTCTCCAATGAAGACATACAAATGGCCAATAGGCACATGAAAAAATGCTCAATATCATTATCAGAGAAATGCAAATCAAAACTGCAAACAAGTATCACCTTTCACCAGTCAGAATAGCCATCATTCAGAAGTTCATAGACACTAAATGCTGGAGAGGCTGTGGAGAATTGGGAACACTCCTACACTGTGGTGGGAATGCAGTTTGGTGGAGCCATTGTGGAAAACTGTATAGAGGTTCCTCAAAAGACAAAACCTTGGGGGCCCAGATGACACAGCAATCCCACTCCAGGGCATATATCCGAAAGGAAACGTAATTCAAAAAGACAGTTTCACCCCAATGTTCACAGCAGCATTATTTACAATATCAAGACATGGAAACAACCTAAATGTCCACTGACAGACGACTGGATAAAGAGGTTGTAGTATATATGTCCAATAGACTACTATTCAGCAATAAAATAATAATAAAATAATGCCATTTGCAGCAATATGAATGGACCAGGAGAATGACATTCTAAGTGAAATAAGCCAGAAAGAGAAAGAAAAATACCATATGAGATCGCTCACATGTGGAATCTAAAACAAAAAAAAAAAACAAAAACAAAGGAACAAAAAGATAAACTTATCTACAGAACAGAAACAGACACAGAGACATAGAAACCAAACTATGGTTACCAGAGGGGAGAGGGTGTGGAATGAATAAATTGGGAGTTCAAGATTTGCAGATGCTGAGTATGTATACAATAAACAGCAAGTATATACTGTATAGCACAGGAGAATATATTTAATAACTTATAGTAACTTATGTTTAAAAAGGATATGAAAATGAATGCAGGTATGTTCCTATTTAACTGAAGTTTTGTGCTGTACACAAGAAACTGATGCAACACTATAAACTGACTAGACTTCAATGAAAATATTTTTAAATAGACCAAAAACGAAAAAAAAGGAAAAGGATATTTTCAAACAAAAAGAATAATGTACTGATTCAGGCTACAATATGAATGAACTTTGAAAATTTATGCTAAAATAAGCCCGTCACAAAAGGGCAAATAGTGCCCTTTAAGGTGAACTGTATCTAAGCATTTATTGTACTACTCCTGTAAATTTTCCGGAGTTTTGAAGTCTATCAATACCAAAATAAAATGTATTATTCATTAAAAACTTAAAACCCTTCCTCACAGGAGGGCTTTAATTATTAAATGCAGAAAAGCATGTAAAACTCTTGGAACAACAATTTTCACGTCCACACACAGTCACTGCTGTCACTGCCACTCAGAGTGTGGTGCCAGCACTGGTGAGATCTGCCTCCACTCGCTCCCCTGCAGAAAGGAGTGAAGGCCTGAGCTCTGACAGGCAGGGTGAGCGTGAACCTGAGTCATACACAGCCACGTTCCAGACTCTGCGTTACCCAACTTTCTTATACAAACTGCAACATGTAATGTAAACACTCTAGAGGGATGTATCTTACAACACAGGGAATACAGACAATGTTTTACAGTAACTATAAATGGAGCATCTATTGTACACCTGAAACATATATTTTAAATCAGCTATGTCTTTATAAAAAATTAAAAAATAATTTAAAAATGTTATCCCTTTAATATTCAATTTGGTTTTTAATTAACTACTAAACAGCTTAGAATATATAAAAGCATTTAAGTGTGATGTTTGTTTACATATTTATTTACTTCAGCCTCCTGCTAAAAGAGAAATTAAACAATTTTTTAAACACAGCTTAACAACCATAACAACAAAAAGGCAAAACTGAGAGTGAAGAGAAAATGGAGATTCAATACTTAAATGAAACCAGGGGGAGGTAAACTCATAAAAATGGATTCCATGAAGTCAGGGCAAGTGTTAAAGGCCGACTAGAAATTCAGCTGTAAGATTCTTGGCAGCTAAAGCAAAAAGAAAAAGATGATGGGGCAGGTGGTAGAGCGTGTGCTTAGTGTGAACAGGGTCCTGGGTTCAAGCCCCAGGGCCTCCACTAACAGATAAATATACCTAATTACCTACCCCCCAAAAGAGCCCCAAAGAAAAGAAAAAGAGAAATTTCTTTCCAAAAAAATCCTGATATTAAATTTGGATTAAATACTTTAAAAATAAAAGGAAAATAGAAAAGATGAGTGACACTGTGAACAAAAACCCCAGCTGGGCTAACAAGCTAAGTCACAAATCTAAGTGTGATAAGTGTCGGTTTACTGATCTAAGTTTTGCTGGGCTAACTCGTAAATCTGAAGTTCAGTGTCAGTTTACTGGGCTAACAAGCTAACTCGTAAATCCAAGGTCAACAATTGTCAGTAACGTGATCTGTTCCAAATTGATAAGCTTCAGTGTACTGATTCCTTGCTTTTTGTTGTTCGAGCCTTATTGGCTAAAAGCCCCATACTTGTAATTAACCCTATAAAACCTCATGTGCACGTCTTGGATGTGCTCAGGGCTTGGGAACAGAAGCCCCTCTGAGCCCGCTGGCATAATAAATCTCAGTACTCCCACCCTCTGAGTGCTGCTTATTTCTTGGCTGGCCTGTTGTTTCCGTAACAACACAAGCGATAATGCCCGTGAGATAAATCTGCGATGGCTGCTGGCAGGTCCCCATGTCTCATGTGGGAAAATCTGAAACATATTTCTCACCACTCAGAGTCATCCTCAGCCCACCCCACATCTCCCGCTGTTAAATGCAGGAACACACGCAGGGCCCGGCCTTTGCTCTCTCTGTGTCATCACAGTGAGACAGGATGGAAGGGGGCAGAGCAAGCCATTCAAGAAAGACCACAGCAATTAACATCAAAATGGTGGAGAATTCAACCCCCAATAGGTCTTGAGGCTCAGGATGAAGAGATTTAACTTCTAGTAGATCCTGAGCTTCATTATACACCCATTGTAATAGTAACATGGTGAATAACACGGCCCCAGGCACCATGGCCGTCACAAGGCTAGCCACAAAAGGTCAAAGGGTGGAAAATGGCCAACTCCCTGGAATCCCAGCCCCTTGCCCTAAGGCTGGTCCTTCTACTTATTAGCATATGAAACCACGAAGCCCAAGAAAAGGAGCAACACAGAGCCACATCCCAGGAACCCCTCTCTCTACCTCTTCGGAGAAGGCCCACACTATTTCTGTGGAGTGTGTGCCTACTTTTAATCTGAGCATCAAACCCCCATACTTCGTGACGTTTCTCATGCCTGTCAATGTATCTCTCTGAATAAATCTACCTTTACTCAACACTGGCTTGTTCTTGAATTCTTTACTGCATGAAGCCAAGGAACAAAATCTGGTGGGGCACATCCCAGGGGCTCAACGGAAGCCTGGGACACAGCCCTTCTCATGCCCCACATATTTTTTCTTGTATCAACAGGACTGGGATGTGAAGTGAGGTCTGAGGCCCCAGCTAAGGGACAGAAGCAGCCTCCAGGTCTCCAATTGGTGGGCAGCCTCTCCCCCATCAGGGGCCATGGGGTCTGCCTGGTTCTGTGTGTTTTTTTGTTGTGCTGACTCCCCAGTCAGAGAGATTTCTCCTTAGGCCTGGCTCCACAAAACCCTTCTCTCCAAAATACAAGCACATCATGTCACAATCCTCTTGTTCAACCATGAATTGTTCAGCCAACTTTTTCCTTCCCCAGTTAAGTACCTAAATGTCCTCCCTGCCATCCCACCACTTCTTTCTTTTTGAGAACTCTGCACTCCCCACACACCATCCTGAACGCAGGTGCCTTGCTGGCTGGGACCGAGATGTTTCAGTCTCAAACATCCTGAGTCCTTTCTCTTTCCACTTGCTAACTTAAAAAGGCCTTCCTGTGTCTCCCACCGCTCTGATTCTGAACGTCAAAAAATGCTCAGGTTACATTCACTCTGTGAATACCTCCCAGGTTTTGGCTAGGTTTCCTTCCCAAGATCTTCATTAAGGAGCTGCATCAAGAAGTTTAAAGGGGCTATTCTTACATTTGAGTGGAGGAGCCTGCAAGAAATTTAAATGGCTTTGAAGAGAGAGTTAACCAGGGACAGAGAGGTCGCAGGTCCTAGTCAACAGTGTCATGAGGCAAAATGTTCTTCAAAGGCTCAGAGTGGCTTCTGAACACGGAGTCGGCAGGGAGGAGGTGACAGGCAGTGAGTGGGGTGAGAGACACAGGGTACGGTCCCCCAGAAGGGGAAGAATTGGTTATTTTCTAGTTTTCCAATTTCTTACTACCTTTTTCTCTTATTGCCACATACCATTTCCTACGAATTAAGCATATCAATGTCAGTCATTTGGGCCACTTGGGAGAAGCTGCACGATGCCATTCACAGGGCTGGGACATGACAGCCACACCAGTCTAGGTTGAAAGACCAGTGGGGTATTTCCATGGTAATCACGGGCATGCAGCAAACTCCCCAGCTTCAATGACCTCCTCTCAAAGTTGGCGCCAATAAAACTACCAAGCAAAATGCGTGATGATTCTGGCCAACATCTGTTTATTAGTTAAGTGCCTGTGACACCTGCCACTTAATAGGGAATGAGTACGATCAACGAGGCCCTGTCTACCTGGCCACACGCGCCCTGCCTTCCTGCCTTGGTGCAGCAGCACAGCCTGTTTAGCTGAGATGAGCGCCCCCAGAGCAGCCCCGATGGGAAAGCTCCCAGCTCTGCACGGCCAGACGTGTTCCTTTCCTTCTCAGAGCTGATCACAATTTGCTGTCGTCTGTTTTTATGTTTATCCCTTTTGTAACTGCCTCTCCTCCGGAGATTTTGCTCAAGCAGCACAGGACCAGGTGTGTCTTGTGGCCTGCCGGATATTCTGGGCTGGGAAACAGCCGAGCCCACATCTGGCTCTGGTGCTGAACGGAGAGAGCAGAAGGCCCAGGAGCCCATGCTGAACCGAGGCCCCTGCACACAAAATTATGGTCTGACTTTGGGCAAATTACACAGTCTTTTTTACCCTGAGATTCCTCATCTGTCCATAAAAATAACTGCCCATGGCACACAGAGTTACAAGTATTAAAGGAAATCACCAAATTCACAAAGTAGCCAAGGGGCTACCAGTGCATCCTAAACAGACACATGCTGCCTTTAAGGCTCTGACACACACCAAGCGTGGTGGTCGAACAAAGTGTACACTGCTAAGTGTCAGTGTGTTAAGTGCTTCATGTGTGCTATAATAATCTTCAGAACTTACAACAAGCCCAGGAAGTAACGAATATTATCATGCCCATTTCACAGACTCACCATCAGTTTAAGAGAGGTTACATTCAAGTCCAAGGCGCTATGGTGAGTAAATGGCGATTTCAACCTGAATATGGGCCCAGGCCTGGGCTCCATCTCTGTCCCATCCACCTGACCACTGCCTATGAATTCCACCTGTCCAATACCCAAGTTGAAGCCAGCCAGCTCTTAAATGCAATGTGTGTCACCGTTTGTCAATGTTGGTTCATTACCATAAACAGTTCTCAGAAAGCACTTCAGAAAGGAAAGTTGGACTCACATACCTGCCCACAAAGAAGAAGAATTCTGCCTTGCCTTCTCCTGTAACGTGCAGAAACCCTTCCCATTCACCACCGAATCCTTTTGTAGGCTTCCTCCGTGTTCATGTTTACACATGGCTTATTAAAGTAGAAGTTACCTGCAGTAATTCCATCTCGGTTCCATTCCAAGCTTCCAGATTATCCATAATCAGGGTAATACCATAATTTTCTGTGAATGAAAACACTACAAATTGAATGAAAATATTGCAACCATGTCACTAAACAAAGAATGCTGAAAACAAGTCATCAGCGGCTGCCGCCACCCCCCAGTGAAGACAGGCCTGCAGCCAATCACAACGGTGCCCTCTGAGCAGACTCAGAATAAGAAAGGACAGATTACTGGCCCTAGATAGCTAGGTGCTTGTCTAAAGTATATATTCAGTCAGCCCAAATGTTGGCTTCCTCCCATATATTGAAAAGCATTAAATTCATGAACTTGAGATACCTGGCTTTCTTTAGATAACAAGCAATGTTTTATTGTTCTGACTACCTGGTCTTTGTTGTAAAGCTCCTATATAATCCTAGCTTCTCCCCTACTCTTGCGAGCAGTCCCTCAGAGTGTTCTGAGAGGCGGTCATCCTGCCTCGAGTCCTTCTGACAAATAAAACATAACTCTTAATATTCAGGCTGCACGTTTATTTCAATCAAGTCCCAGAATAGACACAACTCATCAATTGTGTAATGGGACACACTGGATCAGGAACCAAAAGAGTGTAGTAGTCCCTAAGAACTACGGCTCCCTCTTTCTTCCTGTCATTATACAATCCCACCAGAACTCATTACTTTGCTGTCTGCTCCTCTGGCAACCAAACTCAGAGAAGAGTCAACTCAGCAGAGCGTCCTGCTGGGGAGAACCCCTGCAGCAGCACAGCAGGCTGCCTGCCCTCCCGCACGCTCTGACGACTGCTAGTGTCCTCCGTGGAAACCAGGCCAACAGAGCTGTTCCCTACAGCTACAAAGTCCCAAATATTAAATAAAACCTTTCATTTTATACTATATGTTACATATATACCCATCTCTGAAAACAGCTTTGCCAGAAGCCCAAATCTTCAACATTAATCTGCAAAGGCAAATCAGGTCCCCAAGGGAAAACAAGTCTTAAGACGATGCTAAGACCTCCAAAGTCCTCTCCACGACCATAAACCAAACTGCCTGCAGGTCTGCAGCTGCAGGAGGCTACATGTCTGCTTTTAAAGCAACCCCTTCCTGCCCTCGGGTGCTACAATGCCCTTCTACGCCCTCCCATCTCAGGGTAAGAGCACCCACTGCAGAACCTTGCAGGGCAGCACTGACAGGACTGGACAATGAGGATCAGAGCTAAACTAAGCCTTCTGATGACACAAGTTGTCACTCGGTCACTTTACAGATGAAGATATATATAGAGAGAGGTGGGGTGTTATTGTTCAAAGTCACACAGATAAAAAGTGACAAAGTCTATAACTCTGCTCCTCCCTCTGGTGTGACGCCCCAACTGGGACAACCACAGGGTTCTTTCGTGCCTGCCTGACCAGTTCTTTCCTATCACTCATGACCCACCACAGGGTCTGAAATTAGCCTGCATTTGCAGCATCTTTTCCCTCCAGTTTCTCAGGAACAAGGCTGTTCGGGCCACTTTATGACTTCCAGGTCCCCGAAATCTCCGTGCTCAGGCTGCTCTTGCCTGTGCATCCGGCCCGCTGCTCAGAGGCTCTTCCTCCCCTGCAGGAGGACGTTTCTACTCTTCAAAGGACACCCCCTTAGGGGATCCCTCCTCTCGCCCTCAGCTTGGCAGGTGTCCCAGGCCACATCGCGAGATGCCCCAATAGGACTGCATCTGCCCAGGTCTGCTAGTCAGACCAGCAGCCTCAGAGCCAGGGATTATGCCCAGGTCACACTGCAAACCTACTGCCCGCCTCACAGACCCCAGCCAGCAGGTCACCTGGAAGTCACAGCAAGTGCCCCACCCAATCCAGAAGCCTCTTCATTTCCCAGCACCACTGATGACTGGTTTCCAAACTTTGGTCAGTTTCGCACAAAACAACACCTTCTACTGTGTAGCGGGTGGTTTTTGCTTCTGCACCCCATTCTTACTGAAAACGTTAAGGGAAACCAAAAAGCCTCTTCTCAACCCTTTTCTGATGATACCCTCCCACCCACAATATACATATGCTCAAGAGATTTGGATCCACGTGATTTTGTTTCCCTTACGATAAGTGGCTCAAAACACTGCGGGATTATTTTTCCTTTGAGGGTATTAGGACTCAGTTTCTCGGCTTTAATCTGTTTTTGTCTTTGTCTTCTTTGTTCCTAGCAGTTGCCACCTCTTACTCCATTCAGCAGCCTCCCTCCCAACTTCTAGTCTAGGAAATCAGCTGTGATGAGGGGCACGGGGGCATTCACAGAAGATGCAACAAAGGCAAAAAGAGGCTATATAATTTGCCAAAGATATCACCTTCAACCCCCAACAGAGTGTGTCATGTCCCTGTGTTTAACTCTTATTCTAAGCAAGTTAACTTTTTGTAGATTATGTTTATAAAGATGAGAAATCAAAATACATACAAGGACACACATCAACTCTAAGATATTCATTAACTCCACTATTTTGTTTCTATTTATTTTATTTGTATTAAAAAATTAAGAACCCCTGCAACCAATATAGCAAAATGTTACTGGGTTTTAAATACAGAATATAGAGGGGTTAAGTGTGTCATTACTCATCCTTATATGTATGTTCACAGGATAAAATTATTTGAAAGTCTCTCTCCCCTCTCCCTACTCACTACTGGCTCTCACCTGAGATCCCAGACCACACATCTAACAACCTTTCACTTTACCCACAGCTGAACTCATCAGTTTTCCCCCAGAAATCCCTCTGCAGCTTTCCCTCCTCAGAACACAGCAGGACCATCATTTAACTCATTAATCCACCCAGAAACCTGGGCCTTACTCCATCCTACCTTCACAGACAGCTTTAAATCTTTCTTTTTACCATCTAAACATGCCTTCAATCTGTTCGCTTTTACCCACTATCCTACCGCTCAAGTGGAAGCCACCAACACTGCCCACCTGGACTCACGAGTCTCCCAAGTGGCCCCACAGCCACTCTCCCCTACTTGAGACAAATGGGATTGTGTCACTCCCATGCTTTTTGGGCTCTTTTCAGACCCACTGTTCATAGAAGAAACCCCAATTTCTTCACCTTGTGAAGGTGTTTGCCATGAAACTGTCAGCTCATGGAGGGCAGGGCACGCCCTCTCCCCTCAACCCCACTCTCTGGCAGAGCATCAGCTTGGGAGGACCCGCTGAGCTACATCAGCCTGTATCCTAAACCTGGTCTTGGGTTCTTAGCAAACTGCTTCACTTATCCATACATATCCAAGGTAGATAAGAAAGATTTTAGATGTTGAGCTAGACTATTCATTTGGGGATTTTGCACTGGCAACATGCAAGTATATGTTCTAATGTTTGTGTCTTGTTAAAACCACACCCAGATTAAAGGAGTATTTGTGGAATGTCTTCGGAGTAAAAGGGTTCTGTACTTTTACAGATTTTATGTTTTATAACATGAATAACCCGGACAGGGTCACAAATGGAACCGCCTCACAAGTGACAGAAGACAGGTGAGATGCATATAGCAACAGGTCACAAAGATGGTAAGAGCAAAGTTTTTTCTCCAACCCCAAAAAAATTCCTCCAAGAACAGAAAACTCAGAATTTTGAAAGTAAAATACTATCATATAAGGAAAGAAAATAAATAATCCTCTTCATCAGGGTTTCAAGATCTGACTGCAGAGTTATTAGCAGGCTATACTGAATCCTAGCACAGAAAATTCAGATGGACTAGTGGTGAGTAAGTTCCAGGAAAACGGCAGTAATTCCTCCACTTGAAAGAGGACACACACTCACTTGTTCAAGGTGATTGCAAACAACATTCTGCAGAAATTCAGAATATTCAGGCACCGCTTCTAGATGGTGATGACACGGAAGGATGGCTTGGATGCATGCTTCTAACTGAGTCACCGGCATTCTTACACTGCAGGGGGAAACGGAGGCCCTCAGCCAAGAGCAGAGATGTTCCTGTCATGTATCCCAGGTCGTGCCTCGGGGACTCAGTGTCCTGTAGCAGTCCGGCCCCAGGCGAGGACCAGCAGCGTGGCCCACCCAAGCAGGAAGGGCACTGTGCTTGAGAAAGCCCACACCAGATGGGAGCAAGAGTGGCTGGTGGGGTTTTGTGAACCTATGAATGCTCATAGAAAAACACCTGCATACATTCAAGTGATACAATTAACAGTAGCATTCTTTTTAACAAAATTTCAAATGTCAGTGGTAATTTTACCATTCCTTTTCTCTTGTCCCCTGCACTCTGAGACAGGCTTAGGTTCTCTCACACTTGCAGCTCTGATGCAATAGTTGTGAAGTTATTTTACTTTACTGCAAGTGTCTTCGCTCCACGTGTCACTGTGACTGTCGTCTCTTAACACAGTCAGATATCTTCCTGGATCTCTCCATGAGTTCCTTGCTCCTGCTTCTCAGATCCTGAGATAAAGAACAGGTGAAGGCACATGACTGGAAAAGTCAATGTGGACTTGAGCAAAGTCCTCAGTGACCCCCTAGGTGAGTGTTGACCACCCCTTAGCTTCGATTCTCAAAGTTCTGCCCAGGGTGACATCCAGACAGGAGGGAGTCCTGGGCCCAATTAAAAGCTGTGTGGCTTGGGTGCGGGGAAAGGTGCAGGAGCTAGTTCCGTAGCCGGGACCCTCCACACCTCTGCTCCTCTCTCTCCCGAGGCCCCGCTGCCAAGCCCCCACGTTCCCTGATATTCTGTCCTTCTCTTCTACTCTACTTCAAGCCCTTTTCCTCTTCCTTTATTCCCTGATTATCTGCAGCTGGAGAGATTTTTCCATCACAAAATCTGAAAAAATTTCCTGCAGCTGAAAAAGAGGTCTCCAGAGGTCAATGCCCATATGGTGGTTCCCGAAGAGAGCCCCTGGTTAGGGGGACCCTCACCAACACTCACGGGACATCCGGTATGTTACAGGGTCGACCACCCCCAACAAGAGTTTGCTGTGACCCCAAGGCACGCACAGCATCCCTGCTCACTAAAGTGTAGTTGTAATCCGTTATTAAGAAGCAAAAATAAAAAAAATTTCTCATGTTTCTTACTAAAATTATTTATGAGTTAGAAAAAGAAATTGTAAAAGAAAAGAACAAATTTGACTCCATGTTAGATGTGTTCGTTTGGCTTTAAACCTGTACCTTGTTTTCTAGGCTCCGACTTGCTATCTCTGCACCTTTTGTAAAAAAAAGTTGCCTTTAGCCTGAAATATCCAGGACAGCCTATTCTCCGGGCTCTGATCTTTAAGGATATTAGCTCTTCTACACTTATGTACAGATGGCAAGTTGCAAAATAGATAATAACCTTTCTTTCATTTGGAGGTTTTACGGGGGCACCTTAATTTGACCCACCATGGACAGCTGCAGGAACAAAGGATTCCAAGGACAAACAATTCGTACAGCGAGAAGTTTGCAACAACCAACCACATCCCCGCCGCTTTTTAGTATAAAAGGAGACTGAATTCTG
Source organism: Vicugna pacos (assembly GCF_048564905.1). Lineage (NCBI taxonomy): Eukaryota > Metazoa > Chordata > Mammalia > Artiodactyla > Camelidae > Vicugna > Vicugna pacos. Next base: position 3,359,643 of record NW_027328784.1, read on the forward strand.
CTTTGGGGAAGAGAGTTCTACTGGATATCAATATGCCATTTTCTGGGTCTGCCAGATTTTCAAATGAAGTCACTATTCCTTACTCCAACATCTCATCTCCCCATTTATTGGCCTGTCATGCAGCAAGCAGAACGAGTTTGGACTTGGTAACAAAATGACTGCATTAGAGGTAGTATGTCTCCACTGTTTCCTCATTTCCAGTATGTCACAACCTATCAATTTTATATGCTTTTTAACAACATGACAAAGACCTATTACAAGGAATTGATTCCACAGAAATAAAATTATTTCTACTCCCTCAAGACTTTTTTCTTTTCTATTTTATTTTGTTTTGCTTATTGAAAAGAAAATAAAAGTCAAATCATTTTATTTCATGTATTTTTATAGCTACATAATGTAAATACTACAAAAATATTTAAATTGCAATAAAACTTGTTAATATATTTGTATAATGATATATAAACAATCAATGCAGATTAGGAAAGGAGTAGATATTTACTAAAAATCTACTGCACATCCAGTCTTTTACAAGCATATCCTGGAATATAAGCTCTATTATCCAGGGGTCCCCCACCCCCATTCTCACTGCCGATTCCCTTAGTAATCAACTACCAAGGCACCAGCATAGAACCATGCGATCGCTATTTTAGGTATAAATGAATGAATTAGCTCATTCAATTCTAAAACAGAAACCTTAAAATAAATACTGAACTTATTTACAGATAAACAAATTTGGACACAAAAAAGTACAGTTTCTCCCCCAAGACACAAAGATAATAATTGGTAAAGGCAAGATTTGAACTAATCTGCCTGATTATAAAGCTAAGGTGGAAATCCCCTTCGACTGTGTAGGTCCAGCAGCACAGCCCATCACCCTATCTTTGTTCAGATCTGGCTTTAGACAGCCTGAGACAGCACCCCATTCCTATGGAACTCGAGGGGAAACGATAACAATAAGGATTTTATATTCAGTAGTTTCTTAGGTCTCAATTATATAAAGTGTCAGCAGGTCAGCAGAAAACTCTGGGAAATATGAGTGGGTCCAGAGCTTTTCGCTGATAAGAAACTCAATCTATCAGGACAGAGTGACCTTCCCATGAGTGGCCTCATGAACATAAACTAAAGGCAGCTGAAATGAAAACTAGCAAGAACATGGAAGTGAAGCAGGAAGGATCCCTACTATCCCCTGCCCAGTTGCCTCTTCACCCGCGTGGACAAGATGGCAGAAGACCCAGGTTCTTGTCTAAGTTACAACATCATGGATTCTCACCCATAAAATGTTGCAACTCTATGCTGTCTTAAGTCCTTTACAACTAAAATATGATGACACCAACATCTCAGCGGAATGTCTATGTCTCCACTTTCTCTCTTCTATTAGGAGACTATATCTATGGCCACAAACAGAAATTCAATTAAAAACACCATGCACGAAGCCTGGTGAAAGTCTGTGTAAGAGACATTGTTCTCACTCTCTGTGAATGAAAACTCAGAAAAAGTGGACCTTCTCCCTCTGTAAGTGGGAGGTAGACTGATTGTGTGTGTGTGTGTGTTTGCACGCACATGTGTGTGTGTAAATCATATAAAATATATTCTGGGATTTGCACAGTTTTTTTTATGATACTATCATTTCATGAGGATGAGCCAACCTTTAAAGTAATTTGAATCTATTTTTCTGAGAGGCTCTTTTGGTGGAGGATGGGAAAGGGGAAAGGAAAGGAGGAAAGAAGTAAATGAAGCAAAGCTGTAAGAATACTGCTAGGGAAAGGCAAGACATTAATTTTGTTCCTACTTGCATCACACACAAATTAGGGACTGGCTTTCCCCCATGTCTTGTCAAGCACTGAGCTGCAGAAGAACAGGCGACAGCCCATTTCTCACTGAGCTTGTGACTGTATGTGACATCTTATAGACACAAATTATTTAACCTGATCAAACACTCTAGCAGTAGGATGTAATTCTCCTAATTTGAGAGACAAGAAAACAGGAAGTGAAAGACGGTATATAGCTTGACAAAAGTCAGAGGACAAGTAAACTAAAGAGGATGAATTCAAACTCAGATCTGAATGCAGAGTCTGATATTCCCACTCCCAGGGCTGGAAAATCCTTAACACAAGGTTCCCCAGCTCCTCTGCATTGTTCCTGGCACCAAGCATTTCCCATGGCGATGGTCTCCAATTCTCAGACACAGTGCTCTGTGCAGCCAATAACCTCCATTCGACCTTGATCATCTACCTGCCACGCCTACCAGGCTTCACCATACAGGCAGGAAAGCTGGATTTCAAGTGCATACAAAGCCACCCTGGTTTAAGCTGGACTGTTTATCAGCTTTTCCAGCATAAAGGCAGCCATGAAAGTGCTCACAGTTTGTACATGAGCCACACTACCTCTCTCCATCTGTCTCCCCACCTATACTACTTAGCTATGACCATTTTGAGAATCTTGGAAACAAATTTTTAAAAACAGAAAAGAAAGGATTCTGTAACAAGTACTTAATACTTACAATTTTAAATGAGAAGTTACAAAGTGAGTATTTACAAACCGAATCTGCCTTCCTAGGTGTCAGTTTTAACAGTTAAAAAATATAATAGCAAAAATTTCTCACTTAAAAAATTAACAAAAACATCAACAATAATCTGGAATAAACTCAAAAACAATGCCCATGTTGTACATGGAGAAAGTACAGGACTGTACTGAGGGGTAAAGTAAAAGTGTGAAAGTAGAGACATCAACCTTTTGTATGGAGGAAAGCAGTTTTAAAGATGTACGTTCTCGTAAAGATAATTCAAAATTACTAAAAAATCCCATGACAACACTTATCTTTTTTTTTTAACTTGAAAAAATTATATTAGAATTCTTCAGGAATAATAAAGTGATAATACAAGCCAAGAAATTTAGGGATCGAAAAAAGAATCAAAAAATTCACACTGTAATATATTAAATAAATTTTTACAATATGTAAGATATAGTGCTAGAGTAAGAAAGTAAGATTGACAGAAATAAATCATGAGCTCAAAAAGAGACTCTAGTATACATAAGTATTTTTTACAGGTGGGATTTCAAATTAAAAAGCAAAGTATGAATTTAATAACTGTCTTGTTACAATCAGAGAATACCTGGAAAAAACAAATTCTATTCCCGTCAAAATGACCACAAGAAAAATTACAGAAAATGATGTAAATATTAGAAAGTACTAATAAGAGCAAATAAAACTCTTTGCTCATATCAATTCAGCTTCTCCTCACTGTAACAAGTACCATTATCATCTCCATCTTAGAGATTGAAAAAACCTACAGAAGAAATTTATACCATTATAAGAAAGCATTTCTAAGAATAAAACCCAAAAAGAAGACATTTACTATCTTAAGATTATTTTGGGCCACAACAATAATGAACCTACTGAACAAAATGAAAGGCAAGAAATGACAAGTAAAAGCTCTCTGATACATGTTGATGAAGACAAGGGGTTAATGTTCATAATACACATTGAGCTGTCACAAAGCAGCAAGAAGCTCCCCCACTTAAATGTTTGCAAAGGACAAAAGGGATCATTCACTTTTTAAAAGTCAGATGGCTAATGAGTGAAAAATGCTCAAAACCTCACTGGTCATCAAGTGCAAACTAAAATAATGAAAATCATTTTGCTCGTCATATTGGCAAATATGTTTAAAAGATATTATAGCTAGTGTCCATCTTTGAGACAACAAACTGTGAGCGATCTTTTGGAGGATGACATGTCAATGGATATGTAAACTCTGAAAAACGTGTGTGCACACAGGCTGAACTCCACTTTTAGGAATCGTTACATTTAGAAAAAATCAGTTCAAAAAGATGTACTCATCAGAACATTTGCACAGCACTGTTTACAATGGTGGGAAGAAATGCTGAAGTGAAATCATATCCAGCGATAGAGAATTGGTTACATAAGTTATTCTACATCTTTTCATGCCCCACAGGAGAAGGAATTTCAAGATTCACTTGAAAGCATCCTGTGATGTATGAAGTTGTCACATCCAAGGACTAAATTTCCAGAAACCTTAGCTAAAGGAATACTCATACAAGATCACAGGAATGTTTGTACAAGAAGGATGCCAGTCAAACACCCTTTCTGACAGTGGAAAATGGAGAAAACTTAAGTGTTCACCATCAAGACAATGATGCGGTAAATCACGGAGAGCTGTGGGCACTAAAGTTGCAGCGTTTCAGCGTGGTCCAAGGCCTTGTCCACAGTACTCTCCCACGAAAGGTGTCGTTACACAAGAGACCAAACCTGCACATCAGGAGACCCCTTTACTCTATCTGAAAGGACCGGGTGAGTCTGGAGTGGGAGGAGGTCTATGATATATACGTTAGTGAATAAACCGAGCTACAGAAAACATATAGTATGGCCTTATTTTTCAATAAAGCATATATACACACACATATACATAGATTTCTCATATACGTGTATGTATGTGTGTATATATATATGACAAAGGCATAAAGGTCATGAAATATATACTCCACATTGTCAGCAGCTTTTACTCTCAGGAAAAAAGGGGAAGGGAAGTAGGGGACTTTCGGTACCACCACAGTTCTCTTTTCAGAATTTCAATTAAGTATACTTGGAATTTAAAAGTTTACTTAAATACAAAGTAAAATGGACGATGCCTCCACAAAACAGAATGCTATACTGGTCATTAAAAATCATGTCAGGGGAGATAGAATATTGTAGAAAAATGTGTAATAAGCCGAATGGAAAATGGAGGTCTCCACACAGTAAACAGGCACACAGTGCTCACTGGTTTTTATGACAGAGCTGATACACACTGATGAAAAGAACAGAAAATAGATGTTAAAGTGTTAATTATTATCTTTGAGTACTGGGACCAGGATAGACCCTTTTGACTCTTTTTTCAGACTTTTATATTAAATACACATTATTTTTCATCTGAAAAATGCATTTTTAGATGTCTAGTACCACACATTGGAAAAAATACATGAGTAGTTACAGAAACAAATAACTAGGAGACACCGCAGCACCGTCACACAGTGTAGAAAGGGCGATCCTGAATAACACCACGCAGTTACATAAGGACCCACAAAGTGAGAGCACCTGCTGTAACAGGACGCGGCTCCCTTCCATTTGTCAGTTGTGTCTTCAGGGCTGAGGCATTTCTGAGCACGGCCAGTGTCAGTGCTGGTGTCTGGATGGATGCCACTGGAGGTGAGGGCACCTGCAAGCCGAGAGGAAGAACAGAAGTAATCCTCTGCTTTTTCTGTCTTGTTTCTTTGTTACTTTTAAAGAGAGGCGTAAATAAGATAAACTGAACCTTCCTTACTGAAATTTCACTAATGAAGCCATTTTTAAAGTGTTCACAACTTATATTCTGCCTATAACTGTCTTTTCAAAAAAGCCTCATATTTATTAAATGTTAATTAACTCAGTTAATTAACTACATGTTGAAACCTTTTAAAAAACATGAAATGCACTACGTGAAAGCACCACACATGCAGTGACTAACTCAGCTGTCTTTACGGCAGTGCAGTCAGCCCCCACCATCCCGAGACCCTGAACTCCTGATGCTGGGAAGAGAGCACGCTGCTTCCTCAGATGGAGAGAAACGGTAAAAGCATTTTCTGAAATCTACAGCACTGACAAAACATAACTGCTTAATCCCAGGCTCCTTGGAGGCTGTCATTTTCCGTTTCTGGCCAACACCCGTCAATGAGCAGAACCACCCCATTCCCGAGTCATGGGACTCACGTGGGCAGCAGTTTTGGAGAAATTTCCAGTTATAGAATGTTAACCAACTATACATAAAACTCTGAAAAAGAAAAGATGCAATACTCAGATTTTGGAAGACACTCAAAATATTCTCCTAAGTCTTAGTATTTGGAAAGTCTGGGCTTCTCCTAAGCCACTTATTTATTTCACAGCCAGTGAGCATCTCCCACAAACCCTGCTTCCCTGTGTGTGCTGGGAGCCTCAGGAACATTGATGCTGTCTATCTTATAAGTCACAAGGCAGAGGCGTGTGTCTCACGCCTGCAACTCTCACACAGGCTCAACTCCGAGCCTCAATTTGTGAACTTGGCCCCATTTTCTCACCTGTTTATTTGGTATCTGTTCTTCTGTAAGCTGCCTGAAGTGCTTCTTGGAACAAGTCAGAAGAATGAGTGGGTAGAGAAATGGACAGATGGACAGGTGAGAGATGGGCAGAAAAACAGAGAGTCTCCAAGAGAAGGGGAGCAAACAAAATTTCCTATGCAAAACCCTCTTCTAGTCAAGGAAGAAAACCATCACGAAGAAGTGTGAAGAGGCAGGTGGCTTAGGACTGTTTCCTGGATTCCATCAAAAGTCACACCACGTGATGAGAGGGTAGAAGTATAAATAATAAAAGAAAAAAAGCATGCATGTTTGAAAAATATATCTACATTATGTACTTTCTAAAGAATAGATTTATATCAGCAAGGCTCAATAACACAATCTTTGGGTATTTACAGAAGTGAGAATCCCATCTCCAATCCGCAAGACATCCCTTCGGAGCACTGAGGGTCTACACGGTGCGATCATAAAGCCGTAACCGCAAAAGCTGTGCTATCCTGCACTTACGAGGAACGAGCAGCTGTGCTTGGCCTGCCCACGCGCGTCGTTTACAACCCACAGCACCTCTACGGGGGAGGGATGACTAGCGAGCCCTGTCTCTGCAGGAAAGAAAAAAGTCCGGGAGAGGCTAAGCCGACCTACAAGTTCTCCATTTCACAGGACTTGTCACTCCAGAGCAGGACTCGAACTCGGCCCACGTTTGTAACCACAGTACTACCGTAATTTATGTGCTTTTTGTGTGTATAATACATTTGTTTCTGGCATGAAAGTGTATTTAATAAATGATCGGTTGTCTTGTATATTTCATTAGCTCACAATCTTTATATTTTTGAATTGTACTCTTCCCCTGGAGAAATGAACGGAAAGAGCAGTGGTCAGAATGAGGTGGGGCTTCATTCTTTATCTGTTACCTCATCTCATCCAAGTCCCCAAGCAGGGAGAAGGAGCAAATGTTCTCTTCATCTTTTAAAGAGAGGGCTCCAGTGATGGTGATTTACTCAACTCCAAAACTAAGTCTGGGGGAAGGGCACATGCAGCAACGAGAGCAGTATCACCTGTAGGAAGGCAAAAAGAGCTCAGGGGATGGCTCAATGGGTCAGCCTGATTTAATTTTAATTGATAATTCAATAACACACTCTAAAAATACTAGCATGCAATGGATTTGCTCTTTCTTGACATCTAGCAAGTTTCCACAGCCGACATGTAACATTATCATGAACTAGTGAAAAGAAGAGTCCACAGACAAGGAAAATCAATGCCACAGGCAGGCTGAAACCCAGGCTGGAGGAAAGGAAGAGAAAGGGCATATTTAAGAAGAGGGGAAAGTCTGGGAAAAAGACATCATCACAAGGACTCTCAAGCGTCATCCAGCAATCATATAATCATTCTTTCAAGAGAGAGTTACTTAGGTCCTATTTTGTGCGAGATTTTACAAAGGGCAAAGAGAGACCACAGCGTCCATGGTGGCAGCAAGTTGCGGGGCTATAATACAATTCTAATCTTGGTACCTTGCACAATTGTCCTCAGTATAAAGGCAAAAATTAAAGTAAAATAATACTATGTAAACCATACACATTGCTGAAATAAATTAAAGAAGACCTAAATACCTGGAAAGACAAACCACGCAAATTCCTGTATCACATGACAATATTCTTGGGATGGCAGTGCTCCCCAGAGTGAAGCACACATACAACGTGGTCTTGATCACATTCCCAGCGGGCTCCTCAGCAATAACTGACTAGCTTCTGCTACAATTCATATGGGAATTCGAGGGTCTCAGTAACCAAAACGTACCTGAAAGAGTAGAACAAAGTGAGAGGACTTGTAATTCTCAATTTCAAACATTACAACTGTATCTACAAGTGAGATTAGAGGCCATTTTTAAGGTATTATTGTGTTTATCCTTATTTTCTAAATTCTGTACAACGAATATACCTGTTAGAATAAGAAAAATAAAAACTAAAGTATCTTTTAAAACATGCACACCGATTCATTCATTGGGGAAAATTATTTTAACTATAAAGAGGTAAACAAATATCTAGTGAAAAAGGACCACTTAAAAACAAGTCTGCATTTACAATTTTCATAAATTGAAAACTGAAAAGCACAAACACATCAAATTTCTAGGAAGACTGGTGAAACATATTAATAATTATTTTCAAAAATTCTAATTGCACAATGAAAACACAAGAAAGAGAAAATCGTGATTGACAGGAAACTGCGAACACGTGGAGAGCAAAGGCCTTGAAATCACTGTTCCTTTAACTCTGCTACTAGCTCAATAGGAGAGGAAATTCCTCACTGAAGGGACAGTGGAATCCCATGCATAAGATAGGATACACAGTACAAACTGCAGTAGTATCGGGAGTGAATATGTTAGAAGAATTCTGAAGTTACAACATTGCTGAAAAACTATAAAAACACTGACAGACAGATTAAAACACACAGTCATACATATTATATAGAAACATGAACTCTGCTCCCATGTTGCATAGAAATACAAACATATTTGTTCATTTATGGGCACTGATTACTTTATCCCAGGTAGAATATTTCAACTAAAACAAATAATCAATATTACACTCCTATTGTCAAATGTACTTGATAACTTACTCTGCTATGTAACCATATGTGTCTAAGATAGATCTAAAATTATTGAAAAAGAGCTTTGTATGGTTTCTTGAATTCTTCTCAAAATTCCAAGCTTAATTTTAAAATAGATCTGAGCAGTATTTCTATATTATCTTTTCCCTTGTGAAATGAACAACACAGTCTGTTGTCAAAATTCTGTCCTTACAATGATTCACGAGCACCATATCCTCACAAAACTGCTGGACAGCAAGTTACTATCCAGACACTGTGACCAAATAAATGAAACAGAAGGAAGACAGTGATCCTATTCTGGAGGGCTTATAGTCTGTGTCAACACTGGGGTTTTTACTTGATTGGTTTGATTGGGTAGCAAAATAAAATCAATCAAGTATTTTCTTTGAGCATTCTATAAGTCATGACTGTTTTTAGTGTCATTAGCAGGAAAGACTTAAGCATGACTTGGTTAGGTCAACTAGCAACAATCATCACTGGAGAGTGAGTAATAAAGAAGTTAACTGATAGCAATGCTTCTGCCTACATGAGACCTAAAATAAATCTACACTGATATCCGAAAGGAAAATAAGGAGATGAGGTCCCCAATGAGAAAACAAACTAACAAGAAATCAAAAAATGAAAGTCATTTTCATTAACGATTCCAGGCAGTAGTGGAGCATGGTGGTGAAGATCACAAATGCTGGGGACAAACATGAGGGTCTGAAATCCCACAGCACTAGGTAGATGTGACACTGATATTTCAGTGAAATTTTCTGCATCTCAGTCTCCTATCCATAGACTGGGGACAACAACTGCACCCATCTCCTATAACGGTCCTAAGAATTAAGTTATTTTATATATAAAAGCTTAAATAAAATACCTCAGAGTTTAAATAATACCCCAAAAGCACAAGAAACAAAGAAAACAGAGACAAATTGCAGTTCATCAAAATTTAAAACTTTGCTTCAAAGGGCACCATCCAGAAAGTGAAACAACAACACAGAGGAGAAAATTTTTTCAAATCACTTATCTGGCAAGGAATTTGTATCTCAAAATGAAGAAAAAAAAACCCTACAACTCAACAATAAAAAGGCAACTCAATTAAAAGGTTAATAAAGTATCTGAAAAGGTATTTTTCAAGGAAAATATACAAATGTCCATAAAACACAATGTAATGATGTTCAATAGCATTAGCTGTAAGGGAAATCAAGTCAAAACCACTAGGAGAAACCGCTTCACACTCACTACAATAGGGTATAATAAAAAAAAAAGCATAACAAGCACTAAAGAGGACACAGAGGAAGCGGAGCACGCAGCCCTTGCTGGTGAGGATGTAACACAGCGTGGCCACTTTGGAAAACAGCCTGGCAGGGCCTCAGAGAGTTGAACATTTCGTTTCTGACTTACCCAGCAATTCTGCTCTCTGGGCACACACGTAAGAGAACTGAAAACAAATATCCACATAAATAATACCACATGAGTGTTCACGGCGACATTACTCATCACAGCCAAAAACAGAAACAACCCAAATGCGTATCACCTGATGAATGGGTAAACAGTGGGGCCCAGCCATAGAGTGGAATGTTATTCAGCAATAGCATAGCATAGAATAGTGACTAAGGCCACAACATGAGCAAATATTGAAAACGTTACTCAGTGTGAAAGAAGTCAGTCACAATAGACGTTTCCACTTATATGAAGTGACTCGATTTACATGAAATGTCCAGCACAGGCAAATCCACAGAGAGAAAAGTGGCTCCTTGGGGCTGGGGGAGGATGGGGAAGATGGGAATGTCTGTTTATGCATACAGGGCTTCCTGTTGGGGGGATGAAAATATTCTAAGATTGAATGGGATGCACAATTCTGGGCATAGAGTAAAAACCGATGTACATTTTATGGGTGAATTGTATTAAAACTCTTAAGAACAAAAGGACCTTGGGCCAGTATCTTCCATAGTAAATGCAAATTGCTAACTTTTATTAGAGGAAAAAGAAACTGCTCTCAGCATGAAAGCAGGAGATCAGCAAATGTGAGTTAACCGAAATTGGACAAGAGCATTTCACTTGAAACAGTTGCTGAGTGTACACGAAATATTCAGAAATAGGAAAATCACCTTGACATCACGAGGAAGCATTCTGTTTCAAATACAGATCAAGGATTCGGCAAGCCCAGCTGCCAGAAATGACCAGAGAAGAAACCTGGTTTATAAAACTAGCACCAGAGACAACAAGGAATGGTGATGAGGAAAGCAGGCGGCAAATATCTGGAACAGTTCACTACAAATAATTTCTCCACCAAAAATTGAAAAATAAAATGAAAGTGATGAAATGCTCTGTTGACATCTCGAGAATGGGCTTCCTTCTGTGCTCGACTGTTCTGTAACCCCGATTGAGAGACTAAGGAGAATCAGCATGGCTCCTGGGGGTCCCCAAAGGACTGCCCACCAGCACGCTGACCACCATCACATCTGCCAGGTTTGAATTGCAGAGAAGAGACCAAGTTCTGAAAGGCACAGGAAATATTGACAAGGGAAGAAAACGCTGAGGTCTGTCCTGGGACAGAGGCCCTCTGAGCAGAGGCCAGAAGGCTGCAGGTGAACTGCAGTAGACCTGGGGCAGGAAGGGATCACGGGGGAGCATATCTCAATTCTCTTCTGTCTCTGCCTCCGGTAGGAGAGATAAAGCCTGCATCCTTCTCACCTGGAACTGTGGGTTCTGGCTGGAAGAAGTCTTACTGACAAGGAATGATTATTCAAGACTCTGTGGAAAAAGTCAAGAAATCGAGAGGGATTAGGGAGCCATCTCCATAAGAATCTCAAATGCTCCCATATTTATAGGGTATAATCAAAGGAAAACTTCGTTAACAGTTGTGAGATAGTAAGGAGGAAATTCGGGAAAGACAGGATGAGGCAGAGATTGTAGAATACACAATGAGTACAAAGGATTAGTGTATCTTTAGGGAAGTCATGGGGTGAGGGGAACAAGATACATTTTTAGATATGTTCATTAAAAAGCAGACCACCAGACCAGCCAGGTCCTTGTTTTGGGGATAATACATTATCTAACAACACACAAGCCCAGCGTTTATAGCTGAGGGTCTCGGTCCTTGCTTTACAACCAGCAGAGTGCTATCTAAAACCTCAACTACACAAGCAAAGCATTGTCTCTGCTTTTTAAGGCAAGGCGTCTGGAGTGAGGATGCACAGGAACTTGCTTGTAAAGCAGTATCAAAGCATATTTTTTCTTCTTAAAATTCAGAGGCGACTGGGGTGTGTTACAATTTGTTAACCCAATCATCTGCTTCCACATGGAACCATTATGGAGGACACCCTAGGATGAAAATCCTGGATGTGGGTCTCTTCCTGCCATCTTCAGCCACTCTATCAGGGTCTAGGCACATCCGTGAATAACGATCCTACAGTACCACTCACTCTCTTAACTCCTGGTGATTGAAACTTAATTTTAGCTCTACACAACTTAACATAGAAAAGTTTCAGCAATAAAAGATATAATATTCCATTTATATCTCATCATATTACTGATTTTCTGATTGCTCTAAGCTGCTTCTACTTGGTAAAGCACCTCATTCTGAAGCTGAATTCAGTAATTTCCATTGTGCATTTCTAGCCAGTTTGGGCTCGCTAACTTCTTTTGGTCAAATATCGATATACTTAATTGATTTCTTTGTTTATCAATTTCAACCAGGAGGAGAGGGAGTGTCACTCTTTTCCTCAGCCCACCCTCAACTCTTTTCCCATCAACTCAGTCCTCCTGAAAACAAAACAAAGTATTTTTTTCCCTTCTACTCTTTCCACAAACCCAACAGGAAACATCAGCCTGGAGAAAGAATTCAACACAAATGTTAAAACAAAAATCTATAAACCTGAAACAATACCATCTCCGAATCATGATACACAATGACATGAGAGTAAGTGTGTCAGGCACAAAGCATGAGGGAGCCTGACTACCTGATTTCTATTCTTCAAAGGAAGGAAGGTTTTCGTATTTTTTATTATCATTCTTGGTCATTGTTTCTGATTATGCCAAAAAATAATTTATGAAATAATTATGCACTGCAATAACTGATTTTTATTGTATCAATTTTAGAAGGCATTCAGAGGGGATAGGAAAACCCACCTCTGTAAAAAATGCAAAATTTCTTCCCCTGTTAAGAACACGTATACAAAATGCAACAGAGAATTCAAATTCTTGTGGAGAGGAGCAAAAGACACAGAATCAAATCAAAGTCATTACAATGAGTCAATTTAAAATTCACTGGACAAACATGCTCAATGCATACAAATAATTTTAAAGGCACACTGCAAACCATTCACTTAATGATCTGCAGGCTAGAGGAAGAATTTCACTCTTTAACAGACAACAGAAATCAATAGGGTGCCCCACCAAACAAAGAGCAGTGAACAATCAGGTTTTTAACAGTTCTGAGAAATCAGCATGTTCTAAAGATCAAAATCCAGAAATTTTAAACATTCATTCAAACCACAATGAAAAAAGCACTTAAAGAAAAAAAAAAAAAAGAAAGTAAGCACATAGATCATTGCAACAGAACAATGAGAATTTCTTGTACCGCTAGAAGAAAGAACAGGCTATAGCCTTTTACTTGAAAAGAGACTACTTTTAAAAATAACTGCTAAAACACATTTCATCATTCATGTTGCATTTAAAAATCTGAGGTACATGTATCTGATCAGAAAAGCAATTCTGAGTAATAGTATGTTACAATTCAGTGCCAGTTTGCTTTAGAAGAAAAGAGAAAAGTTACTGTTTCTAATTCTGCACAAAGTTTAAAGAACCTCCCTGCCTCTATCTCCTCCCATTTCCTAAGCTCATGCTCCCTAATCCTTCTGAAACAAGTATGAGAAAGTCTTATTCCCAATATGCCAAATGACAACTGAATATCAATTTATTAGTGTAAATATATGCCAACACCTTGAAATGGAGGAGAAAGGTATCAGAAGTCTATATGGAATTTCTTTCTACCTTCCTGAAATCACACACACCAACGTTCACACAGACACAGACACAGACACAGACACATACCCCCTGGATTACTGGGCACTTCACAAGCTTAGTACTTACAACTTGTAGAAGGTAACTTTGTAGTTACTTTAAAATACAGAACTGTCAGCTTTTGAAAGCCTTCATCATCTGCTAAACCATCTAAATATCAAAGAGACCCAATTAGCCTTCTCTGTAGAATGTAATTTCCCTTGATGGCAAAACAGTCTCTAAGAAGTACTGGATCAAAGATTCGTGTTTATCACTACCTATGATCGTTTTTAAGCACATTAACAGATTCAGAAATGTATGTCTCAAAAACATTTATTCCTATTGAAATAGTATACGTGTTCAATTGTCTATACAGTGACTAGGTCCCATGATGGTGTTTAAGAGCTATTTTGTGTATAGCAATATTTACCTTCAAGTGCAGAAAAGGAGGGTGTGTATTACTCAGTTGTAGAGCACCTGCTTAGCATGCACAATGTCCTGGCTTCAGTCCCCAGTACCTCCAAAAAAAATAAATAAAAATAAGTGCATATTTAAAAATAAGAATAAAGTTATAAAAAATGCAGACTAAAAACCACTGCAATCTAGGTGCTACAATTATACTAAAAAAACAAGTGTTTCTATCAAATATTAACTATATGCCAATCACAGAGACAACCAAAAGTCACACCTGAAGCATCACGTGTGATTCTCAGCAACCCTACTAAGTAGACACGGATGAGAAACCCGGCTCTGCGGATGAGGAGACGGAGCTCGGAGGAGCCGGGGACGCTGACTGTCCTGCTCCCCGTGACACCGCGTCAGCCCAGGGCAAGCGCTGACAGAGCTGCACTGAGGGGACACCCAGCTGCATGGAACCTTGGGGCACTGGGGAGTCCCAGAAAACACTAAAAACTTTTCAGTGAAAAACCAGCTAAAATATATTACACTGTGCTGCATCCTTTAAACAGGGAAAGTGACTGAGACCTTTTTGATGCCTCCGTGTCCTTTCTGCCATTATCAGTTACTTGCCCTCACAGTGCGACCAGTGATGATCTGGACCCCATATGAAGTGCACTCAGATGGAAGACCTTTTAAAGCTGGTTTATGAAGTTTGTAAGACTGTCTATGACTCACAAAGGCGGTCATTCATCACTTCTCACCGGTGTGGACGTACCACCTGAAATCACTCCTTTCTGCTTTTTAAAATCCCTTCATCTACTCCAGACTTTTCAACAGCAAAGAAGTAGCTCAACCACAGACAGTGGACAGCTTTTCACCAAATGGACTCGAACAGCCCATCTGACAACCTGGAAGCCCTTGTCTTCTATTAAACCCACTTCCAGGTACTTCATCATTTTCTGATTGGTGGACTCGGCCTCTGACTGGCCTACTCAGAGAGCTCCCAACCTCACATCCAGGGGTGGGAGAGGACCATGCTGTTGGGGGAAATCAGTGAGGAAGCTGGACATCCTCCAGCCACGTCTGCACGGGTAGAAGTGCCTCAACGTGCTCAGAAATTATACCGTCATCATCCCTGGGCTCCCATGGACTGGTTTCACATTAACCAAGCTCATGAGACACTGATGCAAGGAAACCAGAAACTTAAATTTTTAATGTAACAGAAGACGTGAATCTATGAACCAGACTGAAATATCAGAGTTCAACCATGAGTACATTTTCTCCTCCACGGCCCAATCACGGGCAGGCAGTCACATGGCAAGCATGGACAGAAACGGAGCAGGAAGGGTTTCTAGATTAATTCAATGGACTATATTTCTATTATACGAACAGATCTACTGCCCAGAAGTCAATTAACGCCAATCACGGTGCACTCTCCGTGGACAGCGGCCAAGAAATGACTATGAGCTCCTGTGTAACACTCCTTTCCCTGTCCTTTCTAGGCTAACTGATGCACAGAGGTATAAAGATTCAGGGATGTCGATAATGCTAAACACCCAAAGCCCATCTCTGGGAACCTCAAAACCAGACAGCCAGGGTTTAAATACCAGCTCTGCCAATTACTAGTTCTGTGATTTTGCCAACTTAATTACCCTCTGTGTGCCTCAATTTCCACACTGTAAAACTGGGATAACAATCAAACCTTCCTTACTCGCTTGTTGAGAAGATTGAAGGATTCATTTCTGTAAAATGCTCAGAAAAGAATGTAGCACATTTTGGGTGTTCAACAAATGTCAACTTAATATCAAATTGTTTTACAAGTGTCCCCTCTAATCATCTTATCTGTTTCCTGGCTAGCCTAAGTCCCAAATAAAATCCTTATTTCTCCTTTTACACACTCTTGGGGAGCACCCTTATGTTCCATCCAACCACCTGTTTAAACTGAGGGAGTGGATGTCTCCTAACCACTCCTCTGGGCCATGGAGGGTGCTTCTCCCTTCACACCCCTGGCCCCTGGCCCACAGCTAGCACTCATTACACTAACAGAGTGAGGTGTGAGTCCGGGGAGACAAGCAGGGCATATGAAACCCTTCCTTTCACTCCAGTGTTGGTCACCATTGGGAAGCACGCGGGATGCTCAGCTCCATGTCAGGAAAGCCCTGTGCATGAAAGGGCAGGTCTTCTCAAGGGAAGGCTCGCTGTGGCCCAGAGCTACATGGGACAGGGTGAGTCTGTATTTCTGGGACACAGTATCATGACACGCATTTTCCCACAGCCTTGAAGTTCATGGAGAACGTGGCTTCATCAGTAACAAAGAAGACATTTATTGCCTGTCTACTCTTTTGTGTCATCTCTCAGTAGGCTGCTGGAGACAACATATGTATAAGTATTGGATCTCCTTAAACCCCAAAATATATGAAGTAACAAATAATTCTGTGGCTTAACGTTGGTTTAGGGCGACTGTGTAACAGTTCTGACTCTGCTGATGCTAAATTATGGGTATAGGAACTATGGAACCTCCTCAAATATCTTTCATCATAAAACCATCTCTTCTTATTTTCCTGTTTCTTAGTAATTGCCAAAGACTCTCAAATGATGGCTTCACACAAAACAGCAGTTAAAGTTTAAGAGCCCTCTTGACATACACACTGTGGTAAACACTGCACATATTTTCTAATTCTCACAATTCTACAAATCAGATACGAATGTCCCCATCTCACAGACGAGGGAAAAACTCAAAACGAACTGACTCAGGCTCAAGTGGCTCAGTG
This sequence comes from Vicugna pacos, assembly GCF_048564905.1. Lineage (NCBI taxonomy): Eukaryota > Metazoa > Chordata > Mammalia > Artiodactyla > Camelidae > Vicugna > Vicugna pacos. Next base: position 3,376,493 of record NW_027328784.1, read on the forward strand.
GCAGCGCGTGCAGGCAAACCATATCAAAAACTACACCCCTTCGTATATGTACCAAATCTCCTACCACCAATTAACACACAGCGGCGGGGTCAAAACTCAGGGAACTCAATACACTTTTCACCTTTAAGGTCCTCCAGATGCCGCTTCTAGCTGTTTTATAAAATCCCGGCTCACTGGTTTCTAACACTAGAAGAAAAGCCCGATTTTGCTATTGTTTGCACAGCAAGTCTGAAATGTTCACAGTGAGATGACAGAATAAATCTAAGATATAAGCAGAATAACTTTTCCAGTTAGACAGACATAATGGACATTGGGCTATTCTGAAGCATTAAGTAAAGTAATCAAAATAAAATAACGTTGTTTAAGCCTCCTTTTACAAACAGGAAAGTTAAGACTGTAAGTAGGTGCAACAGTGCCACCTATGGGTAAAATGACCTTCCAGGTTACCAGGAAAGATGCAACACAAAAATTGCCTGTAGGATCAGTAACGAGAATCAGATAAATAAAACTTATATAGCACATGCTGCACTTTGATTCGGGGGAAAGGAGGGATATTCAGTATTTAATCTGATATTGCTAATACTCCTGAATATAAACAGAAGATATAGGCTCATGGAAACTCATCTTAGAAGAGGAAAGAATCCAGTTCAGCCACTTCATTTTACAGGAGGGGAAACTGAGACATGGGATCTGTCCTCCTGGCAATCAGCAGCAAAGTTCTCCTATGCCTCATGTCTTGCACTGTAGCAAAAACCAACAGATCTGTACTAGGCCTATATTCATAAAATTCACGTTTGTATTTTTCCAACAGTAGGTTATCTAAGTATCTTGCAAAATACTAAAAGAGCCAGGATATCATACAATTTTGTTGCCATACAAAAACATTTATTTACATAATAAAACAGCATGAGCTTTATTCTCTCTATTAAAAAAGTGACATGTCAAATCAATGTTTTGATATTTTAAACCTGTTAAGAATGTAGAAAAAAATCAAAATTTTCTTTAATCACAAAATAGAGGAGTTTATTCCCTGAAAATGATCAATATGGATTTTACTAAACTTAACGGATCTGGTCAGAATCCCACGAATTTAAATGTCTGAGTGGATGGTTACACGGCAACATAAATTCTGATTTGTAACAATACATATTCTGTGTAAATAATCTTCAAGGTCATCTGATTAAGGCAATTTAACTAGTCCCTGTCTCACTAGAATGATACAGATTTCATTAAAACTTCATACTACACCAAAAAAAAAAATGAATCCTTGTTACTTTAAACCATATTCAAATATATCATACAAATACATATTGAATATGTATCAGAAATAAGCGACACTCTTTAGTATTCAGAGTTGATCCTTCTAAAATATCTGTCATTGTGACAGCACACTTTTATTAAGCACCTCTTGGGTTCTTTGTATACAAGGCATCTACCTCTCACAGTCAGACAAATTAAACGATATTACTCAAATTTCACAAATGAGGAAATGTACTTAAGCCATGAAAATAAAGTACATATTCATCAACAGGAAAGAAAAGAGTAAAGACTTTTCTTACAATATTCACTGACAATCTTTTCTTCCATATTAAAACTACATAAAACCAATTCAGTCTTTGTAAGTATTTCTGTCAAAAAGGGCCACAAGAGAAAAACAAGCAACATCATTAGCAGTGGTTGGACTTTAAGAGCTCACTTCTCTTTTGCACTATAATTATTTTTAATGTTTTGTTTTTAGTGCTTACAGAGCACTAAAATAAAAAAAATAACTTTTTATGTAATTACCTGAGAATTAAAAATTTGTGAAAATGAACAATTTTAATTTCTGCCACTCTGTCTCAACTTCTCAATGGTGTCTCTCCTTTCAAGGCCTCATCAGTCTGAGGTCACTAAACTCGGCCGTTTATGGAGTCACAGGTGTTCGGGTAACCACTTAACGGGAGGCTGATAAGAGGAGCAATTAAGAATGCATTCTGTGCAGCCTGGGTTCCAGCACCGAGCTAGCCACAGCCTGCTGCGTGTAATTGGGACAAGCTGCTCCATCTCTCAATCCCTCAGCTGCAAAAAAGGAGACACTGATACCTACAATCAAACACCTGCTATGAATTAAAACATGAGGAAAACATTTTAGCCTTAGGTAGGTGTCCACTCACAGTGAGTTTGGTCATTATGATGATGAGGATGGCTGTTAACAAATTAAGCTAGACCAAACAGGAGAAATCCCCTTAAAGGAGAAACATTTTAAGTCAATGAGCATTTCTTTTTGGATGAATTGCAGAATATTCTAATGATTTTTTAATAAACCAAATTTTGTCCATTAATTATAGATTTACAGGTTCATGGACAAGTCTCCAGAAAAAGAATTAGAGGCCTCTTACCTCTGTAAACTAAGAAAGTAAATTTTAACAAAAATCACGGAGGAGATTATACCTCATTTGGGAGAGTAAGTGCTTAACATGCATGAGGCACTCAGTTCAGTCCCCATTAACTCCATTTAAAAACATGGTTTTTTAGGAAATGGAAAATTAAAGCAAAAAGATGGAGGAATACAGAATTTTTTAGAGACTCATCTCAGATTTAAGATGGGGAAGAAACCATCCATTTCTCAGAAGAAATCTTGAGGACTATGTAAACTGGATCTGAGATGTCTAGTCCTTTAACATTATTCAAGAATTCATATTACCAAGTCTTAAAATTACCTGATAACGCACAGTGGTGATACTGATCATAACAGCTTCCATCACGGATCGAGCTCCGGCTAGGACTGCTCTGTTCTGACATCTCTGCCCCTCAGGCCTCACCAGGCTGAGAGCACTAAATTCGGTCATTCAAGAGCATCTTTTGTAAGTCCTCCATTTGTGCTTCTGACTCTCCCCTCACCAGCTCCTCTGAGGGAAGCACTGTTATCATCTTTCCCACTCACAGATAAGGCCACTGAGGCACAGAGACTAAACTCGTTCCAGGTCACATTGGCATTAAAGGAATTCTGTATTTCTGCTGTTTGCTTTTGACAAAGGAATCTGAGATATCAATTCAAGGCAGAATGTTAAATAATCAAGTCTGTCAGGTCTTCACCTCAAAGAGCAGATAGTATAAATTCCTGATGTAGGATGAGGCTGCCGCCACAAACTGACTCAGCTTGAAATTAATATCCAAGATGAAGCAGCGGATACACGTAAATATTCACGATTGTCAAGTCTGCTCACGGGTCTGGGCCCTTCACTGCCTGAACGGGGGTGAAATCCCCACCCGTGTCTGGGAGAGATGCACGGTGCTTCCCAGGCTCAAACAGGCTTCACGGGCTATTTCCTCCCACACACTGGCCTCAACGATTAAAAGCTCTCAAGGTTTTTACACCATGCAAAACAAAAAGACATTTCTGCAGATGGAGCACTTTCTTAGGCTTAAATCTTTTTTTGCCTACACTCACCCAGGGGGAAAAAAGAAACATGACTCTGCAAAGTCTCTGACCCTCACCACTCACAGGAGTAGAACAGCCACAGCAGAAGATGGCTCTTCACATTGCAGGATGAGAACAAAATAAAGATGCCCCAACAACAGGCACTCCCAGACACAGCGCTCAGCAGTCTTCTGCAAACTCACGGTTGTGTAGCACCCATCACCTTCTATTTCCAGAACACTTCATCACCCCTAAAGAATCCGCCTATCACTAGCAGTCACTCCCTAATCCCCCTCCAACCAGCCCCATCCAGCCATCACCTGCTCTCTGCCTCTGCATGTGCCTTTTCTGGGCATTTCAGATCACTGAAATCAACAATATTTGACCATTTGTGTCTGCTTCCTTTCAATTAACAAGCTGTTATCAAGGCTTGTATATTTTGAAGTGGTATCAGCATCTCTTTCTTTTTTTTTTTTTTGAAAACGTTAAAGATTATTAGAAGGTGGTAAGCACTATCAAAAAGAGTAGAGTGGAGCATAAGTGATTGGGTTTCAAAGGGAAAAGTGTGGGTTGAACAGTCAGGGTGGACTTCCAAAAACAGGTGGCCTTTTTCATTTTCCTCTTTTTTTTTTCTTTTTTATTCACTCTTACGTGTGAATAATCTTCCACTACATGGAGATACTACATTCTGTTCATCCATTCAGCAGCTATGTATGGACGAGTTCCAGAAAACTGAGTGTAAGAGTTGACTAGCATGGATGGCATTTAAGCAAAGGGCAAAATGTGCTTTCAAAAAAAAGCCAACAAACAGAGGCACAAGGAAATTCAGTGCGTTTCTGAGCAAAGTGCTTGCTTGCTTCGGCAGGACTACCGTGCAGGACTGTGGCGGATATTGGCAGGAGTCACGGTGTGGGAGAAACATGAGAAGACTCCCCACTGCAAGTAGCTCAGACAATTCTCCTCCCTCATCCTGTATTGTTAGAGCAATGTTTCTAGGTTACTCTTATTTCAAGTAATAGCACTTTAACTGCACATCTGATCATCTCCATCAGACCACCTTTCCTCCAAGCAACAGAAAAGCATTCAATGACCTGAGCAGCTCCAGGACATAATGGTGATGGATTAGGGAGTCCTGCAGCATTCCAGCCTGCAGGCACAAACCCCACATGTGCCCTGGTGATGTCCAGAAAATAAAATGCATGGAAATATCTCACTGTTTTTACACGACATCTGCCCTCAATTTGCCCCAAAATCATGCTCGCAAAGCACTAATCAACCCTCTCAATACAAAAATAAAAAAGCTAAGAAGGCAAATTTAGGCTCTTTCATTGAAAACCAGCAACCATCACTGCCAGTATCTGAGCTGGAATGCTCCTGACTTTGAAAACCACTGCGCAGTTACTTTTCAAGCGTAAAACTCATATATGTATTCCATGTAGATGATATTGCAGTAGGATTTTTCTTTTCAAAATTTCCACTTGCAACATTAGCACAAGAAAGTTTATGTATAGGCTTTAAAAAATCAATTATCCTCCACTTTCTTAATTTTGAACTAATTATTATTTTATAAATGTGGCTATGCTGCGTATTATAAACCGTTTGATTTCTGAAAACAAGACCTTTATGACCTCACTATTTCAGAGAAAACTTTAACGATTCTTTGAGAGGTGGGGCCTGGGGCGCCCACTATCAGCTCTTTAAATACTGACAAGGATGTGCTATGAAGTAATGCAAAGGCTCTAACTCCACATTAGCTCAGAAAGCAAAGAAACTACACCAAAGACTTCCTTAAATATTTTATATATTTCTATTCTTTTGAATATTAAAGTTCTTAAATGATATGATTTTTTTGAAAAAGACAACAGCTGTATTAAATTTCCTCTCACCAAGAAAGCAATCTTTATGAAGTAAAAAACCCCTATGGAAATCGAAATGACAGGACGTTTCTAGCTAAGTGAACATCCAGATCTGAACACAAACCTAAATCCGATCAGATCTCACTCGAAGGAGCTCTACAAAGTCCTGGGCAACCCTGGAAATTAGCTCTTTTTTTCCAAATGTTGGCTGAGCTAAGATCATCACACTAGGCAGGGAAGGAGAGAAGAGGAAAATCCACCTGGCGGCCTCCATCAGTTTTCTTCCAGCCACAAAATGCCTCTAGGTCGGCCCGCTAACAAGTCCCCCAATAAGGAAAGCCGGCATCCACACTGCCCCTGCCATCCCCAAGTAGCCCCGATGCCCATATCCCAGCCTGTGAATGGTCTTCTAATGATCCCCCAGTTGGTGGCACCCACCCCCTCTTCCCCGCTATACAAACACAGAGAGCCACGGCAGCCTTCCCAAATCACAAATTTGATTACATCAACCCCCACTTCAAACCCTTTAGAGGCTCCCTGTTAGAGTTCTAGCCCCACCCCAGACCCTGCTCGCCCATCCTCACCTAAGTACACAGGTCCCCAGTGACCAAAGGGGCCCCTGACCTGCTCCTACTTCCCACTTGCTCCAGTCTCATTTTGACTGTTTCCCAAGGAAGCCTTCCCTCCCTCCAACCTCCACAATTTGTTCCTCTCTTCCTAGAACATTCTAGGCTAAGTCAACTTCTGACAATGCTAAGCTCTCAAGAATCAAATACATTTTGCTTACTAAAGTGGCTACACGCTCTCTCCCCTAGACTCACAGAAGTGCATGTGTAATGTATAAATGAATGACCGGTTGGGTCTCAAAGGGACAGACATACCTGCTCTCGCCCGTCCCGATCCTTCGGTCTGTAGAATATCAGAAGCAAAACCAGAAGTACCTTTCCTGAGGGTCACTTCTGTTGACACCCTTCACTGCCTACTGTGTCAGTTCTAGTAAAACTCAACTTCTTCCAAAGCCCTACATCCCGGACTCTCTCCAGTGTCCTCCCCAGCAGGGGCTCCCTCCACCCTGGACTGCACAGGGCACTCTCCCCGGGTGCCCACGCCAAAAGCCTCCAGGCCTCTGCCCGGGCTGCACCTGCGATCTGAGACACATTCTTGACTCCTTCTCCTGGCTGACTCTTACTCTGTCCTCACAACTGAATGTAGAGCCCATTTCTTCCAGGAATTCCTCTCCGATAATGTCCTTTAGGTCTTGTCTGGTCTCTATCTATAGCAGCAGTACATGGTGACCAACTGGGTGTTTGCCCGCTCCTTTGAGACCACGAACACTTGGGAACCACGTGGGAAGGAGTGAGAGATTACAAGACGGTTGAGGGAAGCAAAAAGCAGAAATCACAGTCCAAGTCCCAAATTCAAGGATACTTTCTCAGAAAAAAGTATAAACTATTTCACACGTGTGCAATTTGGCTACTATTTTTGTGGCTTGGGGACAGCAAGAACTTGGTGTTCTAGTCCAAAACCTAGGTTACATGCAAAGAAATGTATACATTCATATCCAAAGGAAACAAGAGCTGCTCAACAACAGTTTGCAGTTAGAACTGAAAGGAACTTTGATAAAGGCAATCTCTCTCTCTCTCTCTTCTTTCTTTTCTGGCATCATATAATTTTAGAAGTATTTGCGTGACTAACAGACGTCTACAGCCCGTGATTCTGCACTGAAGTGTTTGGGGCTGAGGAAGCCCAGATTAGATTCACTCTGTAAATGCAATCACACCAACACACTGATAGGTGCCGTGTGGTGAAACTGATGTTCCAAAGCAGGCAACCTTATTCGGTAAGAGAACTCTGAATAGAAAGGAAGAAATGCAATGTCCTATACTGAATTTCATTTGCTATATGGGCCATTAACTGATAGTATATCTTGACTAATGAAACCCAAAAATAAATTGTCAATGTCGGTTTTCTTCATCTGACCATTTTATGCTAACTTCGGATATTAAATCCTCACTCCATACGGAAGCTCAGGCCTATGCTGCAGCACAGTTACACCCCGTGGAAGAAAGCCGACCAAGGGAGAATTGGAGAGTTTCCCTTTAGAAGCTGCGAAGTGTGGTTTTACACCTGTATATCATTTGCAACCACATCATCGACAATGGAGTTAGACGTTACCTCTGTGGGGCGAAAAGCACTGCATGCTTCAGAACCATCAAAGAACGCTGAGCTTTGTGAAACAGTCCTGAGGCACTTAAATCATACTTTTTCTGAAAGGCTCCAAATCTGACCCACTTCACCATTCCAGGTATAACAGGGAAGTACTGGAAACAGTAGAGAGAACATGCCCTTGAAGTCTGACAAGGCTCTGCTTGAATCCTGCTACAGCATTTATCAACCTCTAAACAAACCAATTCCTTAACCCCTCTGAGAAGGCTTCCCAATCCCCAAAAGGGGGCTGTCAGCGCCCACCTGGGAGTCATGTATGTGAATGAAACACGCAAGTAGGGCGGCCGACTGCTACCTGACACGGGGCCTGGCTAGTTTCGATCCGCTGCCCTTCTGCCCCTTTAAACTTGCACTGATCCCCCTGGTAAGGATCAAGTCCCCGGAACAGACTGCCCGTATCTTCTGTGTATCCCTGGATACATGACTTACACTTAGGAGGCCAGAAAAACAACTGCCTCCTCCCAAGTCACTAACAATATTCTTAAGAGTCTGGGTATTTTTAACTCTATTTTTCAGGGAGACTATTCCAGAATTTTCCAAGCACCATTCTCCAGGTTGGCTCCCCTCCCAGTGCCCATCCTTCTTACCTCAGATCCTCTGTCTGACTGCCTCCTGTTCATGGGAAAGCGAGTCCGGTAGGGTGGGGACTCCCTAGGCCTCCCTCCCTCCCTCACAGGTGACTGTGAATACCTTCTCCCCACTCCAACTCCAGCTTCTGAGGATTCTAACCTTCCGTATCCTGCAGCCTCTGCACCTTCCTAAGACGCACACGTGGCCAAGACTCTCCCTTTGGATTTCTTTCTGGCTGGCCCTGCTGACCCCCAGGCCCCTTAAGGATAAATGGGATTGCTCTGAAAATGATAAACGCCGCTGGCTGACACACCAAAGCTGCATGGTCTGGGCTTACCTCCAACCGAGGCACAGCCCTCCCCTCCCTCAGCCTCAGTCTGCAGCTCTCGAGATGATCTAATTCACATGCAAGGCTGTGAACACCAGCTAAGAATGACGACTCCCAACTTGTATCTCTAGTCCAGCTCCTTCACCTGAGCCCCAGTCTCATAGAGCCGAGTGCCTCTTTGAAGTCCTAACTTGGATGAAAAATGGCATCTTAAAAATGCCTCATGTCCACCATTTACTCTGGAATTCGATTCCTGGCAGGTACCTCCCAGACTCCCCATTTTAGTAACAGCCTCAGCACCCACCTAGTTGTCTCAGCTCACATTCAATTTCCACTGTTCCCTCCCCCCGGCCCTGCCCTGGAATCAGTCCTGTTATTTTCGCCAATAAGCTGATCTCAAGTGTGGTTTTGCAGGGACCATGGCCGGAAACACACAAGCTCACCGCATGGTTCACTAACAGTCCGCCGTAGGGTGCTCCCTGGAGGGGGAGGCATCTCCTGCCGCTGGTCACCTCAGAAGGCACTGGATTCTTACACAGGAGGCCCAGGAGAAGGGACTCAAGATTTTCCCGTGGTCTGAGCTTTGAAGGGCCCGAGGTCTGGGGGAGCTCCTAATTAGCAGACACACTTGCCAGTGAGCAGATGAGGATGGGGGAACCCACGCAAGGCTGTTATCACTCCAACTCCTGGGCTCTCGGGAGCCACGGGAAAGACCTGTGTCCAGTGTACAGCCCAGCCATCACAGATCCCAGCCTGCATTTGCCAACCCGCACAGCCTAGACTCCATCTACTTGCGACATTTACTTCTGTTCTGTTCCCCACCCAGAATGTGATGGACTCATTCAGATATTCTGGCCTGTCTCAAGCGAGACAGATTCAGTGAAAAATGAAGTGTCCACATTTGGACCAGAGCATGAAAGGAGAAACAAGGCCTCATGGTCAGCATGATGGTGGTGGCCAAACCCTTCCACCGGGTGAGATGAACCATGGTGAGGGTGAGAATCCAGGGTCCTATGTCGGCCAAATCATCTTCCTTCACGGTTGTCTGGGGTGTTGGAGACTGACTACCACAAACTAACGACACGGCTGTCAGTGGTGGATGTCAGCTGCAACAGAAACGGATTCAACTCTTTACTGCCAACATGGGTTAAAAGTAAAGGCCGGGGCAGGGAGGTCTGCACGGCTGCTGAGGCAAACCACAGACCCAGCTCTGAATGCCCACTGGCTGGAGCAGAGAGGAAGCTACGGCCCTTTTAGCTGTCCCTGTGTCCAACAGATCCAGGTGAGCCAGCTACTTAGGAGAAGGTCATGTTGTCCTGATACCCAGAAAAACCAGCCTCGTAAAGGGAACAAATAGTGTCATGGATTTTAGACCCAATTCTGCCCCTTTATGAAGGCAAAGTAAAGTAAATGGCACGGGGAAGTTGAATGCAAAAAAAAAAAATTAAAGAACCAAACGGTGACCGCTTCCTCCAACAGCGTCCCCTGCAGCTGTCACCCCCGAGCCGGCCACTTCCTCACCAGTGACCGCCGGCCAGGAAGCGCCGTCACGCACGTCACACAGCGACAGCCAGGAACCGCGTGCCGAGCACGTTTGTGTAAAAGCAGGAATCGAGCAAAATGCTGCAGAGTTTGACCTTACAAGTTTAAATACTCCATGAAAAGAATCCCTGAGCAGCCGACTAAATCAATTCGCATCTTACTTCTTCAAAACAATCAAACAAATTTAATAAGGGCGTATTTGTCACCAAATAAAAGGAGGACCAAACAGGTCCCTCAAAGCAAGGATTTTAACAGGTATCTAACACCAGTGGGTAATGTGCTAACAAAGCAAATATTCCAAAACATTAGAAAATACAAAATGACTAGGATAATACATGGATCAAGACAGATATTAAGATTTTGCTTTTTAAAGCGATGGAGACAGTATGGAGGGCAATCTGGCTATTCCCAATGCAGGGTGTGCACAGCCCACATTTTCAGATGCAACAACATGCTCACTGGGCAGTACAAATGAAAAAGGAATAAAGAAAAAGGAAAAGAGGAACAAGAGAAAATTAGAAACACACAAGAACAAAAATGATTTTGACAGCATGTACAAGAATTTACGTGAGTGTGTGAGGCCAGGGACGAGGGGATGGTGAGACCCACCATCACCCCCTGCTCCAGGGAAAGCAGGGACCTAAGGGGAGCGGCGCTGCCGGGGGACCCCAACGTGGTCAGCGCCCCTAACCAAAATTCCACCTACAAGCTTCAAGGCAGCTTTTGAGCTACAAATTGTGGTCGCATTTCAGTCTGGACCGTTTTACTCACTTCCACCAAGAGTAGCAGGAGAGAATTAGGCTCTGCTCCTGTACCAAAGAATTGTTTAAATAATTAATGACTGTGGAATACTAAAAGCAACAATGGGGTAAAAGTGACTGGAGGAGAATGTGCTTGACCCGAGCTCACTGGCCGCGTTATCTCACTGACGTTCAGAAGCTGGCTGAGCCCTTATGGTACCAGAACAGACAGACCCAAAAGGAGGGAGGTTTAATGCGCTGCTGTATTTCGATACTGGGAGCCATGCCTGGTACACGAGGTTCTGGGTAAACAATGGGGACAGTGTCAACCACTGTGGGCTAATTACACATCCGGATACTCCGCCAAGTCCCAAGGGCAGACTTCAAAAGACAAAAACAATCTGGCATTCTCTGGTGGGGCTGCAGACTCAGAGACAAGCATTTGTTGAGCAAAAATATCACCAGTGCCTCCTATGACAAAAGAGGAGGCACTGGCGTGGGGGCTGGGGCAGGGCTCCAGGCTTCCACTGCTCACTCACCAGTCTGTCCAGGGGGAGAAGTGGTCCCTGATTATGTTGCACTGATGCACCTACCTTGACTAATGCCTGGGGCCTCAGCAGGTGTTGACAGGAGAGGTGAACGGAGCCAGACTTGGTGTAGCACGGTGCTGGCAGCTATGCCCTCAGCAGTGCCCAGGCTCCTATACATGCCAGCTCATCTTAAGAAGCAGATGGGGAGTGCGGGCATGTAGATCACAGGGCCCTGAGAGGACAAGTACAGATCATGGCTACAGCATGCCTCTCCCCTTCCTTAAGTCATAGAGGTATGTCTGGGAGGAACAGAAAATTCATCCAGAGCCCGCTACATTATCTCTCGCAGGTGGGACTCGTGTCCCCTGTGCTTCTCACTCACAGGGCTGGTCTAGACATTCTTTTTATCAATTCTCTAGCATCTTCTCCTCCAACTTACCAACAACCAGAGAGTAGGATCTGATCTTAGCTAAGTTCAAGAGTCACAGAGCACTTCCTTCACAGCGGGCCCAGAAACATGTGCCAGGTTCTCCGACCGTCACCTGTGGGACCACCATGAGCCCTCTCCAGACTCAAGGACAGAGGCCGTAGGCCGGGGGAACACAGCTTCCCTCACTCTCCCCAGCAAAGGTTTCCACGTCTCGGAAAAGGCATCTCACCCTCTTCTGCCTGAGGGACAGCACAACAGATACACCGGGAAACAGAGCTGAAGTTGGGGGGGTAGGCAGCCCAGAAGAGCTCGTCTGTACTTCCGAGGCAATGTGGGGCCGTTGACTTAATCACAGGGAAAAAGTGAGAATGAACATTTCCCTGCTCTGTCCCATACACCGTGATACGCCTTTCCCTGCATAAGGAGTTCATTCGGAAGTCCCCGGCGGTGTTTCTGATGTCCTAAATTGGCATGGAGGCTGTCGGGCAAGAAGAGAGGGCCTGAGCAGAATAGGTGCTGGGCCTGGGAGGCAGGAGACACCGGCTCCAGCCCCAGCTCAACCAGCTCCTCGTTCCGCCTCTCGGGGTTCAGCATCTCATCTATAAGCAAAGGGATGAGACTGTCCCAGGACAGGCTGCCCAACAGAAATGAAATGAGAGCCATGTAAATAACGTTTCCCATTTGCCACGTTTAAAATGGTAAACAAAGAAACAAACCAACAAACAAAAAACAAATACTAGAAACTGATTTTAAGAACAGATCTTACTTAATCTACTGTATGTAAAATACTATCATTTTGACATGTAAGCAATATAGGAAGTAAAGAGATAGTTTATATACTTTTACTAGACAAGCCTCAGTGTCTGATGTGCATTTGACCTAGAGCACATCTCAGCTCAGTCCAGCCTCCTCCCCAGTGCTCCTAGCATCAGTGGCTTTGGCTACTTTATTGGACAGCAACCCCAGGGGTCCCACCATGGTCATGGCTGTAAAGCGGGAGTAAGTGTCCACACTAACCCTAAAAGGATCTCTCTGAAACAAAGGCGGATTCACTTTGAAATGTCTGTAAACCGGCGGGCTGCATCTCCATCCCCCCTTGGCTACAAGACAGACTTCTTCCTTGCTGATCCCTTTCTGGATGTAGGGAAACAATCCGGCACAAAGCCAGGGTGGACTGGCCTCCAGGTAAACTTACCTGCTGTCTGTGTCCAGTCCCATGAAGTCCTCCTTCTCAAACGGGATGCAGGGGAGTGGGATCTTGTCCCCAGAATTCTTGGGGCCACCATCCAGCCACTTGGAATTGAGCAAGATGAAGAGTGACTCAGTGAAGTCCTCGATCCTCTTCTCCACCACCCTGCAGTCCTCTAAATTTGAAGGCAACGTCGGTGCGCGGCTGCTCGACTTCCTCCACATGCAGTACAAAGACAAAGAGCTGAGAGTCATTATCGAGGTGCCATACAGCTCCTCTGCACGTGGAGCTTCTCCAAGGCCTTGGCAGAGAGACAGTCGGTAATGGTGACAAGGCCCACGACCTTGCAGTGTTTCTGGAAGACGCTCCACCCATTCTCGGGCACATAGCGGTGCCTGTAGTGGATACAGAGTGTCCACTGGGAGCCACATGGGCTGATATGGCTCACCGAGGTGAGTAGCTGATAGATGCAAAAGAAATTCTCCTCTGAGATGATCTCCATGGTTTGGACTACAACGGGAAGAGTCTGGTGGTCCTCAGCACACTGCACGTAGTCAGGGATGCTCATGTTGCAGGCCCTGCCGAGACAGGAGAGGAGATCGAGGTACATACTCTGCTGTGTGCTATGGGCCCATCTGGGTTGCGGTGACCTGGTGTGTACCAGACAGAAGGCAAGGGAAGCCAAAGCAAATCCGGGGGTACAGTTTGTCCTCATAGTCTGCACATGGCTACTGTAGCTCGGATCACATTACCCAGCTTTTGGTCTAGGCTTCCTGCCTCTGCAGAGGAAGGTCATTTCTTATTTTCTATTTCCAAGCACCTAGCAAGGCCCTGATGCAAAGTCACTGCTCAAAAATGCTGAATAAAGAAATGAACAAAGGAAATGCTTCCCCAACCCCCTTCAGCAGAATATAAAGAGAAGGACCACAATAGGATCAAAAGATCTGGATTCCTATTCAATTTATTTGAACCCCTTAGCTTCATAGTAATGGATAAGAAAACTTGCCTTGGGGTAGAGGGTACTGTTCATTGGTGGAGCACATGCTTAGCATGTACGAGGTCCTGGGTTCAAACCCCAGTACCTCATTTTAAAAAATCAAACAAATAAATACACCTAATTTCCCTCCTGAAAAAGTATTTTTTAATTCAAAAGTCAAAAAACACCTTGCAATTGACACAACATTGTAAACTTGACTATACATCAATTAAAAAAAATCCATGCCTTGCAAGAATATATCTGGATTACGGATGTTTGCAAATGTAAAATGCCTAGGGTACCACCTGCATAAAAAGTGGTGACTGTACAATTGTACTATCCCCCCTTTATGAGCTATTCTTCCTTTGGGGGAGTTATAACCTCTCAGAGCTAATTTTCTCAGTTTAAAAAATATAAATATTTCCTGGTTCTCAGTACTGCTGAAGAATCAGATAACCCTAAGAAAGCATCTGACCCACAGAATTTACTCAATAAATGTTTCTTGAATGAATGAATAAACAAGCAAAGTGAATGCTGCTCCCTGCCAAAGACCATCATAATGATACTTCCTGGGAATCCCAAGCCCACGTTCACCAGACTCTGCACTAACAATGTGGGTGACCTGGGCAGGCCTGTGTGCTTCTCTAAGCCCCAATTTAATCGTGGATAGAAATGAGGGCAATAACACAAACCTCAAATTGTTAGTGAGTCAGTAATGAATTGTACCCCAATATTGCAAGATGGAACCATTAAGGAAAACTGGGAAAAGAGTCCATAGGCTCTCTCCATATTATCTCTTACTACCACATGGGAATCTACATTACATCTCAAAATAAAAAGTCTAATTTTTTAAAGAGGTTTTCGAGGTTAGGTGAGCTCACTGTCTCAAATAAGGAACACACAGTACAAATAGGACAATGCCCAGCCCATGAGATACACTCAGTTAACATTCCCACTGAGCCCACTAGTCCCTCCAACTTCTAATGGTGTCCACTTCCAAGAGCCCATGTGACCATCCTTGTTCTAATTTTCTATTTGTAATTTTTTTCTTTTCATTAAATAGAAACACCCAATTCCATAGAATTCTTACCAGATATCATGATGGCAGCCCTTCAAAACTTGACCACAGAGATCATGATGGCAGCCCTTCTTGGTGAAACAATAAAATGAATAGCCATTTTCACAAGACCTCTGAGTAAATCTACTAGGGAACTTCATCCTGGACTGAGGAAGAGGACTGGGGAGGAGGGGGCATTCAGGGGCACAGAGAATCATGGGCCACCTGTCCCACGATGGACTTTAGACTCACCCTCACCCTTCAGGAACTACTAAATACACACAGACAGAGTGCTATGGACAAGATTTTTTTTTTTAAACAAATCCCTGAGTCCCTAGCAGGTCTTGTTTCTACCCATACACAAATGGCTTATGTGCATAATGTTTCACAAAAGCCTTAAAATATTATCACCCCAACTTGACACATCAAGAAACTGAGGTAGAGTAGTTTATCACATTCTACAAGATTAGAGAGAGGCCACGTCAGACACCGTATTTAAATCCAAGCCCCTGCTCCAGTGCTCACACTAGAAAGTGTGACATACTGCCCCTTTCCTGCCCTCTCCCTGCAATCAATCTCTGAATAGTCTTTTCTGTGTCACCTGGAATCACAATCACATTCATTTTCCACAAAGAGCTATGTCACTCCTTGGAGGATTTTTCAAAATCTAAAGGGTTGGTTTGAGAGGAGAGATTTGCATTTTCTGTTTCTCAAAGGAAACATGGCTTTAAAAGAAACTGAAAAGTAGTTATCTAGTCTAAGCCCTCATTGTGCAGAGAAAGAACCAGAGGCTCAGAAGAGATGAGGAAAGGGCCTTATTAACAAATATTGCCTCAGCGCAGCACCAAGCCAGACCTGGCACTTCTAGGGGAGGATCTGGAAGGCCCAGGAGAATGAGTGTTAGAAAACAGAAAGAGAAGAAGCATACAAGGCCCCATCTCTTCACCACCATAACATGAATTTCCACCAAATTACCCAGAATGGGTGCAGCCAATATTAAGTTTGTCAAAAGAGGTTATAGAATTCTCAACCATAGTGGAAATTCCAACATTTACTGTGCTTTTTACCCAGTTCAAGCATCAATTCAGTGGGCACTCTGTACCAGGGACTACACGAGGCTTGGGGTTCTCCCAAATACAGATCTCTATTACCACGTGTGCAAACCACATTAAGGCCACCAGAAGAAAAGCGCCCACAGATAAGATGGAATTACTGAAACTGAAAGCAGCAAAAGAGCATATATTACTAGGAAAAACGGTGCTCCTAGTAATGGACTCATGGACATAGAAAGCAAACTGTGTTTAGCAGGCAGGAAAGGGGGGATTAACAGATACAAATTAGTAAATATAAAATAAATGACAAGGACCTGCTACATAACACAGGGAACTATATTCAATTTCTTGTAGTGATTTATACTAAAAACAATCTAAAACATATATATATATACATATGCATATGTTTATAACTGAATCTCTGCTGTACACTTGAAACTAACATTGTAAATTGACTACACTTAAATAAAAAATAATTTTAAAAAATAAGTAAAAATAAATGCAATGCCATTAAGAAAAAATAAAAGAACTCTCTAATCCCCTTAACTGTAGGTGGTCGAGAAATCTAGCTGCAAACACCAAGTCCACTGGATCACTCCAGCACTGGCTGTCACTCTTTATGTCCATCAGAGAGTCACTTGCTTCACTGAGGTTACTTTTCTCTTCTGTGAAAGGCTACAGTTGCAACTAACGATGTATAGAATCTCATCATTCACAAGCCCAAAAAGTAGTGAGGACTTCACATGGGCCAGGCTCTGGTCAGATGAAAAGATAGGGTCCCAGATATATTCATGGGTAGAAGAAGTTTATGCCATAAAGGTATAAATTCTTCCTGTTTTGATAGACAGATTCATTTCAATTCTGGTTAGAATTCCTACCAGATTTTTCTTGGAATATAACAAGTTAATTTATGGTCAGGAATAGCCAAGAAATTTCTTTAGAACCACCACTTGGGAGGGGTGGATAGGTCATTCATTTCCACTGCTCTTTCTGAAGTGATGAAAACGTTCTGGAATAATAATGCATGCACCACTGTGAATATGCAAATAGCTGCTGAATTGTACCATTTAAATGGATGGAATTCATGGTGTGTGAACTATATCACAATAAAACTGTCCTATGAAAATTATTTCTTGACAATTATTTTTCAGTTTTTACACTAGTCTGTCCCACAATTTAAGAAAAACAAAAAACCTAAACAAGCCAAACTATGCCAGGAGCACTTTAGGACTGCAATATCCCTGGGTCTCCAAGGCCTCTGGTAGTGCTATTCCTGTTAACACACACTAGCTGGGCTGGGCTAGTTAGGGACTGTAACTATCTTTTGAAAATCGAGGATCACTCCTTTCACCCTGGGAGAGGGAAGGAAGGAGGATGTCACAGCCTCATGCCTTCAGCACATTTTTAACAGAACCAAGCCCTGCTTTCACCACTGCAAACCCTCTCACTATAAAAACACGTGACATCAACAAGCACCTCCATCATAACACCTGAAAGTGTTCAAGGTACTTACCTGCGGCAGAAACATGGAGGGGGGAGACAGAACCTCGCTTAGCAGTGACGCTCCCTTTTCCCAACTCCACCAGGAGAAGCTGGGCGTTAGAGCCGGAGGCTTTCAGCCCAGGTAGCAGCGCCCACGCCACAGAGCTGGTCCTCAGGGAGCGGGAAAGGGAGAGCAGGGCAGCCCCGGGGTCGCGGGGCAGGGAAAGTGGGGAGGAGGACGCGGGCTGCAGCCTCGCTCGGAGGACAGCCCCAGCCCCAGTCCCAGGCGCCCGCCCCCGTCCGGGTCCGCAGACCCCGCCCGCCCGGGACACAGCCCGCCCAGGGGCGGGGACGGGCCGGCGGACGAGGAGAGGAAGCCCGGGAGGAGAGGGCTAGCGGGAGGGAGAGGGGAATGGGACGCCAGCCGCGGACTGAGGGGATCCCGGCTGGGTGAGAGGTGGCAGGTGCACACCAGGCCCTGGACACTTTGGCCGGGGCGCCGGGGCAGGTGGCGCTGGCAGAGGGGTCTGGCCTGAGCAATTCATCTGAACACGGGCTGACTAGCGCCCTTGGGGTCTGTGACAGGCGGACCGCCCTCCCGCAGCCGCCTGACCCCTTTCCTGGGAGCCAACCACCTTGCACTTCCACAGTCAGAGGCCCCGGCCCCAGGCAGGAACCAAAGGCCTACCGGGCGACGTAGTTGAGAAGCCTTTGGGCCCGATCCCCGGCTCGGATATGGAGCTCCCAACCAGCGGACCACTTGGCACTGACTGCGCATGCGCAGGAGGGCCAGCGATCCTCTCTGGGTTCTGTGAGAGAAGGTGGGACAGCGAGGGAGGGAGAAGATGGGAGCGGGTGGAGAGGACGGGAAAATTGGAGGGATACAGATGGACAGGATGAGCAGAGAGAAGGAAGGGCTCTGGAGAAGGGAGGGTCTTAGTGGAGTTGGAGGAAAAAAGCTTTACCTCTGGGGCACCCCTAGGCGGCAGACCTGCCTCTGTACCCTTCTGTTACCCTTCAAGCCCCGCAGCTCAATTTTACCACCGTGATCCAACCCTCCGTCCGATGCTTCTGCAGAAACCCTAGGGAGATCACACCCGTTGCCCCCACGCGGAGCTGGGTTTTCTGTTGCTCTGAGAACCAAGCACCCGCAGGTGTTGTCGCTCAGAACTACCTTGGGAAGAGCACATATTCCCCTTTTACACGCTGGGAAACAGGCAGGCAGGATCTCTGCCTTAGCTCCACTGTCCCAGGTGTTGGGCTGGCGGGGAGCGGGATGGTACAAGATCAGAGCCCCAGACAGAGCAGACTGCCTGAGTGTTGGTGCATAGTCCCCATCCCTCCTGGGTAAACCATACCCAACCCTAGTGGAAACATCAAGGGCTCACAGTAGTTCACTGGGTGTGGGAGAGCTGTCCTCATGTGAAGGAAAAGTCCAGCTGGGCTAACAAGCTAAGTCACAAATCTAAGTGTGATAAGTGTCAGTTTACTGATCTAAATTGTGCTGGGCTATCTCGTAAATCTGAAGTTTAGTGTCAGTTTATTGGCCTAACAACCTAACTCGTAATTCCAAGCTCAACAAGTGTCAGTAATGTGATCTGTTACAAATTGATAAGCTCCAGTGTACTTATTCCTTGCTTTTTGTTCTTTGAGCCTTATTGGCTAATCCCCCCTTACTTGTAATTAAGCCTTTAAAACCTCATGTGCACGTCTTGGAGGTCCTCAAAACTTCGGAGCCGAAGCCCCTCTGAACCCACCGGCATAATAATTCTGAGTACTCCAACACTCCGATTGGTGCTTTTTTCTTGGCTGGCCTGTTTCCATAACACTCAGCTCCAGTGCCCAGCTTTCTAGGTAGATAGGAGTGTTACCAAGTCCAAATTCATTCTCCTCAGTGCAGGACAGGCCAATAAGTTGGGAGACCAGATGTTGGGGCATGGAATAGCAAGTTTCTATAGACCTAGATGGCAAACTAATGTCCTGGAAAACCATCTCCCCAAGTCACAATTCAGGCTCCTTTCCTATGTGCTTGGTTAGTGCAAACTTCTTAGTGTAGGAATTCCTTCTTGTTAGAATCCTTTGTTCTTGCAGCTATCTGCGTGGGTCAGATGCCTGTAAACCTCCAACAAAACAAACGTTATTTTCTATTCTGCAATTTGCTATCTTTTAATGAATGAAAAAGTGTTAAATATCCTTAAAGGTCAGAGCCTTCAGAATAGGGTCTCCTGTTTATTTCAGGCTCTAGGCAACATTGTTTTACAAGCAAGATGAAGCCTAGGTGACAGAGCACAGGGTTAAATTCAAAGGAACAAATCTAATATGGAGTCAGATTTGTTCTGTTATATTACCCGGCCAGAAGCCACTTGAGGATTTAAATCCCTTTAAGTTAAAAATAACTAAAATTTTAAAGGAATTTACATACATAGGTGGGAATGTGCAAAGCATATCTGGAAAAGCACCCAAAGGATAGTAAACAGAGGCATCTCCAGAGAGGCCTGAAAGAACAGAGGATGAGGGAAAACTTCTTTCACTTGTGTATTTTTGTGCTCTGTTTGAGTTTTTTTTAAACCATTTCCTTGTATTTCTTTTTCAGATAAAAGAAATGTGTAATGGAGCAAAGGAGTAATTAGCTTAGCAAATACAGCAGCCATGGAATCACTAGTCATCACTTTTGATTTAAGCCAGAAAGCATTTTTTGACTCTCTCCAATGTGCTCTGTCCTGTTTTAAGACTTCTATTAATATTATTATTATTATTATTATTATTATTATTATTACTATTACTACAAGTACTACTACTATGACTATTACTATTATTACTATTATTTTATGAAATAATAACACGGTTTACCTCACCCCTGCCCATGGCTGGTGGAAAACCAACTGAGTTTTTCTTGAGTTGTTTTCCAAGGAGTAGAGATGAGTTTATAAACAGAACACATCTTCAGGGCAAAACAGGCAGCGTGCATTACCAGCAGGCCAGACAGCAATGAAGGGTTTTCAATAGAGGCACCCAGAAGCTGAGAGAGAAAGCCTCCAGGACACTACAAAAAGCTGCCCAAACTGCCATCTCCATGGTACTACTGAAATAGGAAAGAACAAATCTGACTCCATATTTGATCTGTTTCTTTGACTTTAACAAAGCCAAGTTAATATGCTCCGGTCTTTTCATGGGTTATGATGTCACAGAGGAAACGGACAGGTCAACAAGGAACCACTCTGCCGTGATCACGGATCCGGGGAAAGGGATGGGCTGCAAGATATATGAAGCAGCCACAACTGTGCCCGTGCTTCTAGGCAGGTATCCAAAATCGCCTCGACAAAGTGTCAAACATTTGTGCCCATGTCCTCATTAACAGACATGTATTAAAGACAAATGGAAACATATAAAAGGCCAATACCCTTGCTGGGTACACCGTCCAAAGAACAAAGTCTCAGTTTGACAACTGGCCATCTCGGTTCCATGGGATTCATTCTTGGAGAACCTTAAAAACCACTCTTCTGTCCTCAAGAATTGCTGCATATTTGTCCTATCTTTGGCTCAGGGATGCAGCACGTTCAAGTGAACTTTAATGTCTGCACAGATTTGACTGTCTTTTTCCAGGTTCACTTGTCCATTCAAAAGAGGCCTGAGCTAAGTCCATCCTCCGTAAGATCTAGTCCCTCCAGTGACAGCTCATTGAGCCTGCAATTAAAAGCCAAGTGAACAAGACTGTCCTCAGCTAAAAAGTTCACCCATCTTTCACTGTTTTCTTAATCTCCTCTCCTGGCTAATTGCAACAGACTAACACCTCCCTCCACCAAGATACCCAACTATGTCATTTTTCTCCCCAAAGAGAAAATAAGGTCCATAAAAGAGGAGACAACTCCATAGTCACCTCTGAATTCTTAGCATATAGTAATGTCAATAAATACAACTCAGATTATTGTTAGTTTCCTTTAAAACCTTTCTGGTTATTTGAATGAGACCTTGGAAGAGAGGTGTTTGCTGTCCAGTATGTTGATCCACAAGACTCTGGAGGCCTTTTTCGGAATAGCTGTTCACTGATTCATTCAAAATACAACTTATCAATCAAGGAGTAGCTGTGCTTTTCTGCCAGGAGTTTGTGGTCACTCTCATGCCAGAACAGCTTTAAACTATATCCTTACTTTGGATTTGTTATTTTTCCCCTCTTCCAACAAAATTGACTTTTCTTACTTTCTTGTCTTGAGGAATTTTTTTTTCCTATTTCACCCTTTAGTAAAGCAAGATTCTCAGGATGGGCTTGGCCCATTATATGATCACCCATCCAACTCCTAGTGTGAGAGGTCTGGGGCTCACATCCTTCCCTCCTGTCAAGGCAACTGAAAATCAGTTCAGGAGCCAACCAGCACACCACGGCTTCTAACGCTCACGTATCTCTCAGAAACCCTGCTTTCTCGTTTGTCTTGGCTTCTGAGAATTTTCCCTCACTTTCTTGACAATGAGTTGTGCAGCTTGAAAGATGAGGAAGGAAGGTTTTATTTCTCAATCAGCATTTTAAGGAACTTGTGTAATGAAGGTTTTCAGGAGTTTCTAGTACCCTCCATTGCCGAGACAGAAAACACACTAGACATTTTCTAAATTTAGTTCTCATGTGCATTTTTTCTTTGCTTTTTTTTTCTTAACTGCTAACAGACATTTTTTAATTAAAAAAAAATAAGGCCCCAAAAAGAATAGAACACTGAAGGGGCAAACAAAATTAAAGCGCAAAGACAGAAAAATGATAACTACTCTACAAAGTTAATGTAATACATACACTATGTATCAGATCAGCAATTCTCAGTAACAGCTAATTGAAACATGACCATGAGGTAAAATTTCTCTCCTGTCAGGACATGGCCAACAGAAAATACAATTAAACCAACAAACTAATTTCCTAAGTCTGGCGAGGTACAGAATTCTACAAGCTAAATGTGTCTTATTCTAGAAAAGAGGGAGTCTTACCAGCTCTTTTCTGTGGAGCCTGAGCCCACGGGAGGACGGTGAAGTGAGCTCTGTAAGTACCCAATTAGCAAAGTGAGTGATGAATAAATAGACGTGAGCTTTGATGACAGAGATAATACTACTATTCTTTTGTCCTTTAAAGTATGACTTCACGTTCAGTGATCAATACTTCGGCGTCCTTAGGAGTTGAGATTTTAGGAAAATGCACAACCTGGGCCCAGATCTCCTCTTTAAGCTCGTGACACTGC
This sequence comes from Vicugna pacos, assembly GCF_048564905.1. NCBI lineage: Eukaryota > Metazoa > Chordata > Mammalia > Artiodactyla > Camelidae > Vicugna > Vicugna pacos. The sequence goes on from NW_027328784.1 coordinate 3,399,084, forward strand.
AGTTAGTTGTCTCAAAGGCAGCTCCAACTCCACATGCAAAGAGCTGACTTCACGGTGTTCCTCCCATAGCCGTCCTTACCAGGGCCCCTGGTCGGAGGGTAAGGTCTCCCTGCGTCTCCCAACTCAGGCCCATCACTCACAGATGTGAATGGACCCCTCCTTCAGGGACCAGATATCCTCAGACACCGAGTCCCACTACCCTCAACTGACCTACCAGATACTCACTGGCACTCACTCAGCACTGACTCTCTGCTGGAGACCACGCTGCACACTGCACAGTGTATCTCACTGGATCTCCACAATAGTCCTGGGAATTGGGTACATCACTGCTTCAATTGATTAGATAAATTGTTTCACTTCCTTGCGTGCGTCATTCAAACTGACACGGCTACTAAGCCACAAGCCTGGGCCTGAAAACCACTTGAAAATTGGACACTGCTACACCTCGCAGCCACCCTACTCTGACTCATCACATCATCTCCTGCCAAGCCTTCTAAATGTTTCCAAACATTCTAGAAGACAAATATGAACTATGAGAGCACCCCACTCTCCTACTTAAAATCTGTCAATGATGGTTCACTCCCCTTAGGAGAAAGCCCAACCAGGCCTGAGCACAGCCTAAGGCCCCAGCATCCGCTTTCCCTGCACGGCCGCGCCGCCTCACCCACCACGCAGCTCTACACGTGCCGTGTCTAGGACAGGGATGCTGACTCCGCACAACCCAGGGCTTGTCTCACTCGAACAATGATCACATTCTTCAGTGTTCATCTTCTTCATTGCTGACTCTCACAAAAATGTTTTCTCATGATGAATCAATATCTTTTTCCTTACAACTGCCCATCATTAATAATGAGCTCCCCCCAAAAGAGAGAAGACCTAATTCTCAGTCTCCTTATCTGTAAAGTGAGAATAACAAGGAAATATGTGAGGTTTCAAGAGAAATAATATTCATGTGAGGCTGAGGGACAATTCCATCATACAGTAAGCATTCAATATGTGCTTACTTAATATTAATAAGAATATATTGCATTCTAGCAACCTTCAATCAATGTTTTATGACTTTGTCCAACAGACTACTGACAAACTGTTGGACGAACCACTTTGAGCAGATCAGCACAAGCATACTGGGAGAGGTAAGTGCTGACTCCAGTTACAGCTGCAGCCACCCAGCACTACGGGGCGGGGGCAGTTTGCTCAAACTCTTACATGTTGCTTGAGCATTTAGTTCTCATTATAGAATAAAGACAGTTGTTCTTTAGTCAAAGCTCCTGAAACATAAATCTTCAAAGATTGATGCAAATTAGGTTTCAAGTACAACACTCTCACTAGAATTTATTTGAAAATTATAGTCTTAGCTACTCCGCACATCAAAAGGGCATAATCTTAATGTATCTGACTAAATACACTGAAAGGGTTGTTTAAAAGTAATTAAGAAGAAGCCATTCTGAATAAGCTCTCAGTATCATCTGCACAAAGCCCCAAACATGGGTCTCATTTCTCACTTCCACATAGGTGTTTTCAAGTAGCTTACCTTGGGTCTTGGTTTCTTATAACACGGGGCGGGGAATAGTTGTGGATAGATTTATGTAGCAAATATATACCAAGGGTATTTGATGTGAAGGAATTCTACAAATAAGAAGATTGATACATAGTCCCACCCATAAGAAATTCAGCCTTTCCATTTACAACAGCATTAAAAATAAAGTGAGAGATACATTTAACAAAAATTTACAAGATTTGTACATTGAACTTTTTGAAATATCACCAGAATAAATTTTAAAAGATCTACATATATGGAAGACATCCCATTTTCATGGAATGATTGACAATATTATTAAAAATGTTAAGAATCCTCAAAGTGAACTATATATTCAGTGGAATCCCTATCAAAATTCCAGCTGACTTCTATGCAAAATTGAAAAACTGATCCCAAAATTCACATGGACGTGCAAGGGGCCCAGGACAGCAAAAACAACCTTGAAAAAGAAGAGTAAAGTTGGAGGACTCACTTTAAAGTGTACTAAAATGCTATAGTACTAAGTCAGTATGATACTGGCATAAGTTTGGATAAATAAATCTAAAAGACACAATAAAAACCCACGGGGAAAAACTTACATTTACAGACACTTTTCCACTAGGGGGCCAAAAACACTCCATTGAAAGAATAGTCTATTCAACTAATGGTTCAGGGACAGCTGGGTATCTGCAGGCAAAAGAATCAATCTGGAATCTGAACACCCATATTTTATATAACAAATAAAATTAATTGAAAATAGATCACAGACAGAAATGTAAAAATTAAACCTATAAACTTTCTAAAAGAAGACACAGTATAAATCTTTGTGGGCCTAGGATAGGCTTTGGTTTCCTAGATACAAAACCAAGAGCACAAGTGATAGAAGGAAAAAGCAGATAAACTGGACTTCATCAAAACTAAAACCTTTTTCTTACAAAGGACATCATCAAGAAAGTGAAATGACAGGGGAAAAGGGTATCTCAAGTCAGAGAGTGCGTGCTTTGCAAAAAAATAAAATAAATCTTTACATCTAACTACCTCCCTTGTAAAGAAACTGTTTTAATGTTTAAAAAAAATATAGTTAAAGGACAATGTGCAGAATAGAAGAAAAATTTTGCAAAGCATGTATCTAATAAGAGAGTAGTATCCAGGATATATAACGAATGCTTACAACTGAACAATACAAAAAAATACACCCAATTTTTAAATTTACCACGAATTTAAATAGATATACAAATGGCCAATAATCATATGAAAAGATGCTCAGCATCACTAGGGAAGTCAAAAACAAAATGAGATCTCATTTTACACCCACTAGGATGGTTATAACCAAAACATGGACAATAACAAATGTCGTTCAGGAGGCAGAGAAACCTCATATGTGGCCAGGGGAAAGGAACAATGTTGCAGCTTCTTTGGAGAAGTCTGGTATTTCCTCAAAAGCTTAGAGTTATATGTCTCAGCAATTCCACTCCTACATATAGAGTCATCTCTCAATATCCTTGGGGGGTTGGTTTCAGGAACCCCACACCCTGGATACCATAATCCAAGGATGTTCGAGTCCCTTTACAATCAACCATCTGGATTCATGTAGTGGAAACTACAGATATGGCGGGGCAAATGTACAGCCAACAGAATGAAAACATATTCTCATAAAAAATTTCACATCAATATTCATAGCAGTATCATTCAGAGTAGCCAAAAGTTACTAACAATATCCATCCATCAATGAACGGATAAACAAAATTACCAAGAATAGGCCCACAAACTTTTGGTCATTGAAACTTTGACAAAGGAGGTGAGAAAATACAATGGAGTAAAGACAGCCTCTTCAGCAAATGGTGTAGGGAAAACTTAACAGCTGCATGTAAATCATTGAAGTTAGACTACTCCCTCACAGAATATACAAAAATGAATACAAAATGTGTTAAAGACTTAAACATGTAGACAAGACACTATAAACCTCTTAGATGCAACCATAGGCAAAACATCTGACATACATCTCAACAATGTTTTCCTAGAGCAGTCTACTCAAGCAATAGAAAAACAACCAAAAATATACAAGAGGGATCTAATTAAACTTACAAGCTTTTGCACAGCTATGGAAACAGTAAGCAAAACAAAAAGACAACCAACCTATGGAATGGGAGAAAATATTTACAATAAATGAAACTGCTAGGGGCTTAATTCCCAGAATATGTAAACAGCTTTTACACTTAATAAGAAAGAAAAACAAACAATTCAATTCAAATATTGGCAGAAGTCCTAAAGAAACATTTCTCCAATGAAGACGTACAAATGGCCAGTACCCACATGAAAAAATATTCAATATCATTATCAGAGAAATGCAAATCAAAACTGCAATCAAGTATCACCTCTCACCAGTCAGAATAGCCATCATTCAGAAGTTCACTGACAATAAATACTGGAAAGTCTGTGGAGAATTGGGAACACACCTACACTGTGGTGGGGATACAGTTTGGTGGAGCCATTGTGGAAAAGTGTATAGATGTTCCTCTAAAGACATAAAATTGACCTCCCAGATGACCCAGCAATCCCACTCCTTGGCATATATCCAGAAGGAACCCTAATTGAAAAAGACACCTACACCCCAATGTACACAGCAGCACTATTTATAATATCAAGACATGGAAGCAACCGAAATGTCCACTGAGAGATGACTGGATAAAGAGGTTGTAGCATATTTGTCCAATAGACTACTATTCAGCCATAAAATAATAATAAAATAATGACATTGGCAGCAACATCAATGGACCTGGAGAATGTCATTCTAAGTGAAGTAAGCCAGAAAGAGAAAGGAAAATACCATATGAGATTGCTCACATGTGGAATCTAAAAAAAAAAAAAGAAAGAAACAAAAAAATAAACTTATCTACAGAACAGAAACAGACACAGAGACATAGAAACCAAACTATGGTTACCAGTGGGGAGAGGGTGTGGGAAGGAATAAACTGGGAGTTCAAGATTTGCAGATACTGAGTATGTAAAGAATAAACAGCAAGTTTATACTGTATAGCACAGGAGAATATATTTAATATCTTATAGTAACTTATGTTTAAAAAGAGGATGAAAATGAATACAGGTAGGTTCCTATTTAGCTGAAGTGTTGTGCTGTACACAAGAAACTAACACAAAATTATAAACTAACAAGACTTCAATGAAAATATTTTTAAATAGACCAAAAACGAAAAAAAAAGGAAAAGGATATTATCAAGCAAAAAGAATAAAGTACTGATTCAGGCTACAATTATGGATGAACCTTGAAACTTTATGCTAAAATAAGCCAGACACAGAAAGCCAAATAGTGCCCTTTAAAGTGAACTGTATCTAAGCGTTTATTGTACTACTCCTGTAAATTTTCCAGAGGTTTGAAATCTATCAATATCAAAATAAAATGTATTATGCATTAAAAACTTAAAACGCTTCCTCACAGGAGGGCTTTAATTATTAAATGCAGAAACGCATATAAAGCTCTTGGAAAAACAATTTGCACGTCCACACACAGTCACTGCTGTCACTGCCACTCAGAGGGTGGTGACAGCGCTGATGAGAGCTGCCTCCACTCGCTCCCCTGCAGAAAGGAGTGAAGGCCTGAGCTCTGACAGGCAGGGTGAGCGTGAACCTGAGTCATACACAGCCACGTTCCAGACTCTGCGTTACCCAACTTTCTTATACAAACTGCAACATGTAATGTAAACACGCTAGAGGGATGTATCTTACAACACAGGGAATACAGACAATGTTTTACAGTAACTATAAATGGAGCATCTATTGTACACCTGAAACTAATATCATATTTTAAATCAGCTATATTTTTATGAAAAATTAAAAAATATTTTTAAAATGCTATCACTTTAATATTCAATTCGGTTTTTAAGTTACTACTAAACAGCTCAGAATGTATAAAAGCATTTAATTGTGCTGTTTGCTTACATATTTATTTACATTCAGCCTCTTGCTAAAAGAGAATTTAAACAATTCTGTTAAACACAGCTTAACAACCATAACAACAAAAGGCAAAACGGAGAGTGAAGAGAAAATGGAGATTCAATACTTAAATGAAACCAGGGGGAAGTAAACTCATAAAAATGGATTCCATGAAGTCAGGGAAGGGGTTAAGGCTGACTAGAAATTCAGCTGTAGGATTCTTGGCAGCGAAACCAAAAAGAAAAGATGATGGGGCGGGTGGTAGAGCGTGTGCTTAGCGTGCACGGGGTCCTGGGTTGAAGCCCCAGGGCTTCCACTAACAGGTAAATACATCTAATTAACTGCCCCCCTAAAAGATCACCAAAGAAAAGAAAAAGAGAAATTTCTTTCCCAAAGAACCCTGATATTAAATTTGGATTAAATATTAAAAAAAAGAAAAAAAGAAAAATTCAAAAGATAAGTGACACTGAAGGAAAACCACAGCTGGCCTAAAAAGCTAAGTCACAAATCAAAGTGTGATAAGTTTCGGTTTCCTGATCTAAGTTTTGCTGGGCTACCTGGTAAATCTGAAGTTTAGTGTCAGTTTACTGGGCTAATAAGCTAACCCGAAAATCCAAGGTCAACAGTTGTCAGTAACGTGATCTGTTCCAAATTGATAAGCTTCAGTGTACTGATTCCTTGCTTTTTGTTGTTTGAGCCTTATTGGGTATTAGCCCCATACTTGTAATTAACCCTATAAAACCTCATGTGCACGTCTTGGAGGTGCTCAGAGCTTTGGAAAAGAAACCCCTCTGAGCCCGCCAGCGTAATAAATCTCAGTACTCCAACCCTCTGTGTGATTCTTATTTCTTGGCTGGCCTTTTGTTTCCATAACAACACAAGCGATAATGCCTGTGAGATAAATCTGGGGAGGCTGCTGGTAAGTCGCCATGTCTCACGTGGGAAAATCTGAAACATCCTTCTCACCACTCAGAGTCATCATAAGCCCACACCACACCTCCTGCCGTTAAATGCAGGAGCACGGTTAGGGCCCGGCCTTTGCTGTCTTTGTGTCATCACAGTGATACAGGATGGAAGGGGGAAGAGCACAGCCATTCAAGGAAGGCCGCAGCAATTGACATCAAAATGGTGAAGGATTCAACCCCCAATAGGCCTTGAGGCTCAGGATGAAGAGATTTAACTTCTAGCAGATCTTGAGCTTCAGTAAACATCCATTGTAATAGTAACCTGGTGAATAACATGCCCCAGGCACCATGGCAGTCCCAATGATAGCCACAAAAGGTCAAAGGGTGGGAAATGGCCAACTCCCTGGGAATCCTAGCCCCTTGCCCTAAGGCTGGTCCTTCTACTTATTAGCATATGAAACCACCAAGCCCAAGAAAACAAGCAACACAGCGCCACCTCGCGGTCACCACTCTCTGTCCCTCTTTGGAGAAGACAGACCTTCTGTCTGTGGGGTGTGTACCTACTTCTAATCTGTGCATGAAACCCCCACACCTCGTGACGTTTCTCTTGCATTTCAATGTATCTGTCTGAATATATATACCTTTACTCAACACTGGCTTGCTCTTGAATTCTTTACTGCATGAAGTCAAAGAACAAAATCTGGTGGGGCACATCCCAGGGGCTCAACGAAAGCCTGGGACACAGCCCTTCTCATGCCCAACGTTTTTTATTCTTGTATCAACAGGACTGGGCTGTGAAGTGACGTCTGAGGCCCCAGCTAAGGGACAGAACCAGCTTCCAGGGTTCCAATTTGCGGGCAGCCTCTCCCCCAGCTTGGGCCTTGGGGTCTGCCCGGTTCTCTGTGTTTCTCTGTTGTGCTGACTCCCCAGCCATACAGCGTACTCCTAGGCCTGTCCCCACAAAACCCTTCTCTCCAAAATACAAGCACGTCATGTCACAATCCTCTTGTTCAACCAGGAAATGTTCAGCCCACTTTTTTCCTCCCCAATAAATTACCCAACTGTCCTCCCTCCCATCACATCACTTCTTTCTTTGTGAGAACTCTGCACTCGCCACACCCCATCATGAACACAGGTGTCTTGCTGGCTGTGACCGAGATGTTTCTTTCTCACACAGCAAGCGTCCTTTCACTTTCCCCTTGTTACCTTAAAAAAGCCTTTCCTGAGTCACCCACCCCTCTGATTATGAACTCACAATGTGCTGAAGTTGCAGTCACTATGTGCATACATCCCAGTTTTGGCTAGGTTTCCATCACAAGATCTTCATTAAGGAGCTGCATCAAGAAGTTATACAGGGTATTCTTACATCAGAGTGGAGGAACCTGCAAAAAATTTAAACGGCTTTGAAGAGAGTGTTAACCAGGGACAGAGATGTCGCGGGTCCTAGTCAAAAGTGTCATGAGGAAAAATGTTCTCCCAAGGCTCAGAGTGGCTTCTGAACACAGAATCCTCAGGGAGGAGGTGACAGGCAGTGATTAGGGTGGGTGATACAGGTTACGCTCCCCCAGCTGGGGAAGAATAGGTTTTTTTCTTGTTTTCCAAACAATTTCTTACTATCTTTTTCTCTTATTGCCACATACCATTTCCTACGAATTAAGCATATCAATGTCAGTCATTTGGGCCACTTGGGAGAAGCTACACGATGCCATTCACAGGGATGGGGCATGACAGCCACACCAGTCTAGGTTGAAAGACCAGTGGGGGTATTTGCAAGGTAATCACGGGCATGCAACAAACTCCCCAGCTTCAATGACCTCATCTCAAAGCTGGGGTCAATAAAACTACCAAGCAAATTGCGTGAAGATTATGGCCAATGTTTACTAGGTAAGTGCCCGTGAAAGCTGCCGCTTAATGGGGAATGAGTACGATCAATGAGGCCCTGTCTACCTGCCCACATGCGCCCTGCCTTCCTGCCTTGCTGCAACAGCAGAACTTGTTTAGCTGAGATGAACACCCCCAGAGCAGCCCAGACGGGAAAGCTCCCAGCTCTGCACGGCGAGACGTGTTCCTTTCCTTCTCAGAGCTGATCACAGTTTGCTGTCGTCTGTTTTTATGTTTATCACTTTTGTAACTCCCTCTCCTCCGGAGTTTTTGCTCAAGCAGCACAGGGCCAGGTGTGTCTTGGGTCCTGCCGGATATTCTGGGCAGGGAAACAGCCAACTCCATATCTGGCTCTGGTGCTGAACGGAGAGAGCAGAAGGCCCAGGGGCCCATGCTGAACTGAGGCCCCTGCACCCAAAATTATGGTCTGACCTTGGGCAAATTACACAGTCTTCTTTACCCTGAGATTCCTCATCTGTCCATGAAAATAACTGCCCATGTCACACAGAGTTACAAGTATTAAAGGAAATCAACAGATTCACAACCTAGCCAAGGGGCTACAAGTGCATCCTCAACAGACAAATGCTGCCTTTACAGCTCTGACGCACGCTAAGCGGGGCGGCCCCACACAGTGAACACTGCTAAGTGCCAGGGTGTTAAATGCTTCATGTGTGCTATAATACTCTTTAGATCTTACAACAATCCCAGGAAGAAATGAATATTATCATGCCCATTTCACAGATTCACCAACAGGTTGAGAGTATGCATTCTATTCCAAGGCCCTATGGTGAAGAAATGGCAATTTAAACCGGAATCTGGGCCCAGGCCTTGGCTCCATCTCTCTCCCATCCACCTGACCACTTGCCTATGAATTCCACCTGTCCAATATAAAAGTTTGCAGCCGGCCATCTCTTAAAAGCAATGTGTGCCACCGTTTGTCAATGTTGTTTAATTACCATAAACTGTTCTCAGAAACCACTACAGTAAAGAAAGTTGGACTTAAGGAATTCTGCATTGCGTTCTCCTGCAATGTGCAGGATCCCTTTCCTACACCTCCAAATCCAAGTGTATGCTTCCTCCGTGTTTATGTTTGCACACGGCTTATTAAAGCAGAAGGTATCTGCAGTAATTCCATCTCGGTTGCTTTCCAAGTTTGCAGATTATCCATATTCGGTCTGTGAACGAAAATACTACAATGTGAATGAGAATACTGCAACCATGTCAGTAAACAAAGAATACTGATACCAAGTCATTAAAGGCTTCCGCCACTCCCCGGCGAGGACAGGCTTGCAGCCCAGCCACTGCAGCAACTCACAATGGTGCCCTCTGAGCAGACTCAGAATAAGAAAGGACGGGCTACTGGCCCGAGATAGCTAGGTGCTTGTCTAAAAAATGAATTCAGTGAGTCCTAATATTTGCTTCCTCCCATTCATACAAAATCACTAAATTCTTGAACTTGAGATACCTGGCTTTCTTTAGATAACAAGTAATCTTTTATTGTTCCAACAACCTGGTCTTTGTTGTAAAGCTCCTATATATCCTAGCTCTTCCTCAACCTCTTGGGAGCAGTCCCTCAGAGAGTTCTGAGAGACGGTCATCCTGGCTCGAGTCCTCCCGCCAAATGAAACATAACTCTTAACTTTTAGGCTGCACGTTTATTTCAGTCAACAGTTTTGGACACCATGAAGCACCACAGCAGATTTCTCTCCACCTGAACTCTCCAAGTAACCAGAGCCTTGGTACCAGCAGTGGCCCTTTGTGCTCATCCGCCTCCTCGGGGGGTCCAGATGAATTTGGCTGAGTCTCTCCTGGTTCTCAGATCTCACATATTGGTTGATGATCCTAAGTTTTATCTGGCGGTGTATCCAGGTACGTGGCCCTCCAGTTGAAAGAAACTGAGGTGAATTACCCACCCAGTGGAGACATCCCGAGTGGGTCCAAGTTGAAAGACACTGGGTTCAGGACTGAGTGGTTAGGTAAGAGGCTGGTCTAATGTTTTCCTCAATTTGGTTACCTCCATTGAATTTTTCAGGATAAAAGTAAAACTCTTATGAGGAAACTTTCAACTCCAAATTTTGGACCATCCTCCTGGCTGGTAACAGCATTCTCGGGTGACAGGGAATCTTCCAGGAGTGGTAGACACAAAGACTTCATGCCACAGAGTTGTCCCTGTGGGAAATCTTACTAGCAAATTTATTCTGAGAACCCGACCTTACAATGGGGAATAGAACTTTCAAAAAAAAAATAAAGAACAGAAAAGAAAAGAAAAAGAAATGACAGATTGCCAGTCTCCAAGTAAAACCCCAGCCAGATTTATGTACATACAAAACTTACAACATTAATCGGGAATAAAAAAAAAAAAACTCACTCTGGAAATAACCAGGCCTGATAAAAACATTTTTTGGCATTCTGAACTTATAAAAACAAAATCCCCTTTAGTGGGAACTTGGATTTCTCTTCCTGTGTCCTTGAAATGTAAACGTTTTATCTTTCTCTGGATGTTTTAAGTGTGTGCATGTAAGTATATATATGTTTAGTTTAGTTTTTAAAGGAAACCTTGGACTCTGCCATACAAAAGTTCAAGTATTGTGTACATACGGTGGCCACGCAAATAAATTGGGATTCTAAGCAATTCTTTGATTGTACCAATTTTCAGATATTTTGCCATCTTAAACTTTGTTGCATCAGCCTGGACCACGAAGGCTTTAAGCTTTTGGAGAGTAAACCTTTGAATTTTATTTAGGCAACACCCCGACTCTCATGTGGAAGGGCCTCTTCATCTTATTGGTTTAAAATCACTATATATATATATATATATATATATATATATATATATATATATATATATATATGTATATATATATTTATTTATATATATATAAATTGATGGCCATATGATGGATTTTTTAATTTGGAAAAACTTTTTAATTGGTGAAAGTTTAAAGAGATCTCATTATAAACGGCTGTTTTATTGGTACCTATTAAAATAAAGTTTAAATGCAGAAAAATATATCTAATGGTTAACCTAAGAACTCAGATATAAAAATATAACTGGTTTGAAAAGCTACATTTTTGTTTTTCCTTTCTGATAAATGTTTCTAGAGATGCTAATAAAAACTTAGTATAATTAATGTTAATTAGGTTGAATAACTGGAAAAAGGATTGTAAAAATGTCAAAAAAACAGATAAGTGGCTTATCCCAAAAGGATAAATATTTTTATATGGTTATTTTGAATGAGATCAATAAAATGGACATTTTTGGATTTACATACAGGGTTTTGATACTACACTACGTAAAGTTAAAAAAAAAGGGCCAAAGAGTTCACCTACTCCCCCCCAACATTAAAGTTCAAACAAGTCCGTTTTATTTACCACAGTTTAAAATATATTTATATGTAGACTGAAATACTTGATCAAGGATTGGGACAACAGACCAATTAATGAAATTAAAAATCGAGAAGGGCCTAAGCTCTTTGGCTGAAACTTGGGCATCCTAGAGACTTCTATAAAATTATATACAATGTACACCCACAAAAAAAAGGTTTCTGTCACTCCTTCTAGAAATAAGAATTATTGATTAAACTTAATAAATATAAAAATTAAAGGTATAAGATTTAATAAAATTGAGATAAAAGTTTGTGAAATTGGTATATTTAGATGGTCTTTATATAAACCTTTTGCTTATGTTGTGGGATAGATATGTTTCAGTGGAAAAACGCTTCCCCTTCTTGGTATTATAAGGCTGGGCACATGTCTATCCCTCTGAAAATATTAATTGAACAAATTAAAGGAAACCAATATAGTTACTTGAGACGTCCAATATAACGTAAATCTAAAAAGTAATTTGAGTAGCTAAAAAAAAAAATATAGGTTTACCCTGGGTTTAACTTATAACTCAAGGAAAAGAGACCTTAATAAATGTCTTATGCAAGCTTTGGAAGACAAAATAAAGAAAACCTTAGTTTTAAAACATGGAATTCTTTGTTTACAGCTCTTCTCACTGATACAAAAATGCCAATTAAGGAGATAAAATTGGGTCTGGGTGACAGAGCATTTATCTGGGGACCTGGAAGAGAGTGTCTTTGTCTTGCAGATCAGAAATATAAATACAACAAACAGTGACCTAGGACTGAGCCTAATTAGCTCAACGAAATAAAACTTGAGGCCATGAAATTTTTGGCATTTTAGAACTCAGAACTCTGACGGGTCCTTCAGACTTTGTGAGGAAATCTTAATTATCTGTTTCATAAATAGTAAGCCTTAGTGATTTGAGCAAGCAAATTCAGCTTACTCCAACTATTATTATAAATATAAGTAAGTTTTAAAGTGAAGCTATGAGATCTCTAGCTTTTGTCTGTTTATAAGCCTGCATACAGATTATAGAAGTGAGATATTTCTACTGCTAAAAAAAAAAAATTTCGAAGTCAAAGAGCTCTGCTTAATTGATGTAAAAATATAAGAGCTTAAAAATTAAGTATTTTTAAAATAAAAACTTAACAAATTGACTTTCAGTGTCATGTGAATTGGAAAATATTCAATATTAAGGTAATATTTGATATTGTTTAGTTTAAGTATGTTCTAATAAATGTAGACATCTTTAAAATCATCCATCTTAACTATAATACCTTTACTGTACCTAGGTTTAATGAAAGTCAAATAAGATCCTGTTATATCTGTTGCAGATTTGTCAAAAAAAAAATAAGAGTAATGTGCTGTGGTAAAATTTTAAGTAAATTAAATGCAAATGAGATGAGAGCTTTGGGTAAATATTTAAAATATATTTTTAAAATGTATGCTTAAAATAATCTCTAAATGTTTGATATCTTTAAATTCTAGAGTTGTGCTAAATTAAGTTAAATGACAAGATTTTATTAAATATCTATGCCATTTTCAGATAAAATAAGATTGAAATATGAATTACTTAACATTTAACTTCCTCTTACAGTGAAACTAAAGGTGTTTAGAAATATTAATAAATGGTTGGTGTCACACAGAAATAGTCTCTATTAGTAAGGGAATGATCTCAGTATCCTAGGAAAGTAATATAAATGCGTAAAGGAAGATGTAAGAATGGAATAATACTTTGTTAATGAAAAATAGTGACTTTCTCCTGAAGCTGGTTACCTCTGAATGGAAGACAAAATAAGGGACACACTAATATAAGTATAGAAAGCTGTGGAAGGCTTGTGGAAAAGGAACCCTGAGGAAAGTTTTGTACGTGGTCAGAATTGGCTAAGTTTAGAATCAAATTGGGCAACGTAAATGAATCTTAGAAGTTAGCTGGAACAAGATTAGATTTGGTTTTCTCTCTGTTAAGAGGAAAAAATTTTCTTAAAATATTAATCCACCTTCAGTAACAGATTGTAAAACTTCTTATACCACTTAGCTGATCTGTTCTGCCTTTACATTTGACATATTTTCTTGTTAATGAATTAGTACTACATTACAGTGATCTATATGTTTATCTGATCAAGTGTTCTGAAATCTTTCAAAAAGCTCCCCAAATATAAAATTCTAATTAATTAAATAAAAATTAATTTAATTAATTAAAATTCTTTTAATCTCCAGTTAAGTTTGGGATGCTACAGAAGGCCCCTGAAACATCCCAAAGAGAGATTTTTAACTATAAAGTTTCATTTGGCATTTTAAATAACATGGAATTGTCAAATGAATCATAAAACTTCTAAGGTTATATTGAATGAGAAATATTATTAATATAGGTATTGTAGAAATTATATGGACTCCCTAAAATTCTGGTATATCTGAAATGTTACCAGTGATAATTATGGGTATAGTGAACAGGTTTCTTTATTGATTATAGTGTAACGGTGTTTAACCATGCTTTTAAATCTTTTGTCATTTATAGACAGTTAATTGTTTTCTTCTGATGGTTTTGCAAAATGCTTTCTCTTCAAGGAGATTTACTGATTTCTAATAAATTTCAAACTACAGCACTGAACTAAACTGGGTAAGACATTTTAAAGTTCTAATGAAAACTCTCATTAAAAGAATTAGTTACATGGGACTGATTAACCAGCTGAATATGGTTATAATTTTTGATATTGTTTGAAATACTACTGCCTTTTAACCTGTTTCCCAGACATAAAGAATCTCTTCTCCTTAAGCTAGTTATGGTTCACAGCAATTTGATAAATTATAACTATGTATACAGACTTGGAACAGTTATCTTTTCTCTCTATCTGATCCCTCAAAAGACTAAAAATACTTAGGTCCCCAGTGGCTCTATCAGACAAATTAGGGAGATCATCTCCTAAGAGATATAGGAGTATAAAGGTATTTTAAGGATTTTAAAGAGAAAAGAATTTACCTAAATCTGTAAGGCAAAAATCCATGAAAAGCCTTGACGTGGCTTTCTTGGCCTTAGAAAACCTTATTAACATTCTACCCTGAGACTCCGTATTAAAACTTCCAACACAGTCAATTTAAAAAGCCTATATGATCAAATAATCAGATTTAATTTGTAAAGAAATTAATCTTGATTTGGCTATATTTGAGAAAACTGAGGGTAACTTTAGAGAGAAAAAAATTATATTTTAGTGGATATTAAATTCTAGTTTTGTTAATTGAGGTCCATATTTACTAAGACACTTCCCAGATCATTCCTTGCTGTTATGTCACACTGCTGTACAGTTTAATTGAATTATGAAAAGAATACTCTAGGTTTGATTCTGAAGCTCAGTAATCTATCCTTGGGTAAAATTCCAATGCCCCATGACCTGCAGCCAGGGGATTATACATACTGCAACAGGCATGACTTAAAGAACTGTCTCCAACCTGAATGGAAAGACCCTTTTTCAGATACTCTTAACTAGACCATACACACCAAAGCTGAAGGAAACGGAGTCTCGGATTCATTTCCTATCTGAAACAGCCCCTGCAGTGCACTGGCTTATAGAGCGCTGCTCACCTTAAAACAATGCCCAAATGGAGAAAAAGCTTCCATACCAGGATGAGAAGAAGACGACATCTGAGCTAGACTGCTGACCCAAGACACCGGACCAGGACTGTATACCAATTACTTTGATAATTTCTCCAACCTTTGATTATGAACTACTCCAATTGTTAAGTTTATGATAAATTACCTATGTCTAGTACTTCTGTGTTACCTTGGTGGGTTTCCCTACTCCAAGGCTCTAACTAGGTAGCCCTCAGAAACATTATTCTAAAAAGAAATTATAGTTCTGTTTAGGCCACTGTTGATCTTACAAGGTGGGAGATTTCAACTGGCCAATTAATACCTGCTCTGACCCTGACCATAAATATGAACTTTCTCATAGGATCAAACTCAGAAACACAAGCAAAATTTTAACCCAAAAATACAACTTCTCGACTATTAAATTCTTACTCGTGACTTTATTAACGTTACTAGCTGTATTACTTATATCCTGTCTATTTTATAAAATTGTTGTCTATTACATTTCCCAATGTGTAACTAGGCCCACAAGATTGATGATGGCTAAACATCTTGAAGAAACAGATAAAATTTATAACCCTGAATAAAATAAATATAATAGTGTGATTCTAGGTATGGGAATGAGCAAAGAAGGTTAAACACTTCCTGGATCATAATAGAGTAGTAAGACAGGTGATCCAGAGAACTTTTAGTATCAACAGGGCCTGATAAAAAAAACTAACACCTTGAATGGCAACTCAGAAGATTCTTCACCTGAACTAGGAATGAGCCATCCTAGCAATGTGGGACAAAATTGGTCATGAAATTTCTCTCAAAATATTGGTCGAATTTAGGACCAAGGGGGAACACTGTGAATGAAAATACTACAATGTGCATGAAAATACTGCAACCATGACAGTAAACAAAGAATGCTGAATCCGAGTCATCAGCGGCTGCTGCCAAACCCCAGCGAGTACATGCCTACAGCCCGGCCTCTCAGCCACTCACAGTGGTGCCCTCTGAGCAGACTCAGAGTAAGAAAGGACAGGATACTGGCCCTAGATAGCCAGGGGCTTGCCAAAGGAATGAATTCAATGACCCAAATGTTTGCTTCCCACCATACATAGAAAAGCAGTAAATACTTGAACTTGAGATATCTGGTTTTCTTTAGATAACAAGCAATATTTTATTGTTCCAATTACCTGATCTTTGTTGTAAAGATTCTATTTATCCTAGCTCCTCCCCTACCTCTTGGGAGCAGTCCCTCAGAGTGATCTGAGAGGCTGTCATCCCGGCTCGAGTCCTCCAGCCAAATAAACCAAATCCCTTAACATTTAGGGTGAACGTTTATTTCAATGAAGTCCCAGAATAGACACAACTCATCAATTCTGTAATGGAACACACTGAATCAGGAACCAAAAGTGTGTTTTAGTCCAGAAAATCTCCAGGTTCCTATTTCTTCCTGTCATTATACAATCCCTCCAGAACTCATTACTTTGCTGTCTGCTCCTCTGGCAACCAAACTCAGAGAAGAGTCAACTCAGCAGAGCACCATGCTGGGGAGAACCCCCCGCAGAAGCACTGCAGGCTGCCTTCCCTCCCGCACGCTCTGCTGACCCTTGGTGTCCACCGTGGAGACCAGGCCAACACAGCTCTTCCCAACAGCTGCAAAGTCGCACACGTTAAATAAATCATTTTATTTTATATGATATTTTACGTATATACCCATCTCTGAAAACAGCTTTGCCAGAAGCCCAAATCTTCAACATTAATCTGCAAAGGCAAATCAGGTCCCCAAGGGAAAACAAGTCTCAAGACGACGCTAAGGCCTCCAAAGTCCTCTCCACGACCATGAACCAAACTGCCTGCAGGTCTGCAGCTGCAGGAGGCTACATGTCTGCTTTTAAAGCAACCCCTTTCTGCCCTCGGGTGCTACAATGCCCTTTTATGCCCTCCCATCACAGGGCAAGAGCAGCCGCTGCAGAACCTTGCAGGGCAGCACTGACAGGACTGGACAAAGGGGATCAGAGCTAAACAAAGCATTCTGATGACACGAGCTTGTCACTGTGTCTCTTTACAGATGTAGATATATATAGAGAGAAGTGGGGTGATATTGCTCAAAGTCACACAGCTAATAAGTGGCAAAGTATATAACTCTGCTCCTCCCTCCTGTGTGACGCCCAACTGGGACAACCACAGGGTTCTCTCGTGGCTGCCTGAACAGTCTTTTCCTATCACTCATGACACACAATAGTGTCTGAACTTAGCCTGCATTTGCAGCATCTTTTCCCTCCAGTTTCTCAGGAACAAGGCTGTTCGGGCCTGTATGAATTCCGGCTTCCTGAAATCTCCGTGCTCAGGCTGGTCTTGCCTGTGCATCCGGCCCGCTGCTCAGAGGCTCTTCCTCCCCTGCAGGAGGACGTTTCTAATCTTCACAGGGACACAACCTCAGGGGAGCTCTCCTCTCGCCCTCAGCATGGCAGGTGTCCCAGGCCTCATCCCGAGCAGCCCCGTTAGGACGGTGTCTGCCCAGCTCTGCTAGTCAGATCAGCAGCCTCAATGCCAGGGATTATACCCAGGTCACACTGCAAACCTACTGCCCGCCTCACAGCCCCCAGCCAGCAGGTCACCTGGAAGTCACAGCAAGTGCCCCACCCAATCCAGAAGTCTCTTCTTTTGCCAGCACCACTGATGAATGGTTTCCAACCTTCGGTCAGTTTCGCACAAAACAGCACCTTCAACTGTGAAACGGGTGGTTTTTCTTCTGCACCTCATCCTTACTGGAAACGTAAAGGGAAACCAAAAGGCCTTTTCTCAACCCTTTTCTGATGAAACCCTCCCACCCACAATACTCATATGCTCAGGAGCTTTGGATCCACATGATTTTCTTTCTCTTAGGCTAAGTGGCTCAAAAAACTAAGGGATTCTTTCTCCTTTGAGGGTATTAGCACTCAGTTTCTCGGCTTTAATCTGTTTTTGTCTCTCTCTTCAGTGACCCTAGCAGTTGCCACCTCTTACTCCCTTCAGCAGCCTCCCTCCCAACATCTAGTCTAGGAAATCAGCTGTGATGAGGGCACGGGGGCAGTCACAGAAGATGCAACTAAGGCACAGAGAGGCTACATAATTTGCCCAAGAAATCACCTTCAACCACCAACAGAGTGTGTCACGTCCCTCTGTTTAACTCTAATGCTAAGCAAGTTAACTTTTTGTAGATTATGGTTATAAACAGATGAGGTATGAAAATACATACAAGGACACACATCAACTCTAAGATATTCATTAACTCCACTATTTTGTTTCTATTTATTTTATTTCTATTAAAAAATTAAGAACCCCTGCAGTCAATATAGCAAAATGTTACTGGGTTTTAAATCCAGAATATACAGGGGTTGTGTCATTACTCATTCTTGTATGTATTTTCACAAGACAAAATGATTTGAAAGTCTCTCTCCCCGCCCCCTACTCACTACTGGCTCTCACCAGAGCTCCCAGACCACACATCTAACAGCCTTTCACTTTACCCACAGCTGAACTCATCAGTTTTCCCCCAGAACTCCCTCTGCTGCTTTCCCTCCTCAGAACACAGCAGGACCATTATTTAACTCATTAATCCACCCAGAAACCTGGGCCTTACTCCATGCTACCTTCACAGAAATCATTGATCCTTTCCTCTTTACCATCTAAACATGCCTTCAATCTGTTCGCTTTTACCCACTGACCGTCCCACCGCTCAAGTGGAAGCCAACAACACTGCCCACCTGGACTCATGAGTCTCCCAAGTGGCCCCACAGCCACTCTCCCCTACTTGAGACAAATGTGATTGTGTCTCTCCCACGCTTTTGGACTCATTTCAGACCCACTGTTCTTAGAAGAAACTTCAATTTCTTCACCTGGTGAAGGTCTTTGCCATGAAACTGTCAGCTCAGGAAGGGCAGGACACACCCTCGTCCCTCGGCTCCACCATCTGGCAGAGCATCAGCTTGGGAGGATTGAGTTCTTAGCAAACTACTTCACTTATCCATACAAATCCATGGTAGATTAGAAAGATTTTAGATGTTGAGCTTGACTATTAATTTGGGGATTTTGCACTGGCAACCTGCAAGTATATATTCTAATTATTGTGTCTTCTTAAAACCATACCCAGATTAAAGGAGTATTTGTGGAATGTCTTCGGAGTAAAAGGGACTGTACTTTTACAGATTTTATGTTTTAAAATATGAACAACCCGGACAGGGTCAAAAATAGAACCGCCTCACAAGTGACAGAAGACAGGTGAGACGCATATAGCAACAGGTCACAAAGATGGTAAGAGCAAAGTTGTTTCTCCAACCCCCGAAAAAATTCCTCCAAGAACTGAAAACTCAGAAATTTGAAAGTAAAATACTATCATATAAAGAAAGAAAATAAATAATCCTCTTCATCAGGGTTTCTAGATCTGACTGCAGAGTTATTAGCAGGCCATACTGAATCCTAGCACAGAAAAATCAGATGGACTAGTGATGAGTAAGTTCCAGGAAAACGGCAGTAACTCCTCCACTTGAAAGAGGACACACACTCACTTGTTCAAGGTGATTGTAAACCACATTCTGCAGAAATTCAGAAGATTCAGGCACCGCTTCTAGATGGTGATGACACGGAAGGACGGCTTGGATGCATGCTTCTAACTGAGTCACCGGCATTCTTACACTGCAGGGGGAAATGGAGGCCCTCAGCCAAGAGCACAGTTGTTCCTGTCATGTATCCCAGGCCGTGCCTCGGGGACTCAGTGTACTGTAGCAGTCTGGCCCCAGGTGAGGACCCGCAGCGTGGCCCAAGCAAGCAGGAGGGGCACTGTGCTTGAGAAATCCCATCCCCCATGGGGGCAAGAGGGGCTGGTGGGGTTGTGTGAACCTATAAATGCTCATAGAAATACACCTGCATACATTGAAGTGATAAAATTAAAAGTAGCAGGCTATTTAACAAAATTTCAATTGTCAGTGTTAATTTTACCATTCCATTCCGCTTGTCCCCTGCACTCTGAGACAGGCTTAGGCTCTGTCACACATGCAGCTCTGATGCAATAGTTGTGAAGTTATTTTACTTTGCTGCAAGTGTCTTCGCTCCCAGTGTCACTGTGACTGTCGTCTCTTAACACAGTCAGATATCTTCCTGGATCTCTCCCTGAGTTCCTTGCTCCTGCTTCTCAGATCCTGAGATAAAGAACAGGTGAAGGCACTTGACTGGAAAAGTCAATGTGGACTTGACCAAAGTCCTCAGTGACCCCCTAGGTGAGTGCTGCCCACCCCTTACCTTCGATTCTCAAGGTTCTGCCCAGGGTGACATCCAGCCAGGAGAGAGTCCTGGGCCCTATTAAAAGCTGTGTGGCTTGGGTGCAGGGAAAGCTGCAGGAGCTGGTTCCGTAGCCGGTCCCATCCACACCTCTGCTCCTCTCCCTCCCGAGGCAGTGCTGCCAAGCCCCCAGGCTCCCTGAGCTTCTGTCTTTCTCTTCTACTCTACTTCAAGCCCTTTTCCTCTTCCTTTATTCCCTGATTATCCCTAGCTGGAGTGATTTTTCTATCATAGAATCTGAAAAAATTTCCTGCAGCTGAAAAAGAGGTGCCAGAGGTCAACGCGCATATGGTGGTTCCTGAATAGAGCCCCTGGTTAGGGGGACCCTCACCAACATTCATGGGGCATCAGGCATGTTGCACCACCAACAAGAGTTTGCTGTGACACCAAGGCACGCACAGCATCCCTGCTCACTAAATTGTAGTTGTAGTCCTTTATTAAGAAGCAAAAATAAAAAAATTGCTCATGTTTCTTACTAAAATTATTTATGAGGGAGAAAAAGAAATTGTAATAGAAAGAACAAATTTCACTCCATGTTAGATGTGTTCATTTGGCTTTAATCCTGTACCTTGTTTTCTAGGCTCAGACTTGCTATCTCTGCACCTTTTGTAAAAGAAAGTTGCCTTTAGCCTGAAATATCCAGGAGGGTCTATTCTCCGGGCTCTGATCTTTAAGGATATTTGCTCTTCTACACTTATGTATAGATGGCAAGTTGTAAAATAGTGAATAACCTTTCTTTTTTTTGGAGGTTTTACAGGGGCACCATAATTTGACCCACATGGACAGCTGCAGGAACAAAGGATTTCAAGGACAAACAATTCATACAGCAAGAAGTTTGCAACAACCAGCCACATCCCCGCCACTTTTTAGTATAAAAGGAGACTGAATTCTGCCCTGGGGAAGAGAGTTCTACTGGATAACAATATGCCATTTTCTGGGTCTGCCAGCTTTACAAATAAAGTCTCTTTTCCTTACTCCAACATCTCATCTCCCGATTAATCGGCCTGTCATGCAGCAAGCAGAACGAGTTTGGACTTGGTAACAAATTGACTGCCTTAGAGGTAGTATGTCTCCACTGTTTCCTCATTTCCAGTATTTCACCACCTATCAATTTTATATGCTTTTTAACAACATGAACAAAAAACCTATTACAAGGAATTGATTCCACAGAAATAAAATTATTTCTACTCCTTCAAAACTTTTTTCTTTTCTATTTTATTTTGTTTTGCTTATTGAAAAGAAAATAAATTCAAATCTTTTTATTTCACGTATTTTTATAACTAGATATTGTAAATACTACAAAGATATTTAAATTGCAATAAAAATTGTTCATATATTAGTATAAAGATATATACACAATCAATGCAGATTAGGAAAGGAGTAGATATTTACTAAAAATCCACTGCACATCCAGTCTTTTACAAGCATATCCTGGAATATAAGCTCTATTATCCAGGGTCCCCCACCCCCAATCTCACTGCGGAGTCCCTTAGTAATCAACTACCAAGGCACCAGCATAGAACCATGAGATCACTATTTTAGGTATAAATGAGAGTATTAGCTCATTCAATTCTAAAACAGAAACCTTAAAATAAATACTGAACTTACTTACAGATAAACAAATTTGGACACAAAAAAGTACAGTTTCTCCCCAAATTCACAAAGATAATAACTGGTAAAGGCAAGATTTGAACTCATCTGCCTTGAATATAAAGCTAAGTTGGAAATCCCCTTCAACTGTGGAGGACCAGCAGCACAGCCTGTCACCCTATCTTTGTTCAGATCTGGCTTTAGACAGCCTGAGACAGCACCCCTTCCTATGGAACTCGAGGGCAAACAATAACAATAAGGATTTTATATTCAGTAGTTTCTTAGGTCTCAATTATATAAAGTGTCAGCAGGTCAGCAGAAAACTCTGGGAAATATGAGTGGGTCCAGAGCTTTTTGCTGATAAGAAACTCAATCTATCAGGACAGAGTGACCTTCCCATGAGAGGCCTCATGGACATAAACTAAAGGCAACTGAGCAATGAAAACTAGCAAGAACATGGAACTCAAGCAAGAAGGATCCCTACCATCCCCTGCCCAGTTGCCTCTTCACCTTTGTGGACAAGACGGCAGAAGGTCCATGTTCTTGTCCAAGTTACAACATCATGGATTCTCACCCATATAATATTACGACTCTATGCTGTCTTAAGTCCTTTCCAACTAAAATATGATGACACCAATATCTCAGCGGAATGTCTATGTCTCCACTTTCTCTCTTCTATTAGGAGACTATATCTATGGCCACAAAGCCGAAATTCAATTAAAAACACCATGCACGAAGCCTGGTGAAAGTCTGTGTAAGAGACATTGTTCTCAAGCTCAGTGAGTGAAAACTCAGAAAAAGTGGTCCTTATCCCTCTGCAAGTGGAAGGTAGCCTGATTGTGTGTGTGTATGTGTGCACACGTGTGTGTGTAAATCAAATACAATGTATTGTGGGATGTGCACAGATTTTTTTTATGTTACTATCATTTCATGAGGATGAGCCAACCTTTAAAGTAATTTGAATCTACTATTCTGAGAGAGTCTCAGGATCTTTTGGTGGAGGATGGGAAAGGGGAAAGGAAAGGAGGAAAGAAGTAAATGAAGCAAAGCTGTAAGTATACTGCTAGGGAAAGGCAAGACATTAATTTTGTTCCTACTTGCATCACACACAAATTAGGGACTGGCTTTCCCACATGTCTTGTCAAGCACTGAGTTGCAGAAGAACAGGTGACAGCCCATTTCTCACTGAGCTTGTGACTGTACGTGGCATCTTATAGACACT
This sequence comes from Vicugna pacos, assembly GCF_048564905.1. Taxonomy (NCBI): domain Eukaryota; kingdom Metazoa; phylum Chordata; class Mammalia; order Artiodactyla; family Camelidae; genus Vicugna; species Vicugna pacos. The sequence continues at coordinate 3,422,387 of NW_027328784.1, forward strand.
AATTACTTAACCTGATCAAACAATCTAGCAGCAGGCTGTAATTCTCCTATTTTGAGAGATAAGAAAACAGGAAGTGAAAGAGGGTATATAGCTTGACCAAAGTCAGAGGACAAGTAAACTAAAGAAGATGAATTCAAACTCAGATCTGAATGCAGAGTCTGATCTTCCCACTCCGAGGGCTGGAAATTCCTTAACACACAGGGTCCCCAGCTCCTCTGCTTTGTTCCTGGCACCAAGCATTTCCCATGGCGATATTCTCCAGTTCTCAGACACAGCGCTCTGTGCAGCCAATAACCTCCATTCGACCTTGATCATCTACCTGTCACGCCCACCAGGCTTCACCAGGCAAGAAAGCTGGCTTTCAACTGCATACAAAGCCACCCGTTTTATCCTGGACTCTTCAGCGGCTTTTCCAGCGTAAACGCAGCCATGAAAGTGCTCACAGTTTGTACATGAGCCACACTACCTCTCTCCATCTCTGTCCCCACCTATACTACTTTGCTATGACCATTTTGAGAATCTTGGAAACAAATTTTTAAAAACAGAAAAGAAAGGATTCTGTAACAAGTACTTAATACTTACAATTTTAAATGAGAAGTTACAAAGTGAGTATTTACAAACCGAATCTGCCTTCCTAGGTGTCAGTTTTAACAGTTAAAATATACAATAGCAAAAAATTCTGACTTAAATAATTAACAAAAACATCAACAATAATCTGGAATAAACTCAAAAATAATGCCCATGTTGTACATGGTGGAAGTACAGGACTGTACTGTGGGGTAAAGTAAGAGGTGTGAAAGTAGAGACATCAACATTTTGTATGGAGGAAAGCAGTTTTGTAAAAATGTACGTTCTCCTAAAGATAATTCAAAAGTACTAAAAAATCCCACGACAGCACTTCTTTTTTTTTTTAACTTGAAAAATTATATTAGAATTCTTCAGGAATAATAAAGTCATAATACTAACCAAGAAAATTTGGGATCGAAAAGAGAATCAAAAAATCGCACTGTCAGATATTAAATAAATGTTTACAATATGTAAGATATAGTGCTAGTGTAAGAAAGTAAGATTGATAAAAATAAACCATGAGCTCAAAAAGAGACTCTAGTGTACATAAGTATTCTTTACAGGTGGGATTTCAAGTTAAAAAGCAAAGTAGGAATTCAATAATTGTCTTGGGACAATCAGAGAATCCCCTGGAAAAAACAAATTCTATTCCAGTCATAATGACCGCAAGAAAAATTACAGAATGTGATGTGAATATTAGAAAGTACTAATAACAGCGAATATAATTCTTTGCTCATATTAATTCAACTTCTCTTCACTATAACAAGTACCATCATCATCTCCATCTTAGAGATTAAAAAAACCTACAGAAGAAATTTATACCATTATAAGAAAGTATTTCTAAGAATAATATCAGGAATAAAACCCAAAAAGAAGACATTTACAATCTTAAGATTATTTTGGGCCACAACAAAAATGAACCTACTGAACAAAATGAAAGGCAAAATATGACAAGGAAAAGCTCTCTGATACATGTTGATGAAGACAAGGGGTTAATGTTCATAATATACATAGAGCTGTCACAAAGCAACAAGAAGCTGCCTCACTTAAATGTGTGCAAAGGACAAAAGAGATCATTCACTTTTTAAAAGTCAGATGGCTAATGAGTGAAAAATGCTCAATACCTCACTGGTCATCAAGTGCAAATTAAAACAATGAAAAAGTACTTTTGCTCATCATATTGGCACATATTTTTAAAAGATATTCTAGCTAGTGTCCATCTTTGAGAGAACAAACTGTGAGCGATCTTTTGGAGGATGACATGTCAATGGATATGTAAACTCTGAAAAACGTGTGTACACACAGGCTGAACTCCACATTTTGGAATCGTTTCATTTAGAAAAATTCAGTTCAAAAAGATGTACTTATCAGAGCATTTACACAGCACTGTTTACAATGGTGAGAAGAAAAGCTGAAGTGAAATCATATCCAGCGATAGAGAATTGGTTACATAAGTTATTCTACATCTTTTCATGCCCCACAGGAGAAGGAATTTCTAGATTCACTTGAAAGGAGCCTGTGATTTATGTAGTTGTCACATCCAAGGACTAAATTTCCAGAAAACTTAACGAAAATAATACTCATACAAGATCACAGGAATGTTTGTATAAGAAGTATGCCAGTCAAACACCCTTTCTGACAGTGGAAAATGGAGAAAACTTAAGTGTCCACCATCAAGACAATGATGCGGTAAATCACGGTGAGCTGTGGGCACTAAAGTTCCGGTGTTTCGGCGTGGTCCAAGGCCTTGTCCACAGTACGCTCCCACGAAAGGTGTCCTTACACAAGAGACCAAACCTGCATATCAGGAAAACCCTCTACTCTATCTGAAAGGACCGGGTGAGTCTGGAGAGAGAGGACGTCTGTGATATATACCTGAGTGAATAAACCGAGCTGCAGAAAACATATAGTATGGCCTTATTTTTCAATAAAGCATATATACACACACATAGACATAGATTTCTCATATACGTGTATGTATGTGTTTATTTATATGACATAGGCATAAAGGTCATGAAATATATACTCCACATTGTCAGCAGTTTTTACTCTCAGGAAAAAAGGGGAAGGGATGTAGGGGACTTTCGGTACCACAACAGATCTCTTTTCAGAATTTCAGTTAAGTATACTTGGAATTTAAAAGTTTATTTAAGTCCAAAGTAAAATGGACGAGGACTCCACAAGACAGAATGCTATACTAGTCATTAAAAATCATGCCAGGGGAGATAGAATATTGTAGAAAAATGTGTAATAAGCCGAATGGAAAATGGAGGTCTCCACACAGTATACAGGCACACATTGCTCGCTGGTTTTTATGACAGAGGTAATACACACTGATGAAAAGAACAGAAAATAGATGTTAATGTGTTAATTATTATCTCTGAGTACTGGCACCAGGATAGATCCATTTGACCCTTTTTTCATACATTTATATTAAATACACACTATTTTTCATCTGAAAAATGCATTTTTAGATGTCTAGTACCACACATTGGAAAATTACACGAGTACTTACAGAAACAAATAACTAGGAGACACCGCAGCAGCGTCACAAAGTGTAGAAAGGGCGATCCTGAATAACACCGCGCAGTTACATAAGGACCCACAAAGTGAGAGCACCTGCTGTAACAGGGCGCGGCCCCCTTCCATTTGTCAGATGTGTCTTCAGGGCTGAGGCAGTTCTGAGCACGGCCAGTGTCAGTGCTGGTGTCTGGATGGATGCCACTGGAGGTGAGGGCACCTGCAAGCCGAGAGGAAGAACAGAAATCATCCTCTGCTTTTTCTGTCTTGTTTCTTTGTTACTTTTAAAGAGAGGCGGAAATAAGATAAACTGGATCTTTCCTACTGAAACTTCAGTAATGAAACCATTTTTAAAGTGATCACAACTTATATTCTGCCTATGACTGTCTTTTCAACAAAGCATCATATTTATAAAATGTTAATTAACTCAGTTAATTAACTCCCTGTTGAAACATTCTAGTAAAGAGCATGAACTGCAGTATGTAAAAGAACCACACCTGCAGTGACTAGCTCAGCTGTCTTGACGGCAGTGCAGTCAGCCCCCACCATCCCGTGGCCCTGAGCTCCTGATGCTGGTAAGAGAGCGCGCTGCTGCCTCAGATGGAAAGAAAAGGTGAAAGCATTTTCTGAAATCTACAGCACTGACAAAACATAACTGATAAATCCCAGGCTCCTTTGAGGCTGTCATTTTCCGTTTCTGGCCAACACCCGTCAATGAGCAGAACCACCCCATTCCCGAGTCATGGGACTCACGTGGGCAGAAGTTTTGGAGAAATTTCCAGGTATAGAATGTAAACCAACTATACATAAAACTCTGAAAAAGAAAAGATGCAATAATCTGATTTTGGAAGACACTAAAATATTCTCCTAAGCCTTAGTACTTGGAAAGGCTGGGCTTCTACTAAGCCACTTATTTATTTCACAGCCAATGAGCATCTCCCACAAACCCTGTTTCCCTGTGTCTGCTGGGAGCTTCAGGCACATTGATGTTGTCTATCTTATAAGTCACAAGGCAGAGGCGTGTGTCTCACGCTGGCAACTCTCACACAGGCTCAACTCCTAGCCTCACTGTATGAACTTGGCCCCATTTTCTCACCTGTTTATTTGGTACCTGTTCTTCTGTAAGCTGCCTGAAATGCTTATTGAAACAAGTCAGAAGAATGAGTGGGTAGAGAAATGGACAGATGGACAGGTGAGAGATGGGCAGAAAAACAGAGAGTCTCCAAGAGAAGGGGAGCAATCAAAATTACCTATGCAAAACCCTCTTCTAGTCAGGGAAGGAAACCACCACGGAGAAGTGTGAAGAGGCAGGTTGCTTAGGACTGTTTCCTGGATTCCATGAAAAGTCACACCAAGAGATGAGAGGGTAGAACTCTAAATAATAAAAGAAAAAATCATGCATGTTTGAAAAATATATCTACATTATGTACTTTCTAAAGAATAGAGTCAAATTAGCAAGGCCCAATAACACAATCCTTGGGTATATACAGAAGTGAGAATCCCATCTCCAATCTGCAAGGCATCCCTTTGGAGCACTGAGAGTCTACAGGGTGCAGTCATAAAGCCATCACCGCAAAAGCGATGCTATCCTGCACTTACGAGGAAAGAGCAGCTGTGCTCGGTCTGCCTACACGTGTCTTTTACACCCCTCAGCACCTCTACGGGGGAGGGACGCCTAGCGAGCCCCATCTCTGCAGGACAGAAAACAAGTCCAAGAGAGGCTAAGCCGACCTACCAATTCTCCATCTCACAGGACTTGTCACTCCAGACCAGGACTCGAACTCGGACCCACGTTTGTAACCACAGTACTACCGTATTTTATGTGCTTTTTGTGTGTATAATACATTTGTTTCTGGCATGAAAGGGTATTTAATAAATGATCGGTTGTCTTGTCTATCTCATTAGTTCACAATCTTTATATTTTTGAATTGTACTCTTCCCCTGGAGAAAGGAACGGAAAGAGCGGGGGTCAGAATGAGGTGGGGCTCCATTCTTTATCTGTTGCCTCATCTCATCCAAGTCCCCAAACAGGGAGAAAGAGCAAATGTTCTCTTCATCATTTAAAGAGAGGGCTCCAGTGACGGTGACTTACTCAACCCCAAAACCAAGTCTGGGGGAAGGGCACATGCAGCAACGAGAGCAGTATCACCTGTAGGAAGGCAAAAAGAGCTCAGGGGATGGCTCAATGGGTCAGCCTGATTTCATTTCAATCGATAATACAATAGCACACTCTAAAAAAACTAGAATGCAATGGATTTCCTCTTTCTTGACATCTAGCAAGTTTCCACATCTCACATGTAACATTATCACGAACTAGTGAAAGGAAGAGTCCACAGACAAGGAAAATCAATGCCACAGGCAGGCTGAAACACAGGCTGGAGGAAAGGAAGGGAAAGGGCATAGTAAAGAAGAGGGGAAATTCTGGGAAAAAGACATCATCACAAGGACTCTCAAGCATCATCCAGCAATCATATAATCATTCTTTCAAGAGAGAGTTACTTAGGTCCTATTTTGTGCAACATTGTACAGTGGGCGAAGCAAGAGCACAGCGTCCATGGTGGCAGCAAGCTGCGGAGCTCCAATACACTTCTGATCCCGGTACCTTGCACACTTGTCCTCAGTATAAAGGCAAAATATATAGTAAAATAATCCAATGTAAACTCTATGCAATGCTGAAAAAAATTAAAGAATACCTAAATACCTGGACAGACACACCACGCACATTCCTGAATCAAATGACAGCATTCTTGGGATGGCAGTGCTCCCCAGAGCGATCCATATATTCAACGTGGACTCGATCACAATCCCAGTGAGTTCCTCTGCAGAAACTGACTATCTGCTGCTACAATTCATATGGGAATTCGAGGATCTCAGTAACCAAACCGTACTTGAAATAGAAGAACAGTTTGAGAGGACTTGTAATTCTCAATTTCAAACCTTACAACTGTATCTCCAGGTGAGATTAGAGGCCATTTTTAAGTTATAATTGTGTTTATCCTTATTTTCTAAATTCTGTACAACGAATATACCTGTTAGAATAAGAAATTTAAAAAGTAAGGTATCTTTTAAAACATGCAAACCTATTCATTCATTGGGAAAAAAATATTTTGACTATAAAGAAGTAAACAAATATCTAGTGAAAAAGGACTATTTAAAAACAAGAGTGCATTTACATTTTTTGTAAATTGGAAACTGAAAAGCACAAACACATCAAGTTTCTAGGGAGAGTGTTGCAACATATTAATTGTTATTTCCAAAATTCTAATTGAACAATGAAAACTCAAGAAAGAGAAAATCTTGATTGACAGCCAACTGCAAACACATGGAGAGCAAAGGCCTAGAAATCACAGTTCCTTTAACTCTGCTACTAACTCAATAGGAGAGGAAATTCCTCAGTGAGGGGACAGTGGAATCCCATGCATAAGACAGGATACACAGTACAAACTGCACTAGAATTGGGGGTGATTTCCATAGAAGAATTCTAAAGTTACAACATTGATGAAAAACTATAAAAACACTGACAGACAGATTAAAACACACAGTCATATATATTATATAAAAACATATGAAGTCTGCCCCCATGTTGCATAGAAATACAAACATATTTGTTCATTTATGGGCACTGATTACTTTATCCCAGGTAGAATATTTCAACTAAAATAGATAATCAATAATACACTCCTCTTGTCAAAACTAGTTGATAAGTTACTCTGCTATGTATGCATAATGTGTCTAAGATAGATTTAAAATTAGTGAAAAAGATTTTTGTATGGTTTCTTGAACCCTTCTCAAAACACCAAGCTTAATTTTAAAATAAATCTGAGCAGTATTTCTATATGATCTTTTCCCTTGTGAAATGAACAACACAGTCTGTTGTCAAAATTCTTTCCTTACAATGATTCACGAGCACCGTATACTCACAAAACTGCTGGACAGCAAGGCACTATCCAGACACTGTGACAAATCAAATGAAACACAAGGAAGACAGTGACCCTATTCTGCAGGGCTTATAATCTGTTCCAACACCGGGTTTTTATTTGATTTGTTTGATTGGTTAGAAAAATAAAATCACTCAAGTACATTCTTCTTTGAGCATTATGTAAATCATGACTCTCTTTTTAGTGTCATGAGCAGGAAAGACTTGAGTATGAATTGATTAGATCAACTAGGCACAATCATCACTGGAGCCTGTGTAATAAATAAGTACATGAGATCTAAAATAAACCTACACAGATCTCTGCAAGGAAAATGAAGAGGTGAGTTCCCCAATGAGAAAACAAACAATCAAGAAATCAAAAAAGGAAAACTTTTTCATTAATGATTCCAGGCAGTAGTGGAGCATGGTGGTGAAGATCACAAATGCTGGGGACAAACATGAGGGTCTGAAATCCCACAGCACTGGGTAGCTGTGACACTGATATTTCAGTGAAATTTTCTGCACCTCAGTCTCCTATCCATAGACTGGGGACAGCCACAGCACCCATCTCCTAGAACGGTCTTAAGAATTAAGTTATTTTTTATATAAAAGTTTAAATAAAATACCTCAGATTTTAAATATTACCCCAAAAGCTCAAGGAACAAAGAAAACAGTGATAAATTGGAGTTCATCAAATGTTAAAAATTTGCTTCAAAGGACACCATCCAGAAGGTGAAAAAACATCAGAGAGGAGAAAATTTTTTCAAATTATTTATCTGATTAAGTATTTGTATCTTCAAATAAAAGAAAAAACTCCTACAACTCAACAAGAAAAAGAGAACTCAATTAAAATTTGTATAAAGTATCTGAAAATGTATTTTTCAAAGAAAATATACAAATGGCCAATAAGCACAATCAAACGATGTTCAATATCATTAGCTGTAAAAGAAATCAAGTCAAAACCACTAGGAGAAACCGCTTCACACTTACTACAATAGGTTATAATAAAAAAAATGTGTAACAAGCACTAATGAAGACACAGAGGAAGCGGAGCGCGCAGCCCTTGCTTTTGAGGATGTAACACAGGGTGGGCACTTTAGAAAACAGCCTGGCAGGTCCTCAGAGAGTTGAACATTTGGTTTATGAATGACCCAGCATTTCTGCTCTCTGGTCACACAAGTAAGAGAACTGAAAACAAATGTCCACATAAAAATTCCTACAGGAGTATTCACGGCGCCATTACTCTTCACAAACAAAAAGCAGACACAACACAAACGACTATCACCTGATGAATGGGTAAACAGTAGGGCCCAGATATACAGTAGAATATAATTCAGCAATAGCAAAGCATAGAGTACTGACCCAGGCCACAACCTGGAAATACATTGAAAAAGTTACTCAGTGTGAAAGAAGTCAGTCACAATAGACAGTTCCATTTACATGAAATAACTTGTTTTACATGAAATGTCCAGCACAGGCAAATCCATAGAGAGAGAACAATGGCTGCCTGGGGCTGGGGGAGGATGAGGAAGATGGGAATGACTGCTTGTGCATACAGGGCTTCCTGTTGGGGGATGAAAATATTCTAAGATTGACTGCGATGCACAATTCTGGGCTTTGAGTAAAAACCGCTGCACATTTTAATGGGTGAATTGTATTAAAACTGTTAAGGACAAAAGCACCTAGGGCCAGAACCTTCAAATAGTAAATGCAAATTGCTAACTTTTATTACAGGAAAAAGAAACTGCCCTCAGCATGAAAGCAGGAGATCGGCAAATATGGGTTAACAGAATTGGACAAGAGCATTTCACTTGAAAGAGTTGCTGAGTGTACACGAAATATTCAGAAATAGGAAAATCAGCTTGACATCACGAAGAAGCATTCTGCTTCAAATGCAGATCAAGGATTCGGCAAGCCCAGCTGCTAGAAATAACCAGAGAAGAAACCTGGTTCTTACAACAAGCACCAGAGCCAACAAGGAAATGGTGGTGAGGAAAGCAGGCAGCCAAAAATCTGGAACAGTTTGCTACAAATAATTTCTCCACTGAAAATTCAAAAATAAAATGAAAGTGATGCAATGCTGAGCTGGCCTCACGTTAAAGGGCTTCCTCTGCTGCTCGACAGTTCTGTAACCCCGAATGAGAGACTCAGGAGAATCAGCATGGCTCCTGGCAGTCCCCAAGTGACTGCCCTCCAGCACGTTTACCACCATCACATCTGCCAGGGTTGTATTGCAGAGAAGAGACCAACTTCTAAAAGGCACAGGAAATGTTTACCAGGGAAGAAAAGGCTGCTGTCAGTCCTGGGACAGAGGCAGTGTGAGCAGAGGCCAGAAGGCTGCAGGTGAACTGGAGCAGACCTGGGGCAGGAAGGGACCACGGAAGAGCAGATCTCAATTTTCTACTCTCTCTCCCTAGAGGTAGGAGAGATAAAGCCTGCATCCTTCTCACCTGGAACTGTGGGTTCTGGCTGGCAGAAGTCTTACGTACAGGGAATGAATACTCAAGACTCTGTGGAAAAAGTCACGAAAGAGAGAGGGCGTAGGGACCCAACTCCACGAGCCTCTCAAATGATCCCATATTTATTGTGTATAATCAAAGGAAAACGTCATTAACAGTTGTGTGATAGTAAGCAGGAACTTGGGGAAAGAAGGATGAGACAGAGATTGTAGAATCCACCATGAGTACAAAGGCTTAGTGTATCTTTAGGTAAGTCATGGGGTGAGGGGAATAAGATACATTCTTTAGACATGTGAATTACAAAGCAGACCACCAGACCAGCTAGGTCCTTGCTTGGGGGATAATAGAGTATCTAACTGCACACAAGCCCAGCCTTTATAGCTGTGGGCCTGGGTCATTGCTTTGCGATGAGCAGAGTGCTATCTAAAACATCATCTACGCAAGCAAAGCATTATCTCTGCTTTTTAAGGCAAGGAGACAGGAGTGAGGATGCACAGGCACTTGCTTGCAAAGCAGTTACTAAGCATACGTTTTCTTCTTAAATTTGACAGGCGGCTGGGTTCTGTTACAATTTGTTAACCCAATCATGGGCTCCCACATGGAACCATTATGGAGGACACCCTAAGGTGACAAATCCTGGCTCTGGGTCTTTTCCTGCCAGCTTCAGCCACTCTAGCAGAGTCTAGGCACATTCCTGAATAATGATCATACAGAACCACCCACACTGTTAACTCCTGGTGCTTGAAACTTAATTTTAGCTCTACACAACTTAACGTAGAAAAGTTTCAGAAATAAAAGATATTATATTTACTTTATATCTCATCATAGGACTGATTTTTCTGATTGCTCTAAGCTGCTTCTTCTTGGTAAAGCACCTAATTCTGCAGGTGAATTCAGTACTTTCTTTGGGCATAACTAGCCAGTTTGGGCTCGCTAACTTCTATTGGTCAAATACCGATACACTTAATTGATTTCACTGTTCATCAATTTCAGCTGGGAGCAGAGGGAGTGTCACTCTGTTCCTCAGCCCACCCTCAACCCTTATCATCAGCAACTCAGGCCTCCGGAAACCAAAAAAAGCTTTTGTTTCCCTTCTACAGTTTCAACAAACCCAACAGGATGCATAAGCCTGGAGAAAGAATTCAACACAAATGTTAAAACAAAAATCAATAAACCTGAAGCAACTCCATCTCCGAATCATGATACACAATGACATGAGATTAAGTGTGTCAGGCCCAAAGCATGGGTGAGCCTGACCACCTGATTTCTATTCTTCAAAGGAAGGAAAGTTTTCCTATTTTTTATTATCACTCTGTCATTGTTTCTGATTAAGCCAAAAACTAGTTTATGAAATAATTAAGCATTGAAATAACAGATTTTTGTTGTATCAATTACAGAAGGCATTCAGAGGTGTTAGGAAAAACCACCTCTGTAAAAAATGCAAAATTTCTTCCACTGTGAAGAACACGTATACAAAATGCAACAGAGAATTCAAGCTCTTGTGGAGAGGAGCAAAAGCCACAGAATCAAAGCAAAGTCATTACTATGAGTCAACTCAAAATTCACTGGACAATCATGTTCAATGCATTCAATGAAATTTAAAGGCATACTGCAAACCATACACTTAATGATCTGCAGGCTAGAGGAAGAATTTCTCTCTTTAACAGACAAGAGTAATCAATAGGGTGCCCCACCAAACAAGGACCAAAGAACAATCAGGTTTTTAACAGTTCTGATATATCAGCATTTTCTAAAGATCAAAATCCAGAAATTTTAAACATTGATTCACACCACAATGAAACAAGCACTTAAAAAAAAAGAAAAGAAAATAAGCACATAGAACATATACATAGATCAATGAGAATTTCTTGAGACGCTGGAAGAAACAGGCTATAGTCTTTTACTTGAGAAATAAAACTACTTTTAAAGATAAATGCTAAAACACATTTCATCATTCATGTTGCCTTGAAAAATCTGAGGCACTTGTATCTGATTAGAAAAGCAATTCTGAGTAATAGTGTGTTACAATTCAGAGCCAGTTTGCTTTAGAAGAAAAGAGAAAAGAAAAGCTACCGTTTCTCATATACTGCACAAAGTGTGAAGTGTCTCCCTGCCTCTTTCTCCTCCCGTTTTCTAAGCTCATGCTTCCCAACCCTTCTGAAACAAGTATGAGAACCTCTTATTCCCGCCAATATGCCAAATGACAAAAGAAAATCAATTTATTTGTGTAAGTATGTGCTTAAACCTTGAACTGGAAGAGAAAGATATCAGAAGTCTATATGGAACTTATTTCTACATTCCTGAAATCACACACACAAACGTTCACACAGACACAGACACAGACACAGACACATACCCCCTGGATTACTGGGAAATTCACAAACTTAGGATTTCCATCTTCTAGAAGATAACTTTGTAGTTAGTTTAAAATACAAAACTGTCAGCTTTGGAAAGCCTTGATCACCTGCTAAACCATCCAAATATCAAAGAGACCCAATTAGCCTTCTCGGTAGAATGTAATTTCCCATGATGGCAAAACATACCCTAAAAAGTCCTGGATCTAAGTCTCGTGTTTATCACTAGCTATGATCGTTTTTAAGCACATTAACAGATTCAGAAACTTATGTCTCAACAGCATTTATTCTTATTGAAATAGTATACGTGTTCATTTGCCTATACAGAGACCAGGTCCCATGATGGAGTTTAAGAGCTATTTTGTGTATTGCAATATTTATTTTTAAGTGCAGAAAAGGAGGGTGGGTATTACTCAGTTGTAGAGCACCTGCATAGCATGCACAATGTCCTGGCTTCAGTCCCCAGTACCTCAAAAAAAAAAATAAATAAAATAAGGGCATATTTAAAAATGAGTAAAGTTATAAAAAAATGCAGACTAAAAACCACTGCAATCTAGGAGACACAATTACAATAAAAAAAAACAAGAGTTTCTATCAATTATTGGCTATTTGCCAATCGCAGAGACAACCAGAAATCACACCTGATAACCATCACGTGTGATTCTCAGCAACCCTACTAAGTAGACACGGATGGGAAACCAGGCTCTGCAGATGAGGAGACGGAGCTCAGAGGAGCCGGGGACGCTGACCGTCCTGCTTCCCGTGACACCACATCAGCCCAGGGCAAGCGCTGACGGAGCTGCAATGAGGGGACACCCAGCTGCATGGAACCTTGGGGCACTGGGGAGTCCCAGAAAACACTAAAAACTGTTCAGTGAAAAACCAGCTCAAATATAATACACTGTGCCACATTCTTTAAACAGGGAACATGAGTGAGACCTTTTTGATGCCTCCGTGTCCTTTCTGCCATCGTCAGTTACTTGCCCTCACAGCGTGACCAGTGATGAACTGGACCCCATATGAAGCGCACTCAGATGGCAGAGCATTTGAAGCTGTTTTATGAAGTTTGTAAGACTCTGTCTGTGCCTCACACAGGCGGTCATCCATCACTTCTCACCGGTGTGGATGTACCACCTGAAATCACTCCTTTCTGCTTTTTAAAATCCCTTCATCTACTCCAGACTTTTCAATAGCAAAGAAGCAGCTAAACCACAGACAGTGGACAGCTTTTCACCAAATTTCTTGAACAGCCCATCGGACTACCTGGAAGCCCTTTACTTTTATTAAACCCACTTCCAGGTACTTCATCATTTTCGGATTGGTGGACTTGGCCTCTGACTGAGCTACTCAGAGAGCTCCCAGCCTCACATCTGTGAGAGGACCCTGCTGTTGGGAGAAATCAGTGAGAAAGGCGTACATCCCCCAGTCATGTCTGCATGGCTAGAAGTGCCACAACGTGCTAAAAATTTATACCATCATAACCCCTGGGCTCCCATGGACTGGTTTCACATTAACCAAACTCATGAGACACTGATGCAAGAAAACCAGAAATTTAACTTATTAATGTAACAGAAGATGTGAAACTATGAACCAGACTGCAATATCAGAGTTCAACCATGAGTATATGTTCTCCTCCACGGCCCAAACACGGGCAGGCAGTCACATGGCAAGTGTGGACAGAAGCAGAGCAGGAAGGATTTCTAGATGAATTCAATGGACTAAATTTCTGTTATACCAACAGATCTGCTGCCTGGAAAACAATTAATTCTAATCACGGTGCACTCTTCGTGGACAGTTGCCGAGACACGACTGTGAGCACCTGTGTAACTCTCCTTTCCCTGTCCTTTCTGGGCTAATTGATGCACAGACGTACAGAAATCGAGGGATGCAGATACATCTAAACACCCAAAGCCCATTCTGGGAGCCACAATACCATACAGCCAGGGTTAAAATACTTGCTCTGCCACTTACTAGTTCTGTGACCTTGGTCAACTTACCCTCTGTGTGCCTCAATTTCCACACTGTGAAACTGGGATAACAATCAAACCTTCCTTACTCGCTTGTTGAGAAGATTGAAGGATTCATTTCTGTAAAACGCTCAGAAAAGAATGTAGCACATTTTGGGTGCTCAACAAATGTCAAATTAATATTACAGTGGTTTACAAGTCTCCTTCCTAATCATCTTCTGTGTTTCCTGGCTAGACTAATACCCAAAGGAAATTCTTATTTCTCCTTTTATAAACTCATGGGATGCACCCTTCTGTTCCATCCCACCACCTGTTTAAACTGATGGAAGGGATACCTCCTCCCCACTCCTCTGGGCCATGCAGAGTGCTACTCCCTTCACAGCCCTGACCCCTGGCCCACAGCTAGCCCTCCTCACATTAACAGATTGAGTTGTGATTCCGGGGAGACAAGCAGGGCATGTGAAACCCTTCCTTTCCCTCCAGTGTTGACTACCCTAGGGAAGCACCCTGGATGCTCAGCTCCATTGCAGAACAGCCCTGTGCATGATGGGGCTCATTCTCTCAAGGGAAGGCTTGCTGTGGCCCAGAGATACCTGGGACAGGGTGAGTCTCTACTTCTGGGACACAGTATCATGACACTCATTTATCCACAGCCCTGAAGTTCATGGAGAACGTGGCTTCATCAGTAACAAAGAAGACATTTATCGCCTGCCTACTCTTTTGTGTCATCTCTCAGTTGGCTGCTGGAGACAACATGTGTATAAGTATTGGTTCCCCTTAGGCCCCAACATATATGAAGTAACAAAAATTTCTGTGGCTTAACGTTGGTCCAGGGCGACTGTGTAACAGTTCTGACTCTGCTGATGCTAAATTATGGGTGTAGGAATTATGGAACCTCCTCAAATATCTTTCATCATAAAATCAGCTTTTCTTATTTTCTTGTTTCTTTGTAATTACCAAAGACTATAAAATGATGGCTGCACACAAAACAGCAGCTAAAGTTTATGAGCTCTCTTGACATACCCACTGTGGTAAACATGTTACATAATTACTAATTCTCACAATTCTACAAAGCAGATATGAGTGTCCCCTTCTCACAGACGAGGGGAAAACTCAGAACGAGCTGACTCAGGATCACATGGTTCAGTGTCAGCACGTGCAGGCAAACCCAAGTCAAGAAACTACACCCCATCATATATGTACCAAATCAACTCCCACCAATTAACACACAGCGGCGGGGTCAATACTCAGGGAACTCAACACACCTTTCAGCTTTATGGTGCTCCAGAGGCAGCTTCTAGCTGTTTTATAATATCCCGGCTCACTGGTTTCTAACACTAGAAGAAAAGCCCGATTTTGCCATTGTTTGCACAGCAAGTCTGAAATGTTCACAGCGAGATAAAAGAATAAAACTATGATATAAGCAGAAAAAATTTTCCAGGTAGAAAGACATAATGGACGTTGTGCTATTCTGAAGCATTAAGCAAAGGAATCAAAATAAAATCACATTGTTTAAGCCTTATTTTACAAACAGAAAAATTAAGACTGTAAAAAGTTGCAACAGCGCCACCTATGGCTAAAAAGACCTTCCAGGTTGCCGGGAAACATGCAACACAAAAATTGACTGTAAGATGAGAAACGAGAATCAGATAACTAGAAGCTTATGTAGCATATACTGCACTTTGCTTCGGGGGGATGGAGGGGTATTCAGTATTTAATCTGATATTGCTAATACTCCTAAATATAAACAAAAGACATAGGCTCATGGAAGCTCATCTTAGAAGAGGAAAGAATCCAGTCCAGCCACTTCATTTTACACGAGGGGAGACTGAGACCTGAGATCTGTCCTCCTGGCAATCAGCAGCAAAGCTCTCCTAGGTCTCATGTCTTGCACTGTAGTAAAAACCAACAGAACTGTACTACGCCTATATTCATAAAAGTCACGTCTGTATTTTTCCAACAGTAGGTAATCTAAGTATCTTGCAAAATACTTCTCAAAGAGCCAGGAAATCATAGAAGGGTATTGAAATACAAAAACATTTATTTACATATTAAAACAGCATGAGCTTTATTATCTCTATTAAAAAAGTGACATGTCAAATCAAAATTTTGAAATTTTAAAACCTGAAAAGAGTGCAGAAAAAAATCAAAATTTTCTTTAGTCACAAAAGAGAGAAGCTTATTCCCTGATAATAATCAATGTGGATTTTTCTAAACTTAATGGTTCTGGTCAGAATCCCGAGAAATTAAATGTCTGATGGATGGTTACACGGCAACATGAATTCTGAGCTTACATTCTGTGTAAATAATCTTCAAGGTCGTCTGCTTAAGGCAATTTAAGTAGTCCCTGTCTCACTAGAATGACACAGATTTCATTAAAGCTTCATACTGCACTTAAAAAAAACAATCCTAGTTACTTTAAGCCATATTAATGTATATCATATATACACATATTGAATATGCATCAGAAATAAGCTACCCTTTTTAGTATTCAGAGTTGATACTTCTAAACTATCAGTCACTGTGAAAGCACATTTTTATTAAGCACCTCTACGGTGCTTTGTATACAAGGCGTCCAGCTCTCACAGTCAGACAAGGTAAACCATATTACTCAAATTTCACAAATGACGAAATATACTTAAGCCATGTAAACAACTAAGATATTCATCATCAGGAAAGAAAAGAGTAAGGATTTTACTTACAATACTCACTGACAAAGTTTTCTTTCATACTAAGACTACATAAAACAAATTCAGTGTTTGGAAATTTTTCAGTAAATAAGCACCACTAGAAAAAACAAGTAACATCATTAGCAACAGTTGGACTTTCAAAGACCACTTCTCTCTTGCACAATAGTTATTTTAAATGTTTTGTTTTTAGTTCTCACAAAGCACTAAATTAAAAAACTATTTCCTTTACAGTCATTACCTGAGAATAAAACATTTGTGAAAATGTACAATTTTAATTTATGCCACTCTGCCTCTCATTCTCACTGGTGTCTCTCCTTTGAAGACCTCATCAGGCTGAGATAGCTAAAATCGGTCATTTATGGGCTCACAGGAGTTCGGGAAAACACTCAACGGGAAGCTGATTAGAGGAGCAATTGAGAATTCATCCTGTGCAGCCTGGATTCCAGCATCGAGCTAGCCACCGCCAGCTGCGTGTCATTTGGGGCAAGCTGACCCATCTCTCAATCCCTCAGCTACAAAAAAGGAGACACTGATACCTACAATCAAACACTTGCTATGAAGTAAAATATGAGCAAAGCATTTTAGCCTCAGTTAGGCGTCCACTCACAGCGAGTTTGGTCATTATGATGATGAGGATGGCTGTTAACAAATTAAGCTCGACCGAACAGGAGAAATCACCTTAAAGGAGAAACATTTTAAGTCCATGAGTATTTCCTTTTGGGTGGACTGTAGAATATTCTATAGATTTTTTTTTAATAAACCAAATTTTGTCCATTAATTGTAGATTTACAGGTTCATGGACAAGTCTCCAGAAAAATAATTAGAGGCCTCTAACCTCTGAAAATTAAGATGTAAATTTAAAAAAAAATCAGGGAAGAGATTATACCTCATTTGGGAGAGTATGTGCTTAGCATGCATGAGGCCCTCAATTCAGTCCCCAGTAACTCCATCTAAAAACTTTGTTTTTTAAGAAATAGAGAATTAAAGCAAAAGGATGGAGGAATACGGAAATTTTTAGAGACTCATCTCAGATTTAAGATAGGGAAGAAACCATCCAATTCTCAGAAGAAATCTTGAGGACTATGTAAACTGGATCTGAGATGTCTAGTCTTTTAACATTATTCATGAAATCATATTACCAAGTCTTAAAACTACCTGATAACCCACAGTGGTGATACTGATCATAACAGCTACCATCACGTATCGAGCTCCGGCTAGGACTGCTCTGTTCTGACATCTCTACCCCTAAGGCCTCACCAGGCGGAGAGCACTAAATTCGGTCATTTATGAGCATCTCGTGTAAGTCCTCCATTTGTGCTTCTCACTCTCCCCTCACCAGCTCCTCTGAGGGAAGCACTGTTATCATCTTCCCCACCCGCAGATAAGGCCACTGAGGCACAGACACTAAACCCGTTCCAGGCCACATTGGAATTAAAGGACGTCTGTATTTCTGCTGTTTTGCTTTTGACAAAGGAATCTGAGATATCAATTCAAAGCAGACTGTTAAATAATCAAGTCTGTCAGGTCTTCACCTCAAAGAGCAGATACTATAAATTCCTGATGTAGGATGAGGCTGCCGTCACAAACTGACTCAGCTTGAAATTAATATCCAAGATGAAGCAGCGGATACAAGTAAATATTCACGATTGTCAAGTCTGCCCACGGGTCTGGGCCCTTCACTGCCTGAAAGGGGGTGAAATCCCCACCCGTGTCTGGGAGGGAAGCGCGGCTCTTCCCGGGCTCACCCAGGCTTCATAGGCTATTTACCCCCACAGACTAGCCTCAACGGTTAAAAGCTCTCAAGATTTTTACACCAGGCAAAACTGAAAGACATTTCTGTAGATGGAGCACTTTCTCAGGCTTAAATTTTTTTGCCTACACTCAGCCAGAGGGAGAAAAGAAACAGGACTCTACAAAGTCCTGACCCTCACCACTCACAGGAGTAGAATGACCACAGCAGAAGATGGCCCTTCACATTGCAGGATGTGAACAAAATAAAGATGCCCCAACAACAGGCACTCCCAGACACAGCGCTCAGCAGTCTTCTGCACAATCACAGTTGTGCAGCCCTCAACACCTTCTATTTCCAGAACACTTCATCAGCCCAAAAGAATCCCCCTATCACTAGATTCACTCCGTAATCCCCCTCCACCCAGCCCCTTCCAACCATCACCTGCTCTCTGCCTCTGCATGTGCCTTTTCTGGGCTTTTCAGATCACGGAAATCAACAATATCTGGCCGTTTGTGTCTGCTTCCTTTCAATTAACATGCTGTTAGCAAGGCTTGTATATTTTGAAGTGGCATCAGCATCTCTTTATTTTTTATTTTTTTTGGAAACGTTAAAGATTATTAGAAGGTGGTAAGTACTATCAAAAAGAGTAGAGTGGAGCATAAGTGATTGTGTTTCAAAGGGAAAAGTGTGGGTTGAACAGTCAGGGTGGACTTCCAAAAACAGGTGGCATTTTTCATTTTCCTCTTTTTTTTTCTTTTTTATTCACTCTTACGTGTGAATAATGTTCCACTACATGGAGATACTACATTCTGTTCATCCATTCAGCAGCTATGTATGGACGAGGTCCAGAAGAATGAGTGTAAGGGGTGACTAGCATGGATGGCATTTAAGCAAAGGGCAAAATGTGTTTTCAAAAAAAAGCCAACAAACAGAGGCGCAAGGAAATTCAGTGCGTTTCTGAGCAAAGTGCTTGCTTGCTTCGGCAGGACTACCGTGCAGGGCTGGGGCGGATATTGGCAGGAATCACGGTGAGGGAGTCACCTGAGAAGACATCCCACTGCAAGCAGCTCAGCCAATCCTCCTCCCTCATCCTGTATTGTTAGAGCAATGTTTCTAGGTTACTCTTATTTCAATTAATAGCATTTAACTGCACGTCTGATCATCACCATCAGACCACATTACCTCCAAGTCACAGAAAATCATTCACTGACCGGAGCAGCACCAGGACATAATGGTGATGGATTAGGGAGTCCTGCAGCATTCCAGCCTGCAGGCACAAACCCCACATGTGCCCTGGTGATGTCCAGAAAATAAAATGCATGGAAATATCTCACTGCTGGAACACGACATCTGCCCTCAAATTGCCCGAAAATCATGCTGGCAAAGCACTACTCAACCTTCTCAGTACAAAAAAAAAAAAAGCTAAGAAGGCAAATTTAGGCTCTTCCATTGAAAACCAGCAGCCACCACTGCCAGTATTTGAGCTGGAATGCTCCTGACTTTGAAAACCACTGCGCAGTTACTTTTCAAACGTGAAACTCATATATATATACCACGTAGATGATATTGCAGTAGGATTTTTCTTTTCAAAATTTCCAGTTGCAAAATTAGCACAAGAAAGTTTATGTTTAGGCTTTAAAAAAAATCAATTATCCTCCATTTTCTTAATTTTGAACTTATTATTATTTTATAAATGGAGCTATGGTGCGTATTTAAAACCTTTTGATTTCTGAAAACAAGACGTTTATGACCTCACTATTTCAGAGCAAACTTTAACGATTCGTTGAGAGGTGGGGCCTGGGGTGCTCACTAACAGCTCTTTAAATACTGACAAGGATGTGCTATTAAGTAATACAAAGGCTCTAAGTCCACATTAGCTCAGAAAGCAAAGAAACCACACCAAAGACTTCCTTAAATATTTTATATATTCCTATTCTTTTGAATATTAAAGCTCTTAAAACATATGATTTTTTTTGAAAAAGACAACAGCTGTAATAATTTTCCTCTCACCAAGAAAGCAATCTTTATCAGGAATAAAAACCCCTATGGAAATCGAAATGACAGGACGTTTCTAGCTAAGTGAACATCCAGATCTGAACACAAACCTAAATCCTATCAGATCTCACTCGAAGGAGCTCTACAAAGGCCTGGGCAACCCTGGAGATTAGCTCTTTTGTTCCAAATGTTGGCTGAGCTAAGATAATCACACTAGGCATGGAAAGAGAGAAGAGGAATGTCCACCTGGCAGCCTCCATCAGTTTTCTTCCAGCCACAAGGTGCCTCTAGGGCAGCCCCGCTAACAAGTCCCCCATAAGAAAAGCCGGCATCCACACTGCCCCTGCCGTCCCCAAGTAGCCCCGAAGCCCATATCCCAGCCTGTGAATGGTCTTCAAATGATCCCCCAGTTGGTGGCACCCTCCACCTCTTCCCCGCTACACACACACACAAAGCCACGACAGCCTTCCCAAAGCACAAATTTGATTACATCAACCCCACTTCAAACAGTTCAGAGGCTCCCTGGTAGAGTTCTAGCCCCACCCCAGACCCTGCTCGCCCAGCCTCATCTCAGTACATAGGTCCCCAGTGACCTCAGGAGCCCCCTGACCTGCTCCTACTTCCCACTTGCCTCCAGGTTCATTTTGACTGTTTCCCAAGGAAGCCTTCCCTCCCTCCAACCTCCACAATTTGTTCCTCTCTTCCTAGAACATTCTAGGCTAAGTCAACTTCTGACAATGCTAAGCTCTCAAGAAGCAAATACATTTTGCTTATTTATGTGGCTACACTCTCTCTCCCCTAGACTCACTGAAGTGCACGTGTTATGAATAAATGAATGACGGGTTGGATCTCAAAGGGACAGACATACCTGCTCTCGCCCGTCCCGACCCTTTTGTCTGTAGTATATCAGAAGCAAAACCAGAAGTACCTTTCCTGAGGGTCACTTCTGTTGACACCCTTCACTGCCTACTGTGTCAGTTCTAGTAAAACTCAACTTCTTCCAAAGCCCTACACCCCGGACTCTCTCCAGTGTCCTCCCCAGCAGGGGCTCCCTCCACCCTGGACCGCACAGGGCACTCTCCCCGGGTCCCCACGCCAAAAGCCTCCAGGCCTCTGCCCGGGCTGCCCCTGCGATCTGAGACACATTCTTGACTCCTTCTCCTGGCTGACTCTTACTCTGTCCTCACAACTGAATGTACAGCCCATTTCTTCCAGGAAGTCCTCTCTGATAATGTCCTTTAAGTCTTGTCTGGGCTCTATCTATAACAGCAGTACATGGTGACCAACTGGGTGTTTGCCCGCTCCTTTGAGACCACGAACACTTGGGAACCACGTGGGAAGGAGTGAGAGATTACAAGACAGGTGGGGGAAGCAAAAAGCAGAAATCACAGCCCAAGTCCCAAATTCAAGGATACTTTCTCAGAAAAAGGTATAAACTATTTCACACGTGTGCAATTTGGCTACTATTTTTGTGGCTTGTGGACAGCAAGAACTTGGTGTTCTAGCCCAAAACCCAGGTTACATGCAAAGAAATGTATATATTCTTATCCAAAGGAAACCAGAGCTGCTCAACAACAGTTTTCATTTAGAACTGAAAGGAAATTTGATAAAGACAATCTCTCTCTCTCTCTTCTTTCTTTTCTGGAATCATATAATTTTAGAAGTATTTGCGTGACTAACAGACGTCTACAGCCCGTGATTCTGCACTGAAGTGTTTGGGGCTGAGGAAGCCCAGATTACATTCACTCTGTAAATGCAATCACACCAACACACTGATAGGTGCCGTGAGTGGTGGAGCTGATGTTCCAAAGCAGGCAACATTATTCTGTAAGAGAACTCTAAATAGAAAGTAAGAAATGCAATGTCCTGTACTCAATTTCATTTGCTATATGGGCCATTAACTGATAGTATATTTTGACTAATGAAACCCAAAAATAAATTGTCAACGTCGATTTTCTTCATCTGACCGTTTTATGCTAACATCGGATATTAAACTCTCACTCCATATGGAAAGCTCAGGCCTATGCTGCAGCACAGATACATCCCGAGGAAGAAAGCCGACCAAGGGAGAACTGGAGAGTTTCCCTTCAGAAGCTGCAAAGTCTGGTTTTGCACCTGTACACCATTTGCAACCACGTCATCATCAAAGGAGTTAGACGTTACCTCTCTGGGGCGAAAATCACTGCGTGCTTCAGAACCATCAAAGAATGCTGAGCTTTGTGAAACAGTCCAGAGGCGCTTAAATCATACTTTTTCTGAAAGGCTCCAAAACTGACCCACTTCACCATTCCAGGTATAACAGGGAAGTACTGGAAACAGTAGAGAGAACATGCCCTTGAATTCTGACAAGGCCCTGCTTGAATCCTGCTACAGCATTTACTAGTCACTAAATGGACCAATTCTTTAACCCCTCTGAGAAGGCTTCCCAATCCCCAAAAGGGGGCTGTCAGCGCCCACCTGGGAGGCATGGATGTGAATGCAACACGCAAGTAGGGCGGCCGACTGGTACCTGACACGGGGCCTGGCTAGTTTCCCTCCGCTGCCCTTTTCCCCCTTTAAACTTGCACTGTTCCCCCGGTAACGATCAAGCCCCCGGAACAGACTGCCCGTATCTTCTGTGTATCCCTGGATACATGCCTTACCCTTAGGAGGCCAGAAAAACAACTGCCTCCTCCCAAGTCACTAACAATGTTCTTAAGAGTCTGGGTATTTTTAACTCTATTTTTCAGGGAGACTATTCCAGAATTTTGCAAGCACCATTCTCCAGGTTGGCTCCCCTCCCAGTGCCCATCCCTTCTCACCTCAGATCCTCTGTCTGACTGCCTTCTGTTCATGGGAAAGCGAGTCCAGTAAGGTGGGGCTCCCTAGACCTCCCTCCCTCCCTCACAGGTGATTGTGACTAACTTCTCCCCATTCCTCACTGCAACTCTAGCATCTGAGGAGTCTACCCTCCCGTACCCTGCAGACTCTGCACCTTCCCAAGACGCACACGTGGCCACGACCCTCCCTTCAGATTTCTTCCTGGCTGGCCCTGCCCAGCCCCTGGCCCCTTAAGGATAACTGGCATTGCTTTGAAAATGGCATACGCCACTGACTGACACACCAAAGCTGTATGGTCTGGGCTTTCCTCCAACCAAGACACAGCCCTGCCCCCCCTCAGCCTCAGTCTGCAGCTCTCGAGATGATCTAATTCACATGCAAGGCTGTGAACACCAGCTAAGAATGACGACTCCCAACGTGTATCTCTAGTCCGGCTCCTTCACCTGAGCCCCAGGCTCATCGACCCGAGTGCCTCTTTGAAGTCCTAATTTGGATGACAAATGGCATCTTAAAAATGCCTCATGTCCACCATTTACTCTAGAATTCCATTCCTGGCAGGTATCTCCCAGACTCCCCATTTTAGTAACAGCCCCAGCACCCACCGAGGTGTCTGAGGTCACATTCAATTTCCACTGTTCCCTCCCCCAGGCCCTGCCCTGGAATCAGTCCTGTTATTTCCATCAATAAGCCCATCTCAACTGTAGTTCTGTAGGGACCATGGCCGGAAACACACAAGCTCACAGCATGGTGCACTAACAGTCCTCCGTAGGGTGCTCCCTGGAGGGGGAGGCATCTCCTGCTGCTGTTCACCTCAGAAGGCAGTGGATTCTCACACAGGATGTCCAGGAGAAGGGACTCAAGGTTCTCCCATGGTCTGAGCTTTGAAGGGCCCGAGGTCTGGGGGAGCTCCTAATTAGCAGACACACTTGCCAATGAGCAGATGAGGATGGGGGAATCCACGCAAGGCTGTTATCACTTCAACTCATGGGCTCTCAGGAGCCACGGGAAAGGCCTGTGTCCAGTGTACAGCCCAGCCATCACAGATCCCAGCCTGCATTTGCCAACCCGGACAGCCTAGACTCCATCTACTTGAGACACTTACTTCTGTTCTGTTCCCCACCCAGAATGTGATGGACTCATTCAGATATTCTGGCCTGTCTCAAGAGAGACAAATTCAGTGAAAAATGAAGTGTCCACATTTGGACCAGAGCATGAAAGGAGAAACAAGGCCTCATGGTCAGCATGATGGTGGTGGCCAAACCCTTCCACCGGGTGAGATGAACCATGGTGAGGGTGAGAATCCAGGGTCCTATGTCGGCCAAATCATCTTCCTTCACGGTTGTCTGGGGTGTTGGAGACTGACTACCACAAACTAACGACACGGCTGTCAGTGGTGGATGTCAGCTGCAACAGAAACGGATTCAACTCTTTACTGCCAACATGGGTTAAAAGTAAAGGCCGGGGCAGGGAGGTCTGCACGGCTGCTGAGGCAAACCACAGACCCAGCTCTGAATGCCCACTGGCTGGAGTAGAGAGGAAGCTACGGCCCTTTTAGCTGTCCCTGTGTCCAACAGATCCAGGTGAGCCAGCTACTTAGGAGAAGGTCATGTTGTCCTGATACCCAGAAAAACCAGCCTCGTAAAGGGAACAAATAGTGTCATGGATTTTAGACCCAATTCTGCCCCTTTATGAAGGCAAAGTAAAGTAAATGGCACGGGGAAGTTGAATGCAAAAAAAAAAAATTAAAGAAACAAACGGTGACCGCTTCCTCCAACAGCGTCCCCTGCAGCTGTCACCTCCGTGGCGACCACTTCCTCATGACGGCCAGGAAGCGCCGTCATGCACGTCACACAGCGACAGCCAGGAACCGCGTGCCGAGCACGTTTGTGTAAAAGCAGGAATCGAGCAAAATGCTGCAGAGTTTGACCTTACAAGTTTAAATACTCCATGAAAAGAATCCCTGAGCACCCGACAAAATCAATTCGCATCTTACTTCTTCAAAACAATCAAACAAATTTAATAAGGGCGTATTTGTCACCAAATAAAAGGAGGACCAAACATGTTCCTCAAAAGCAAGGATTTCAACAGGTATCAAACACCAGTGGGTGATGAGCTAACAAAGCAAATATTCCAAAAAATTGGAAAATAAAAAATGACTAAGATAATAGATGGATCAAAACAGCTGTTAAGTTGTTGCTTTTTAAAGTGATGGAGACTGTACGGAGGGCAATCTGGCTATTTCCAATGCAGGGTGTGCACAGCCCACATTTTCAGAAGCAACAACATGCTCACTGGGCAGTACAAGTGAAAAAGGAGTAAAGAAAAAGGAAAAGAGGAACAAGAGAAAATTAGAATCACACAAGAACAAAAATGATTTTGACTGCATGTACAAGAATTTATGTGAGTGTGTGAGGCCAGGGACACGGGGATGGTGAGGCCCAACCTCACCTCCTGCTCAAGGGAAAGCAGGGGCCTGAGGGGAGCGGCGCTGCCGGGGGACCACAACGTGTTCAGCTCCCCTAACCAAAATTCGACCTACAAGTGTCTAGGCAGCTTTTGAGCTACAAATTGTTGTCGCATTTCAGTCTGGACCGTTTTACTCATTTCCACCAAGAGTAGCAGGAGAGAATGAGGCTCTGCTCCTGCACCAAAGCATTGTTTAAAAAATTAATGACTGTGGAATAGTAAAAGAAACAATGGAGTAAAAGTGACTGGAGGAGAATGTGCTTGACCCTAGCTCACTGGCCGCGTTATCTCAATGACGTTCAGATGCTGGCTGAGCCCTTATGGTACCACAATAGACAGACCCACAAGGAGGCAGGTTTAATGCGCTGAACCACTGTGGGCTAAGTACACATCCGGCTACTCCGCCAAGTCCCAAGGGCAGACTTCAAAGGCAAAAACAAGCTGGCATTCTCTGGTGGGTCTGCAGACTCAGAGACAAGCATTTGTTGAGCAAAAATATCACCAGTGCCTCCTATGACAAAAGAAGTGGCACTGGCGTGGGGGCTGGGGCAGGGCTCCAGGCTTCCACTGCTCACTCACCACTCTGCCCAGGGGGAGAAGGTGGTCCCTGCTTAGGTTTCGCTGATGCACCTACCTTGACTAATGTCTGGGGCCTCAGCAGGAGTTGACAGGTGAGGTGAACAGAGCCAGACTCTGTGTAGCACGGTGCTGGGAGCTATGCCCTCAGCAGTGCCCAGGCTCCTAAACATGTCAACTCATCTCCAAGAAGCAGATGGGGAGTGCGAGCATATAGATCACAGGGCCCTGTGAGGACAAGTACAGATCATGGCCACGACATGCCTCTCCTCTTCCTTAAGCCATAGTGGTATTTCTGGGGAGGAACAGAAAATTCATCCAGAGCCTGCTAGGTGGGCTCTCGCAGGTGGGACTAGTGTCCCCTGTGCTTCTCACTCACAGGGCTGGTCTAGACATTCTTTTTATCAATTCTCTAGCATCTTCTCCTCCAACTTACCAACAACCAGAAAGTAGGATCTGATCTTAGGTAAGTTCAAGAATCACAGAGCACCACCTCCAAAGCGGGCCCGGTAGCACATGCCAGGTCTTCTGACCGCCACCTGTGGGACCACCATGAGCCCTCTCCAGACTCAAGGACCGAGGCCGTAGGCCGGGGGGACACAGCTTCCCTCACTCACCCCAGCAAAGGGGGACCACGTCTCGGCAAAGGCATCTCACCCTCTTCAGCCCGAGGGAAAACACGATAGATATACGGGGAAACAGAGCAGAAGGTGGGGGGTAGGCAGCCCAGAAGAGCTCATCTGTACTTCCGAGGCAAAGTGGGGCCATTGACTTAATCACAGGGACAAAGTGGGAATGAACATTTCCCTGCTCTGTCCCATACACCGTGATACGCCTTTCCCTGCATAAGGAGTTCATTAGGAAGTCCCTGGCGGTGTTTCTGATGTCCTAACTTGGCATGGTGGCTGTCGGGCAGGAAGAGACGGCCTGAGCTGAAAAGGTGCTGGGCCTGGGAGGCAGGTGACAGCGGCTCCAGCCGCAGCTCAACCAGCGCCTCGTTCTGCCTCTCGGGGCTCAGCATCTCATCTATAAGCAAAGGGATGAGCATGTACCAGGACAGGCTGCCCAACAGAAATGAAATGAGAGCCATGTAAAGAAAGTTTCCCAGTTGCCACGTTTAAAATTTGAAACAAAGAAACAAACCAACAAACAAAAAACAAATACTAGAATGTGATTTTAAGAACAGATCTTACTTAATCTACTGTATGTAAAATACTATTATTTTGACATGTAATCAATATAGGAAGTAAAGAGATAGTTTATGTACTTTTACTAGACAAGCCTCAGCGTCTGATGTGCATTTGACCTACAGCACATCTCAGCTGAGTCCAGCCTCCTCCCCAGTGCTCCTAGCATCAGTGGCTTTGGCTACTTTATTGGACAGCAACTCCAGGGGTCCCACCATGTTCCTGGCTGTAAAGCGGGAGTAAGTGTCCACACTAACCCTAAAAGGATCTCTCTGAAATAAAGGCGGATTCACTTTGAAATGTCTGGAAACCGGCGGGCTGCACCTCCCTCCCCCCTTGGCTACAAGATTGACTTCTTCCTTGCTGATCCCTTTCTGGATGTAGGGAAGCAATCCAGCACACAGCCAAGGTGGACTGGCTTCCAGGTAAACTTACCTGCTGTCTGTGTCCAGTCCCATGAAGTCCTCCTTCTCAAACGGGATGTAGGGGAGGGGGATCTTGTCCCCAGAATTCTTGGGGCCACCATCCAGCCACTTGGACTTGAGCAAGATGAAGAGTGACTCAGTGAAGTCCTCGATCCTCTTCTCCACCACCCTGCAGTACTCTTAGATTGAAGGCAACGTCGGTGCGCGTCTGCTCGGCTACCTCCCCATGCTGCACAAAGACAAAAAGCTGAGAGTCATTAAGCGATGTGCCATACAGCTCCTCTGCATGTGGAGCTTCTCGAAGGCCTTGGCAGAGAGAGACATTCGGTAATGGTGAGAAGGCCCACGACCTTGGGGTGTTTCTGGAAGACGCTCCACCGATTCTCGGGCACATAGCGGTGCCTGTAGTGGATACAGAGTGTCCACTGGGAGCCACAAGGGCTGATATGGCTAACCGAGGTGAGTAGCTGATAGATGCAAAAGAAATTCTCCTCTGAGATGATCTCTATGGATTGGACCACAACGGGACGAGTCTGGTGGTCCTCAGCACACTGCACGTAGTCAGGGATGCTCATGTTGCAGGCCCTGCCGAGAGGGGGAGGAGATCGAGGTACATTCTCTGCTGTGTGCTACGGGCCCATCTGGGTTGCGGTGACCTGGTGTGTACCAGCCAGAAGACAAGGGAAGCCAAAGCAAATCCAAGGGTACAGTTTGTCCTCAGAGTCTGCATATGGCTACTGTAGCTCGATCACATTACCCAGCTTTTGGTCTAGGCTTCCTGCCTCTGCAGAGAAAGGTCATTTCTTATTTTCTATTTCCAAGCACCTAGCAAGGCCCTGATGCAAAGTCACTGCTCAAAAATGCTGAATAAAGAAATGAACAAAGGAAATGCTTCCCCAACCCCCTTCAGCAGAATATAAAGAAAAGGACCACAGTAGGATCAAAAGATCTGGATTCCTATTCAATTTATTTGAACTCCTAAGCTTCATAATAATGGATAAGAAAACTTGCCTTGGGGTAGAGGGTATTGTTCATTGGTAGAGCATATGCTTAGCATGTACGAGGTCCTGGGTTCAAACCCCAGTACCTCATTTTAAAAATGAAACAAGTAAATACACCTAATTACCCAGCTGAAAAAGTATTTTTTAATTCAAAAGTCAAAAAACACCTTGCAATTGACACAACATTGTAAACTTGACTATACTTCAATTAAAAAAAAAAGCCTTGCCTTACAAGAATATATCTGGATTACGGATGTTTGAAAATGTAAAATGCATAGGGTACCACCTGCATAAAAGGAGGTGACTGTACACATGTTCTATCCCTCCTTTATGAGTTATACTTCCTTTGGGGGGGTTATAACCTCTCAGAGCTAATTTTCTCAGATTAAAAAATATAAACATTACCTGATTCTCAGTACTGCTGAAGAATCAGATAACTCTATGAAAGCATCTGACCCACAGAGTTTACTCAATAAATGTTTGTTGAATGAATGAATAAACAAGCAAAGTGAATGCTGCTCCCTGCCACAAACCATCATAATGGTACTGCCTGGAAATCCCAAGCCCACGTTCACCCGACTCTGCATTAACAATGTGGGTGACCTGGACAGGCCTGTGTGCTTCTCGAAGCCCCAGTTTAATCGTGAATAGAAATAAGGGCAATAACACAAACCTCAAATTGTTAGTGAGTCAGTAATGAATTGTACCCCAACACTGTAAGATGGAACCATTAAGAAAACTGGGCAAAGGGCCCATAGGCCCTCTCCATATAATCTCTTACTACCACATGGGAATCTACATTACATCTCAAAATTAAAAGTCTAATATTTTAAAGAGGTTATCGAGGTTAGGTGAGCTCACTGTCTCAAATAAGGAACACACAGTACAAATAGGACAATGCCCAGCCCATGAGATACACTCAGTTAACATTCCCACTGAGCCCACTAGTCCCTCCAACTTCAGAGCAAGAGGATGGGTCCTCGTGGCAACAGGCCACAGCACCTGAAGCTAACAAAGCTACTGGTGTCCACTTAAAAGAGCCCCTGTCACCACACTTGTTCTAATTTTCTATTTGTAATTTTTTTCTTTTCATTAAATTGGAACTCCAAATTGCATAGAATTCTTACCAGATATCATGATGGCAGCCCTTCAAAACCTGACCACAGAGATCATGATGGCAGCCCTTCTTGGTGAAACAATAAAATGAAAAGCCATTTCCACAAGACCTCTGTGTAAATCTACTAGGGAACTTCATCCTGGACTGAGGAAGAGGACTGGGGAGTAGGGGGTAAACTGGGACACGGACAAATATGGGCCACCTGTCCCACAATGGACTTTAGACTCACCCTCACCCTCCAGGAACTTCTAAATACACACAGACAGAGTGCTATGGACAAGAATTTTTTTTAAACAAATCCCTGAATCCCTAGCAGATCTTGTTTCTACCGAGACACAAATGTCTTATTTGTATAATGTTTCACAGAAGCCTTAAAATATTATCACCCCAACTTGACACATCAAGAAACTGAGGTAGAGAAGTTTATCACATTCTACAAGATTAGAGAGAGGCCACGTCAGACACCGTATTTAAATCCAAGTCCCTGCTCCGTTGCTCACACTAGAAAGTGTCACATACTGCCTCTTTCCTGCCCTCTCCCTGCAATAAATCTCTGAAGAGTCTTTTCTGTGTCACCTGCAATCAAAATCACATCAATTTTTCACAAAGAGCTATGTCACTCCTTGGAGGACATACCAAAATCTAAAGGGTTGGGTTGAGAGGAGATATTTGCATTTTCTGTTTCTCAAAGGAAACATGGCTTTAAAAGAAACTGAAAAGTATTTATCTAGTCTAAGCGCTCATTGTGCACAGAAAGAAACGGAGGCTCAGAGGAGAAGAGGAAAGGGCGTTATTAACAAATATTGCCTCAGTGCAGCACCAAGCCAGCCCTGGGCACTTCTGGGGGAGGATCTGGAAGGCCCAGGAGAATGAGTGTTAGAAAATAGAAAGAGAAGAAGAATATAAGGCCCCGTCTCTACACCACCATACCATGAATTTCCACCAAATTACCCAGTATGGGTGCAGCCAATAGTAAGGTTGTCTAAACAGGTTATTGAAACCTGGAATTCTCAACCATAGTGGAAATTCCAGCATTTACTGTGCTTTTTTCCCAGTTCAATCATCAATTCAGTGGGCATTCTGTACCAGGGACTACACGAGACCTGGAGTTCTCCCAAATAAAGATCTCTATTACCACGTGTGCAAACCACATAAAGACCACCAGAAGAAAAGCGCCCACAGATAAGATGGAATTACTGAAACTGAAAGCAGCCAAAGAGCATATATTACTAGGAAAAATGGTGCTCCTATAAATGGACTCATGGACATAGAAAGCAAACTGTATTTAGCAGGCAGGAAAGGAGGGATTAACAGATACAAATTAGTAAATATAAAATAAATGACAAGGACCTGCTATATAACACAGGGAACTATATTCAATTTCTTGTAATGAGTTATACTAAAAACAATCTAAAACATATATATATACATATGCATATGTTTATAACTGAATCTCTGCTGTACACCTGAAACTAACATTGTAAATTGACTACACTTAAATAAAAAATAATTTAAAAAATAAGTAAAAATAAAAGCAATGCCATTAAGAAAAAATAAAAGAACACTCTCATCCCCTTAGCTGTAGGTGGTGGAGAATTCTGGTTGCAAACACCAAGTCCACTGGATCACTCCAGCAATGGCTGTCACTCTTTCTGACCATCAGAGAGTCACTTGTTTCACTGAGGTTTCTTTTCTCTTCTGTGAAAGGCTACAGCTGCAACTAACGATGTATAGAATCTCATCATTCACAAGCCCAACAAGTAGTGAGGACTTCCCATGGGCCAGGCTCTGGACAGAGGAAAATATAGGGTCCGAAATATATTCATGGTTAGAAGAAGTTTGTGCCATAAAGACGTTAATTCTTCCTGTTTTGATAGACAGATTCATTGCAATTCTGATTAGAATTCCTACCAGATTTTTCTTGGAATGTAACAAGTGAATTTATGGTCAAGATTAGCCAAGAAATTTCTTTAGAACCACCACTGGGGAGGGGTGGATAGGTCATTAATTTCCACTGCTCTTTCTGAAGTGATAAAAACGTTCTGGAATAATAATGGTTGCACAACTGTGAATATGCTAAAAGCTGCTGAATTTTACCATTTAAATGGATGGAATTCATGGTGTGTGAACTATATCACAATAACGCTGTTATATGAAAAAATATTTCTTGACAAATATTTTTCTTTTTATACCACTAGTCTGTCCCACAATTTAAGAAAAACAAAAAACCAATACAAACCAAACTGTGCCAGGAGTTCTTTAGGACTGCAATATCCCTGGGTCTCCAAGGCCTCTGGTGATGCTGTTCCTGTTAACACACACTAGCTGGGCTGGGCTAGTTAGGGACTGTAACTGTCTTTTTAAAATCGACGGTCACACGTTTCACCCTTGGAGAGGGAAGGAAGGAGGATATCACAGCTTCATGCCTTCAGCTCATTTTTAACAGAACCAAGCCCTGCTTTCACCACTGTTAATCCCTCTCACTATAAAAACACGTGACATCAATAAGCACCGCCATCATAACACCTGAAAGTGTTCAAGGTACTTACCTGCGGCAGAAACACTGAGGGAGGAGACAGAAGCTTGCTCAGCACTGATGCTCCCTTTTCCCGACTCCACCAGGTGAAGCTGGGCGCTACAGCCAGAGGCCCTCAGCCCCGGGAGCAGCACACACGCCACTGAGCTGGTCCTGAGGGAGGGTGAAAGGGAAAGGAGGGCAGCCCTAGGGGGGAGGGAAAGGGGGGGTGCGGGCTGCAGCCCCGCTCGGAGGCCAGCCCCAGCACCAGCATAAGCCGCCCGCTCCCGTCCAGGTCCGCAGACCACGCCCGCCCGGGAAACAGCCCGCCCATTGGTGGGGACGGGCAGGCGGCCGAGGAGAGGAAGCCCGGGAGGAGAGGACTCGCGGGCGGGAGAGGGGAAGGGGACGCCAGCCGTGGACTGAGGGGATCCCGGCTGCGTGAGAGGTGGCAGGCGCACACCTGGACCTGGACAGCTGTGGCCGGGGCGCCGGGGCAGGTGGTGCTGTCAGAAGGGTCTGGCCAGAGAAATTCAGCTGAACACGGGCTGACTGGCGCCCTTGGGGGCTGTGAAAGGCGGATCACCCTCCCGAAGCCGCCTGAACCCTTTCCCGGGAGCCCCCCACCTTGCACTTCCACAGCCAGAAGCCCCAGCCCCAGGCAGGAACCAAAGGCCTAACGGGCGACAGAGTTGAGAAGCATTTGGGGCCAATCCCCGGCTTGGACATGGAGCTTCGAACCAGCGGACCACCAGGCACCGACAGCGCATGCGCAGGAGGGACATGGATCCTCTGGATTCTGCGAGAGAAGGTGGGACAGCGAGGGAGGGAGAAGATGGGAGCGGGTGGAGAAGAGGGGAAAAGTGGAGGGATACAGATGGACAGGAAGAGCAGAGAAGGGATGGGTCTGGATAGGGGAGTGTCGTAGCGGAGTTGGAGAGAAAAAGCTTTACCTCTAGGGCACCCTGAGATGGCAGACCTACCTCTGTACCCTTCTGTAACCGTTCAAGTCTCGCAGCTCATGTTTTACCTCCCTGATCCAGCCCTCCATCAGATGCTTCTGCAGAAACACTACGGGGATCACACCCGTTGCCCCCATGCGGAGCTGGGTTTTCTGTTGCTCTGAGAACCAAGCACCCGCAGGTGTTGTCGCTCAGAACTTCCTTGGGAAGAGCACATATTCCCCTTTTACACGCTGGGAAACAGGCAGGAAGGATCACTGCCTTAGCTCCACTGTCCCAGGTGTTGGGCTGGGGGGAGTGGTGTGGTACAAGATCAGAGCCCCAGACAGAGCAGACTGCCTGAGTGTTGGTGCATAGTCCCCATCCCTCCTGGGTAAACCATACCCCAACCTAGTGGAAACATCAAGGGCTCACAGTGGTTTCCTGGGGGTGGGAGAGCTGTCCTCATGTGAAGGAAAAGTCCAGCTGGGCTAAAAAGCTAAGTCACAAATCTGAGTGTGATAAGTGTCGGTTTACTGATCTAAGTTCTGCTGGGCTATCTCGTAAATCTGAAGTTTAGTGTCAGTTTATTGGCCTAACAACCTAACTCGTAATTCCAAGCTCAACAAGTGTCAGTAACGTGATCTATTACAAGTTGATAAGCTCCAGTGTACTGATTCCTTGCTTTTTGTTCTTTAAGTCTTATTGGCTAATATCCCCTTACTTGTATTGAAGTATTTAAAACCTCATGTGCACGTCTTGGGGGTGCTCAGAACTTCGGAGCAGAAGCCCCTCTGAGCCCGCCGGCATAATAATTCTGAGTACTCCAGCACTCCGATTGGTGCTTGTTTCTTGGCTGGCCTGTTTCCATAACACTCAGCTCCAGTGCCCAGCTTTCTAGGTAGATAGGGGTGTTACCAAGTCCAAATTCATTCTCCTCAGTGCAGGAAAGGCCAATAAGTTTGGAAACTAGATGTTGGGGCTTGGAATAGCAAGTTTCTGTAGACCTAGTTGGCAAACTAATGTTCTGGAAAACCATCTCCCCAAGTCACAATTCAGGCTCCTTTCCTACGCGCTTGGTTGTTGCAAACTTCTTAGTGTAGGAATTCCTTCTTGTTAGAATCCTTTGTTCTTGCAGCTATCTGCGTGGGTCAGATCCCTGTAAATCTCCAACAAAACAAACGTTATTTTCTATTCTGCAATTTGCTATCTTTTAATGAATGAAAAAATTTTAAATATCCTTAAAGGTCAGAGCTTCAGAATAAGCTCTCCTGTGTATTTCAGGCTCTAGGCAACAATTTTTTACAAGCAAGATGAAGCCTAGGAGACAGAGCATAGGGTTAAATTCAAAGGAACAGATCTAATATGGAGTCAGATTTGTTCTGTTCTATTACCCGGGCAGAAGCCACTTGAGGATTTAAATCTCTTTAAGTTAAAAATAACTAAAATTTTAAAGGAATTTACATACATAGGTGGGAATGTGCAAAGCATATCTGGAAAAGCACCCAAAAGATAGTAAACAGTGGCATCTCCAGACAGGGCTGAAAGAACAGAGGATGAGGGAAAACTTCTTTCACTTGTGTATTTTTGTGCTCTGTCTGAGTTTTTTTTTTAACCATTTGCTTGCATTTCTTTTTCAGTTAAAATAAGGTGTAATGGAGCAAAGGAGTAACTAGCTTAGCAAATACAGCAGCCATGGAATCACTAAGTCATCACTTTTGATTTAAGCCAGAAAGCATTTATTGACTCTCTCCAGTGTGCTCAGTCCTGTTTTAAGACTTCTTTTATATTATTATTATTATTATAATACTATTATTATTTCTAGTACTATTACTATTACTATTATTACTATTATTTTATGAAATAATAACATGGTATACCTCACCCCTGCCCATGGCTGGTGGAAAACCAACTGAGTTTTTCTTGAGCTGTTTTCCAAGGAGTAGAGATGAGTTTATAAACAGAACACATCTTCAGGGCAAAACAGGCAGTGTGCATTACCAGCAGGCCAGACAGCAAAGAAGGGTTTTCAATAGAGGCGCCCAGAAGCTGAGAGAGAAAGCCTCCAGGACACTACAAAAAGCTGCCCAAACTGCCATCTCCATGGTACTACTGAAATAGGAAAGAACAAATCTGACTCCATATTTGATCTGTTTCTTTGACTTTAACAAAGCCAAGTTAATATGCTCCGGTCTTTTCATGGGTTATGATGTCACAGAGGAAACGGACAGGTCAACAAGGAACCACTCTGCCGTGATCACGGAGCCGGGGAAAGGGACGGGCTGCAAGATGTATGAAGCAGCCGCAACTGTGCCCATGCTTCTAGGCAGGTATCCAAAATCGCCTCGACAAGGTGTCAAACATTTGTGCCCATGTCCTCATCAACAGACATGTATTAAAGACAAATGGAAACATATAAAAGGCCAATACCCTTGCTGGGTACACCGTCCAAAGAACAAAGTCTCAGTTTGACAACTGGCCATCTCGGTTCCATGGGATTCATTCTTGGAGAACCTTAAAAACCACTCTTCTGTCCTCAAGAATTGCTGCATATTTGTCCTATCTTTGGCTCAGGGATGCAGCACGTTCAAGTGAACTTTAATGTCTGCACAGATTTGACTGTCTTTCTCCAGGTTCATTTGTCCATTCCAATGAGGCCTGAGCTAAGTCCATCCTCTGTAAGATCTAGTCCCTCCAGTGACAGCTCATTGAGCCTGCAATTAAAAGCCAAGTGAACAAGACTGTCCTCAGCTAAAAATTTCACCCACCCTTCACTGTTTTCTTAATCTCCTCTCCTGGCTAAGTGCAACAGACTAACACCTCCCTCCACCAAGATTACCAACTATGTCATTTTGTCTCCCCAAAGAGAAAGTAAGGTCCATAATAGAGGAGACAACTACATAGTCACCTCTGAATTCGTAGCATATAGAAATGTTAATAAATAGAACTATGATCATGGCTTCTTTCCTTTAAAACCTTTCTGGTTATTTGAATGAGACCTTGGAAGGGAGGTGTTTGCTGTCCAGTATCTTGATCCACAAGACTCTGGAGGCCTTTTTCAGAATGGCTGTTCACTGATTCATTCAAAACACAACTTATCAATCAAGGAGTAGCTGTGCTTTTCTGCCAGGTGTTTGTGGTCACTCTCATGCCAGAACAACTTTAAACTATATCCTTACTTTGGATTTGTTATTTTTCCCCTCTTCCAACAAAATTGACTTTCCTTATTTTCTTGCCTTGAGGAATTTTTTTTTCCTATTTCACCCTTTAGTAAACCAAGATCCTCAGTATGGGCTTGGCCCATAATATGATCCCCCATCCAACTCCTAGTGTCAGAGGCCTGGGGCTCACATCCTGCCCTCCTGTCAAGGCAACTGAAAATCAGTTCAGGATCGAACCAGCACCCCAGGGATTCTAAGGCTCGCATATCTCCCAGAAACCCTGCTTTCTCATTTGTCTTGGCTTCTGAGAATTTCCCCTCACTTTCTTGACAATTTGTTGTGCAGCTTGAAAGATGAGGAAGGAAGGTTTTATTTCTTAATCAGCATTTTAAGGAACTTGTGTAATGAAAGTTTTCACGAGTTTCTAGAACCCTCCATTGCCGAGATAGAAAACACACTAGACATTTTCTAAATTTAGCTCCCATGTGCATTTTTTCTTTGTTTTAGTTTTCTTAACTGTTAACAGACATTTTTTAATTAAAAAAAAATAAGGCCCCAAAAAGGATAGAACACTGAAGGGGCAATCAAAATTAAAGGGCAAAGACAGAAAAATGATAACTACTCTACAAAGTTAATATAATACATACACTATGTATCAGATCAGCAATTCTCAGTAACAGCTAATTGAAACATGACCATGAGGTAAAATTTCTCTCCTGTCAGGACATGGCCAACAGAAAATACAATTAAACCAACAAACTAATATCCTAAGTCTGACGAGGTACAGAAGTCTACAAGCTAAATGTGTCTTCTTCTGGAAAAGAGGAAGACACACCAGCTCTTTTCTGTGGAGCCTGAGCCCACGGGAGGACGGTGAAGTGAGCTCTGTAAGTACCCAATTAGCAAACTGAGTGATGAATAAATAGACGTGAGCTTTGATGACAGAGGTGATACTACTATTCATTTGTCCTGTAAAGTATGACTTCCGTTCAGTGATCAATACTTCGGTGTCCTCAGGAGTTGACATTATTCGAAAATGCACAGCCTTGGCCCAGACCTCCTCTTTCAGCTCGTGACACTGCACTTAGATGTCACAAGGGCACCTCCAACTCCACCTGCAAAGAGCTGACTTCACGGTGCTCCTCCAATAGCCGTCCTGCCCAGGGCCTCTGGTCCGGGGCTAAGTTCTCCGTGCCTCTCCCAACTCAGACCCATCACTCACAGATGTGAATGGACCCCTCCTTCAGGGCCCAGATATCCTCAGACA
Source organism: Vicugna pacos (assembly GCF_048564905.1). Taxonomy (NCBI): domain Eukaryota; kingdom Metazoa; phylum Chordata; class Mammalia; order Artiodactyla; family Camelidae; genus Vicugna; species Vicugna pacos. The sequence goes on from NW_027328784.1 coordinate 3,460,063, forward strand.
CCGAGTCCCACCACCCACACCTGACCTACCAGATACTCACTGGCACTCACTCAGCACTGACTCTGTGCTGGGACCATGCTGCACACTGCAAACGTTATCTCACTGGATCTCCACAACAGTCCTGGGAATTGGGTACATCACTGCTTCAATTGATTAGATAAATTGTTTCACTTCCTTGAGTGCGTCATTCAAACTGACACGGCTACTGAGCCACAAGCCTGGGCCTGAAAACAACTTGAAAATTGAACACTGCTACACCTCGCAGCCACCCGACTCTGACTCATCACATCACCTCCTGCCAAGCCTTCTAAATGTTTCCAAGCACTCTACAAGACAAAAGTGAACTACGAGAGCACCCCACTCTCCAACATAAAATCTGTCAATGATGGTCCACTGCCCTTAGGAGAAAGCCCCACCGGGCCTGAGCACAGCCCAACGGTCCAGCATCCGCGTTCCCTGCGCGGCCGCGCCGCCTCACCCAGTACGCAGCTCTACACGTGCCTTCTCTAGGACAGGGATGCTGACTCCGCACAACCAAGGGCTTGTCTCACTTGAACAATGATCACCTTCTTCAGTGTTCATCTTCTTCTTTGCTGACCCTCAGAAAAATGTTTTCTCATGATGAATCAATATCTTTTTCCTTATAACTTCCCATCATTGATAATGAGCTCCCCCAAAAGAGAGAAGACCTAATTGTCCGTCTCCTTATCTGTAAAGTGAGATTAACAAGGAAATATGTGAGGTTTTATGAGAAATAATATTCATGTGAGGCTGAGGGACAATTCCATCATACAATAAGCACTCAATATGTGCTTAATTAATATTAATAAGATTATATTGCATTCCAGCAACCTTCAATCAATTTTTAATGATTTTGTCCAACAGACTACTGACAAACTGTTGGACGAACCACTTTGAGCAGATCAACACAAGCGTACTGGGATAGGTAAGCGCTGACTCCAGTTGCAGCTGCAGCCACCCAGCACTATGGGGTAGAGGCAGTTTGCTCAAGCTCTTACATGTTGCTTGAGCATTTAGTTGTCGTTATTGATTAAAGACAGGTGTTCTTTAGTCAAAGCCCCTGAAACATAAATCTTCAAAGATTGATGCAAATTAGGTTTCAAGAACAACACTCTCATTAGAAATTATTTGAAAATCATAGTCTTAGCTACTCCGCACATCAAAAGGGCATGTTCTTAATGTATCTGACTAAATACACCGAAAGGGTTGTTTAAAAGAAATTACGATGAAGCCATCCTGAATAAGCTCCAGTATCATCTGCACAAAGCCCCACCCAAGGGTCTCATTTCACATTTCCACATAGGTGTTCAGGTAGCTTAACTTGGGTCTTGGTTTCTTATAACACGGGGTGGGGAATTGTTGTGGATAGATTTAAGTAGCAAATATATAACTAGGGTAATTGCTGTTAAGGAATTCTAGAAATAAGAAGATTGATATATAGTCCCACCCATAAGAAACTCAGCATTTCCAATTACAGCAGCATTAAAAATAAAATGAGAGATACATTTAACAAAAATTTACAAGATTTGTACATTGAACTTTTTGAAGTATCACCAAAATAAATTTTAAAAGATCTACATATATGGAAGACATCCCATTTCCATGGAATGATAGACAGTATTATTAAAAATATTAAGACTCCTCAAAATGATCTACATATACAGTGGAATCCCTATCAAAATTCCAGCTGACTTCTTTGCAAAAATTGAAAAACTGATCCCAAAATTAATATGGACGTGCAAGGGGCCCAGGATAGCCAAAACAACCTTGCAAAAGAAGAGTAAAGTTGGAGGACTCACTTTAAAAGGTACTAAAATGCTACAGTAATAAGTCAGTATGTTGCTGGCATAAGTTTGGATAAATAAATCTATGAGACACAATAAAAACCCACGGGGAAAAACTTACATTTACAGACAGTTTTCCACTAGGGGGCCAAAAACACCCCATTGAAAGAATAGTCTATTCAACAAATTGTGCAGGGACAGCTGGGTGTCTGCAGGCAAAAGAATCAATCTGGAATCTGAACACCCATATTTTATATAACAAATAAAAATTAAAACAAAGTAGATCACAGACAGAAATGTAAAAATTAAACCTATAAACTTTCTAAAAGAAGACACAGTATAAATCTTTGTGGTCCTAGGATAGGCTTTGGTTTCCTGGATACAATACAAAGAGCACAAGTGATAGAAGAAAAAAGCAGATAAACTGGACTTCATCAAAATTAAAACCCTTTTCTTACAAAGGACATCATCAAGAAAGTGAAATGACAGGGGAAATGGGTATCTCAAGTCAGAGAGTGCTTGCTCAGCAAGAAAAATAAAATAAATCAGTACATCTAACTACCTCCCCTGTAAAGAAATTGTTTTAATGTTTAAAAAAATATAGTGAAAGACAATGTGCAGAATAGAAGAACAATTTTGCAAAACATGTATCTAATAAGAGAGTAGCATCCAGGATATATAACGAATTCTTACAACTGAACAATACAATAAAACAGACCCAATTTTTAAATTTACCACGAATTTAGATACATATACAAATGGCCAATAAGCATATGAAAAGATGCTCAACATCACTAGACAAATCAAAATCAAAATGAGATCTCATTTTACACCCACTAGGATGGTTATTACCAAATCACGGACAATAACAAATGTCGTTCAGGAGGCAGAGAAACCTCATATGCGGCCAGGGGAAAGGGACAATTGTGCAACTTCTTTGGAGAAGCCTGGTATTTCCTCAAAAGCTTAGAGTTATACGGCTCAGCAATTCCACTCCTATATGTAGAGTCATCCCTCAATACCCTTGGGGGGTTGGTTTCAGGAACCCCACACCCTGGATACCATAATCCAAGGATGTTCGAGTCCCTTTACAATCAGCCATCTGGATCCATGTAGTGGAAACTACAGATATGGAGGGCCAACTGTACAGCCAACAGAATGAAAACATATTCTCATAAAAATTTCACATCAATATTCATAGCAGTATCATTCAGAGGAGCCAAAAGTTACTAACAATATCCATCCATCAATGAACGGATAAACACATTTACCAAGAATAGGCCCACAAACTTTTGGTCATTGAAACTTTGACAAAGGAGGTGAGAACATACAATGGAGTAAAGACAGCCTCTTCAGCAAATGGTGCAGGGAAAACTGCACAGCTGCATGTAAATCAATGAAGTTAGACTACTCCCTCACAGCATACACAAAAATGAATTCAAAATGTGTTAAAGAATTAAACATATAGACAAGACACTATAAACCTCTTAGAAGCAACCATAGGCAAAACATGTGACATACATCTCAGCAACGTTTTCCTAGAGCAGTCTACTCAAGCAATAGAAAAACAACCAAAAATATACAAGAGGGATCTAATTAAACTTACAAACTTTTGCACAGCTAAGGAAACAGTAAGCAAAACAAAAAGACAACCAACCTATGGAATGGGAGAAAATGTTTGCAATAAATGAAACTGCTAGGGGCTTAATTCCCAGAATATGTAAACAGCTTTTACACTTAATAAGAAAGAAAAACAAACAATTCAATTCAAAAAATGGCAGAAGTCCTAAAGAAACATTTCTCCAATGAAGACGCACAAATGGCCAGTAGGCACATGAAAAAATGTTCAATATCATTATCAGAGAAATGCAAATCAAAACTGCAATCAAATATCACCTCTCACCAGTCAGAATAGCCATCATTGAGAAGTTCACAGACAATAAATACTGGAGAGGCTGCGGAGAATTGGGAACCCTCCTACACTGTGGTGGGAATGCAGTTTGGTGGAGCCATTGTGGAAAAATGTATAGAGGTTCATCAAAAGACAAAACCTTGACCTCCCAGATGACCCAGCAATCCCACTCCTGGGCATATATCCAGAAGGAACCCTAATTAAAAAAGACACCTACACCCCAATGTTCACAGCAGCACTATTTACAATAGCAAGACATGGAAACAACCGAAATGTCCACTGACAGATGGCTGGATAAAGAGGTTGTAGCATATTTGTCCAATAGACTACTATTCAGCCATAAAATAATAATAAAATAATGCCATTTGCAGCAACATCAATGGACATGGAGAATGTCATTCTAAGTGAAGTAAGCCAGAAAGAGAAAGGAAAATACCACATGAGATTGCTGACATGTGGAATCTAAAAAAAAAAAAAAGAAAGGAACAAAAAAATAAACTTATCTACAGAACAGAAACAGACACAGAGTCACAGAAAACAAACTGTGGTTTCCAGAGGGGGGAGGGTGGGGGAAGGAATAAATTGGGAGTTCAAGATTTGCAGTTACTGAGTATGTAAAGAATAAACAGCAAGTTTATACTGTATAGCACAGGAGAATATATTTAATATCTTATAGTAACTTATGTTTAAAAACAGTATGAAAATGAATGCAGGTATGTTCCTTTTTAACTGAAGTCTTGTGCTGTAGACAAGAAACTGACACAACATTATAAACTGACTAGACTTCAATGAAAATATTTTTAAATAAACTAAAACCAAAAAAAATGGAAAAGGATATTATCAAACAAAAAGAATAAAGTACTGATTCAGGCTACAATATGGAAGAACCTTGAAATTTTATGCTAAAATAAGCCAGACACAGAAAGCCAAATAGTGCCTATAAGGTGAACTGTATCTAAGCGTTTATTGTACTACTGTAAATTTTCCAGAGGTTTGAAATCTATCAATATCAAAATAAAATGTATTATGCATTAAAAACGCTTCCTCACAGGAGGGCTTTAATTATTAAATGCAGAAACGCATATAAAGCTCTTGGAAAAACAATTTGCACGTCCACACACAGTCACTGCTGTCACTGCCACTCAGAGGGTGGTGCCAGCGCTGATGAGAGCTGCCTCCACTCGCTCCCCTGCAGAAAGGAGTGAAGGCCTGAGCTCTGACAGGCAGGGTGAGCGTGAACCTGAGTCATACACAGCCACGTTCCAGACTCTGCGTTACCCAACTTTCTTATACAAACTGCAACATGTAATGTAAACACGCTAGAGGGATGTATCTTACAACACAGGGAATACAGACAATGTTTTACAGTAACTATAAATGGAGCATCTATTGTACACCTGAAACTAATATCATATTTTAAATCAGCTATATTTTTATGAAAAATTAAAAAATATTTTTAAAATGCTATCACTTTAATATTCAATTCGGTTTTTAAGTTACTACTAAACAGCTCAGAATGTATAAAAGCATTTAATTGTGCTGTTTGCTTACATATTTATTTACATTCAGCCTCTTGCTAAAAGAGAATTTAAACAATTCTGTTAAACACAGCTTAACAACCATAACAACAAAAAGGCAAAACGGAGAGTGAAGAGAAAATGGAGATTCAATACTTAAATGAAACCAGGGGGAGATAAACTCATAAAAATGGATTCCATGAAGTCAGGGCAAGTGTTAAAGGCCGACTACAAATTCAGCTGTAAGATTCTTGGCAGCTAAAGCAAAAAGAAAATGATGAAGGGGCCGGTGGTAGAGCATGTGCTTAGCGTGCACGGGGTCCTGGTTTCAAGCCCCAGGGCCTCCACTAACAGATAAATACATCTAATTACCTCCCCCCAAAAAGAACCCCAAAGAAAAGATAAAGAGAAATTTCTTTCCCAAAGAACCCTGATATTAAATTTGGGTTAAATACTTAAAAAAAGATAAAAAGAAAAATAAAAAATATAAGTGACACTGTGAAGGAAAACCCCAGCTGGGCTAACAAGCTAAGTCACAAATCTAAGTGTGATAAGTGTCGGTTTACTGATCTAAGTTTTGCTGAGCTACCTGGTAAACCTGAAGTTTAGTGTCAGTTTAATGGGCTAATAAGCTAACACGTAAATCCAAGGACAACAATTGTCAGTAACGGGATCTGTTCCAAATTGATAAGCTTCAGTGTACTGATTCCTTGCTTTTTGTTGTTTGAGCCTTATTGGCTAATAGCCCCATACTTGTAATTAACCCTATAAAACCTCATGTGCACGTCTTGGAGGTGCTCAGAGCTTTGGAAATGAAGCCCCTCTGAGCGTGCCAGCGAAATAAATCTCAGTACTACAACCTTGTGAGTTATACTTGTTTCTTGGCTTGCCTGTTGTTTCTATAACAACACAAGCGATAATGCCCGTGAGATAAATCTGCGGAGGTTGATGTCAGGTCCCCATGTCTCACGTAGGAAAATCTGAAACATTTCTCTTACCATTCAGGGTCATCATAAGCCCACCTCACTCCTCCCACCTTTAAATGCAGGAGCACAGGTAGGGCCCGACCTTTGCTGTCTCTGTGTCATCACAGTGAGACAGGATGGAAGGGGGAAGAGCACAGCCATTCAAGGAAGGCCACAGCAATTAACATCAAAATGTTAAAGGATTCAAACCCCAATAGGCCTTGAGGCTCAGGATGAAGAGATTTAACTTCTAGCAGATCTTGAGCTTCAGTAAACATCCATTGTAATAGTAACTTGGTGAATAACATGCCCCAGGCAACATGGCAGTCCCAATGCTAGCCACAAAAGGTCAAAGGGTGGGAAATGGCCAACTCCCTGGGAATCCTAGCCCCTTGCCCTAAGGCTGGTCCTTCTACTTATTAGCATATGAAACCACCAAGCCCAAGAAAACAAGCAACACAGCGCCACCTCGCGGTCACCACTCTCTCTCCCTCTTTGGGGAAGGCCCACAATGTGTGGAGTGTGTACCTACTTCTAATATGAGCATCAAACCCCCACACCTCGTGAAGTTTCTCTTGCCTATCAATGTATCTCTCTGAATAAATCTACCTTTACTCAACACTGGCTTTCTCTTGAATTCTTTACTGCATGAAGTTAAGGAACAAAATCTGGTGGGGCACATCCCAGGGGCTCAATGAAAGCCTGGGACACAGCCCTTCTCATGCCCAACGTTTTTTATTCTTGTATCAACAGGACTGGGCTGTGAAGGGAGGTCTGAGGCCACAGCTAAGGGACAGAAGCAGCCTCCAGGGCTCCAATTGGTGGGCAGTCTCTCCCCCAGCATGGGTCTTGGGGTCTGCCCGGTTCTCTGTGTTTCTCTGTTGTGCTGACTCCCCAGACATACAGCGTACTCCTAGGCTTGTCCCCACAAAACCCTTCTCTCCAAAATACAAGCACATCATGTCACAATCCTCTTGTTCAACAAGGAAATGTTCAGCCCACTTTTTTTCCTCCCCAATAAAGTACCCAACTGTCCTCGCTCCCATCACACCACTATTTTCTTTGTGAGAACTCTGCACTCGCCACACCCCATCCTGAACACAGGTGCCTTACTGGCTGTGATTGAGATGTTTCTTTCTCACACAGCAAGCGTCCTTTCACTTTCCCCTTGTTACCTTAAAAAAGCATTTCCTGAGTCACTCACCCCTATGATTCTGAACTAACAAAGTGCTGAGTTTGCAGTCACTATATGCATACATCCCAGTTTTGGCTAGGTTTCCATCACAAGATCTTCATTAAGGAGCTGCATCAAGAAGTTTAAAGAGGCTATTCTTACATCTGAGTGGAGGAGCCTGCAAAAAAGTTGAATGGCTTTGAAGAGAGAGTTAACCAGGGACAAAGAAGTTGCAGGTCCTAGTCAAAAGTGTCATGAGGCAAAATGTTCTCCCAAGACTCAGTGTGGCTTATGAACACGGAGTCGGCGGGGAGGAGGTGACAGGCAGTGAGTAGGGTGAGTGATACAGGTTACGCTCCCCCAGCTGGGGAAGAAAAGGTTTTTTCCAGTTTTCCAAACAATTTCTTACTACCTTTTTCTATTATTGTCACATACTATTTCCAACGAATTAAGCATATCAATGTCAGTCATTTGGGCCACTTGGGAGAAGCTACACGATGCCATTCACAGGGCTGGGACATGACAGCCACACCAGTCTAGATTGAAAGAACAGTCGGGGTATTTGCAAGGTAATCACGGGCATGCAGCAAACTCCCCAGCTTCAATGACCTCATCTCAATGCTGGGGCCAATAAAACTACCAAGCAAAGTGCGTGATGATTATGGCCAACATCTGTTTATTAGTTAAGTGCCCGAGACAACTGTCGCTTAATGGGGAATGAGTAAGATCAACGAGGCCCTGTCTACCTGGCCAAACGCGCCCTGCCTTCCTGCCTTGGTGCAGCAGCAGAACTTGTTTAGCTGAGATGAACACCCCCAGAGCAGCCCAGACGGGAAAGCTCCCAGCTCTGCACGGCGAGACATGTTCCTTTCCTTCTCAGAGCTGATCACAATTTGCTGTCGTCTGTTTTTATGTTTATCCCTTTTGTAACTGTCTCTCCTTCGGAGTTTTTGCTCAAGCAGCACAGGGCCAGATGTGTCTTGCGGCCTGCCGGATATTCTGGGCAGGGAAACAGCCGACTCCATATCTGGCTCTGGTGCTGAACAGAGAGGGCAGAAGGCCCAGGGGCCCATGCTGAACCGAGGCCTCTGAACCCAAAATTATGGTCTGATTTTGGGCAAATTATACAGTCTTTTTACCATGAGATTCCTCATCTGTCCATGAAAATAACTGTCCATGGCACATAGAATTACAAGGATTATAGGAAATCACCAAATTCATAACCTAGCCAAGGGGCTGCAAGTGCATCCTCAACAGACAAATGCTGCCTTTACGGCTCTGACACATGCTAAGCGGGGCGGCACCACACAGTGAACACTGCTAAGTGCCAGTGGGTTAAGTGCTTCATGTGTGCTATAATACTCTTTAGATCTTACAACAATCCCAGGGTGAAACGAATATTATGCCCATTTCACAGATTCACCAACAGGTTAAGAGATTTTGAATTCTATTCCAAGGCCCTATGGTGAAGAAATGGCAATTTAAACCGGAATCTGGGCCCAGGCCTTGGCTCCATCTCTCTCCAATCCACCTGACCACTTGCCTTTGAATTCCACCTCTCCAATACACAAGTTTCAGCCGGCCAGCTCTTAAATGCAATTTGTGCAGTTTGTCAATGTTGGTTAATTACCATAAACTGTTCTCAGAAACCACTACAGTAAAGAAAGGTGGACGTAAGGAATTCTGCATTGCGTTCTCCTGCAATGTGCAGGATCCCTTTCCTACACCTCCAAATCCAAGTGTATGCTTCCTCCCTGTTTATGTTTGCACACGGCTTATTAAAGCAGAAGGTACCTGCAGTAATTCCATCTCGGTTGCTTTCCAAGGTTGCAGATTATCCATAATCAGTCTGTGAACGAAAATACTACAATGTGAATGAGAATACTGCAACCATGACAGTAAACAAAGAATACTGAAACCAAGTCATTAAAGGCTGCCGCCACCCCCCAGCTAGGACAGGCCTGCAGCTCAGCTGCTACAGCAACTCACAATGGTGTCATCTGAGCAGACTCAGAATAAGAAAGGACAGGCTACTGGCCCGAGATAGCTAGGTGCTTGTCTAAAAAATGAATTCAGTGAGTCCAAATATTTGCTTCCTCTCACACATACAAAAGTACTAAATTCTTGAACTTGAGATACCTGGCTTTCTTTAGATAACAAGCAATCTTTTATTGTTCCAACAACCTGGTCTTTGTTGTAAATCTCCTATATATCCTAGCTCTGCCTCAACCTCTTGGGAGCAGTCCCTCAGAGAGTTCTGACAGGCTGTCATCCTGGCTCGAGTCCTCCCGCCAAATGAAACATAACTCTTAACTTTTAGGCTGCACATGTATTTCAGTCAACAGTTTTGGACACCATGAAGCACCACAGCAGATTTCTCTCCACCTGAACTCTCCAAGTAACTGGAGCCTTGGTACCAGCAGTGGCCCTTTGTGCCCATCCACCTCCTCGGGGAGTCCAGATGAATTTGGGTGAGTCTCTCTAGGTTCTCGGATCTCACATATTGGTTGATGATCCTAAGTTTTATCTGGCGGTGTATCCAGGTACGTGGCCCTCCAGTTGAAAGAAACTGAGGTGAATTACCCACCCAGTGGAGACATATTGAGTGGGGCCTGGTTGAAAGATAACAGGAAATATCCACCTTGAGGATATGTCCAAAGTGGGGCTGGTGGAAACATATGAGGAAAATACTCACCCAGTGGAGACATCCTGAGTGAGTCCAAGTTGAAAGACACTGGGTTCAGGACTGAGTGGTTAGGTAAGAGTCTGGTCTAATATTTTCCTCAATTTGGTTACCTCCATTGAATTTTTCAGGATAAAAGTAAAACTCCTATGAGGAAACTTTCAACTCCAAAATTCGGACCATCCTCCTGGCTGGTAACAGCTTTCTCGGGTGACAGAGAATCTTCCAGGAGTGGTAGACACAAAGACTTCATGACACAGAGTTGTCCCTGTGGGAAATCTTACTAGCAAATTTATTCTGAGAACCCAACCTTACAATGGGGAATAGAACTTTCAAAAAAAAAAAAAATAAAGAACAGAAAAGAAAAGAAAAAGAAATGACAGATTGCCAGTCTCCAACTATTACCCCAGCCAGGTTTATGTACATACAAAATTTACAACATTAATTGGGAATAAGAAAAAAAAAACTCACTCTGAAAATAACTAACCAGGCCTGATAAAAACATTTTTTGGAATTCTGAACTTATAAAAACAAAATCCCCTTTAGGGGTAACTTGGATTTCTCTTCCTGTGTCCTTGAAATGTAAAAATGTTTTATCTTTCTCTGGGTGTTTTAAGTGTGTGTATGTATGTATATGTATGTTTAGTTTATTTTTTAAAGGAAACCTTGGACTCCACCATACAAAAGTTTCAAGTATTGTGTACATATGGTGGCCACGCAAATAAATTGGGATTCTAAGCAATTCTTTGATTGTACCAATTTTCAGATATTTTGCCATCTTAAACTTTGCTGCATCAGCCTGGACCACAAAGGCTTTTAGCTTTTGGAGAGTAAACCTTTGAATTTTATTTAGGCAACACCCCGACTCTCATGTGGAAGGGCCTCTGCATCTTATTGGTTTAAAATCACTATATATATATTATATTTGTATATAAATTGACGGCCATATGATGGATTTTTTAATTTGGAAAAACTTTTTAATTGGTGAAAGTTTAAAGAGATCTCATTATAAACAGTTGTTTTATGGTTTCTATTAAAATCAAGTTTAAATGTAGAAAAATATATCTAATGGTTAACCTAAGAACTTAGTTAAAAAAATAAAACTGGTTTGAAAAGCTACGTTTGTGTTTTCCTTTCTGATAAATGTTTCTAGATATGCTAATAAAAACTTAGAATAATTAATGTTAATTAGGTTGAATAACTGGAAAAATGATTGTAAAAATGTCGAAAAAAAAATAAGTGGCTTATCCCAAAAGGATAAATATTTTTATATGGTTATTTTGAATCAAATAAATAAAATGGACATTTTTGGGTTTACATACAGGGTTTTGATACTACACAACGTAAAGTTAAAAAAAAAAGGGCCAAAGAGTTCACCTCCTCCCCCCCAAGATTAAAGTTCAAACAAGCCCATTTTACTTACCACAGTTTGAAATATATGTATATATAGACTGAAATACTTGATCAATAATTGGGATAACAGACCAATTAATGAAATTAAAAACTGAGAAGTGCCTAAGCTCTTTGGCTGAATCTTGGGCATCCTAGAGACTTCTATAAAATTATATACAATGCACACACACACAAAAAAAGGTTTCTGGCACTCCTTCTAGAAATAAGAATTATTGATTAAACTTAATAAATATAAAAATTAAAGGTATAAGATTTAATAAAATTGAGATAAAAGTTTGTGAAATTGGTATATTTAAGTGGTCTTTATACAAAACTTTTGCTTGTGTTGTGGGATACATATGTTTAAGAGGAAAAACACTTCCCCTTCTTGGTATTATAAGGCTAGGCACATATCTGTCCCTCTGAAAATATTAATTGAACAAATTAAAATAAACCAATATAGTTACATAAGCCGTCCAATATAATGTAAAACTAAAAACTAATTTGAGTGGCTAATAAAAAAATACAGGTTTACCCTGGGTTTAACTTATAACACAAGGAAAAGAGATCTTACTAAATGCCTTATGCAAGTTTTGGAAGACATATTTAAGTAAGCCTTAAAGTTTTAAAACATGGAATTCTTTGTTTACAGCTCTTCTCACTGATACAAAAATGCCATTTAAGGAGATAAAATACGGCCTGGGTGAGAGAGCAGTTCTCTGGGGACCTGGAAGACAGTGTCTTTGTCTTGCACATCAGAAATATAAATACAACAAACAGTGACCTAGGACTGAGTCTAATTAGCTCAACGAAATAAACCTTAAGGCCAAGAAATTTTTGGCATATTAGAACTCAGAACTCTGAAGGGTCCTTCAGACATTGTGAAGAAATTTTAACTGTCTGTTTCATAAATAGTAAGCCTTAATGATTTGAGCAAGCAAATTCAGCTTACTCCAACTATTATTATACCTATCTTATAAGTAAGTTTTAAAGTGAAGTTATGAGATCTCTAGATTTTTTCTGATTATAAGCCTGTGTACACATTATAGGAGTGAGATATTTCTACTGCTAAAGAAAAAAAATTCAAAGTCATAGAGCTCTGCTTAATTGACGTAAAAATATAAGAGCTTAAACATTAAGTATTTTTAAAATAACAACTGAACAAATTGACTTTCAGCGTCATGTGAAATGGAAAATATTCAATATTAAGATAATATTTGATATTGTTTAGTTTAAGTATGTTCTAATTAATATAGACATCTTTAAAGTCATCAATATTATGTATAATACTTTTACTGTACCTAGGTTTAATGAAAGTCAAATAAGATCCTGTTATATCTGTTGCAGATTTGTCAAAAAAAAAATAAAAGTAATGTGCTGTGGTAAAATTTTAATTAAATTAAATGCAAATGAGATGAGAGCTTTGGGTAAATATTTAAAATATATTTTTAAAATGTATGTTTAAGATAATCTCTAAGTGTTTGGTATCTTTAAATTCTAGTGTTGTGCTAAATTAAGTTAAATGACAAGATTTTATTAAATAGATATGCCATTTTCAGATAAAATAACATTGAAATACGAATTACTTAACATTTAACTTCCTCTTACAGTGAAACTAAAGGTATATAGAAATATTAATAAATGGTTGGTGCCACACTGAAATAGTCTCTATTAGTAAGGGAATGATCTCAGTATCCTAGGAAAGTAATATAAATGCGTAAAGGAAGATATAAGAATGGAATTATATTTTGTTAATGAAAAATAGTGACTTTCTCCTGAACCTGGTTACTTCTGAATAGAAGAAAAATAAGGGACACACTAATATAAGTATAGAAAGCTGTGGAAGGCTTGTGGAAAAGGAACCCTGAGGGAAGAGTTTTGTACATGGTCAGAATTGGCTAAGTTTAGAAACAAATTGGGCAACGTAAATGAATCTTAGAAGTAAGCTGGTACAAGATTAGAATTGTTTTTCTCTCTGTTAAGAGGAAAAAATTTTCTTAAAATGTTAATCCTCCTTCAGTAACAGATTGTAAAACTTCTTATACCACTTAGCTGATATGTTCTGCCTTTACTTTTGACGTATTTTCTTGTTAATGAATTAGTACTACTTTACAGTGATCTATATGTTTATCTGATCAAGTGTTCTGAAATCTTTCAAAAAGCTCCCCAAATATAAAATTCTAATTAATTAAATAAAAATTAATTTAATTAATTAAAATTCTTTTAATCTCCAGTTAAGTTTGGGATGCTACAGAAGGCCGCTGAAACATCCCAAAGAGAGATTTTTAACTATAAAGTTTCATTTGGCATTTTAAATAACATGGAATTGTCAAATGAATCATAAATCTTCTAAGGTTATATTGAATGAGACAATATTATTAATATAGATATTGTAGAAATTATATGGACTCCCTAAAATTCTGGTATATCTGAAATGTTACCAGTGATAATTATGGGTATAGTGAACAGATTTCTTTATTGATTATAGTGTAACGGTGTTTAACCATGCTTTTAAATTTTTGTCATTTATAGACAGTTAATTGTTTTCTTCTGATGGTTTTGCAAAATGCTTTCTCTTCAAGGAGATTTACTGATTCCTAATAAATTTCACACTATAGCACTGAACTAAACTGGGTAAGACATTTTAAAGTTCTAATGAAAACTCTCATTAAAAGAATTAGTTACAAGGGACTGATTAACCTGCTGAATATGGTTATAATTTTTGATATTGTTTGAAATACTACTGGCTTTTAACCTGTTTCCCAGACGTAAATAATCTCTTCTCCTTAAGCTGGTTATGGTTCACAGCAATTTGATAAATTATACCTATGTAATCACACTTGGAACACTTATCTTTTCCCTCTATCTGATCCCTCAAGAGACTAAAAACACTTAGGTTCCCAGTGGCTCTATCAAACAAATTAGGGAGATCATCTCCTAACAGATATAGGAGTATAAAGATATTTTAAGGATTTTAAAGAGAAAAGAATTTACCTAAATCTGTAAGGCAGAAACCCATGAAAAGCCTTGACGTGTCTTTCTTGGCCTTAGCAAACCTTAACATTCTACCCTGAGACTCCGTATTAAAACTTCCAACACAGCCAATTTAAAAAAGCCTATATGATCAAATAATCAGACTTAACTTGTAAAAAATTAATCTTGATTTGGCTATATTTGAGAAAACTGAGGGTAACTTAAGAGAGAAAATAAATTATATTTTAGTCGATATTAAATTCTAGTTTTGTTAATTGAGGTCCATATTTACTAAGACACTTCCCAGATTATTCCTTGCTGTCATGTCACATTACTGTACGGTTTAATTGAATTATGAAAAGGATACTCTAGGTTTGTTTCTGAAGCTCAGAAATCTATCCTTGGGTAAAGTTCCAATGCCCCATGACCTGCAGCCAGGGGATTATACATACTGCAACAGGCATGACTTAAAGAACTGTCTCCAACCTGAATGGAAGGACCCTTTTTCAGGTACTCTTTACCAGACCATACACACCAAAGCTGAAGGAAACGGAGTCTCCGATTCATTTCCTATCTGAAACATCCCCTGCACTGCACTGGCCTATCGAGTGCTGCTCACCTTAAAACAATGCCCAAATGGAGAAAAAGCTACCAGACCAGGATGAGAAGAAGACGACATCTGAGCTAGACAGCTGACCCAAGACACCGGACCAAGACTGTATACCAATTACTTTGATAATTTCTCCAACCTTTGATTATGATCTACTCCACTTGTTAAGTTTATGATAAATTACCTATGTCTAGTACTTCTGTGTTACCTTGGTGGGTTTCCCTACTCCAAGGCTCTAATTAGATAGCCCTCAGAAACGTTATTCTAAAAAGAATTTATAGTTCTGTTTAGGCCACTGTTGATCTTACAAGGTGGGAGATTTCAACTGGCCAATTAATACCTGCTCTGACCCTGACCATAAATATGAACTTTCTCATAGGATCAAACTCAGAAACACAAGCAAAATTTTAACCCAAAAATACAACTTCTCGACTATTAAATTCTTACTCGTGACTTTATTAACGTTACTAGCTGTATTACTTATATCCTGTCTATTTTATAAAATTGTTGTCTGTTACATTTCCCAATGTGTAACTAGGCCCACAAGATTGATGATGGCTAAACATCTTGAAGAAACAGATAAAATTTATAACCCTGAATAAAATAAATATAATAGTGTGATTCTATTTATGGGAATGAGCAAAGATGGGTAAACACTTTCTGTATCATAATAGACTAGTAAGACATGTGATCCAGAGAAGTTTTAGTATCAACAGGGTCTGACAAAAAAAAACTTACACCTTGAATGGCAACTTAGAAGATTCTTCACCTGAACTAGGAATGAGCCATCCTAGCACCGTGGGACAAAATTGGTCATGAAATTTCTCTCAAAATATTGGTCAAATTTAGGACCAAGTGGGAGCACTGTGAATGAAAATACTACAATGTGCATGAAAATACTGCAACCATGACAGTAAACAAAGAATGCTGAATCCGAGTCATCAGCGGCTGCTGCCAACCCCCAGCGAGTACATGCCTACAGCCCGGCCTCTCAGCCACTCACAGTGGTGCCCTCTGAGCAGACTCAGAGTAAGAAAGGACAGGATACTGGCCCTAGATAGCCAGGGGCTTGCCAAAGGAATGAATTCAATGACTCAAATGTTTGCTTCTCACCATACATAGAAAAGCAGTAAATACTTGAACTTGAGATATCTGGTTTTCTTTAGATAACAAGCAATATTTTATTGTTCCAATTACCTGGTCTTTGTTGTAAGCTTCTATATATCCTAGCTCCTCCCCTACCTCTTGGGAGCAGTCCCTCAGAGTGATCTGAGAGGCTGTCATCCCGGCTCGAGTCCTCCAGCCAAATAAAACAAAGCCCTTAACATATAGGCTGAACGTTTATTTCAATGACGTTCCAGAATAGACACAACTCATCAATTCTGTAATGGAACACACTGAATCAGGAACCAAAGCGTGTTTTAGTCCAGAAAATCTCCGGGTTCCTATTTCTTCCTGTCATTATACAATCCCTCTAGAACTCATTAATTTGCTGTCTGCTCCTCTGGCAACAAAACTCGTAGAAGACTCAACTCAGCAGAGCACCCTGCTGGGGAGAACACCCCGCAGAAGCACTGCAGGCTGCCTGCCCTCCTGCACGCTCTGCTGACCCTTGGTGTCCTCCGTGGAGACCAGGCCAACAGAGCTGTTCCTAACAGCTACAAATTCGCACACGTTAAATAAATCATTTTATTTTATATGATATTTTACGTATATACACATCTCTGAAAACAACTTTGCAGAAGCTCAAATCTTCAACATCAATCCCCAAAGGCAAATCCGGTCCCCAAGAGGAAACAAGACTTAAGACGACGCTAAGGCCTCCAAAGTCCTCTCAAGGACCGTCAACCAAACTGCCTGCAGGTCTGCAGCTGCAGGCTGTTACATGTCTGCTTTTAAAGCAACCCCTTCCTTCCCTCGGGTATTACAGTGTCCCTCTATGCCCTCCCGTCTCAGGGTAAAAGCAGCCGTTGCAGAACCTTGCAGGGAAGCACTGACAGGAGTCGACAAAGAGGATCAGAGCTAAGCTAATACTTCTGATGACACGACCTTGTCACTGTGTCACTTTACAGATGAAGATATATATAGAGAGAGGTGGGGTGATATTGCTCAAAGTCACACAGCTAATAAGTGGCAAAGTCTATAACTCTGCTCTTCCCTTCGGCGTGACGCCCCAGCTGGGACGCCCACAGGGTTGTCTCATGCCTGCCTGAACAATCCTCTCCTGTCACTCATAGCCCACCACAGGGTCTGACCCTAGCCTGCCTTTTCAGCATCTATTCCCTCCAGTCTCTGAGGAACAAGGCCGTTTGGGCCACTGTATGACTTTCGGCTCCCGGAAACATCAGTGCTCATGCTGGTCTTGCCTGTGCATCCGGCCCGCTGCTCAGAGGCTCTTCCTCCCCTGCAGGAGGACGTTTCCAGTCTCTGCAGGGACACCTCCTCAGGGGAGCCCTCTTCTCGCTCTCAGCACGGCAGGGCCACATCCCGAGCTGCCCCATTAGGACAGTGTGCGCCCAGGTCTGTTAATCAGACCAGCAGCATCAGAGCTAGGGATTATGCCCGGGCTACCCTGCAAAACTACTGCCCGCCACACAGCCCCCAGCCAGCAGGTCACCTGGAAGTCACAGCAAGTGCCCCACCCAATCCAGAAGCCTCTTCATTTGCCAGCATCGCTGATGACTGGTTTCCAAACTTTGGTCAGTTTCGCACAAAACAGCACCTTCAACCGGTAAGCAGAGGGTTTCGCTTCTGCTCCCCATCCTTACTGGTAATGTCAAGGAAAACAAAGAGGCCTTTTCTCAACACTTTTATAATGACACCCTCCCACCCACAATACTCATATGCTCAAGAGCTTTGGATCCAAGTGATTTTCTTTCCCTTATGATAAGCGGCTCAAAACACTGCGGGATTCCTTCTATTTAGAGGGTATTTGTACTCAGTTTATCGGCTTTAATCTGTTTTTGTCTCTCTTCAATATCCCTAGCAGTTGCCACCTCTTACTCCCTTCAGCAGCCTCCCTCCCAACATCTACTCTAGGAAATCAGCTGTGATGAGGGGCCCTGGGGCAGTCACAGACGATGCAACTAAGGCAAAGAGAGGGTCCATAATTTGCCCGAGAAGATCAGCTTCAACCCCCAACAATGTGTGTCACGTCCCTGTGTTTAACTCTTATGCTAAGCAAGATAACTTTTTGTAGATTATGGTTATAAACAGATGAGGTATAAAAATACATACAAGGACACACATCTACTCTAAGATGCTCACTAACTCCACTATTTTGTTTCTACTTATTTCTATTAAAAAATATTAAGAACCTCTGCAGTCAGTATAGCAAAATGTTACTGGGCTTTAAATCCAGAATATAGAGGTGTTAAATGTGTCATTACTCATACTTATTTGTATGTTCACAATACAAAATTATTTGAAAGTCCCTCTCACCTCCCCCTACTCACTACTGGCTCTCACCTGAGCTCCCAGACCACACATCTAACAACCTTTCACTTTACCCACAGCTGAACTCATCAGATTTCCGCAGAACTCCCTCTGCAGCTTTCCCTCCTCAGAGCACAGAAGGACCATCATTTACCTCATTAATCCACCCAGAAACCTGGGCCTTACTCCATCCTGCATTCACAGCCAGCCTTCATCCTTTCCTTTTTACCATCTAAACATGCCTTCAATATGTTCGCTTTTAAACACTGACCGTCCCACAGCTCAAGTGGAAGCCACCAACACTGCCCACCTGGACTCACGAGTCTCCTAAGTGGGTCCACAGCCGCTCTCCCCTACTTGAGACAAATGGGACTGTGCCACTCCCGCGCTTTTTGGACTCTTTTAAGACCCACTCTTCTTAGAAGAAACTCCAAGTTCTTCACCAGGTGAAAGTCTTTGCCATGAAATTGTCACCTCAGGGAGGGCAGGACCCGCCCTCTCCCCTCGGCCCCACCCTCTGGCAGAGCATCAGCTTCGGAGGACCTGCTGAGCTACACCAACCTGTATTCTAAACCTGGTCTGAGTTCTTAGCAAACTGCTTCACTTATCCATACAATTCCAAGGTAAATTAGAAAGATTTTAGATGTTGAGCTAGACTATTGATTTTGGGATTTTGCACTAGCAACCTGCAAGGACATGTTCTAAAGATTCTGTCTTCTTAAAACCACACCCAGGTTAAAGGAGTATTTGTGGAATGTCTTCGGAGGAAAAGGGACTGTACTTTTACAGGCTTTATGTTTTATAACATGAACAACCCGGACAGGGTCACAAATGGAACCGCCTCACAAGTGACAGAAGACAGGTGAGAGGCACAAAGCAACAGGTTGCAAAGATGGTAAGAGTAAACATGATTCTCCAACCCCCCCAAAAATTTTTGAAACAACCAAAAATTCTGAATTTTAAAAGTAAAAGAGTATCATATAGAGAAATGAAATAAATAATGCTCTTCATCAGGGTTTCAAGATCTCACTCCAGAGTTTTTAGCAGGCCATACTGAATCCTAGCACAGAAAAATCAAATGGACTTGTAGTGAGAAAGTTCCAGGAAAACTGCAGTAATTCCTCCACTTGTGTAAGGACATACACTCACCTGCTGAAGGTGAATGTAAACCGCATTCTGGATAAATTCGAAAGCTTCCAGGCTCCGCTTCTGGATGCCAAGGACATGGACAGCTTGGAAGCATGCTTCTAACTCAGTCACCGGCATTTTTACACTGCAGGGGAAACGGAGGCACCCAGTCAAGAGCAGAGATGTTCCTGTCGTGTCTCACAGGCCGTGCCTCGGGGATTCAGTGCCCTGCAGCAGCCCGGCCCCAGGCAAGGACCAGCAGCGTTTTCCACCCAAG
Source organism: Vicugna pacos (assembly GCF_048564905.1). Lineage (NCBI taxonomy): Eukaryota > Metazoa > Chordata > Mammalia > Artiodactyla > Camelidae > Vicugna > Vicugna pacos. Next base: position 3,479,934 of record NW_027328784.1, read on the forward strand.
CAGGAGGGGCACTGTGCTTGAGAAAGCCCATCTCCGATGGGGGCAAGAGGGGCTGGTGGGGTTCAGTGAACCTATAAATGCCCACAGAAATATGCCTGCATTCATTCAAGTGATGCAAACAACTGTAGCAGGCTATTTAACAAAATTTCAATTGTCAGTGGAAATTTTGCCATTCCTTTCCGCTTGTCCCCTGCACTCTGAGACAGGCTTAGGCTCTCTTACACCTGCAGCTCTGTGCAATAGTTGTGAAGTCATTTTACTTTACAGATACCACGGTTCTGCCCAGGGTGATATCCAGCCCAGAGAGGTGGCCCAGGCCAATTTAAAGCTATGTGGCTTGCGTGCAGGGACAATTACAGGAGCTGGTTCCGGAGCCAGGCCCCTCCCCACCTCTGCTCCCCTCTCTCCCGAGGCCCCGCTGCCAAGCACTCAGGCTCCGTGATCTTAAGTCCTACTCTTCTACTCTACTCCAAACCCTTTTCCTTTTCTTTTTTTTCCCTAATTATTCCCAGCTGGAGTGATTTTTCAATCTCAATATCTGAAAAAATTCCTGCAGCCGAAAAAGAGGTCTCCAGAGGTCAATGCCCATATGCTGGTTCCTGAAGAGAGCCCCTGGCTACGGGGACCCTCACCAACACTCACGGGGCATCAGAGATGTTGCAGGGTCGGCCACCCCCTACAAGAGTATGCTGTCACCCCAATGCCTGCACAGCATCCCTGCTCACAAAATATAGTTGGTACACTTATCGGTTATTAAGAAGCAAAAATACAAAATTGCTCATATTTCTTACTAATATTATCTATGAAGCTGGAAACGGAATTGTAATAAAATGTAACAGTTTTTACCCTATGTTAAATCTGTTCCTTTGGGTTTAAACCTGTGCCCTGTTTCCTAGGCTCAGACTTGGTAGCTCTGCACCATTTGAAAAAGAAAGTTGCCTTTAGCCTGAAATCTGCAGGAAAGCCTATTCTCCTGGCCCTGATCTTTAAAAATGTTAGCTCATCTGCACTTCTGTAGAGATGGCAAGTTGCATAATAGAGAATAGCCTTTGTTTTTTTGGAGGTTTTACAGGGGTACCATGATTTGATCCACATGGACAGCTGCAAGAACAGCGGATTCAAAGGACAAACAATTCATAAAGCAAGAAGTATGCAACAACCAACCACAACCCCGCCCCTTTTTAGTATAAAAGGAGACTGAATTCTTACTTGGGGAAGATAGTTCTCCAGGACATCAGTCTGCCGTCTTCTGGGTCTGCCAGCATTGCAAGTGAAGTCACTATTCCTTGCTCCAACACCTCATCTCCCGGTTTATTGGCCTGTCATGCGGCGAGCAGAACGAGTTTGGACTCGGTAACAAAATGACTGCATTGGAGGTAGTATGTCTCCAATGTTTCCTCGTTTCCAATATGTAACATGCACATCATTTATGATCTAGTGCAAATAATTCATCAAAGACAACCACAAAAAGAAACTATACTCACCTAGCTATCAACACTGAAGTCACAACCTGTCAATTTTATATGATGTTGAACAACACAATGGAAAAACCTAACATAGGGAGTTGATTCCACGGAAATAAAATTATTTCTACTCCTTCAATACTTTTTCTTTTCTTTTCTATTTTATTTTGTTTTGCTTATTGAAAGGAAAATAAAAGTCAAGTCATTTTATTTCACGTATTTTTGTTATAGTTACATTCTTTAAATACTACAAAGAGATTTAAACTGCAAAAAAAATTGTTCATATATTAGTATAAAGATATATACACAATCAATGGGGATTAGGAAAGGAATGGACATTTACTAAAAATCCACTGCAATCTTGTCTTTTACAAGCATATCCTGGAATATAAGCTGTATGATCCAGGGGGCCCCATCCCCATTCTCACTGTTGAGTCCCTTAGCAATCAACTACTAAGGCACCAGCATAGAACCATGTGATCAGTATTTTAGGAATAAATTAGGGAATTAGCACATTCAATTCTAAAACAAAAACCCTAAAATAAATACTGAACTTATTTACAGATAAAGAAAATTGGAACCAAAAAAGTAGTTATTTCCCCAAGGTCACAAAGCTAATAACTGGTAAAGACAAGATTTGAACTCATCTGCCTGATTCTAAAAACTAAGGTGGAAATCCCATTCGACTGGGGAGGGTCCAGCAGCGGAGCCTATCACCCTATCTTTGTTCAGATCTAGCCTTAGACAGCCTGAGACAGCACCCCATTCCTATGGAACTTGAGGGCAAATGATAACAATAAGGATTTTATATCCAGTAGTTTGTTAGGTCTCATTTATATAAAGTGTCAGCAGGTCAGCAGAAAAACTCTGGAAAATATGAGTGGGTCCAGAGCTTTCTGCTGATTAGTAACTCAGTCTCTCAGGACATAGTGACCTTCCCATGAGAGGCCTCATGGACATAAACTAAAGGCAGCTGAGCAATGAAAACTAACAAGAACCTGGAACTCAAGCAAGAAGGTTCCCTGCCATCCCCCACCCAGTTGCCTCTTCACCCGCATGGACACGATGGCAGGAGACCCAGATTCTTGTCCAAGTTACATCATCAAGGATTCTCATCCATAATAATGTATGACTCTATGCCGCCTTATGTCCATTAAAACTCAAATATGATAACACCAATATCTCAGCAGAATATCTATGTCTCCACTTCCTGTCTTCTAATAGGAGAATATTTTTATGGACAAAAAGCAGAAATCCAATTTAAAAAACCATGCACGAAGCCAGGTGAAATTCTGCTTAAGAGACTGCTCTCACGCTGAGTAAATGAAAACTCAGAAAAAGTGGCCCTTCTCCCTCAGTAAATGGGAGGTAGCCTGATGTGTGTGTGTGTGTGTGTGCACGTGTGTGTGTGTGTAAATCAAATACAATGAATTCTGGGATGTGTACAGTTTTTTTAAGTCACTGTCATTTCATGGGAATGAGCCAACATTTAAATAATTTGAATCTAGTGTTCTGAGAGAGTCTCGGGCTCTTGGTGGAGGAGGTGAAAGGGGAGAGTGAAGGAGGAAAGAGGTACATGAAGCAAAGAAGTAAGAATACTGCCAGGGAAAGGCAAGACGTTAGTTTTGTTCTTCCTTGCACCACATACAAATTAGGGACTCGCTTTCTGCTGATGACTTATCGAGCACTGAGTTGCAGGAGAAGAGGGGACAGCTCATTGCTCACTGAGCTTGTGACTGTACGTGGCATCTTATAGACACAAATCATTTACCCTGATCAAACACTCTAGCAGCAGGCTGTAATTCTTCTGTTTTGAGAGACAACAAAGCAGGAGTTCAAACAGGATGCATAACTTGACAAAAGTCAGAGGTCCAGTAAACTAAAGAGGATTAATTCAAACTCAGATCTGAATGCAGAGTCTTATCTTCCCACTCCCAGGACTGGAAAATCCTTAACACAGGCTCCCCAGCTCCCCTGCATTGTTCCTGGCACCAAGCATTTGCCATGGCAATGGTCACCATTTCTCACAGACACAGCGCTCTGTGCAGCAAATGACCTTGATCAGACCTTGATCATCTACCTGCCACGCCCACCAGGCTTCACCATACAGGCAGGAAAGCTGGCTTTCAAGTGCATACAAAGCCATTCCTTGTCTAACCTGGGCTCTTCTGTGGTTTCTCCAGCCTAAAGGCAGCCATGAAACTGCTCACAGTTTGTACATGAGCCACACTACCTCTCTCCATCTGTCTCCCCACCTATACTACTTAGCTATGAACATTTTGAGAATCTTCGACACAAATTTTTAAAAACAAAAAAGAAAGGATTCTGGAACAACTACTTAATACTTACAATTTTAAATGACAAATTACAAAGTGAGTATTTACAAACCGAATCTTCCTTTCTAAATTTCAGTTTTAAGCGTTTAAAAATATAATAGCAAAAAATTTTCACTTACAAAATTGACAAAAACATAAACAATAATCTGGAATAAGTTAAAAAATAATGCCCATGTTCTAAATGGAGAAACTTCAGGGCTGTACTGAGGGGTAAAGTAAGAGGTGAGAATGTAGAGACATCAACAAATTGCATGGAGGAAAGCAGTTTTGTAAAGATGTAAGTTCTCATCAGAATAATTCAAAACTTACTGAAAACTCCCATGACAACTCCAATCTGATTTTTTTTTAACTTGAACAAAATATTTTGGAATTCTTCAGGAATAATAAAATCATAATACTAGACAAGAAAATTTGGGATGGAAGAAAAGAATGAAAAAAAATTCAGACTGCCAATTATTAAATAAATTTTTACAATATGTAAGTTATGGTGCTGGAGTAAGAAAGGCAGATTGACAGAAGGGAACCATGAGCTCAAAAAGAGACTCTAGTGTACATAAGTATTTTGTAAAGGTGGGATTTCAAATCAAAGAGAAAAGTATGACTTCAGTAATTGTCCTGAGACAATCAGACAATCACCTAGAAAGAATAAATACTATTCCTCTCATAAGGACCACAAGATAATTTACAGACAGTGATGTAAATATAAAAAAGTACTAATAACAGCAAATACAACACTTTGCTCTTATTAACTCAACTTACCCTTACATTAACAAGTACTATTATCATCTCCATCTTAGAGATTAAAAAAAACCTACAGAGGAGATTTATTCCAGTATAAGAAATTATTTTTAAGAATAATTTCAAAGATAAAACACATAAGGAATACATTTATTATCATAAGAATATTTTGAGACACTACCAAAATTAAAATCCTCCTAAACAAAATGAAAGGCAAGAAATGACAAGAAAAAGCTCTGTGATACATGTTGTTGAAGACAAGAAGTTAATGTTCATAACATACAAAGAGCTGTCACAAACCAACAAGAAGCTCCCCCACTTAAATGTGTGCAAAGGATAAAAGGAATCATTCATTTTAAAAAAGTCAAATGGCTAATGAGTGAAAAATGCTCAATACCTCACTGGTCATCAAATGCAAACTAAAACAATGAAAAAGCACTTTTGCTCATCATATTGGCAAATATTTTTAAAAGATATTCTATCTAGTGTCCATCTGTGGGAGAAGAAACCATGAGCGACATTTTCAGAGGACGACATGACAATGGATATGTAAACTCTGAAAAACGTACGTACACACTGACTCAACACCACTTCTACGAATCGTTTCCTCTAGGAAAAAACAAATTTAGTCCAAAAAGATGTACCCATCAGGGCATTTACACAGCACTGTTTACAATGGTGGGAAGAAAAACTGAAGTGAAATCATATCCAGCAATAGAGAATTGGTTACATAAGTAATTGTGCATCTTTTCATTCCCCTATGGAAGGAATTTCTAGAGTTACTTGAATGGAGTCTGTGATGAATGTAAATGTCACATCCAGGGACTAAATTTCCAGAAGCCTTAACTAAAGGAATACTCATAAAAGATCACAGGAATGTCTGTACAAGAAGGATGCCAGTCAAATATCCTTTCTGACAGTGGAAAATGGAGAAAACTTAACTGTCCACCATCAAGACAATGATGCGTTAAATCACGACGAGCTGCGAGCAATGAGGGAGCCGGCATTTCGCCGTGGTCCAGGGCCTTGTCCACAGCATTCTCTCACCAAAGGTGTGCGTGGGAAAGAGACCACACCCGCAAATCAGGAGACCCCTCCACTCTATCTGAAAGGACCGGGTGAGTCTGGAGTGGGAGGACGTCTATGATATACACCTGAGTGATTAAAGCGAGCTGCAGAAAAACATATAGTATGGTCTCATTTTTAAATAAAGCATATATACACACACGTATACATGGAATTCTCATATGTGTGTATATATGTATGTCATAGGCATAAAGGTCATGAAACATATATATCAAATTTTCAACAGTTTTTACTCTTCGGAAATAAGGGGAAGGGAGGTAGGGCCTTCCTCTACCACCACAGTTCTCTTTTCAGTATTTCAGTTAAGTATACTTGGAATTTAAAAGTTTATTTAAGTCCGAAGTAAAATGGACAATGCCTCCACAAGACAGAATGCTATACTGGTCATCAAAAATCATGCCAGAGGAGATAGAATATTGTAGAAAAACATATAAAAAGCCGAATGGAAAATGGAGGTGTCCACACAGTAAACAGTCACAGAGTGCTCTCTGGTTTTTTATGACAGAGGTGATCCACACTGATGAAAATATACGTTAACGTGTTAATTATTATCTTTGAATAGCGGGACAAGGATAGCCTTTTTTGCCCCCTTTTTCAGAGTTATTATTTTAAATGCACATTCTTTTTCATCTGAAAAAAAGCATTTTTAGGTGTGTAGTACTATGCATTGGAGAATAATACAAGAATACTTAGAGAAACAAGTAACTAGGAGACAAAGCAGCAGCATCACACAATGTAGGACGGGCGATCCTGATTAACACCACGCAGTTACATAAGGACCCACAAAGTGAGAGCACCTGCTGTAACAGGGCGTGGCCCCCTTCTATTTGTCAGCAGTGTCTTCAGGGCTGAGGCAGTTCTGAGCACGGCCAGTGTCAGTGCTGGTGTCTGGATGGATGCCACTGGAGGTGAAGGCACCTGCAAGCCGAGAGGAAGAACAGAAATCATCCTCTGCCTTTTCTGTCTTGTTTCTTTGTTACTTTAAAAGAGAGCCATATATAAGATAAACCGTGTATCTCCCCAAATGAAATTTCAGTAATGAAACCGTTTTTAAAGGCTTCACAGCTTATATTCTGCCTATAACTGTCTTTTCAACAAAGATCATATTTATTAAATGTTAATTAACTCAGTTAATTAACTCCCTGTAGAAACATTCTAGTAAAGAGCATGAACTGCAGTATGTAAAAGAACCACACCTGCAGTGACTAGCTCAGCTGTCTTGACGGCAGTGCAGTCAGCCCCCACCATCCCGTGGCCCTGAGCTCCTGATGCTGGTAAGAGATTACGCTGCCGCCTCAGATGGAGAGAAACGGTGAAAGCATTTCTTGAACCCTACAGCACTGACAAAACATAACTGACAAATCCCAGGCCCCTTTGAGGCTCTCATTTTCTGTTTCTGGCCAACCCCCATCAATGAGCAGAACCACCCAATCCCCGAGCCATGGGACTCACGTGGGAAGCAGTTTTGGAGAAATTTCCAGGTATAGAATGTAACCAACTATACATAGAACTCTGAAAAAAGAAAAGATGCCATACTCTGATTTTGGAAGACACTCAAAATATTCTCCTAAGCCTTAGTAGCTGGAAAGGCTGGGCTTCTCCTAAGTCACTTATTTATTTCACAGCCAGTAAGCATCTCCCTCAAATCCTGCTTCCCTGTGTCTGCTGGGAGCTTGAAACACACTGCTGCTGTCGATCTTATAAGTCACATGGCAGAGGCATGTGTCTCAAGCCTGCAGCCCTCACACAGGCTCGCCTCCTAGCCTCACTGTCTGAACTGGGCCCCATTTTCTCACCTGTTTATTTGGTATCTGTTCTTCTGTAAGCTACCTGAAATGCGTTTTGGAACATGTCAGAAGAAGCAGTGGGTTGAGAAATGGACAGATTGAGAGGTGAGAGATGGGCAGACAGAGAGAGAGACTCCAAGAAAAGGGGAACAAATAAAATTTCCTATGCAAAACCCTCTTCTAATCAGGGAAGGAAACCACCACGGAAAAGTGTGAAGAGGCAGGTAGCTTAGGACTGTTTCCTGGATTCCATGAAAAGTAACACCAAGAGATGAGAGGGTAGAACTTTAATAGTAAAAGAAAAAAAGCACGCATGCTTGAAAAATATATCTACAATATGTACTTTCTAAAGAATAGACTGAAATCAGCAGGACCCAATAACACTATACTTGGGTATTTACAGAAGTGAGAATCCCATCTCCAAACCACAAGGCATCCCTTCAGAGCACTGACAGTCTACATCGGGCGGTCATAAAGCCATCACCGCAAAAGCTATGCTACCCTGCACTTACGAGGAATGAGCAGCTGTGCTCAGGCTGCCCACGCGCGTCATTTACACCCCACAGCACCTCTACGGGGGGGACGCCTAGCGAGACCCGTCTCTGCAGGACAGAAAACCAGTTCTGGAGAGGCTAAGCCGACTTACCAGTTCTCCATCTCACAGGACTGGTCTCTCCAGAGCAGGACACGAACTCGGACCCACGATTGTAACCATGGTACTACAGTGCTTTGTGTGCTGTTTGTGTGTATAATACATTTGTTTCTATCATGAAAGGTTATTTAATAAATGATCGGTTGTCTTGTCTATCTCATTAGCTCACAATCAATCTTTATACTGTTGAATTGTACTCTTTTCCCCTGAAGAAAGGAACGGAAACAGCGGGGGTCAGAAAGAGGTGGGGCTCCATTCTTTATCTGGGATCTCATCTCATCGAAGTCCCCAAACAGGGAAAAGGAGCAAATGTTCTCTTTATCTTTTAAAGAGAGGGCTCCAGTGATGGTGACTTATTCAATTACAAAATCAAGGCTGGGGAAAGGGCACATGCAGCAACTAGAGCAGTATCAGCTGTAGGAAGGTCAAAAGTGCTCATGGGAGGGCTCAGGGGGCAGCCTCATTTAATTTCAATCAATAAAACAATAACAAACTCTAAAAATACTGGCCTACAATGGATTAGCTCTTTCTTGACATCTAGCAAGTTTCCACAGCCCACATGTAACATTATCGGGAACCAGTGAAAGGAAGAGTCCACAGACAAGGAAAATCAATGCCACAGGCAGGCTGAAACCCAGGCTGGAGTTTAGGAAGAGAAAGGGCATAGTTAAGAACTGGGGAAAGGCTGGGGAAAAAAATCATCACAAGGACTCTCAAGCATCATCCAACAATCATATAATCATTCATTCAAGAGAGAGTTACTGAGGTCGTATTCTGTGCAAGATTGTACAGCGGGTGAAGCAAGAGCGCAGCGTCCATGGTGGCAGCAAGTTGCGGGGCTCAAATACACTTCTGATCCCGGTACCTTGCACACTTGTCCTCAATATAAAGGCAAAGATAATTAAAGTAAAATAATACTCTGTAAACTCAAAGCATTGTTGAAAAAAAAAGTTAAAGAAGACCTAAATACCAGGACAGACACTCCACACACATTCCCCTATCAAAAGAAAGTGCTCTTGGAATGGCAGTGCTCCCCAGAGCGATCCGTATATTCAACGTGGTCTCGATCACAATCCCAGCGGGCTCCTCTGCAGAAACTGACTATCTGCTGCTACAATTCATATGGGAATTCGAGGATCTCAGTAACCTATACGTACTTGAAAAAGAAAAATTTGAGAGGACTTATAATTCTCAATTTCAAACCTTACAACTGTATCTCCAGGTGAGATTAGAGGCCATTGTGAAGTTATTACTGTGTTAATCCTTATTTACTAAATTCTCTACAATGAATATTACTGTTACAATAAGAAAAATAAAAAGTAAGTTATCCTTTAAAACATGCACACCAATTCATTCATTGGGAAAAATTATTCTATCAATTAAGAGATAAATATCTATTGAAAAAGGACAACTTAAAAACAAGAGTGCATTTGCATTTTTCATAAATTGAAAACTGAAAAGCACAAAGACGTCAAGTTTCTAGGGAGACCAATGCAACATATTAATAGTTATTTTCAGAAATTCTAATTTAACAATGAAAACTCTGGAAAGGGAAAATCGTGACTGAGAGCCAACTGCAAACACATGGAGAGCAAAGGCCTAGAAATCACAGTTCCTTTAACTCTGCTCCTAACACAATAGGAGAGGAAATTCCTCACTGAGGGGACAGTGGAATCCCATGCATAAGACAGGATACACAGTACAAACTGCACTAGAATTGGGGGTGAATTTTTTAGAAGAATTCTAAAGTTACAAAATTGCTGAAAAACTATTAAAACACTGACAGAAAGATTAAAACACACAGTCATATATATTATATAGAAACATATGTAGTCTGCTCCCATGTTGCATTTAAATACAAATATATTTGTTCATTTATGGGCACTTATGACTTTATCCCTGGTAGAATATTTCAACTAAAACAAATAATCAATATAACATTCCTTTGTCAAATCTACTTGATAAGTTACTCTGCTATGTAAACATAATGTGTCTAAGATAGATCTAAAATTAGTGAAAAAGAGCTTTGTATGGCTTCTTGAACTATTCTCAAAATTCAAAGCTTAATTTTAAAACAGATCTGAACAGTAATTCTATATTACCTTTCCCGTCGTGAAATGAACAACACAGTCTGTTGTCAAAATTCTGTCCTTACAATGATTCACGAGCACCGTATCCTCACAAAACTGCTGGACAGCAAGGCACTATCCAGACACTGTGACCCAACAAATGAAACACAATGAAGACAGTGACCCTATTTTGGAGGGCTTATAGTCTGTGTCAACACCAGGGTTTTATCTGATTGGTTTGATTGGTTGGCAAAATAAAATCAATCAAGTACTTTCTTCTTTGAGCATTCTATAAGTCATGACTCTGCTGTTAGTGTCATGAGCAGGAAAGACTTAAGCATGACTTGATTAGATCAACTAGCAACAATCATCACTGGAGAGTGAGTAATAAAGAAGTTAACTGATAGCAATGCTTCTCCCTACATGAGACCTAAAATAAATCGACACTGATATCCGAAAAGAAAATGAGAATTTGAGGTCCCCAATAAGAAAAAAATCTAACAAGAAATCAAAAAAGTAAAGATTTTTTCATTAACGTTTCCTGGAAAGATTGGAGCATGGTGGTGTTGAGCTCAGATGCTAGGGAAAAACATGAGGGTCTGAATTCCCACAGCACTGGGTAGCTTTGACACTAATATGTCAGTCAAATTCTCTGCACCTCAGTCTCCGATGCATAGACTGGGGACAACAACCGCACCCATCTCCTAGAACGGTCCTAAGAATTAAGTTATTTTATATATACAAGTTTTAATAAAATACATCAGATATTAAATATTACCCCAAAAGCACAAGGAAAAATGAAAACAGAGATAAATTGGAGTTCATTAAACTTTAAAACTTTGCTTCAAAAAACACCATCCAGAAAGTGAAAAAACAACACTCAGGAGAAAATTTTTTCAAATCATTTATCTGATAAGGAATTTGTGTATCAAAAAAAAAATTCCACAGCTCAACAATAAAAAGGCAACTCAATTAAAAAATGAAAAAAGAATCTGAAAAGATATTTTTCAAGGAAAATATACAAATGGCCAATAAGCACAATGAAACGGTGTTCAATAACATTAGCTCTAAAGGAAATCAAGTCAAAACAACTAGGAGAAACCACTTCACATTCACTACAATAGGTTAAAATCAAAAAAAGATTAACAAGCACTAATGAGGACACAGAGGAAGCGGAGCCCGCAGCCATTGCTGGTGAGGATGTAACACAGCGTGACCACTTTGGAAAACATCCTGGCACGTCCTCAGAGAGTTGAACATTTGGCTTCTGAATGATCCAGCAATTCTGCTTCCTGGGCACACAAGTAAGAGAACTGAAAACAAATGTTAACATAAAAACTCCTACAGGAATATTCACCATTACTTTTCGCCATTAATTTTCAGAGCCAAAAAACAGAAACAACCCAAATGTCTATCACGTGATGAATGGGTAAACAAAGGGGCCCAGCCATACAGTGAAATATTATTCAGCAATAGCAAAGCATAGAGTACTGACCCAGGCCACAACGTGGACAAACATTGAAAACGTTACTCAGTGTGAAAGAAGTCAGTCAAAATAGACGGTTCCACTTACATGAAGTGACTCGATTTGCATGAAATGTTCAGCACAGGCAAATCCACAGAGACAGAAGAGTGGCTCCCTGGGGCTTGGGGAGGATGGGGAAGTTGATAATGTCTGCTTATGCGTACTGGGTTTCCTGTTGGGGGGAAGAAAATATTCTAAGATTGACTGGGTTGCACATTTCTGGGCATAGAGTAAAATCCGCTGTACATTTTAATGGGTGATTTGTATTAAAACTGTTAAGAACAAAAGCACCTCGGATTAGTACCTTCCATAGTAAATGCAAATTGCTAACATTTATTACAGGAAGAAGAAACTGCCCTCAGCATGAAAGCAGGAGATCAGCAAATATTAGTTAACCGAAATTGGACAAGAGCATTTCACTTGAAACTGTTGCTGAGTGTACAAGAAATATTCAGACATGACAAGGAAAATCAGTTTGACATCACGAAGAAGCATTCTGCTTCAAATGCAAATCAAGGATTCGGCAAGCCCAGCTGCTACAAATGACCAGAGAAGAAACCTGGTTCTTAAAACAAGCACCAGAGCCAACAAGGAAATGGTGGTGAGGAAAGCAGGCGGCCTAAAATCTGGAACAGTGTGCTACAAATAATTTCTCCACTGAAAATTCAAAAATAAAATGAAAGTGATGTAATGCTGTGTTGAACTCACGTGAATGGGCTTCCTGCAGTGCTTGACAGTTCTGTAACCCCGAATGACTCAGGAGAATCAGCATGGCTCCTGGGAGTCCCCAAGTAACTGCCCATCAGCACGCTGACCACCATCACATCTGCCAGGGTTGAATTGCAGAGAAGAGAGCAACCTCTGAAAGGCACAGGGAATGTTGACAAGGGAATAAAAGGCTGCGGTCAATCCTGGGACAGAGGCCCTGTGAGCAGAGGCCAGAAGGCTGCAGGTGAACTGGAGTGGCCCTGGGGCAGGAAGGGACCACAGGGGAGCATATCTCAATTATCTCCTCTCTCTCCCTCGGGTAGGAGGGATAAAGCCTGCATCCTTCTCACCTGGAACTGTGGGTTCTGGCTGGCGGAAGTCTTACCGACATGGAATGAATTTCTCAAGACTGTGGAAAAAGGAAAGAAAGCGAGAGGGATTAGGGAGCCAAATCCACGAGTCTCTCAAATGCTCCCATATTTATTGTGTATAATCAAAGTAAAAAGTCAATAACAGTTGTGAGATAGTAGGCAGGAACTTGGGGAAAGAAGGGATGAGACAGAGATTGTAGACTCCACCATGAGTACTAAGGCTTAGTTTACCTTTAGGGAAGTCATGGGCTGAGGGGAACAAGATACATTTTTTAGACATGTTCATTACAAAGCAGACCACCAGACCAGCCTGGTCCCTGTTTTGGGGATAATAGACTATCTAACACCACGCAGGCCTGGCGTTTATAGCTGAGGGCCTGGGTCATTGCTCTGCAATAAGCAGTGTGCTATCTATAACCTCAAATATGCAAGCAAGGCATTGTCTCTGCTTTTTATGGCAAGGAGACAGGAGTGAGGATGCACAGGTGTTTGCTTTAAAGCAGTTAATAAGCACATTTTTTTTCTTAAAGTTGACAGGCGGCTGCGATGTGTTACAACTTGTTAACTCAATCATGGGCTCCCACATGGAACCATTATGGAGGACATCCTAGGATGACAAATCCTGGCTCTGGATCTTTTCCTGCCAGCTTCGGCCACTCCAGCAGGGTCTAGACACATCCCTGAATAACGATCCCACAGAACCACCTAAACTCTTAACTCCTGGTGCTTGAAACTTAATTTTAGCTCTACACAACTTAATGTAGAAAAGTTTCAGAAATAAAAGATATTATATTCTTTTTATATCTCATCACTGATTTTTCTGATTGCTCTAAGCTGCTTCTACATGGTAAAGCACCTAATTCTGCAGGTGAATTCAGTACTTTCCTTTGGGCATAACTAGACAGTCTGGGCTGTCTGACTTCTATTAGTCAAATACCGATACACTTAATTGATTTCTTTGTTCATCAATTTCAGCCTGGAGGTTAGGGTCTATCACTATTTTCCTCAGCCCACCCTCTACTCTTTTCTCATCAGCATCTCAGGCCTCCTGAAAACAAAACAAAGCATTTGTTTCCCTTCATCTACACTTTCCACAAAGGCAACAGGAATCATCATGCCTAGAGAATGAATTCAACACAAATGTTAAAACAAAAATCTATAAACCTGAAGCAACTCCATCTCCGACTCATGATACACAATGACATGAGAGTAAGTGTGTCAGGTACAAAGCATGCGTGAGCCTGACCACCTCATTTCTATTCTTCAAAGGAAGGAAGGTTTTCGTATTTTTTATTATCATTCTTTGTCATTGTTTCTGATTAAGCCAAAAAATTTTTTATGAAATAATTAAGCACTGCAATAACAGATTTTCGCTGTATCAATTACAGAAGGAATACAGAGGGGATAGGAAAACCCACCTCTGTAAAAAATGCAAAATTCCTTCCCCTGTTAAGAACACGAATACAAAATGCAACAGAGAATTCAAATTCTTGTGGAGAGGACAAAAGCCACAGAATCAAAGCAAAGTCATTATTATGACTCAATCCAAAATTCACTGGACAAACATGCTCAATGCATTCAAATAATTTTTAAGGCACACTGCAAACCATTCACTTAATTATCTACAGGCTAGAGGAAGAATTTCCCTCTATAACAGACAACATAAATCAATAGGTTGCCCCACCAAACAAGGAACAAACATCAGGTTTTTTGCAGTTCTGATAAATCAGCAAGTTTTAAAGATCAAAATCCAGAAATTTTAAACATTCATTCACACCAGAATGAATCAAGCACTTAAAAAAAATAAATAACCCAAAGAAACTAAACACATTGATCACGTACCTGGATCAATGAGAAATTCTTGTACAGCTGGGAAAAAAAGAACAGTCTATAGACTTATACTTGAAAAATAAAACTACTTTTAAAGATAACTGCTAAAACACATTTCATCATTCATGTTGCCTTGAAAAATCTGAGGCACTTGTCTCTGATCAGAAAAGCAATTCTGAGTATTAGTATGTTACAATTCAGTGCCAGTTTGCTTTAGAAGAAAAAAGAAAAGCTACTGTTTCTCATCTTGCACAAAGTTTAAAGAACCTCCCTGCCTCTATCTCCTCCCATTTTCTAAGCTCATGCTCCCCAACCCTTCTGAAACAATTATGAGAACCTCTTATTCCCACCAATATGCCAAATCACAAAAGAGTATCAATTTATTTGTGTAAATATATACCTACACCTTGAACTGGAGGAGAAAGATTTCAGAAGGCTATATGGAACTTATTGCTACATTCCTGAAATCACACACATACACGTTCACAGAGACACAGACATATACAAACTGAATTACTGGGCACTTCACAAGCTAAGGACTTACAACTTCTAGAAGATAACTTTGTAGTTAGTTTAAAATACAAAACGGTCAGCTTTTGAAAGCCTTGAACATTGCAAAATCATCCAAATATCAATGAGATCCAATAAGCCTTCTCTGTAGAATGTAATTCCCCATGATGGCAAAGCAGACCCTAAGAAGTAGTGGATCCAAGACTCGTGTTTTTCACTAGCTATGATCGTTTTAAAACACGTAAACAGATTTAGAAAGGTATGTCCCCATGACATTTATTCTTATTGAGATGGCATATGTATTCAATTGTCTATGCAGAAAATAGGACCCATGATGGTGTTTAAGAAATATTTTGTGTATTGAAATATTTATTTTTAAGTGCAGACAAGGAGGGTGGGTATTACTCCATTGTAGAGCACCTTTTGTGCACGCACATGTTCCTGGCTTCAATCCCCTGTACCTTCATGAAAATAAATAAATACAAGTGCTTACTTAAAAATAAGAATAAATTTATATAAAAAAATAAATGCAGACTAAAAACCACTGCAATCTAGGAGCCACAATTATAATAAAAAACAAGTGTTTCTATCAAATATTGACTATACGCCAATCACAGAGACAACCAAAAGTCACACCTGACAACCATCACGTGTGAGTCTCAGCAATCCTACTAAGTAGACACGGATGAGAAACCCGGCTCTGCGGATGAGGAGACGGAGCTCGGAGGAGCCGGGGACACTGACCGTCCTGCTCCCCGTGACACCGCATCAGCCCAGGGCAAGCGCTGACAGAGCTGCACTGAGGGGACACCCAGCTGCATGGAACCATGGGGGATTGGGGAGTCCTAGAAAATACTCAAAAGTGTTCAATGAAAAACCAGCTCAAATATGTTACTCTGTGCCCCATCCTCTAAACACAGAACATGTCTGGGACCTTTTTGATGCCTCCGTGTCCTTTCTGCCATCATCAGTTACGTGCCCTCTCAGCGCGACCAGTCATGAACTGGACCCCATACGAAGTGCACTCAGATGGAAGAGCTTTAAAAGCTGTTTTATGAAGTTTGTAAGACTCTGTCTATTCCTCACACAGGCGGTCATCCAGCACTACTCACCGGTGCGGATGTACCACCTGAAATCACACCTTTCTGCTTTTTAAATTCCCTTCATGTAATACAGACTTTTAAACAGCAAAGAAGCAGCTCAACCACAGACAGTGGACATCTTTTCACCAAACGGACTCAAACAGCCCATCGGACTACCTGGAAGCCCTTTTCTTCTATTAAACCCACTTCCAGGTACTTCATCTGATTGGTGGACTCGGCCTCTGAATGGCCTACTCAGAGAGATCCCATCCTCACATCCGGGGGTGGGAGAGGACCCTGCTGCTGGGAGAAATCAGTGAGGAAGGTGGACATCCTCCAGCCATTTCTGCACGGGTAGAAATGCCACATGCTCAGAAATTATTCCGTCAGCACCCCTCGGCTCCCATGGACTGGTTTCACATTAAGCAAACTTATGACACACTGATGCAAGAAAACCAGACATTTAATTTATTAATGTAACAGGAGATGTGAAACTACAAACCAGATTGAAATATCAGAGTTCAACCATGAGTACAGATTCTCCTCCACGGCCCAATCTCGGGCAGGCAGTCACATGGCAAGCGTGGACAGAAGCAGAGCAGGAAGGGTTTCTAGATTAACTCAATGGACTAAATTTCTGTTATAAGAACAGATCTACTGCCTGGAAAACAATTAATGCCAATCACGGGGCACACTCCATGGACAGTGGCTGAAACACGACTGTGAGTACCTGTATAACTCCACTTTCCCTGTCCTTTCTGGTCTAACTGATGCAGAGGTACAGAGATCCAGGGATGCAGATACCTGTAAACACCCAAAGCCCATCCCTGGGAGCCTGGAAACCAGATAGCCAGGATTTAAATCCCAGCTCTGCCACTTACTAGCTCTGTTACCTTGGCCAAATTACTTACCCTCTGTGTGCATCAATTTCCACACTGTAAACCTGGGATAACAATCAAATCTTTCTTACTCACTTGTTGTGAAAATTGGAGGATTCATTTCTGTAAAACTCTCAGAAAAGAATGTAGCACATTTTTGGTGCCCAACAAATTTCAATTTAATAAGAAAGTGATTTACAAGTCTCCCATCTAATCATCTTCTGTGTTTCATGACTATTCTGAGTCCCAAAGGAAATCCTTATTTCCCCTCTTATAAACTCTTGAGGAGCACCCTTCTGTTTCAAGCCACCACCTGTTTAATCTGAGGGGGGATTCCCTCCTCCCCACTCCTCTGGTCCATGGGAGACTGCTTCTCCCTTCACACCCCTGACCACTGGCCCACGGCTAGCCCTCCTCACACTAACAGATTGAGGTGTGAGTCCGGGGAGACAAGCAGGGCATATGAAAGCTTTCCTTCCCCTCCAGTGTTGGCCACCCTTAGGAAGCAGCCGGGATGCTCAGTTCCATGGCAAGACAGTCCTGTGCATTATGGGTCAGAATCTCTCAAGGGAATGCTCGCTGTGGACCAGAGTTACCTGGGACTGCGTAAGTCTCTAATTCTGGGACATAGTGTCATGACACTCACTCTCCCACAGCCCTGAATTTCATGGAGAACGTGGCTTCATCAGTAATAAAGGAGACATTTATCGCCTGCCTGTTCTTCTTTGTCATCTCTCAGTTGGCTGCTGGACACAACATGTGTATAAGTATTGGGTCCCCTTAAGCCCCAACATATATGAAGTAACAAAAATTCTGTGGCTTAACATTGGTTCAGGGCGACTGTGTAACTGTCCTGACTCTGCTGATGCTAAATTATGTGTATAGGAACTATGGAACCTCCTCAAATATCTTTCATCATAAAACCAGCTTTTCTTATTTTCCTGTTTCTCAGTAATTGCCAAAGACTATCAAATGATGGCTTCACACCAAACAGCAGTTAAGATTATGAGCCCTCTTGTCATACACACTGTGCTAAACACTTTACATAATTTCTAATTCTCACAATTCTACAAAGCAGAAATGAGTGTCCCCATCTCACAGACGAGGGAAAAACTCAGAAAGAACTGACTCAGGATCACGTAGCTCAGTGGCAGCGCGTGCACGCAAACCCAAGTCAAAACACCACACCCCTTTGTATATGTACCAAATCTCCTACCACCCATTGACACACAGCGGTGGGGATAATACTTAGGGAACTCAGTACACTTTTCAGCTTTAAGGTGCTCCAGAGGCCGCTTCTAGCTCTTTTATAAAATCCCGGCTCACTGGTTTCTAACACTGCAAGAAAAGTCCGATGTTGCAACTGTTTGCACAGGAAGTCTGAAATGTTCACAGCGAGATGATAGAATAAAACTAAGACATAAGCAGAATAATAGTTCCAGGTAGTCAGACATAATGGACATTGTGCTACCCTGAATCACTAAGCAAAGGAATCAAAAAAAAAAAAGTTGTTTAAGACTTCCTTTACAAACAGGAAAGTTAAGACTGTAAGAAGGTGTAACAGCGCCACCTATGGCTTAAAAGGCCTTCCTGGTTGCCTGGAAAGGTGCAACACAAAAATTGCCTGTGGATCAGAAACAAGAATCAGATAACTAAAAGCTTATGTAGCACATACTGCTCTCCTAGTCCTCATGTCTTGCACTGTAGCAAAAACCAACAGACCTGTACTAGGCCTATATTCATAAAAGTCATGTCTGTATTTTTCCAACAGGAGGTAATCTAAGTATCTTGCAAAATACTTCTCAAAGAGCCAGGAAATCATAGAAGTGTATTGAAATACAAAAACATTTATTTACATATTAAAACAGCATGAGCTTTTTTCTATTAAAAAAGCTGACATGTCAAATCAATGTTTTGATATTTTAAAACCTATTAAGAGTGCAGAAAAATAAATCAAAATTTTCTTTAATCACAAAAGAGAGAAGCTTATTCCCTGAAAATGATCAATGTGGATTTTTCTAAACTTAATGCTTCTGGTCAGAGTCCTACGAATTTAAATGTCTGAGTGTATAGTTACACGGCAGCATGAACACTGAGTTGTAACAATACACATTCTGTGTAAATAATCTTCAAGGTCGTCTGCTTAAGTCAATTTAACTAGTCCCTGTCTCAATAGAATGATACAGATTTCATTAAAACTTCATACTGCACGCACACACACACACAAAACCCTGAATCCTTGTTACTTTAAGCCATATTCATATATATCCATATTGAATATGCATCAGAAACAAGCCACCCTCTTTAGTATTCACAGTTGATCCTTCTAAACTATCTGTCATTGTGACAGCACATTTTTACTAAGCAGCTCTTGGATGCTTTGTATACAAGGCGTCTACCTCTCACAGTCAGACATGGTAAACGGCATCACTCAAATTTCACAAATGAGGAAATATACTTAAGCCATGGAAACAACGTACATATTTATCATCAGGAAAGAAAAGAGTAAAGATTTTACTTTCAATATGCACTGACAAACTTTTCCTCCATACTAAGACTACATACATAAAACAAATTCAGTCATTGTAAATTATTCTGTCAATAAGCACCACTAGAGAAAAACAAGCAACATCATTAGCAATGATTGGACTTTCAAAGCCCACTCCTATTTTGCACTATAATCATTTTTAATGTTTTGTTTTTAGTGCTTACATAGCACTAATATAAAGAAAACATAAACTATTTAAGTCATTACCTGAGAATGCAACATTTGTGAAAATGTACAATTTTAATTTATGCCGCTCTGTCTCACATTCTCACTGGTGTCTCTCCTTTGAAGGCCTCATCAGGCTGAGATCGCCAAAATCGGTCATTTATGGACTCACAGGAGTTCGGGAAACCACTCAACGGGAGGCTGATCAGAGGAGAAATTGAGAGTGCATCCTGTGCAGCCTGGATTCCAGCACCGAGCTAGGCACCGCCAGCTGCGTTTGATTTGGGACAAGCTGCCCACCTCTCAATCCCTCAGCTGCAAAAAGGAGACATTGATACCTACCGTCAAACACCTGCTTTGAAGTAAAACATGAGAAAAACAGTTTAGCCTTTGGTAGGTGTCCACTCACAGCAAGCTTGGTCATTATGATGATGAGGATTACTTTTAATAAGTTAAGCTAGACCAAAAATTAGAAATCACCATAAAGGAGAAACATTTTAACTCAATAAGCATTTCCTTTTGAATGGATTGATAAAAGTTCTAATGATTTTTTTAATAAACCAAATTTTGTCCATTAATTTTAGATTTACCGGTTTATGGACAAGTCTCCAAAAAAAGAATTAGAGGCCTCTAACCTCTGAATACTAAGAAAGTAAAGTTTAAAAAAATTATGGGGGAGAGTATACCTCAGTTGAGAGAGTATGTGCTCAGCACGCATGAGGCCCTCAGTTCAGTCCCCAGTAACTCCATTTAAAAACTTTTATTTAAAAAAAAGGAGAATTAAAGGAAAAAGATGGAGGACTACAGAATTTTTTTAGAGAATCCACTCAGATTTAAGATGGGGAAAAAATATCCATTTCTCACAGGAAATCTTGAGAACTATGTAAACCGGATCTGAGTTGTCTAGTCTTTAACATTATTCATGAATTCATATTACCAAGTCTTAAAACTACCTGATAACCCACAGTGGTGATAGTGATCATAAAACCTGCCAATGCGGATCGAACTCCGGCTAGGACTGCTCTGTTCTGACATCTCTGCCCCTGAGGCCTCACCAGGCTGAGAGCACTAAATTTTGTCATTCATGAGCATCTCGTGTAAGTCTTCCACTTGTGCTTCTCAGTCTCCTCTCACCAGCCCCTCTGAGGGAAGCACTGTTATCATCTTCCCCACATGCAGATAAGGTCACTGAGGTACAGAAACTAAACCTGCTCCAGGTCACATCGGCATTAAAGGACGTCTGTATTTCTGCTGTTTTGCGGTTGACAAAGGAATCTGAGATATCAATACAAGATAGACTGTTAAATAATCAAGTCTGTCAGCTCTTCACCTCAAAGACCAGATACTATAAATTCCTGATGTAGGATGAGGCTGCTGCCACAAAATGACTCAGCTAGAAATTAATATCCAAGATGAAGCAGCGGATACACATAAATATTCATGACTGTCAACTCCTCTCACGGGTCTTGGCCCTTCACTGCCTGAATGGGGGTGAAATCCCCACCCGTGTCTGGGAGGGTAGCGCGGCTCTTCCAAGTCTCACCCAGGCTTCACAGGCTGTTTCCCCCTACAGACTGTCCTAAATGATTAAAAAGCTCACAAGATTTTTACACCAGCCAAAACTGAAAGACATTTCTGCATATGGAGCACTTTCTCAGGCTTAAACCATTTTTGCCTACACTCAGCAAGGGGGAAAAAAGAAACATGACTCTGCAAAGTCTCTTAGCCTTACCACTCACAAGAGTTGAATGGTCTCAGCACAAGATGACCCTTCACATTACAGGATGAGAACAAAATAAAGCCGCCCCAACAACAAGCACTCCCAGAGACAGCGCTCAGCAGTCTTCTGCACACTCACGGTTGTGCAGCCCTCACCAACATCTATTTCCAGAACACTCATCACCCCAATAGAACACCCCTGTCACTAGCACTCACTCCACAACCCCCCTTCACCCAGCCCCTTGCAACCATCATCTGCTCTCTGCCACTGCATGAGCCAATTCTGGGCATTTCTAAGATCACTGAAATCAACAATATGTGGCTGTTTGTGTCTGGTTCCTTTCAGTTAACGTGCTGTTATCAAGGCTTTCCCATGTTGAAGTGGTATCAGCATGTCTCTTTTTTTTTGAAAATGTTAAACTTTATTAGAAGGTGGTAAATACTATCAAAAATAGTAGAGTGGGGTATAAGGGGTGGGGTTTCAAAGGGAAAAGTCCGGGTTGAGCAGTCAGGGTGGACTACCCAGAGCAGATGGCTTTTTTCATATTCCCCTTTATTTATTTTTTCTTTTTTATTCACTCTTATGTCTGAATAATATTCCACTAAATGGAGATACTACATTTTGTTCTTTCATTCAGCAGCTATATATGGATGAGGTCCAGAAGAATGAGTGTAAGTGGTGGCTAGCAGGGATGGCATTTAAGCAAAGGGCAAGATGTGCTTTCAAAAAAAAAAGTGAACAATCAGAGGCACAAGGAAATTCAGCGCGTTTCTGAGAAAGTGCATGGTTGCTTCAGTAGGACTGCCATGCAGGGCTGTGGGGGATAGTGACAGGAGACACAGTGAGGGAGTCACCTGAGAATATTCCCCACTGCAAGCAGCTCAGCCAATTCTCCTCCCTCATCCTGTATTTTAGAGACATTTTTGCTAGCTTTTCTCTTATTTCAAGTAACAGTACTTTAGTTACACATCTGATCATCTGCATCAGACCACATTAGCTCCAAGCCACAGAAAATCATTCACTGACCGGAGCAGCTCCAAGACATAACATTGATGGACCAGGGAGTCCTGCAGCATCCCATCCTGCAGGCACAAACCACACATGTTCCCTGGTGATGTCCGGAAAGTAAAATGCATGGAAATATCTCACTGCTGCTGCACGACATCTGCCCACAAATTGCCCCCAAATCATGCTGGCACAGCACTACTCAACCCTCGCACTACCCCCCCCCCAAAAAAAAAAAAAAAGAGAGAGAGAGAAAAGAAAAGAAAAGAGAAGAAAAGAAAAGAAAAGAAAATATAAGAAAAGAAAAGAATAAAGCTAAGAAAGCAAATTTAGGCTCTTCCATTGAAAACCAGCAACCATCACTGCCAGTATCTGAGCTGGAATGATCCTGACTTCAAAAACCACTGTGCAGTTACTATTCAAATGTGACAGACATATATGTATTTCACTTAGATGATATTACAATAGGATTTTTCTTTTCAAAATTTCCAGTTGCAACAATAGCACAAGAAAGTTTATGTTTCATTTTTTAAAAAAAATCAATTATTTTCCACTTTGTTAATTTTGAATCTATTATTATTTTATAAAGGGAGCTATGCTGCAGATTATAAACCAAATATCTGGCTTCTGCAAACAAGACCTATATGACTTCACTATTTCAGAGCAAGCTTTAATGATGCTTTCAAATTGGGGGCGCTCACTAACAGCTCTTTAAATACTGTCAAAGATGTGCTATTATGTAATGCAAAGGGTCTACCTACACATCAACTCAGAAACCAAAGAAACTACACGAAAGCCTTAGTTTATCATTTTAAAATATTCCTATTATTTTGAATATTAAATTTCTTAAAAGATAAGATATTTTTTGAGAAAGACATCAGTTGTATTAAATTTCCTCTCACCAAGAAAGCAATCTTTATCAAGAATTACTACCCCTATGAAAATCCAAAAGACAGGACGTTTCTAGCTAAGTTAACTTACAGATCTCAACACAAGCCTAAATCCTATCTGCTCTCACTTGAACGAGCCCAGCAAAGTCCTGGGCTACTCTGGAACTTAGCTCTTCTGTTCCATATGTTGGCAGAGCTAAGATCATCACACAAGGCAGGGAAGGAGAGAAGAGGTAAGTCCACCTGGCGGCCTCCATCTGTTTACTTCCAGCCACAAGGTGTCGCTAGAGCGACCCCGCTAACAAGCCCTCCACACAAGGAAACCCGGCATCCACTCTGCCCCTGCGGTCCCCAAGCAGTCCCGACGCCCCTCTCCCACTGGTGGCCTCCGAGCCTGTGAATGGTCTTCTAATGACCCTCCCAGTTGGTGACACCCTCCCCCTCTTCCCCGCTACACACACACACACACACACACACACAGCCAAGGCAGCCTTCCCAAAGCACAAATTTGATTACATCTCCCCCACTTCAAACCCATCAGAGGCTCCCTGGTAGAGTTCTAGCCCCACCCCCGACCCTGCTTGTCCATCCTCACCTCAGTACCAGGTCCCCAGTGACCTCAGGGGCCCCGTGACCTGCTGCTACTTCCCACTAGCCTCCAGGCTCATTTTAACTGTTTGTCAAGGAAGTCTTCCTTCCCTCCAACCTCCGCACTTTGGATTAGGTGCCCTGCTGTGTTAATAAAACATTTTAATCTAAGTCAACTTCTGACACTGCTAAGCTCTCAAGAAGCAAGTACATTTTGCTTACTACTGTGGGTCCACCCCCTCTCCCCTAGACACTCAGAATTGCGTGTGTTGTGAATAAAAGAATGAAGGGGTGGGACTCAAAAGGACAGGCAGAGCTGCTCTCCTAAGGGTCACTTCCTGCTGACACCCTTCACTGCCTCTTCTGTGTCAGTTCTAGTAAAAACCAAGCTCCTCCAAAGCCCTCCACCCCTAGGCCCTCTCCAGTGTCCTTCAAAGCAGGGTCACCCACCACCCTGGACCACACAGGGCAGTCTCCCCGAGTCCCCACCCCACAAGCCTCCAGGCCTCTACCCGGGCTGCTCCTGCCACCTGAGTCACCCTCTTGATTCCTTCCCCTGGCTGACTCTTACTCTGTCCCCAGAACTGAATGTAGAGCCAATTTCTTCCAGGAAGTCCTCCCTGATGATGTCCTTTAGCTCTTGGCTGGGCTCCATCTACAGCAGCACTGCTTGGCGACCAACTGGTATTTGTCCACCTGCTCTTATGAGACCATGACCTCTTGGAGGCCACGTGGGAAAAAGGAGTGAGGTGACAAGAGGGGTGGGAAGAGCAAACAGGAAAGTCGCAGCTCAAGTCCCAAATTCAAGGATTCTGTCTCAGATAAAAAGAATAAACTGTTTCATACGTGTGTCATTTGGCTATGATTTTTGTGGCTCATGGAAAACAAGAGCTTGGTGTTCAAGCCTGAAATCCAAGTTACATGCAAAGAAATGTATATATTCATATCCAAAGGAAACCAGAGCTGCTCAACAACACTTTGCAGTTAAAATCCAAAGGAACTTTGATAAAGGCAATCTCCCTCTCTCTCTTTATTTTTATTTATTTATTTTTTTTGGTATCATATAGTTTTAGAAGTATTTGTATAACAAAGTGATGGCTACAGCCTATGATTCTGCACTGGAGTGTTTGGGGCTAAGGAAGCCCAGATTACATGCACTGTGTAAATGCAATCACACCAACACAATGACAGGCGCCCTAGTGGCTGAGCTGAAGTTCCAAAGCAGAGAACCTTATGTTGGAAGACAGCTCTCAGTAGAAAGTAAGAAATGTAATGTTCTGTACTCAATTTCATTAGCTTTATGAGCCATTAACAGATAGTATGTCTTGTCTAATGAAACCCCAAAATATATTGTCATCTTCGATTTTCTCCATCTGACTGTTTTATGCTAAATTTGGATATCAAACCCTCACTCCATACGGAAAGCTCAGGCCTTAGCTGCAGCACAGTTACATCCCGTGGAAGAAAGCCGATCAAGGGAGAACAGGAGAGTTTCCCTTCAGAAGCTGCTAAGTGTGGTTTTGCACCTGTATGTCATTTACAACCACGCCATCGTCAAAGGAGTAAGACCTTACATCTGTGGGGCAAAAAGCACTGCGGTGGTTCCGAACCATGAAAGAACACTGAGCTTTGTGCAACAGTCCTGAGGCACTTAAAGCGTACTTTCTCTGAAAGGCTCCGAAACTGACTCACTTCACCATTTCAGGTACAACCGGAATTAGTAGAGAGAACATGCCCTTGAAGTCTGACAAGGCCCTGCTGGAATCCTGCTACAGCATTTACTAGCTGCTAAATGAACCAATTCCTTAAACCTCTGAGGAGGCTTCCCAATCTTCAAAACGGGGCTGCCACCGCCCACTTGGGAGGCATGGATGTGAATGCAACACGCAAGTAGGGCGGCCGACTGGTACGTGACACGGGGCCTGGCTAGTTTCCCTCCGCTGCCCTTCTCCCCCTTTAAACTTGCACTGTTCCCCCTGGTAAGGGTGAAGCCCCAGGAACAGACTGCCCGATTCTTCTGTATATCCCCGGATACATACCTTACCCTTAGGAGGTCAGAAAAACAACTGCCTCCTCCCCAGTCACTATCAATATTCTTAAGAGTCTGGGTTTTTTTAACTCTATGTTTCAGGGAGACTATTCAAGAATTGTTCAACCACCGTTCTCCAGGTTGGCTCCTCTCCCAACGCCCATCCCTTCTTACCTCAAATCTTCTGTCTGATTGCCTTTTGTTCGTGGGAAAGAGAGTCCGCTAGGGTGCGGACTCCCTAGGCCTCCCTCCCTTCATCACAGGAGAGTGTGACTACATTCTCCCAACTCCCCACTCCGACTCCAGCTTCTGAGGAGTTTCCCCTTCTGGACCCTGCAGCTTCTGGATCGTCCCAAGACGCGCACACGTGGCCAAAACCCTCTCTTCAGATTTCTTCCTGTGTGGCCCTGCCCACCCCCCAGAACCTTAAGGATAAATGCCATTGCTCTGAAAATCACAAACGCCGCTGACTGACACACCAAAGCTGCATGGTCCGGGCTTTCTTCCAAACCAGGCACAGCCCTGCCCCCCCTCAGACACAGTCTGCACCTCTTGAGATGAGCTGATCCACTTGCACGGCTGTGAACACCAGCTAAGAATGACGAATCCCAATGTGTATCTCTAGTCCGGCTCCTTCACCTGAGCCCCAGGCTCATAGACACGAGTGCCTCTTGGAAGTCCTAACTTGGATGACAAATGGCATCTTAAAAATGCCATATGTCAAAAAAAAAGGCCTTATGTCCACCATTTACTCTAGACTTCGATTCCTGGCAGGTACCTCCCAGGCTCCCCATTTTAGTAACAGCCCCAGCACCCACCTAGGTGTTTGAGGTCACATTCAATTTCCACTGTTCCCTCCACCTGGCCCTGCCCTGGAATCAGTCTTGTTATTTCTGTCGCTAAGCCAGTCTCAAGTCTGGTTCTGCAGGGAGCACGATGGAAACCCACAAGCTCACAGCAAGGTGCACTGAGTCACAGTCCTCCGAAGGGAGTTCCCTGGAGGGGGAGGCATCTCCTGCTGCCAGTCACCTCAGAAGGCACTGGATTCTCACGAAGAAGGACCAGAAAAAGGACTCAAGGATCTCCCGTGATCTGAGGTTTGAAGGGCCCGAGGTCTGGGGGAGCTCCTAGTTAGCTGACACTCCTGTCAGTGAGCAGATGAGGATGGTAGGAACCCAGGCAAGTCTGTTCTCGCTCCGACCCCTTTTCTCTCGGGAGCCACGGGAAAGGCCAGTTTCCAGGGCACAGACCGGCCATCACAGATCCCAGCCTGCATTTGCCAACCCAGACAGCCTAGACTCCTACTTGCGACTCTTACTTCTGTTCTGTTCCCCCCCAGAATGTGATGGACTCTTTCAGAAAGTCTGGACTGTCTCAGGCGAGACCAAGTCAGTGAAGGATGAAGTGTCCACATTTGGACCAGAGCATGAAAGGAGAAACAAGGCCTCATGTCCAGCATGACGGTGGTGGCCAAGCCCTTTCCCTGGGTGAGATGAACCAGGGTCGGGGTGAGAATGCAAGGTCCCTTCACGGCTGACAGGGGTGTTGGAGACTCACTACCGCAAAATAACCACACGGCCGTCAGTGGTGGACATCAACTGCAACAGACACAGAGTCAGCTATTTACTGCCAAAAAGGGGTAAAAGTAAAGGCCGGTGCAGGGAGGCCTGCACGGCTGCTGAGGCAAACCACAGAGCTGGCTCTGAATGCCCACTGGCTGAAGCAGAGAGGAAGCTACGGTCCCCTTTAGCGGTCCCTGTGTCCACCAGATCCAAGTGAACCAGTTACTTAGGACAAGGCAATGTTTTCCTGATACTTAGAAAAACCAGCCTCATAAAGGGAACAAAAGAGTGGCATGGTTTTAGGCCCACTCCTGCCCCTCTATGAATGCAAAGTAAAGTAAATGGCACTGGGAAGGTGAATGCAAAAAAAAACCCAAAAAACAAAAAACCGGTGACTGCTTCCTCCAACAGCGTCCCCTGCAGCTGCTCACCCCCGAGCCGGCCACTTCCTCACCAGTGACCGCCGGCCAGGAAGCGCCGTCACGCACGTCACACAGCGACAGCCAGGAACCTCGTGCCGAGCACGTTTGTGTAAAAGCCAGAATCAAGCAAGGTGCTGCAGAATTTGACTTTCCAAGTTTAAATACTCCATGAAAAAAATCCCTCAGCAGCCGCCTAAATCAATTCGCATCTCACTTCTTCAAAACAAATAAACAAAATTAGTAAGAGAGCATTTGTTACCAAATATAAGGACGAACTAACAGGTTCCTCAAAGCAAGGACTTTAACAGATATCAAACTCCAGTGGGTGATGTGCTAACATAGCAAAAATTCCAAAAAAGTAGAAAATAAGTTGACTAGGATAATATACGAATCATGGCAACTGTTAAGTTTTTGCTTTTTATAGCGATGGAGACGGCACAGAGGGCGATCTGGCTATTCCAATGCAGGGTGTGCACAGCCCACATTTTCAGACCCAACAACATGCTCACGGGGTGGTATAAGGGAAAAAGGAAAATAGAAAAAGGAATAGAGGAACAGCCAAAATTAGAAACACACGAGAACAAAAATGACTTTGACAGCATTTACAAGAAATTACGTCAGTGTGATGAGGACAGGGACGCAGGGACGGTGAGACCCACCCTCACATCCTGATCCAGGGAAGGCAGGGGCCTGAGGGGAGCGATGCTGCCGGGGGACCCCAACGTGGTCAGCGCCCCAAACCAAAACTTCACCTAGATGCGTGTAGACAGCTTTTGAGCTACAAAATGTGGTCGCATTTCAAGCTGGACAACTTTACTCACTCCCACCAAGAGGAACAGGGGAGAATTAGGTTCTGCTCCTGAACCAAAGCATTGTTTAAAAAATTAATGACTGTGTAATAGTAAAAGCAACAATGGAGTAAAAGTCACTGGCGGAGAACGTGCTTGACCCGAGCTCATTGGCCACGTTATCTCACTGACGTTCAGATGCTGGCTGAGCCCTTATGGTACCAGAACAGACAGACCCACCAGGAGGGAGGTTTAATGCGCTGCTGTATTTTGATGCCGGCAGCCATGCCTGGTACACAAGGTTCTGGGTAAACAATGGTGACAGTGTCAACCACTATGGGCTAAGCACACATCCAGCTACTCCGCCAAATCCCAAGGGCAGACTTCAAAAGGCAAAAACAAGCTGGCATTCTCTGTTGGCTCTGCAGAATCAGAGCCAAGCAGTTGCTGAGCAAAAATGTCACCAGTGCCTCCTATGACAAAATAGGAGGCACTGGCGTGGGGCTGGGGCAGGGCTCCAGGCTTCCACTGATCACCCACCAGTCTGTCCAGGGGGTGAAGGAGGTCCCTGCTTTCATTGCACCGATGCACCTACCTTGAATGACGCCTTAGGACTCAACAGGAGGTGACAGGTGAGGTGAACGGAGCCAGCCTTGGTGTAGCACGGTTCTGGCAGCTATGCCCTCAGCAGTGCCCTGTTTCCTAAACCTGACACCTCATCTCCAAGGAGCAGAAGTGTAGTGTGGGCATGTAGATCACAGGGCCCTGTGAGGACAAGTACAGATCATGGCCACGACATGCCTCTCCCCTTCCTTAAGCCATAGAGGAATGTCCGGGGAGGAAGTGAAAATTATTCCAGAGCCCGCCAGGCACCACACGCAGGTGGGACACGGATCCCCTGTGTCTGTCATTCACAGGACTGGTGTGGATTTTCTTTTTATCAATTCTCTGGCATCTTCTCCTCCATCTTACCAACAACAAGAAAGTAGAATCTGACCTTAGAATCACAGAGAATCACAGAGCCCCTCCTGCACAGCGGGCCCGGCAGCACGTGCCATGTCCTCCGACCGTCACCTGTGGGACCGCCA
This sequence comes from Vicugna pacos, assembly GCF_048564905.1. Lineage (NCBI taxonomy): Eukaryota > Metazoa > Chordata > Mammalia > Artiodactyla > Camelidae > Vicugna > Vicugna pacos. The sequence continues at coordinate 3,509,774 of NW_027328784.1, forward strand.
TGAGCGCTCTCCAGACTCAAGGCCCGAGGCCGTAGGCCGGGGGGACACAGCTCACCTCACTCTCCCCAGTAAAGGGGGACCACCTCTCGGCAAAGACGTCTCACCCTCTTCTGCCCGAGGGACAGCTTGAAAGATACACAGGGAAACATAGTAGAGGGTGAGGGGTTAGGCAGCCCAGAAGTGATCGTCTGCACTTCCAAGGCAGAGTGGGGCCTTTGACCTAATCACAGGGGCAAAGTGAGGACGAATTTTTCCCTGCTGTGTCCCATACACCGTGACACGCCTTTCCCTGCGTAAGGAGCTAATTCGGAAGCCCCTGGCAGTGTTTCTGATGTCCTAACTTGGCATGGTGGCTGTCAGGCAGGGGAGAGGGCCTGAGCCGTGCTGGTGCTGGGCCTGGGAGGCAGGAGACATCGGCTCCACCCTGAGCTCAACCAGCACCTCATTCTGCGTCTCGGGATTCAGAGTCTCATTTATAAGCAAAGGGATGAAACTGTCCCAGGACAGGCTGTCCAACAGGAATGAAATGAGAGTCATGTAAATAACGTTTCCCAGTTGCCACGTTTAAAATGTAACAAAAAAAAAACAAGCAACTGATTTTAAGAACAGACCTTACTTATTCTACTGTATGTAAAATACTATCATTTTGACGTGTAATCAATATAGAAAGTAACAAGATAGTTTATATTCTTTTTACTAGACAAGTTTCAGCGTCTGATGAGCATTTAACTTACAGCACATCTCAGCTCAGACCGGCCTCCTCCCAGCACTACTAACATCAGTAGCTGTGGCTACTCTATTGGACAGCAACTCCAGGGGTCCCCCCAAGTGTCCTGGCTGAAAAGGGGGAGTAAGTGTCCACACTAACCCTAAAAGGATCTCTCTGAAACAAAGGCGGATTTAGTTTTAAACGTCTGAAAACCGGCGGGCTACACCTCCTTCCCGCCTTGGCTACAAGAAAGCCCTCCTCCTTGATGATCCCATTCTGGATGTAAGGAAGCAATCTGTCACACAGCCAGGGTGGCCCGGCCTTCAGGTTGACTTGCCTGCTGTCTGTGTCCAGTCCCACGAAGTCCTCCTTCTCAAATAGGATGTAGAGGAGGGGGGTCTTCTCCCCAGAATTTTCGGGGTCCCCATCCAGCCACTTGGACTTGGGCAAGATGAAGAGTGACTCAGTGAAGTCTTCGATCCTCTTCTCCACCACCCGCAGTCCTCGTAGATTGAAGGCCACGTCGGTGTGCGGCTGCTCGGCCACCTCCCCATACAGCATAAAGACAAAGAGCTGAGAGTCGTAGAGCGTGGTGCCATACAGCTCCTCTGTGCGTGGAGCTTCTAGAAGGTCTTGGCCAAGAGGCAGTCAGTAATGGTGACAAGGCCCATGACATTGCGGTGGGTCTGGAAGTCACTCCATCCATTCTCGGGCGCATAGAGATACCTATAGTAGATACAGAGTGCCCACTGGGAGCCGCACGGTCTGATCTGGCTCACCAAGGAGATTCCATTATAGATGCAAAAGAAATTCTCTAAGATGATCCCCACAGGTTGGACCACAATCGGGAGAGTCTGGTGGTCCTCAGCGCACTGCACGTAGTCAGGGGTGTTCATGTTGCAGGCCCTGCCGAGAAGGGAGGGTAAATCGATGTACATACTGTGCTGTGGGCTGCGGGCCTCACTGGGATGCGGCGACCTGATGTGCACCAGCCAGAAGGCAAGGGAAGTCCAAGCAAATCGGGGATAATTTTGTCCTCAGCATCTGCACATGGCTACTGAAGCTCAGATCACATTACCCAGCTTTTGGTCTAGGCTTCCATCCCCTGCAGAAAAGGATCATTTCTTGTTTTCTGTTTCCAAGCACCTAGGCAGGCCCTGATGCAAAGTCGGTGCTCAAAACTGCTGAATAAATGAATGAATAAAGGAACTGCTTCCCCACCCCTCAGCAGGATATAATGCAAAGAACCATAGTAGGATCAAAATATCTGGATTTCAACGCCAATTTATTTGAACTCCTAAGGTGCAGAATAATGGGTAAGAAAACTTGCTTTGGGGAGGAGGGTACAGTTCAGTGGTAGAGCATGTGCTTAGCATGTTCAAGGACCTAGGCTCAATCCTCAGTACCTCATTTTAGAAAAATGAAACAAATAAATAAACTTAATTAACCCCCTCAAAAAATATTTTCTCCATTCAAAATTCAAAAAAAACCACCTTGCAATTGACACAACATTGTAAACTTGACTATACTTCAATTAAAAAAAAAACTTCTTGCCTTACAAGAATATATCTGGATTATGGAAGTTTGCAAATGTAAAATGCCTAGGGTACCACCTGCATAAGAAGAAGGAACTGTACAAATGTACTATCCCTCATTTATGAGCTATTTTTCCTTTGGGGAGATTATAACCTCTCAGAGATATTTTTCTCATATTAAAAAAAAAAAGAAAAAGAAAACATTACCTGATTCTCCATACTGCTGAAGAATCAGATAACCCTATGAAAGCATCTGACCCACAGAGTTTATTCAATAAATGTTTGTTGAATGAATGAATAAACAAGCAAAGTGAATGCTGCTCCCTGCCACAGACCATCATAATGGTACTGCTTGGAAATGCCATGCCCACGTTCCACCCAAATCTTCACTAACCACGTGGGTGACCTGGGCAGACCTGTGTGCTTCTCTCAACACCAGTTTATTCATAAATAGAAATGAGGGCAATAACACAAACCTAAAAGGGTTAGTGAGTCACGAATGAATAGTACCCCAACTTTGCAAGATGGAACTATTAAAGAAAATTGGGCAAAGAGTCCATAGGCCCTCTCCATATTATCTCTTACAACTACATGGGAATCTACATTACATCTAAAAATAAAAAGTCTATTATTTTAAAGAGGCTATTGAGTTTAAATCAGCTCACCATCTCAAATAAGGAACACACAGTACAAATAAGAGAATGCGCAGCCCATGAGATGCACTCAGTAAATATTCCCACTGAACCCACTGGTCCCTCCAAATTCAGAGCATGAGGATGTGTCCTCGTGGCCAGAGGCCACTGCACCTGAAGCTAAAAAAGCTAATGGTCCCCACTTTCAAAAGCCCCTGCCACCAACCTAGGTCTAATTTTGTATTTGTAATTTTTTTTCTTTTTATAAAATAGAAATCCCCAATTGCATAGCCTTCAGGTCACCAAAACCTGACCACAGAGATCATGATGGCAACCCTCCTTGGTGAAACAATAAAATGAAAAGCCATTTCCACAAGACCTGTGTGTAAATCTACTAGGGAACTTCATCCTGGACTGAGAGGAAGAGGACTGGGGAGGAGGGGGCAATCTGAGGCACACAGACCCATGGGCCACCTGTCCCACGATGGACATTACACTCAACCCTCACCCTCCAGGAACTTCAAAATACACACAGACAGAGTGATGTGGACAATATATATGTATTTTTAAAGAAATTCCGACTCTCTAGCAGGTCTTGTATCTACCGAGACACAAATGGCTTATGTGTATAATGTTTCACAAAAGCCTTAAAACATTACCACCCCAACTTGACACATTAAGAAACTAGGGATAGAGGTTTATCACATTGTGCAAGATTAGAGAGATGCCACATCAGACACTGTATTTAAACCCAAGCCTTTGCTCCAGTGCTCACACAAGAAAGTGTGACATACTGCCCCTTTCCTGCCCTCTCCCTGCAATAAATCTCTGAAGAGTCTTTTCTGTGCCATGTGGAATCACAATCACGTCAATTTACCACAAAGAGCTATGTGACTCCTTGGAGGACGTGTCAAAATCTAAAGGGTTGTGATGGGAGGAGAGATTTGAATTTTCTGTTTCTCAAAGGAAACATGGCTTTAAAAGAAACTGAAAAGCACTTATCTAGTCTAAGCCCTCATTGTGCAGAGAAGGAAATGGAGGCTCAGAAGAGATGAGGAAAGGGACTTATTAACAAATATTGCCTCAGTGCAACACCAAGCCAGCCCTGGGCCCTTCTGGGGGAGTACCTGGAAGGCCCAGGAAAATGATTGTTAGAAAAAGGAAAGAGAAGAAGCATACAAGGCCCTGTCTCTACACCACCATACCATGAAGTTCCACCAAATTATCCAGTATTGGGTGCAGCCAAAATTTAGGTGGGCTAAAGAGGTTATAGAAACCTGGAAGTCTCAACCATAGTGGAAATTCCAACATTTACTGTTTTTTTCCAAGTTCAAGCATCAGTTCAGTGGGCGCTCCATACGAGGGACTACACGAGGCCTGGAGTTCTCCCAAATACAGATCTCTATTATCACGTGTGCAAACCACACACAGGCCCACCAGAAGAAAAACGCCCACACATAAGATGGAACTACTGAAACAGAAAAGAGCCAACCAGCATATATTGCTAGCAAAAATGGTGCTGCTAGAAATAGACTCATGGACATAGAAAGCCAACTGTTGTTAGCAGGCAGGAAAGGGAGGATTAACAGATACACATTAATAAATATAAAATAAATGACAAGGACCTACTATATAGCACAGGGTACTATTTTCAATTTCTTGTAATGAGTTGTACTAAAAACAATCTGAAAAACATTTATATACATATGCATAAGCTTATAACTGAATCTCTGCTGTACATCTGAAGCTAACATGGTAAATTTACAACACTTCAATAAAAAATAATTTTATATAATAAGTAAAAATAAAAGCAACGCCATAAAAAAAAAAAGTAAAAGAACACGGTAATCCCCTTAGCTGTAGGTGGTGGAGAACTCTGCAAGCACCAAGTCCACTCGAATACTCCAGCACTGGCGGTCACTCATTCTAACCATCAGAGAATCACTTGGCTTCTACGAGGTTACTTTTCTCTTCAGTGAAAGGCTACAGTTGCATCTAATGATGTATTGAATCTCATCATTCACAAACCCAAGATTTCCCATAGGCCTGGCTCTGGACAGATGAAAAGATAGGGTCCCAGATATATTCATGTGTAGAAGAAGTTTATGCCATAAAGACATTAATTCTTCCTGCTTTGATAGACAGATTCATTGCAATTCTGATTAGAATTCCTCCCAGATATTTCATGGAATGTAACAAGTTAATTTATGGTCAGGAACAGCCAAGAAACTTCTTTAGAACCACCACTGGGAAGGGGTGGATAGGTCATGCATTTCAACTGGTCTTTCTGATGTGATGAAAACGTTCTGGAATAATAATGGTTGCACAAATGTGAATATGCTAAAAGCTGCTGAATTGTAACATTCAAGTGGGTGGACTTCATGGTGTGTGAACAATATCACAATAAAGCTGTTATATGAAAAAATCCTTCTTGCCAATTATTTTTCCCTCTATACTACTAGTCTGTCCCACAATTTAAGTAAAACAAACAAACAAAAAAAAACAAAACAAACCAGATTTTGCCAGGAGCTCTTTAGGAGTGCAATGTCCCTGGGTCTCCAACGCCTCAGGTTGTGCTGTTCCTGTTAACACACAGTAGCTGGGCTGGACTAGTTAGGGACTATAAGTATCTTTTTAAGATCGACGGTCTCACGTTTCACCCTGGGAGAGTGAATGATGGAGGATGAGACAGCCTCATGCCTTCAGCTCATTTTTAACTGAACCAAGCCCTGCTTTCACCACTGTAATCCCTCTCAGTATAAAAACATGTGACATCAACAAGCACCGCCATCATAACACCTGAAAGTGTTCAAGGTACTTACCTGGGGCAGAAATCCTGATCAAGGAGACAGAAGCTCCCTCAGCACTGCCGCTCCCTTTTCCCGACTCCACCAGGAGAAGCTGGGAGTTACAGCCACGGGCTCTCAGCCTGGGGAGCAGCGCCCACGCCGCTAATCTGGACCTCAGGGATCGGGAAAGGGAGAGGAAGGCAGCCCCGGGGTCGCGGGGCAGGGAGAGCGGGGTGGGGGACGCGGGCTGCAGCCCCGCTCGGAGGCCAGCCCCAGCCCCAGCCCAAGCCGCCCGCCCCGTCCGGGTGTGCAGACCCCGCCCGCCCGGGACACAGCCCGCCCAGTGGTGGGGACGGGTCGGCGGCCAAGGAGAGGAAGACCGGGAGGGGAGGACTCGCCGGCGGGAGAGGGGAAGCGGATGCCAGCCGCGGACTGAGGGGAGCCCGGCTGGGTCAAGAGGCGGCAGGGGCACACCTGGCCCTGGGCAGCTGTGGCCGGTGCGCCGGGGCAGGTGGCGCGGGCAGAGGGGTCTGGCCCGAGCAATCCAGCTGAACACACGCTGACTGGCGCCCTGGGGGGCTGTGACACGCCGACCGCCCTCCCGCAGCCGCCTCACCCCTTTCCCGATATCCCCTCACCTTGCACTTCCACAGCCAGAGGCCCCGGCCCCAGGCAGTAGCCAAAGGCCTACAGGGCGACAGAGCTGAGAAGCCATTGGGGCCGATCCCCGGCTCGGAGCTGGAGCTTCCAACCCGCGGTCCAGCTGGCAGCAACTGCGCATGCGCAGGAGGGCCAGCGATCCGCTCTGGGTCCTGAGAGAGAAGGGGAACCGAGGGAGGGAGAATAGGGGAGGAGGAGGGGAGGCGGGGAAAAGTGGAGGGAGACACATGGACAGGAGGAGCAGAGGGAAGGCAGTTATCTGGAATTGGGAGGGGAGTAACAGAGATGGGGAGAAAGCGTTTTACCTCTTGTGGCACCCCGAAGGAGGCAGCAGTCCTGCCTATACACCCTTCTCTTACCAGTCATTGCCCACAGCTCATATTTTACGTCCCTGGCCCAGCCCTCCAGCTAAGGTCTCTGCAGAAACCCTACGGGTATCATACCCGTTGCCCCCACAAGGAGCTAGGTTTACTGTTGCTCAGGGAACCAAGCACCCGCAGGTGTTGTTTCTCAGAACTACCTTGGGAAGAGTACATATTCCCCTTTTACACGCTGGGAAACAGGCAGGCACGATCTCTGCCTTAGCTCCATTGTCCCAAATGTTGGGCTGGCAGGGAGCGGGAGGTAAAATGTCAGAGCCCCAGAAGGAGCAGACTGCCTGAGTGTTGGTGTAGAGTCCCCATCCCTCCTGGGTAAACCACACCCCAACCTCGGGGAATAATCAAGGGCTCACCGTAGGCCCCTGTGTGTGGGAGAGCTGCCCTCAGTCCCAGTGTCCAACTTGCTAGGTAGGTAGAAGTGTTATTGAGTCCAAATTCATTCTCCTCAGTGCAGGACAGGCCAGTAAGTTGGGAGACCAAGTGTTGGGGCATGGAATAGCAAGTTTCTGTAGACCTAGATGGCAAACTAATGTCCTGGAAAACCATCTCCCCAAGTCACAATTCAGGCTGCTTTCCTATGTGCTTGGTTTTTGCAAACTTCTTGGTGTAGGAATTCCTTCTTGTTAGAATCCTTTGTTCTTGCAGCTATCTCCCTGGGTCAGATCCCTGTAAACCTCCAACAAAACAAACGTTATTTTCTATTCTGCAACGTGTTATCTTTATATGATTGGAAAAGTGTTAAATACCCTTAAAGGTCAGAGCCTTCAGAATAGGCTCTCCTGTATATTTTAGGCTCTAGGCAACATTGTTTTACAAGCAAGAAGAAGCCTAGGAGACAGAGCACAGGGTTAAAGTCAAAGGAACAGATCTAATATGGAGTCAGATTTCTTCTTTTCTATTACTGTGGCAGAAGCCACTTGAGGATTTAAATCCCTTAAAGTTAAAAATAAGTAAAACTTTAAAGGAATTTACATACATTGGTGGGAACTTGCATAGCATATCTGGAAAAGCACACAAAGGATTGTAAACATTGGCATCTCCAGGGAGGCGTGTAAGAACAGAGGATGAGGGAAAACTTCTTTCACTTGAGTATTTTTTGCTCTGTTTGAATTTTTTTAACCATATGCATATATTTCTTTTTCAGTTAAAATAAATGTGTAATGGAGCAAAGGAGTAACTAGTTCAGCAAATACAGCAGCCATAGACTCACTGAGTCATCATTTTCGATTTAAGCCAGGAAGCATTGATTGTCTCTCTCCTATGTGCCCAGTGCTGTTTTAAAACATTTTTATATATTTTTTTTATAAAATAATAACATGCTATCCCTCACCCCTGCTCAGGGCTGGT